>NC_080761.1:29239827-29889827 GCF_020826845.1 Diceros bicornis minor
GGCCCAGCACAGGCAAGAAGGCACACCACCGACTCAGAAGGCGTCCCACCTGCAGAGCACAGCAGCCTGAAGGACGCACTGAGTGGCAGCTCTGCCCCCACATAGGTGCACGTCCCACCTAGCACAGCAGCTCAGCTGTTCCCCTACCGAGTGCAGCGGCCCTGCCAGTGAAAGAGCAACCCACCCACCGAGCTCAGATCCCTCACCTATGGTGAGTGACCTCCCTGCCCAGCACAGAGGCCCTGCCCATGTGAGTGCAACCTGCAGAGCAGCTATGGCCAGCCCATGCAAACGCAGAGCAGCCCTACCTGCACAACTTCCAGCATACTGAGCGAGATCTGAAAACACAGCCGCCCCAGAAAACACTGCTCCCCCAGCAGTGTCAGGTGGAATCTGCGACCTAACACTACCACAAATGCGCTAGCAAAGGATCAACTCATAAAACACCATGAAGAACTACAGTAACATTTCAGAGCAGAAGAAAAATGACAAGTCTCCAGAAACCAATCCGGAAGTCAAAGAAATTTACAATCTAAATCACAGAGAATTCAAAATAGTTGTCATAAAGAAACTCAGTGACTTACAAGAAAACTCAGAAAGACAATTCAATGAGGTCAGGAATAAAATGAATGAGCAGAAGGAATACTTCACCAAAGACAGAGAATCTCAAAAAAAAAAAAAAACCCAGAAATCTGAAGATGAAGAACATAGTTAGAAATAAAAAAGAATCTAGAAACCATACAAAACAGAGCTGACAATATGGAGGAAAGAATTAGTGATTTAGAGGATAGAAATAAAGAACTGCTTCAGGTGGAAGAGGAGAGAGAATTAAGATTTCAAAAAATGAAGAACTTCTTTGAGAAATATCCATCTCAATCATGAAATGCAACATAAAGATTATAGGTACTCGAGACGGAGAAGAGTGGGAGAAAGGAGCAGAAAGCTTGTACAAAGAAATAATAGCTGAGAACTTCCCAAACCTGGGGAAGGAACTGGACTTACAAGTACATGAAGCCAATAGAACTCCTAATTAAATCAATATAAAAAGATTTTATATTGAGGTGAATACTGTTAAAACTGGCAAAAGTCAATGACAATGAGGGCTGGCCCAGTGGCGCAAGCAGTTAGGTGCACGCGCTCCGCTTTGGCGGCCCAGGTTTCCCGGGTTCAGATCCCAGGCATGCACAGACGTGCCACTTGTCATGCAATGCTGTGGCGGCGCCCCATAAAAAGAAGAGGAAGATGGGCACGGATGTTAGCTCAGGGCCAATCTTCCTTGGCGAAAAAGACGAGGATTGGCATCGGATGTTAGCTCAGGGCTGATCTTCCTCACCAAAAAAAAAAAAAAGTCAATGACAAAGAACAAATATTAGGGGCAGCAAGGCAGAAGAAAATAACATACAAAGGAGCCCCACTATGAGGCTTTCAGTGGATTTCTCAGTACAAACATTATAGGTTAGGAGAGAACGGGATGATATATTCAAAATACTGAAAGACAAAAATTTTCAGCCAAGAATACTCTGTCCAGCAAAACTAACCTTCCGATACAAGGGAGAAATAAAAGCGTTCCCAGATAAACAAAATATGAGGGAATTCATCACCACTAGGCCTGCCTTAACAAGAAACATTGAAAGGAGCCCTCCCATCTGAAACTAAAAAGCAAAGCTTTACAAAACCTTGAGCAAGGAGATAAATAGACAGATAGAATCAAAAAATTGCAGCTCTATATCAAAAATAGGTTAGTAAGCACTTAACTGTAACATAAAAGATAAAGGGAAGGAAAGCATTAAAAATAACTATAGATACTTCAATTTGGGCACAAACTCACAACGCAAAAAAGAATAATTTGTGACAACAATAACTCAGAAGGGGAAGAGGAAAGGGATGGAACCTCTTTAGGTTAATGGAGATAAGAAACTATCAGAAAATGGACTATCTCATCTATGAAGTCTTTTATACAACCTTCACGGTAACCAGAAAACAAAACATCAGAGCAGAGCCACAAATCATAAATAAAGAGAAAACTGAGAAAACCATCACAGAAAAGCACCAAACTGAAATGGCAGTCAGAAATACAAGGGAAAAGAAATATTGGAAATATAGAACAATCAGAAAATAAGAGATAAAATGACAGTATTAAGCCCTCATATATCAATAATCACTCTGAAAGTAAATGGATTGAATTCTCCCATCAAAAGACACAGAGTGGCGGGATGGATTACAAAACAAGACCCAACAATATGCTGCCTCCGGGAAACACGTCTCAGCTCTAAAGACAAACACAGGCTCAAAGTGAAGAGATGGAAGACGATACTCCACGCAAATGCCAAGCAAAAGAAAGCAGGTGTTGCCATACTTATATCAGAGCAAGAAGACTTCAAGATAAAAAGGACAATGAAAGACAAAGAGGGGCAGTGTATAATGATAAAAGGGACATTGCACCAGGACAACATAACACTTATGAATATATATGCACCCAACACAGTAGCACTAAAGCATATAAAGCAACTACTAGCAGACCTCAAGGGAGATATTGACAGCAACACAATAATAGTAGGGGACCTCAACACACACTTACATCAGTAGATAGATCATCCAGACAGAAAGTCAATAAGAAAAGAGCAGTCTTAAGTGAAACACTAGACCAGATGGACTGAATAGATATATATAGAACACTCCATCCAAAATCAGCAGAATACACATTCTTCTTAAGTGCACATAGAACATTCTCAAAGATAGACCTTATGTTGGGAAACAAGGCAAGCCTCAATAAATTTAAGAAGATTGAAATCATATCAAGCATCTTTTCTGACCACAATGCTGTGAAACTAGAAATCAACTACAAGAAAAAGGCTGGGAAAAACACAATAGGTGGAGACTAAACAACATGCTCCTGAACAACCATTGGATCATTGAAGAAATCAAAAGAGAAAGCAAAAAATACCTGGAGACAAATGGAAATGAGAACACAACATACCAACTCTTATGAGACTCAGCAAAAGCAGTCCTAAGTGGGAAATTTATAGCAATACAGGCCTACCTGAACAAACTAGAAAAATCTGAAATAAGTAATCTCAAACTACTCCAAAGAAAACTAGTAAAAGAAGAGTAAACAAAGCCCAAGTCAGCAGAAGGAGGGAAATAATAAAAATTAGAGTGGAAATAAATGAAATAGAGACTAAAAAATACTATATACAGCTTCAATGAAACCAAGAGCTGGCTCTTTTAGAAGAGTAACAAAATTGACAAACCCTTAGCCAGACTCATTAAGAAAAAAAGAGAGAAGGCTCAAATGAATAAAATCAGAAATGAATGATGCGAAACTGAAATGGATACCACAGAAATACAAAAGATTATAAGAGAATACTGTGGAAAACTATACGCCAACAAATTAGATAACCTAGAAGAAATGGATAAATTCTTAGACTCATACAACCTCCCAAAACTGAATCAAGAAGAAATAGAGAATCTGAATAGACCAATCACAAGAAAAGAGGTTGAAACAGCAATCAAAAACCTCCCCCAAAACAAAAGTCTAGGACCAGATGGCTTCTCTGGAGAATTCTTCCAAACGTTCAAAGAAGATTTAATACCTATTCTTCTAAAATGATTTCAGAAATTTAATAAGATGGAATGCTTCCTAACCCATTCTATGATGTCAACATTATCCTGATACCAAAACCAGACAAGGACAACACAAAGAAGGAAACTTACAGGCCAATATTGCTGATGAACATAGGTGCAAAAATCTTCAACAAAATGTTGGGAAATGAAATGCAGCAATACATTAAAAGGATCACGCACCGTGAACAAGCGGGATTTATACCAAGGACACAGGGATGGTTCAACACCTGCAAATCAATCAATGTGATACACCACAATAACAAAATGAAGAATAAAAATCTCATGATCATCTCCATAGATGCAGAGAAAGCGATCCAACATCCATTTATGATAAAAACTCTCAATAAAATGGGTATAGAAGGAAAGTGACTCAACATAATAAAGGCCGTATATGACAAACCCACAGCCAACATCATACTTAACAGTGAAAAACTAAAAGCCATCCCTCTGAGGACAGGAACAAGAAAAGGTGCCCACTCACACCACTCCTATTCAACACAGTGCTGGAATTTTAGCTAGAGCAATTAGGCAAGAAGAAGAAATAACAGGTATCCAAATTGGAAAGGAAGAAGTGAAGTGAAACTCTTACTGTTTGTGGATGATATCATTCTATATGTAGAAAACACCAAAGAATCCACCAGAAAACTGTTAGAAATAATGAACAACTGCAACAAAGTTTCAGGGTACAAAATCAACTTACAAAAATCAGTTGCATTTCTATACACTGAGAATGAACTAGCAGAAAGAGAAGTCAAGAAAGCAATCCCATTTACAAACACAACCAAAAGAATAAACTATCTAGGAATAAACTTAAACAAGGACGTGAAAGACTTCTACACTGAAGACGATAAGACATGACTGAAAGAAATTGAAGAAGACATAAAGAAATGGAAAGATGTTCCATGCTCATGGACTGGAAGAATAAAGATAGTTAAAATGTCCACTTACCTAAAGCAATCTACAGATTCAATGCAATCTCAATCAGAATCCCAATCACGTTATACACAGAAATAGAACAAAGAATCCTAAAATTTATTTGGAACCACACAAGACCCAGAATAGCCAAAGCAATCCTGAGAATAAAACAAAGCTTGAGGCATCACAATCCCTGACTTCAAAATATATTACAGGGGCCGGCCCGGTGGCGCAAGCGGTTAAGTGCGCGCGCTCCGCTGCGGCGGCCCGGGGTTCGCTGGTTCGGATCCCGGGTGTGCACCGACGCACTGCTTGGTAAGCCATGCTGTGGCGGCGTCCCATATAAAGTGGAGGAAGATAGGCACAGATGTTAGCCCAGGGCCATCTTCCTCAGCAAAAAAAAAAAAAAAGCGGAGGATTGGCGGATGTTAGCTCAGGGCTGATCTCCTCACCAAAAAAAAAAAAAATATATATATATATATATATATATATATATATATATTACAAAGCTATAGCAATCAAAACAGCATGGTAGTGGCACAAAAACAGACACACAGATGGATGGAAGAGAATTGAGAGCCCAGAAATAAAACTACACATCTATGCATAGCTAATCTTCAACAAAGGAGTCAAAAACATGCAATGGAGAAAGGAAAGTCTCTTCAATAAATGGTGTTGGGAAAACAGACAGCCTCATGCAAAAGAATAAAAGTAGACCATTGTCTTACACCATACACAAAAATTAACTAAAAATGAATTAAAGACTTGAATGTAAGACCTGAAACCATAAAACTCCTAGAAGAAAACATAGGCAGTACACTCTTTGACATCGGTCTTAGCAGCATCTTTTCGAATACGATGTCTACTCCAGCAAGGGAAACAAAAGGAAAAGTTAACAAATGGGGCTACATCAGACTAAAAACTTCTGCAAGGCAAAGGACACCATGAACAAAATGAAAAGACAACCCACCAACTGGGAGAAAATATTTGTAAATCACATAATCAACAAGGGGTTAATTTCCAAAATATATAAAGAACTCACACAACTCAAGAATAAAAAAAACCCACAACGATCAGATCAAAAAATGGGCAGAGGATATGAACAGACATTTTTCCAAAGAAGATATACAGATGGCCATCAGGCACATGAAAAGATGTTCAACATCAGTAATTATTAGGGAAATGCAAATCAAAACTGCAATGAGATATCACCTTACACCCCGTCAGAATGGCTATAATTACCAAGATGAAAAAATAACAAATGTTGGAGAGGATGTGGAGAAAAGGGAACCCTCATACACTACTGGTGGGAATGCACACTGGCGCAGCCACTCCGGAAAACAGAATGGAGATTTCTCAAAAAAATTCAAAATAGAAATGCCATACGATCCAGCTATCCCACTACTGGATACTTATCCAAAGAACATGAAATCCACAATGCAAAGACATCCATGCACCCCTATGCTCATTTTAGCTTTATTCACAATAGCCAAGACGTGGAAACAACCCAAGTGCCCCGCTACTGATGACCGGATAAAGATCTGGTACATATATATACAATGGAATACTACTCAGCCATAAAGAAATACAAAATCGTCCCCTTTGCAACAACACAGATGGACCTTGAGGGTATTATGTTAAGTGAAATAAGGCAGACAGAGAAAGACAAACACTGTATGGTTTCACTTATATGTGGAAGATAAACAAACACATGGATCCAGAGAGCAGGTTAGCGGTTACCAGAGGGGAAGGGGGAGTAGGGGTGGGCGAAAGGGGTAAAGGAGCACATCCATAGGCTGACAGATAAAAGCCAGACTACTGGTGGTGAGCACGATGCAGTCTATAGAGAAACTGATATATAATAATGTACTCCTGAAATTACACAATGTTACAAACCAATATGACCTCAATAAAAAAAAAGGATCATAGTCCTATACATAAAATGCCTAACTATAGGAGTAACACCAGGAAAAGAGCAGGCTAGAAAGCTACAAATTCTTCTTTCCCCATGGAGACATCAAAAATAAAACCAAAAATGGAATAAAATAAACTTATAGGAGCTCTAGGAAACCGTCAAAGGCCTACAGCAACCAAAGGAATGACCAATGAAGGAAAACCCATATCCAGTGTGATAGGATAATTTGTGTTTTTGCTTGCTGTTTCCCCATCTGCTTGCTGGCATGTTTCAGTCTTGGTCTGGATGAGGTAGCATCCCAGTATCTAATTATTTTCCTTGAACTGGAAGGAGCAGAACAGACTATATTTGCAGTCTTGTAAGCTATCTAGGGGCTGCTTGAAGGACTGGTCTCTATTTTGTCTAACTGAGATCTCAGGCAGGGAGAAACGGTGAATGTTGCTGGGAAAGCTGCAGAGACACTAAGAGCTGCAGATGCCTGGGGCAAGAGATTATCGGTGTAAACACTCAATAGACCATCTAAGGCCCTACGGAGAAGCTAGGTGAGACTCTGGGAAATTAAGACATTTCAAAGCCACGTGTATATGGAAGTGAACAAAAAAGCCACATAAAGGCTTGGTAAGATGCATACTCAGACAAGACCTGAGAGCACCTTAAGCTGTCTCCGTGGGCTGACCTCAAGTCTCAGAACATGTCCAACTGAGTTGTGAAGGACTTCCTTGGCACAGAGCCTGTCTGCAAAGACCAGGAGAGGTGGCTGCTTTTCAAATGCCCAATGTTTAACAAAAAGTCACAAGGCATACACAAAGATCAGTAAAACATGACCCATTCAAAGGGAGAAAATAAATTTATCAAAACCATCCCTGAGAAAGACCGGACATCAGACTTACTAGACAAAGATTTTAAAACAACTAAGAACTAAAGGAACACATGGACAGAGAATTAAAAGAAATCAGGAAGATGACATATGAGCAGAAAGAGAACATCAAATTATAAAAAGGAACAAAATAGAAATACTGGAGCTGAAAAATGTAACAACCAAATTGAAAATTTCACTAGAGGATTCAAGGAAAACTTGAGAAGATACAAATGAATCAGCAAAATTGAAGATATGACACGTGAAATTATCTCATTTGAGGAGCAGAATGATAAAGAAGGAATAAAATTGAACAGAGCCTAAGGACTTGTGAGATAGCATCAAACAGACAAATATATGCACTATGGGAGTCCCAAAAGCAGGAGAGAGAAAGGGGCAGAGAGAGTATTTGAAGACATAATGGCCAAAAACATCTCAAATTCGAGGGAAGGCACGAATCCACAAATCAAGAAGCTCAACCAGTCCAATGAGGATAAACACAAAGACCCACAGTGGGACACATTATATTCCAACTGTCAAAAACCAAAGACAAAGAGAGAATCTTGAAAGCAGCAAGAGAAACGTGGCTCATCACAGACAAGGGATCCTCATTAGGATTATCGGCCAATTTCTCAGGAGAAACATTGGCAAGTCCTGAGGCACTGGGATGATATATATAAAGTGCTAAAAGAAAAAAATTGTCACCCAAGAATACTTATCTGGGCAAACTGTCCTGAAAAATGAGGAAGAAATTAAGACATGCCCAGATAAACAAAAGCTGAGGGAATTCATCACCACTAGATTTGCCGTACGAGAGAGGCTAAAAGGAGTCCTTCAGGTTGAATTGAAAAGACATTAGACAGCCACTTGAAGCCATATGAAGACATAAGGATCTGCAGTAAAGGTAAATACATGGGCAAATATAAAAGCCAATATCACTGTAATTTTGGTTTATAAGCTCACCTTTTTATTTTCTACAAGATTTAAAATACAAATATATTAAAAAAATTATAAATCTAAAGAAACAATCGGCCAAGGAGAAAACCACTAGGGAAATAAGAAAATAGTTGGAGACATATGAAAACAAAAACACAATGTACCAAAATATGGGATGCGGTGAAATCCATGCTAAGAGGGAAATTTAGAGCTATAAACACTTAAAAAAAAAGCAGATCTCAAACCAAAACCCTCACTTTATACCTTGAGGAACTAGAGACAAGAATAAATTAAACTCAAAGCTAGCAAAAGGAGGGAAATAATAAAGATTAGAGCAGAGATAAATAAAATAGAGAATAGAAAAATAGGGAAATTTTTTAAAGGTGAATCTTTGTAAAGATCAACAAAACTGACAAAATATTGGCTATATTAACAACGAAAAAAAGAGAGAAGACAAGTTACTAACATCAGAAAGGAAAGTGGAGACATTACTACTGATTTTACAGAAATAAAAAGAATTATACTAGAGTGCTATGAACTCTTGTATGCCAACAAATTGCATAACCTAGAGAAAATGGACAAACTCTTAGAAACTCAAAACCTCTGAGACTGAATTATGAAGACATAGAAAATCTGAATAGACTTATAATTAGTAAACAGATTGCACTGGTAATCAAAAACCTCCTAGCAAAGAGAAGTCTTGGACCAGTTAGTTTCATTGGTGAATTCTACCTACCATTTAAGGAAAAATTAACATCAATCCTTCTCAAACTCCTCTGAAAAATGGAAGAGGAAGGCACTCTTCCTCACTCACTGTATGAGGCCAGCATTACCCTGATACTAAAGCCAGACAAAGACACTACAAGAAAAAACTACAGATCAAAACTACTTATGAATATTGATGCAAAAATTCTCAACAAGATATTAACAAACCAAATTGAGCAGCATATTCTAAATCTCATACACCAGTACCAAGTGGGATTTATTCCTGGAATGCTAGAATGGTTCAATATTGAAAATCAATGAATGTAATACACCACATAAGCAGAAATGACAGAAAAGAATCCACATGATCATCTCAATGGACGCAAAAAAAGCTTTGAGAAAATTCAACACCTTTTCATGACAAAAACACTCAACACACTAGGAATAGAAGGCATGCCTCAGCATAATAAAGGCCACATACGAAAAAACCACAGCTAGTATCATGCTCAATGGTGAAACACTGAAAGTTTTTCCTTTAAGATCAGGAACAAGACAAGGATGCCCACTTTTGCCACTTCTTTTCTAGCCAGAGTAATTCGGCAAAGAAAAGAAATAAAGGCATCCAAAGTGGAAAGCGAATTAAAATTTTCTCTGTTTAACGATGACGCAATGTAGAAAACCCTAAAGATTACGCACATGCATGTGTGCACACACATATACACACAAACAAACTGTTAGGATTAATAAATGAATTCACAATGTTGCAGTATACAAAATCAACACAGAAAAATCAATTACATTTCTATACACTAACAATGAACAATTTGAAACAGATACTAAGAAAATAATTCTATACGCTCACTTTGTCTATTTGAGGGCAATAAGTGGAATGGGGAATTTAGCCACGATGAGTTCTGATGGTTAAGGCGAGACACACCTATTTGTTCTCTGTTTTATATGTAGTAACTCCCCTAAGCTTATGGGGGGTACCATGTTAATATTTAGTGGGATCCCCAGGTAGAACTGTAATTTGAGCCCCAGTATTCATTAAGTCCATGAAAGTTGCCAATTGGTGCATTTCAGCAGATGTTAAAGTTAATACAAAACCCATGTTGTAGAGGTTCTAGAGCCAATCAGCACACTTTGATCTCTTTATTGTACACGTTATTTGAGTAAATTTTGGATTGCCAATTGGGTCAAATTGTGGACCTTTGTTTCAGTTTTCTTCCTTACCCTGTTCCTTACCCAGGTTCCTTCCTTCCTTTTCTTTCTTTCTCCTCCTCCCTTCTTTGATTGATCATCATATATAATTTTGGGGGTGGGGGGTGCGTTCCTCTCTACCCTTCTCTATAAATTTCTTCCTCCAGAGTCTCATATCAGTATCTTCAGGCTTAGGGGCCACCCTCGTGGCAATGCTTGCCTTATAGAGTTTAAAGACCCTGGCCTTAAGTCAGGTTTGAATTAACTCCTTTGCTGTGACATAGGGATGCCATGGGTGTTTTCCCCCTATAGGCCTCAGGATCAGGATCTTTGTTGTGACAGAAGCATAGGCAGCAACAGCAGAAGAGCTATTTAACATATTTAAGATAGCTGTGCTATCTGCTCTTAGGTATGTGAACCACAGTACCACACCTATTGGCTTTCATTTCTCTCTGTGTCTCTTCTATCTGTACAATCTCTCTCAGAATATTTTGTATTTCTAGCTGCAAAAAGTCATGGTTTTCAGTTTCTGTCTCAGTCCAGTCACACATTGTGCGGGCCCTGGTGGGTGGTTATGGGAAAGTTCAGGAGCCCAGCAGCTGACTTTGTGAGTAGCCACCTCCTTCTCCTCCAGTGAATGCCAGTCAATCTCCCCATGGC
The DNA here is from genome assembly GCF_020826845.1 of Diceros bicornis minor. Taxonomy (NCBI): domain Eukaryota; kingdom Metazoa; phylum Chordata; class Mammalia; order Perissodactyla; family Rhinocerotidae; genus Diceros; species Diceros bicornis. The sequence continues at coordinate 29,250,639 of NC_080761.1, forward strand.
CAGGGTCCTCATCCAATGAGGTCATTATGTCTATGGCCTGTGTGGGGAACTTCAAGATCTGTGATTGTCAGATTAACTCTTTGGTATGCTAGTAATTAGCAACACTAAGCAAACCCTAGATACATTGGATAGGGATTTTACATTAGGAAAGCAGTTGAGTTACCTCCTCTGGCGTTCTGGAAGGGGCTGGTACCAAATGCTCCTTCCCCTTTTCTTTTCTCATCAGCACCTGGCCACGGGCCTCCATGGATGTGCACCTTGATACACGTGGGGTCAAGAGAATGCGTGCAACAGCAGAAGGGAAAGCAACAGCACCTGAGATGGGCAAGGCCACTACCTTTGCCTAAGCAACAATTCTTGTTAAGCAATCAGGGTGCCATACGTAATTCTGTGGTGGTCTCCTTCCTTTCCACACACCTCACAGAAGGCCATCCCTGAGCCCGTCCGAGGGATGCACAATCGCAGATAATATCCATATGGCAGCCCCCAAGCTGCCAGGGATGGTCACGAGGCTAGATCCAGTGCCCCGATTGTTCTAGCTGGACTCTTGGTGAATAGAACTCAAGAGTCAATCAGATAAGGTTAGTTGTCCCTGCCTTTATGGGCCCGAGCAGGGTCTAGAGAGCTGCTTTTTGTGTCTGGGGCTACACCTTTGTCCTGTGCAGGCTATGAGTTTCATTGACACTGCCCTTGTTCCTCCGGGTTGGAATCTCCATTTCATAGGATTTCGTCCCAAGTGGCAGACAACCTTCGAGGTTCTACAGCCCCTGATTGAATTCCCTTGCTCACAGCCTTCTACCTGCACCACCCTCCGTTGTCCGCTACATCCAGTTGAGGTCGGCCAGTGGTTCTAAGAGAAACTCACTTTTTTTGAAGATATAAGACTCTGCTCTTTTATATTTCACCACTAATCTCTTTCTACCAGCTTCATATTTTTGGCAAATTCTTACTATGTTTTCTGATATGTCACTAGGAAACAATCCCACTCAAACCCCATGATAATCAGTGCTGCACTGGATCTATTTTTGTTTGTATGCTTCTTCCATCGTTTTGTTGGGATTGGAGGAAGAGGAGAGATAAACCCTGGTGTGTTTTCAAGCAGCTTGGTCAGAAATCAGTGCTGACTCTCTATTTTGAAGATGGCCTCGGAACTACTCTAGGTGTTTGTGCTTTCACTTCAGGTTATCACGCTGCTTGATCACAAAGACTGAAACAAAAAATGAAGGGAAATTGGAATCTTCAAAAAGTCTCTTGTCAGCAAACCTTTGGAAATCTCTTGGTTAAGAGATGAGAAAACATCAATAAATTCATTATTTTCCTTTTCCTTCTTAACTCTACTCAAATAACAATATATGTTCTAAGGGGATGTTCAGAAGGAATCATGCCACTAGATGGAAACTCCATGTGAAAAGGGTCTTAGTTTTGTCCACTGATGATACATGCTTGTCATGCAGTAGGCATTCACAATAGGTCCCTAAATATACTCATTTTATTGATCACCATCAACGTTAAAATATTCAGCCTAAAATTAAGGCCCAACATTAAATGCTGCCTTGACATCTGGTGAAGTGGGAGGGACCTATATGGGCCTAACCATGAGTTCCCCACCCCACTCTGATCCCACAGATAGCTAAATAACTCTCTTCACGAAGAAGACCGCGCACAGTTCTTGCTTATCCCTGAGTAGTGGGGTTCATTTCCCTGCCAGCCTATGGAATTATTTGAAGATGCTGATCACATTCTTCCATGGTAACCACTGTTACCCCATCCTCTTGATACAACAAGGCATGCCTCACACAACCCCTGGTGGTTCACTCTGTTCTGAGTGCAGCTCCCATGTAGCCTTGTGAGGCATGCAGCATCCTCCTACCCTGGGCTGTGAGTACATGTGACTAATACACTGCTGCCAGTCTCATCTGTGCATTGTCCAGGTGTTGAATGTTGTGTGTTGCCATCCCCAAAACCTTGGGGCAGACATTCCTCCCTTACCAACAGGGTGAATAAGAGACAATTGGCCCAATCATGACCGTGGACATGAGCAAGATGGCTCAATCATGACCAAGGACATCTGGTCAGCTTTAACTAACTGCTCTAGGCTAACTGACTGATTCCATGATATGGCAAAGGCTACCTGAGACAGATCTACCAATTGCTGCTGGCTTGTGCTTTGGGCATGCTCTTTGTTTTTGTCAATATTGCCATCTTTCCCCACTCTGAAACACTCCCATCCCAAAACAAGAATTGTTGTTAATTTACTATACTACAGCTTGACATGCTGTTGGGTTTGGCCTGTGTTCAGCAGGAGGTCTCTGAGGCTCCCCCTTAAAAAGGCAGGGACAACTAACCTTATCTGATTGACTCTTGAGTTCTATTCACCAAGAGTCCAGCTAGAACAATCGGGGCACTGGATCTAGCCTCGTGACCATCCCTGGCAGCTTGGGGGCTGCCATATGGATATTATCTGCGATTGTGCATCCCTCGGACGGGCTCAGGGATGGCCTTCTGTGAGGTGTGTGGAAAGGAAGGAGACCACCACAGAATTACGTATGGCACCCTGATTGCTTAACAAGAATTGTTGCTTAGGCAAAGGTAGTGGCCTTGCCCATCTCAGGTGCTGTTGCTTTCCCTTCTGCTGTTGCACGCATTCTCTTGACCCCACGTGTATCAAGGTGCACATCCATGGAGGCCCGTGGCCAGGTGCTGATGAGAAAAGAAAAGGGGAAGGAGCATTTGGTACCAGCCCCTTCCAGAACGCCAGAGGAGGTAACTCAACTGCTTTCCTAATGTAAAATCCCTATCCAATGTATCTAGGGTTTGCTTAGTGTTGCTAATTACTAGCATACCAAAGAGTTAATCTGACAATCACAGATCTTGAAGTTCCCCACACAGGCCATAGACATAATGACCTCATTGGATGAGGACCCTGGCCATGGGGAGATTGACTGGCATTCACTGGAGGAGAAGGAGGTGGCTACTCACAAAGTCAGCTGCTGGGCTCCTGAACTTTCCCATAACCACCCACCAGGGCCCGCACAATGTGTGACTGGACTGAGACAGAAACTGAAAACCATGACTTTTTGCAGCTAGAAATACAAAATATTCTGAGAGAGATTGTACAGATAGAAGAGACACAGAGAGAAATGAAAGCCAATAGGTGTGGTACTGTGGTTCACATACCTAAGAGCAGATAGCACAGCTATCTTAAATATGTTAAATAGCTCTTCTGCTGTTGCTGCCTATGCTTCTGTCACAACAAAGATCCTGATCCTGAGGCCTATAGGGGGAAAACACCCATGGCATCCCTATGTCACAGCAAAGGAGTTAATTCAAACCTGACTTAAGGCCAGGGTCTTTAAACTCTATAAGGCAAGCATTGCCACGAGGGTGGCCCCTAAGCCTGAAGATACTGATATGAGACTCTGGAGGAAGAAATTTATAGAGAAGGGTAGAGAGGAACGCACCCCCCACCCCCAAAATTATATATGATGATCAATCAAAGAAGGGAGGAGGAGAAAGAAAGAAAAGGAAGGAAGGAACCTGGGTAAGGAACAGGGTAAGGAAGAAAACTGAAACAAAGGTCCACAATTTGACCCAATTGGCAATCCAAAATTTACTCAAATAACGTGTACAATAAAGAGATCAAAGTGTGCTGATTGGCTCTAGAACCTCTACAACATGGGTTTTGTATTAACTTTAACATCTGCTGAAATGCACCAATTGGCAACTTTCATGGACTTAATGAATACTGGGGCTCAAATTACAGTTCTACCTGGGGATCCCACTAAATATTAACATGGTACCCCCCATAAGCTTAGGGGAGTTACTACATATAAAACAGAGAACAAATAGGTGTGTCTCGCCTTAACCATCAGAACTCATCGTGGCTAAATTCCCCATTCCACTTATTGCCCTCAAATAGACAAAGTGAGCGTATAGAATTATTTTCTTAGTATCTGTTTCAAATTGTTCATTGTTAGTGTATAGAAATGTAATTGATTTTTCTGTGTTGATTTTGTATACTGCAACATTGTGAATTCATTTATTAATCCTAACAGTTTGTTTGTGTGTATATGTGTGTGCACACATGCATGTGCGTAATCTTTAGGGTTTTCTACATTGCGTCATCGTTAAACAGAGAAAATTTTAATTCGCTTTCCACTTTGGATGCCTTTATTTCTTTTCTTTGCCGAATTACTCTGGCTAGAAAAGAAGTGGCAAAAGTGGGCATCCTTGTCTTGTTCCTGATCTTAAAGGAAAAACTTTCAGTGTTTCACCATTGAGCATGATACTAGCTGTGGTTTTTTCGTATGTGGCCTTTATTATGCTGAGGCATGCCTTCTATTCCTAGTGTGTTGAGTGTTTTTGTCATGAAAAGGTGTTGAATTTTCTCAAAGCTTTTTTTGCGTCCATTGAGATGATCATGTGGATTCTTTTCTGTCATTTCTGCTTATGTGGTGTATTACATTCATTGATTTTCAATATTGAACCATTCTAGCATTCCAGGAATAAATCCCACTTGGTACTGGTGTATGAGATTTAGAATATGCTGCTCAATTTGGTTTGTTAATATCTTGTTGAGAATTTTTGCATCAATATTCATAAGTAGTTTTGATCTGTAGTTTTTTCTTGTAGTGTCTTTGTCTGGCTTTAGTATCAGGGTAATGCTGGCCTCATACAGTGAGTGAGGAAGAGTGCCTTCCTCTTCCATTTTTCAGAGGAGTTTGAGAAGGATTGATGTTAATTTTTCCTTAAATGGTAGGTAGAATTCACCAATGAAACTAACTGGTCCAAGACTTCTCTTTGCTAGGAGGTTTTTGATTACCAGTGCAATCTGTTTACTAATTATAAGTCTATTCAGATTTTCTATGTCTTCATAATTCAGTCTCAGAGGTTTTGAGTTTCTAAGAGTTTGTCCATTTTCTCTAGGTTATGCAATTTGTTGGCATACAAGAGTTCATAGCACTCTAGTATAATTCTTTTTATTTCTGTAAAATCAGTAGTAATGTCTCCACTTTCCTTTCTGATGTTAGTAACTTGTCTTCTCTCTTTTTTTCGTTGTTAATATAGCCAATATTTTGTCAGTTTTGTTGATCTTTACAAAGATTCACCTTTAAAAAATTTCCCTATTTTTCTATTCTCTATTTTATTTATCTCTGCTCTAATCTTTATTATTTCCCTCCTTTTGCTAGCTTTGAGTTTAATTTATTCTTGTCTCTAGTTCCTCAAGGTATAAAGTGAGGGTTTTGGTTTGAGATCTGCTTTTTTTTTAAGTGTTTATAGCTCTAAATTTCCCTCTTAGCATGGATTTCACCGCATCCCATATTTTGGTACATTGTGTTTTTGTTTTCATATGTCTCCAACTATTTTCTTATTTCCCTAGTGGTTTTCTCCTTGGCCGATTGTTTCTTTAGATTTATAATTTTTTTAATATATTTGTATTTTAAATCTTGTAGAAAATAAAAAGGTGAGCTTATAAACCAAAATTACAGTGATATTGGCTTTTATATTTGCCCATGTATTTACCTTTACTGCAGATCCTTATGTCTTCATATGGCTTCAAGTGGCTGTCTAATGTCTTTTCAATTCAACCTGAAGGACTCCTTTTAGCCTCTCTCGTACGGCAAATCTAGTGGTGATGAATTCCCTCAGCTTTTGTTTATCTGGGCATGTCTTAATTTCTTCCTCATTTTTCAGGACAGTTTGCCCAGATAAGTATTCTTGGGTGACAATTTTTTTCTTTTAGCACTTTATATATATCATCCCAGTGCCTCAGGACTTGCCAATGTTTCTCCTGAGAAATTGGCCGATAATCCTAATGAGGATCCCTTGTCTGTGATGAGCCACGTTTCTCTTGCTGCTTTCAAGATTCTCTCTTTGTCTTTGGTTTTTGACAGTTGGAATATAATGTGTCCCACTGTGGGTCTTTGTGTTTATCCTCATTGGACTGGTTGAGCTTCTTGATTTGTGGATTCGTGCCTTCCCTCGAATTTGAGATGTTTTTGGCCATTATGTCTTCAAATACTCTCTCTGCCCCTTTCTCTCTCCTGCTTTTGGGACTCCCATAGTGCATATATTTGTCTGTTTGATGCTATCTCACAAGTCCTTAGGCTCTGTTCAATTTTATTCCTTCTTTATCATTCTGCTCCTCAAATGAGATAATTTCACGTGTCATATCTTCAATTTTGCTGATTCATTTGTATCTTCTCAAGTTTTCCTTGAATCCTCTAGTGAAATTTTCAATTTGGTTGTTACATTTTTCAGCTCCAGTATTTCTATTTTGTTCCTTTTTATAATTTGATGTTCTCTTTCTGCTCATATGTCATCTTCCTGATTTCTTTTAATTCTCTGTCCATGTGTTCCTTTAGTTCTTAGTTGTTTTAAAATCTTTGTCTAGTAAGTCTGATGTCCGGTCTTTCTCAGGGATGGTTTTGATAAATTTATTTTCTCCCTTTGAATGGGTCATGTTTTACTGATCTTTGTGTATGCCTTGTGACTTTTTGTTAAACATTGGGCATTTGAAAAGCAGCCACCTCTCCTGGTCTTTGCAGACAGGCTCTGTGCCAAGGAAGTCCTTCACAACTCAGTTGGACATGTTCTGAGACTTGAGGTCAGCCCACGGAGACAGCTTAAGGTGCTCTCAGGTCTTGTCTGAGTATGCATCTTACCAAGCCTTTATGTGGCTTTTTTGTTCACTTCCATATACACGTGGCTTTGAAATGTCTTAATTTCCCAGAGTCTCACCTAGCTTCTCCGTAGGGCCTTAGATGGTCTATTGAGTGTTTACACCGATAATCTCTTGCCCCAGGCATCTGCAGCTCTTAGTGTCTCTGCAGCTTTCCCAGCAACATTCACCGTTTCTCCCTGCCTGAGATCTCAGTTAGACAAAATAGAGACCAGTCCTTCAAGCAGCCCCTAGATAGCTTACAAGACTGCAAATATAGTCTGTTCTGCTCCTTCCAGTTCAAGGAAAATAATTAGATACTGGGATGCTACCTCATCCAGACCAAGACTGAAACATGCCAGCAAGCAGATGGGGAAACAGCAAGCAAAAACACAAATTATCCTATCACACTGGATATGGGTTTTCCTTCATTGGTCATTCCTTTGGTTGCTGTAGGCCTTTGACGGTTTCCTAGAGCTCCTATAAGTTTATTTTATTCCATTTTTGGTTTTATTTTTGATGTCTCCATGGGGAAAGAAGAATTTGTAGCTTTCTAGCCTGCTCTTTTCCTGGTGTTACTCCTATAGTTAGGCATTTTATGTATAGGACTATGATCCTTTTTTTTTATTGAGGTCATATTGGTTTGTAACATTGTGTAATTTCAGGAGTACATTATTATATATCAGTTTCTCTATAGACTGCATCGTGCTCACCACCAGTAGTCTGGCTTTTATCTGTCAGCCTATGGATGTGCTCCTTTACCCCTTTCGCCCACCCCTACTCCCCCTTCCCCTCTGGTAACCGCTAACCTGCTCTCTGGATCCATGTGTTTGTTTATCTTCCACATATAAGTGAAACCATACAGTGTTTGTCTTTCTCTGTCTGCCTTATTTCACTTAACATAATACCCTCAAGGTCCATCTGTGTTGTTGCAAAGGGGACGATTTTGTATTTCTTTATGGCTGAGTAGTATTCCATTGTATATATATGTACCAGATCTTTATCCGGTCATCAGTAGCGGGGCACTTGGGTTGTTTCCACGTCTTGGCTATTGTGAATAAAGCTAAAATGAGCATAGGGGTGCATGGATGTCTTTGCATTGTGGATTTCATGTTCTTTGGATAAGTATCCAGTAGTGGGATAGCTGGATCGTATGGCATTTCTATTTTGAATTTTTTTGAGAAATCTCCATTCTGTTTTCCGGAGTGGCTGCGCCAGTGTGCATTCCCACCAGTAGTGTATGAGGGTTCCCTTTTCTCCACATCCTCTCCAACATTTGTTATTTTTTCATCTTGGTAATTATAGCCATTCTGACGGGGTGTAAGGTGATATCTCATTGCAGTTTTGATTTGCATTTCCCTAATAATTACTGATGTTGAACATCTTTTCATGTGCCTGATGGCCATCTGTATATCTTCTTTGGAAAAATGTCTGTTCATATCCTCTGCCCATTTTTTGATCTGATCGTTGTGGGTTTTTTTTATTCTTGAGTTGTGTGAGTTCTTTATATATTTTGGAAATTAACCCCTTGTTGATTATGTGATTTACAAATATTTTCTCCCAGTTGGTGGGTTGTCTTTTCATTTTGTTCATGGTGTCCTTTGCCTTGCAGAAGTTTTTAGTCTGATGTAGCCCCATTTGTTAACTTTTCCTTTTGTTTCCCTTGCTGGAGTAGACATCGTATTCGAAAAGATGCTGCTAAGACCGATGTCAAAGAGTGTACTGCCTATGTTTTCTTCTAGGAGTTTTATGGTTTCAGGTCTTACATTCAAGTCTTTAATTCATTTTTAGTTAATTTTTGTGTATGGTGTAAGACAATGGTCTACTTTTATTCTTTTGCATGAGGCTGTCTGTTTTCCCAACACCATTTATTGAAGAGACTTTCCTTTCTCCATTGCATGTTTTTGACTCCTTTGTTGAAGATTAGCTATGCATAGATGTGTAGTTTTATTTCTGGGCTCTCAATTCTCTTCCATCCATCTGTGTGTCTGTTTTTGTGCCACTACCATGCTGTTTTGATTGCTATAGCTTTGTAATATATATATATATATATATATATATATATATATTTTTTTTTTTTTTGGTGAGGAGATCAGCCCTGAGCTAACATCCGCCAATCCTCCGCTTTTTTTTTTTTTTGCTGAGGAAGATGGCCCTGGGCTAACATCTGTGCCTATCTTCCTCCACTTTATATGGGACGCCGCCACAGCATGGCTTACCAAGCAGTGCGTCGGTGCACACCCGGGATCCGAACCAGCGAACCCCGGGCCGCCGCAGCGGAGCGCGCGCACTTAACCGCTTGTGCCACCGGGCCGGCCCCTGTAATATATTTTGAAGTCAGGGATTGTGATGCCTCAAGCTTTGTTTTATTCTCAGGATTGCTTTGGCTATTCTGGGTCTTGTGTGGTTCCAAATAAATTTTAGGATTCTTTGTTCTATTTCTGTGTATAACGTGATTGGGATTCTGATTGAGATTGCATTGAATCTGTAGATTGCTTTAGGTAAGTGGACATTTTAACTATCTTTATTCTTCCAGTCCATGAGCATGGAACATCTTTCCATTTCTTTATGTCTTCTTCAATTTCTTTCAGTCATGTCTTATCGTCTTCAGTGTAGAAGTCTTTCACGTCCTTGTTTAAGTTTATTCCTAGATAGTTTATTCTTTTGGTTGTGTTTGTAAATGGGATTGCTTTCTTGACTTCTCTTTCTGCTAGTTCATTCTCAGTGTATAGAAATGCAACTGATTTTTGTAAGTTGATTTTGTACCCTGAAACTTTGTTGCAGTTGTTCATTATTTCTAACAGTTTTCTGGTGGATTCTTTGGTGTTTTCTACATATAGAATGATATCATCCACAAACAGTAAGAGTTTCACTTCACTTCTTCCTTTCCAATTTGGATACCTGTTATTTCTTCTTCTTGCCTAATTGCTCTAGCTAAAATTCCAGCACTGTGTTGAATAGGAGTGGTGTGAGTGGGCACCTTTTCTTGTTCCTGTCCTCAGAGGGATGGCTTTTAGTTTTTCACTGTTAAGTATGATGTTGGCTGTGGGTTTGTCATATACGGCCTTTATTATGTTGAGTCACTTTCCTTCTATACCCATTTTATTGAGAGTTTTTATCATAAATGGATGTTGGATCGCTTTCTCTGCATCTATGGAGATGATCATGAGATTTTTATTCTTCATTTTGTTATTGTGGTGTATCACATTGATTGATTTGCAGGTGTTGAACCATCCCTGTGTCCTTGGTATAAATCCCGCTTGTTCACGGTGCGTGATCCTTTTAATGTATTGCTGCATTTCATTTCCCAACATTTTGTTGAAGATTTTTGCACCTATGTTCATCAGCAATATTGGCCTGTAAGTTTCCTTCTTTGTGTTGTCCTTGTCTGGTTTTGGTATCAGGATAATGTTGACATCATAGAATGGGTTAGGAAGCATTCCATCTTATTAAATTTCTGAAATCATTTTAGAAGAATAGGTATTAAATCTTCTTTGAACGTTTGGAAGAATTCTCCAGAGAAGCCATCTGGTCCTAGACTTTTGTTTTGGGGGAGGTTTTTGATTGCTGTTTCAACCTCTTTTCTTGTGATTGGTCTATTCAGATTCTCTATTTCTTCTTGATTCAGTTTTGGGAGGTTGTATGAGTCTAAGAATTTATCCATTTCTTCTAGGTTATCTAATTTGTTGGCGTATAGTTTTCCACAGTATTCTCTTATAATCTTTTGTATTTCTGTGGTATCCATTTCAGTTTCGCATCATTCATTTCTGATTTTATTCATTTGAGCCTTCTCTCTTTTTTTCTTAATGAGTCTGGCTAAGGGTTTGTCAATTTTGTTACTCTTCTAAAAGAGCCAGCTCTTGGTTTCATTGAAGCTGTATATAGTATTTTTTAGTCTCTATTTCATTTATTTCCACTCTAATTTTTATTATTTCCCTCCTTCTGCTGACTTGGGCTTTGTTTACTCTTCTTTTACTAGTTTTCTTTGGAGTAGTTTGAGATTACTTATTTCAGATTTTTCTAGTTTGTTCAGGTAGGCCTGTATTGCTATAAATTTCCCACTTAGGACTGCTTTTGCTGAGTCTCATAAGAGTTGGTATGTTGTGTTCTCATTTCCATTTGTCTCCAGGTATTTTTTGCTTTCTCTTTTGATTTCTTCAATGATCCAATGGTTGTTCAGGAGCATGTTGTTTAGTCTCCACCTATTGTGTTTTTCCCAGCCTTTTTCTTGTAGTTGATTTCTAGTTTCACAGCATTGTGGTCAGAAAAGATGCTTGATATGATTTCAATCTTCTTAAATTTATTGAGGCTTGCCTTGTTTCCCAACATAAGGTCTATCTTTGAGAATGTTCTATGTGCACTTAAGAAGAATGTGTATTCTGCTGATTTTGGATGGAGTGTTCTATATATATCTATTCAGTCCATCTGGTCTAGTGTTTCACTTAAGACTGCTCTTTTCTTATTGACTTTCTGTCTGGATGATCTATCTACTGATGTAAGTGTGTGTTGAGGTCCCCTACTATTATTGTGTTGCTGTCAATATCTCCCTTGAGGTCTGCTAGTAGTTGCTTTATATGCTTTAGTGCTACTGTGTTGGGTGCATATATATTCATAAGTGTTATGTTGTCCTGGTGCAATGTCCCTTTTATCATTATACACTGCCCCTCTTTGTCTTTCATTGTCCTTTTTATCTTGAAGTCTTCTTGCTCTGATATAAGTATGGCAACACCTGCTTTCTTTTGCTTGGCATTTGCGTGGAGTATCGTCTTCCATCTCTTCACTTTGAGCCTGTGTTTGTCTTTAGAGCTGAGACGTGTTTCCCGGAGGCAGCATATTGTTGGGTCTTGTTTTGTAATCCATCCCGCCACTCTGTGTCTTTTGATGGGAGAATTCAATCCATTTACTTTCAGAGTGATTATTGATATATGAGGGCTTAATACTGTCATTTTATCTCTTATTTTCTGATTGTTCTATATTTCCAATATTTCTTTTCCCTTGTATTTCTGACTGCCATTTCAGTTTGGTGCTTTTCTGTGATGGTTTTCTCAGTTTTCTCTTTATTTATGATTTGTGGCTCTGCTCTGATGTTTTGTTTTCTGGTTACCGTGAAGGTTGTATAAAAGACTTCATAGATGAGATAGTCCATTTTCTGATAGTTTCTTATCTCCATTAACCTAAAGAGGTTCCATCCCTTTCCTCTTCCCCTTCTGAGTTATTGTTGTCACAAATTATTCTTTTTTGCGTTGTGAGTTTGTGCCCAAATTGAAGTATCTATAGTTATTTTTAATGCTTTCCTTCCCTTTATCTTTTATGTTACAGTTAAGTGCTTACTAACCTATTTTTGATATAGAGCTGCAATTTTTTGATTCTATCTGTCTATTTATCTCCTTGCTCAAGGTTTTGTAAAGCTTTGCTTTTTAGTTTCAGATGGGAGGGCTCCTTTCAATGTTTCTTGTTAAGGCAGGCCTAGTGGTGATGAATTCCCTCATATTTTGTTTATCTGGGAACGCTTTTATTTCTCCCTTGTATCGGAAGGTTAGTTTTGCTGGACAGAGTATTCTTGGCTGAAAATTTTTGTCTTTCAGTATTTTGAATATATCATCCCGTTCTCTCCTAACCTATAATGTTTGTACTGAGAAATCCACTGAAAGCCTCATAGTGGGGCTCCTTTGTATGTTATTTTCTTCTGCCTTGCTGCCCCTAATATTTGTTCTTTGTCATTGACTTTTTTTTTTTTTTGGTGAGGAAGATCAGCCCTGAGCTAACATCCGATGCCAATCCTCGTCTTTTTCGCCAAGGAAGATTGGCCCTGAGCTAACATCCGTGCCCATCTTCCTCTTCTTTTTATGGGGCGCCGCCACAGCATTGCATGACAAGTGGCACGTCTGTGCATGCCTGGGATCTGAACCCGGGAAACCTGGGCCGCCAAAGCGGAGCGCGTGCACCTAACTGCTTGCGCCACTGGGCCAGCCCTCATTGTCATTGACTTTTGCCAGTTTTAACAGTATTCACCTCAATATAAAATCTTTTTATATTGATTTAATTAGGAGTTCTATTGGCTTCATGTACTTGTAAGTCCAGTTCCTTCCCCAGGTTTGGGAAGTTCTCAGCTATTATTTCTTTGTACAAGCTTTCTGCTCCTTTCTCCCACTCTTCTCCGTCTCGAGTACCTATAATCTTTATGTTGCATTTCATGATTGAGATGGATATTTCTCAAAGAAGTTCTTCATTTTTTGAAATCTTAATTCTCTCTCCTCTTCCACCTGAAGCAGTTCTTTATTTCTATCCTCTAAATCACTAATTCTTTCCTCCATATTGTCAGCTCTGTTTTGTATGGTTTCTAGATTCTTTTTTATTTCTAACTATGTTCTTCATCTTCAGATTTCTGGGTTTTTTTTTTTTTTTGAGATTCTCTGTCTTTGGTGAAGTATTCCTTCTGCTCATTCATTTTATTCCTGACCTCATTGAATTGTCTTTCTGAGTTTTCTTGTAAGTCACTGAGTTTCTTTATGACAACTATTTTGAATTCTCTGTGATTTAGATTGTAAATTTCTTTGACTTCCGGATTGGTTTCTGGAGACTTGTCATTTTTCTTCTGCTCTGAAATGTTACTGTAGTTCTTCATGGTGTTTTATGAGTTGATCCTTTGCTAGCGCATTTGTGGTAGTGTTAGGTCGCAGATTCCACCTGACACTGCTGGGGGAGCAGTGTTTTCTGGGGCGGCTGTGTTTTCAGATCTCGCTCAGTATGCTGGAAGTTGTGCAGGTAGGGCTGCTCTGCGTTTGCATGGGCTGGCCATAGCTGCTCTGCAGGTTGCACTCACATGGGCAGGGCCTCTGTGCTGGGCAGGGAGGTCACTCACCATAGGTGAGGGATCTGAGCTCGGTGGGTGGGTTGCTCTTTCACTGGCAGGGCCGCTGCACTCGGTAGGGGAACAGCTGAGCTGCTGTGCTAGGTGGGACGTGCACCTATGTGGGGGCAGAGCTGCCACTCAGTGCGTCCTTCAGGCTGCTGTGCTCTGCAGGTGGGACGCCTTCTGAGTCGGTGGTGTGCCTTCTTGCCTGTGCTGGGCCCAGTTGACAGGCAGGCACCTTCATGGGGGCTGAGCCACTACTTGGTGGGGAGTATTCTCAGGGGTGGGGCCACTGCAACACAGTGGGCACTCCCACAGACTGAGCTACCACTCCAAAAGAATTACCATGAGCCAGGCTGCTGCTGCCTCCTCTTACAGTCACATCAGTCGCTACGTGAGGATCTGTGACCTGGCTCGCCCCCACCAGGGAGGCGGAGGGGTGTGCTCACCTAGTTCCACTGCCTCCTGGGGATCCAGTCCACCCACCTTCAGATGCATGGCTGCATGTATCTCTCAGATGTCCTGTTGTACTGTGCAGGGAATCCTCTTCTGGTTAATGAGTGACCATTTAATTGTAAGTTAGACAGGAGAGACAAAGGGAACAACTTCACTCTGCTGTGAATCTGACATCACTCCTTCAGGACTATGATCCATTTTGAGTTAACTTTTGTGAAAGTTGTAAGTTCCTTTCTTTTTTTTTTTCACATGTGGATTTCCAGTTGTTCCAGTATCATTTGTTTAAAATAAAATCTTTTCTCCACTGATTTGCTTTAGCACCTTTGTCAAAGATGAGTCGAATATATTTGTGTTGAGCTATTTCTAGGCTCTTCATTCTGTTTCATTTATTCTATTTATATATTCTTTTGCCAGTACCACACTGTTTTCATTACTATAGCTTCATAGTAAGTCTTGAAGGTGGGAAGGGTCACTCATCTGGTCTTGTTCTTCTCTTTCAATACGTGCTGGCTATTCCATTGGGTTTTTTTGGGGTTTTGGTGAGGAACATTGGCCCTGAGCTAACATGCGTTGCCAATCTTCCTCTATTTTTTGTATGTGGGATGCCACCACAGCATGGCTCGATGAGCGTGCAGAGTCCTGCACCTGGGATCTGAACTCGCAAACCCTGGGCCGCCAAAGTGGTGTACGTGAACTTAACCACTATGCCACTGCGCCGGCCTCGCCATTGGTCTTTTGAGTTACCATATAAACTTTACAAGCAATTTACCAATGTCCACAAGATAACTTCTTGGTGTTTTGATTCAGATTGCGCTGAGTCTATAAGTAAACTTGTGAGTCTTCCTATCCATGAAAATGGAAAATCTCTTCATTTACTTAGATATTTGTTGATTTCCTTCATCTGAGCTTTGTATTGTACATATTTTGTTAGATTTAAAGCTAAATATTTCATTTTTTGGTGCTAATGTAAATAGCATTGTGGTTTTAATTTCAAGTTCCAATTGTCCTTTGCTGGTACATAAGAAAGCATTTGAATTTATATATTAACCTCATATTCTGCAACCTGGCTATATTTGCTTGTTAGTTCCAGGAGTTTTTGTGGTTGTAGTTGTTGTCAATACTATAGGATTTTCTACATAAATAATCATGTGTCATCTGCAAACAAAGACAGTTATATCATCCTTCCCAATTTGTATCACTTTTATTTCCTTTTCTAGTCTTATTGCATTAGCTAGGACTTCTAGTATGATATTGAAAATGAGTGGTGAGAGGTGACATCCTTGCCTTAGTGGGAAAACTTCTAGTTTCTCACTATTAAATCAGATGTTAGCTGTAGGATTTTTAGATATTCTTTGTCAAGTTGAAGAAGTTCTCTTCTATTCCTAGTTTGCTGAAAGTTTTTATCATAAATAGATGTTGGAACTTGGATGCTTATTCTGCATCTACAGATATTATCATATGAGTTTTCTTTTTTAGTCTGTTGATGTGATGGATTATATTTATTGATTTTCAAATGTTGAACCAGCCTTCCATACCTGTGATAAATACTGTTTGGTCATAGTATATTCTTCTTCTTAAACATTGTTGGATTTGATTTGCTAATATTTTGTTGTGGATTTTTGCATCTTTGTTCATGAGAGATATTGGTCTTTAGTTTTCTTTACATGTAACATCTTTATCTGGTTTTTGTATTAGGGTAATTTTGACCTTGTAGAATTGGTTAGGAGGTATTCTCTCTGTTCCTACTTCTGAAAGAGACTGTAGAGAATTGGTAAAATTTCCTCCTTAAATGACTGGTAGAATTCACCAGTGAATCCATTTGGGCCAAGTGCTTTCTGTTTTGAAGGTTACTAATTATTGATTCAATTTCTTTAATAGATATAGGTATATTCAGATTATCTGTTTCTTCTTGTGTGAGTTTTGGTAGATTGTGTCTTTCAAGAAATTAGTGCATTTCCTCCAGGTTATCAAATTTTGGGGGCATAGAGTTGTTCATAGTATTTCCTTAGTATGTTTTTAATGAACTTATGATCTGTACTGCTGGACCCTCTTTCACTTTTGATATTTGTAATTTGTGTCTACTCTCTTTTTCTCTTAGTTAGCCTGGCTAGAGGTTTACCATTTCATTGATCTTTTCAATAAACTAGCTTTTGATTTCATTGATTTTCTCTATTGATTTCCTAGTTTCAATTTCATTGATTTCTGGGCTAATTTTTATTACTCCTTTTCTCTGCTTACTTTGTATTTAAAGTGCTCTTCTTTTTCTAGTCTCCTAAGGTGGAACATTAGAGGGTTGATTTTGGATATTTCTTCTTTTCTAATATATGCATTCAATGCTATAGATTTCTCTCTATGCGCTGCTTTTGCTACACCCTACAAACTTTGGTAAGTTGTACTTTCATATTCATTAAGTTAAACATATTTTAAAATGTTGACATTTTTTACTTCATTCATGTTTTATTTAGAAGTATTGTAATTTAATTTATGTGTCATTTAGAAGTTGTTTAATCTCTATGAATTTTGGCGTTTTCCAGCTATTTATGAGTTATTGACATCTAGTTTAATTCCACTGTGGTCTCAGAGCATACTTTGTATGATTTCTATGTCTTTTAGTTTGATGCATTTTATGGCCCCAAATCCCATCTATCTTGATGACTCTCCTACGTCAGAGGGAAGGAAGAAGAAGAAAGGCGCCAGGGTGACTAAATGAGAAATTAAAGGGAACCGAAGACAAGGAAAATTTGTCCTTCAGATAATTAAAGCTGAAAATCTGATTGATGCTCTCAAGCATTTAGAAGTTTCAACGGATTTTCTTTAAAAGTGAGATTTTGGGGGTGCTGGCCCTGCGGCATAGTGGTTTTGTTTGGATTTTTCTGCTTTGGTGGCCCAGGTTCTCGGGTTCGGATCCCAGGCGTGGACCTATACCACCCGTCATCCATGTTGTGGTGGCGACCCACACATAAAGTGGAGGAAGACTGCCACAGATGTTAGCTCAGGGCTAATGTTCCTCAGCATAAAAAAGAAAAAGTGAGATTTTGGAATTGTGGCCAGTTCAAATCCAGAATGAGTTTTAAACTTTTTAAAGTCATATGATATTTATAAAGATAAATTAGAAGGTAAGTTAAAAGTAGCAAGGGCAACTTTCAACAGAGACAGAGGCTATGGTAATCAGTCTAATAGGTCATATTGAATTCTAAAAAGCCAAGATAACCCACCAATCATTATTTTACACTTAATATAGGTGGTACAGTTTTCACATATGCAATGTATAATAAACACAGCTACATTTTATAAGCTTTAACTATATGTAATATATATAAGTGACCTTTATCTAAACTCATTGTGCACAGTAAACGTATTTACTTCCATTCTATGGATTTAAGTGTGAGTATACAGTTATTTACTTTTTTTACGTTCTTGTTCAGAGTTTTGCAAGTTTTTACATATTCTAATATAAAATAATGGGAAGAATAACATGGAGTATAACAAATTTTCTCAATCAAACTAGGGAAAAGCAGATTGTAGTCAATTTTGGTTTTTTATCATTCTTTTTCTGAGAAAATAAGTAACCATGGTCATGTTTAAGTCTTTGAAAAATATACATCAATTTAATGAGAAATACAAGAAGTACTCATGGATAAGCAATGTTAAACGTCTTGCACATATATATATATCGAAATATATATACACAAATATATAAATGCAAAAATGTTGCTCACATATAGTTTCTACCCAGGCACATGTCTGCTCCTGAACTTTCCCTTAGCTGTGCACTCCATACATGACTCTGTTATTTTAGTAAAATGAGATGTAAGGAAACAGGATAAGAGAGAATGCTCCAAAATCTTAAATACTTTAGACAACAATATCCAAAGATTTCCTTCCAGGAGGACTTTTAGAAGAGGCAAATTTCCCTTCATTGTTTGTTTAATTATTCTTTATAAGTGGACAACCTGAAGCAAAAGCAGGATAGACACCTAGAGTGGTTCTAAGACATCTGTGTTAGTTTCCTAGGGGCGCTATAACAAAGTACCCAAGCGGGTGGCTTCAGGCAAGAAAAATTCACTGAATCCCAGTTCTAGAGTCTTCAAGTTGAGACACAGGTATTGACAGGGTTCTGTTCTTTCTGAAACCTGTAAGGGATTATCCTTGCTGGCACATCCTGGCTTCTGGTGGTTTGCGGGCAGTCTTCGGCATTCCTTGGCTTGCAGCTACAGCACACTCCTCTACGCCTGTATCCTCGTGTGGTGTTCTCTCCTCTTTGGTGTTTACATCGTCTTCTTAGAAGGACAACAGTCATACTGGAGTAAGGGCCCACCCAGCTCCAGTATGACCTTATCTTAACTAATTATGTATGCAACAACCATAATTTCATATAAAGGTAACATTCTCAGTAACGGTGTTTAGGACTCCAATATGTCTCTTAGAGGACGTAATTGAACCCATAAGAGACCCTGAGGAGAATCTGAGACGTGATGGCACAGATGCTTGAAAGAACACATTATTTTACCTCTCTGCCTCCCTCCACGTTTAGAAATAAAAATAAACCACTCTGCAGAGAACATGAACCACACAAAGATTTCTCTTGGGAATATAAAATGGTACAATCAATCTGGAAAACCATCTGACGGTTTCTTAAAACACACACACACACAACTAAATATGCAGCTACCTTACAAACCAGAAATCACACTCCTAGACATTAACCAGTATTTGAAAATTTATGTTCACACAAAATACTTTCTATGAATGTCCATAACAAACTCATTCATAGTAACAAAACCTTCAAACCACTAAAAATGCCCTTCACATTTGAAGGTTAAACAAGCTCTAGTACATCTATAGCACGGAATACTACTCATCATTTAAAATGAGCCAAGGGGACGGGCTGGTGGAGTAGTGGTTAAGTTTGCACACTCCCCTTCAGTGGCCCAGGCTTTGCAGGTTCCGATCCCAGGCACTGACCTACACGCTGCTCATCAAGCCATGCTGTGGCGGCGTCCCATATAAAGTAGAGGAAATGGGCATGGATGTTAGTCTAGGGCCAATATTCCTCAGCAAAAAAGAGGAGGATAGGCAACAGATGTTAGCTCAGGGCTAATTTTCCTCACGAAAAAAAGAAAAAAAAATGAACCAAGCATGGATACATACATGCAACAACCTGAGCCAATCTCTAGAGAATTAGGCTGAGTTTAAAAAGCCAATCCCAAAATGTAATGTAATGTATGATTCCCTTTATAAAATACTCTAATAACAAAATTGTAAAAATAGAGAACCATTTTCTCAAGGTTAAGGCCAGTGGTGGGCATGGGAGAGAAGTGAGTGTGACTATAAGGCTTCCTTGCGGTGCTGGAATAGATGTATATGATGACTGTATCAAGGTCAATAGTCTACTTGTCATATGGTACCATAGTTTTGCAAGACGTTGCTATTAAGGACAACTGGGTAAAGTGTAGTCAGGCTCACTCTGTATTATTTCTTACATTCACGTGTGCAACTCCATAATGATCACAAAATTAAAAATTTAGAAACAACAAGAAAACAAGTAATCTGATTTAAAAATGAGGCAAGGGCTTGAATACACGTTTTGCCAAAGAAGATATATAAATGGGCTATAAGCACATGAAAAGATGCTCAACATCACTAATCATTAGAGAAATGCAAAACAAAACCTCAATGACATACCACCTCACACCCATTAGGATGGCTACCATCAAAAATCAGAAAACGACAAGTGTTGGTGAGGATGTGGAGAAACTGGAAGTCTTGTGCACTGTTGGTGAGAAAGTAAAATGGTAGAGTGATGTGAAAACAGTACGGTGCTTCCTCAAAACACTGAAAATAGAAGTACCATATGATCCATCAAATTCACTTATGGGTATATACCCAAAAGAGTTAACAGCAGGGTCTCGACATATGTGTACACCCATCTTCAGAGCAGCTTTATTCACAATAGCTAAAAGGTGGAAGCAACACAAGCTTCACTGATGGATGAATAGAGAAGTACAATGTGGTATATACATACAATCAAATATTATTCAGCCTTAAAAAGGGAGGAAATTCTGACTATTACTACAACATGGATGAACCTTGAGAACATTATGCTAGGTGAAATAAGACAGTCACAAAGAGACAAATACTTCATGACTCCACTTCTATTACATACCTAGAATAGCGAAATTCCTAGAGATAGAAGGTAGACTGGTGGTTTCCAGGGCCTGTGGGGAGGAGGAATGGAGAGTTATTGTTTAAAGGGTATAGAGTTTCAGTTTTGCAAGATAAAAAGCATGTGACCTTGGATGGTGGTGGTGATTGCAGAATAATATGAGTGAACTTAATATCACTGAACTGTACACTTAAAAATGGTTAAGATAGTAAATTTCATGTTATGTGTATTTTACCAGAATTTTTTAAAAATTTAGGGAATAATTTCAGCAAGATAACAGAATAGGAATCTCCAAGCTCTTGTTCTCCCATAGAAACATTAAAAAAAAAAACCCAAAAGCCCAGAAACGACTTTATAGGAACTTCAGAGAAGAGTCAAAGGCTTACAGCAACCAAGTGAATGCACAGACAAGAAGCTACTTGCAGGACAGCAGGAAAGTTTTGCCATGTTTTTACTGCCTTTCCCACACCACCTCGCCGGTGCAACACTGGTCTTGGTCTGGAAGTGGCAGCAGCCCTGTTGTCAGTTTCCCCTCTCAATTGGAGGGAGGAGAGCAAATGTCATTTTCAAATTATTATGTATAAATGACAGCTACCTGCTTCCCCTCACATGGATTTCAGGTGGGAAAAGCAATGGGCGTTACTCACGAAAGCTGCAAGAAGACTACAGAAATACACACCCACAGGTGAGTGGGCAAGAAATTACACATGGAGATATACAAGAGACCATCTACAGGCTGAGGAGAAGTGGGGTAAGACTCTGTAGGAAATTAAGGCTGAAACAAGCCATGTATATGGAGGAATTGAGAAAGCCACACACATGCTATGACAAGACCTCAGACGACCTTAAACGTTCACCTAGGGCTGATCACTAGGCTCACAGCAAGCCTTGCTCTACAACGAAGGACTTCACTAACAGAGAGTCAATCTGCAAAGAGAGGGACAGGTGGCTGTATTTTCAAATGCCTCGTTTTTAACAAGAAGACAAAAAGCATACAAAGAAACAGGAAAATACAGCCCAATGAAATGAACAAAATAAATGGATAAAAACTGTCCCTAATGAAGTCCTCTTACGGGACTTACTAGAAAAATCTTTAAGCGGCTGTCTTAAATATGCTCAAAAAGCGTAAGGAAAATAGGGATAAACAGCTAAAGGAAATCAAGAGAACAATATATGAACAAAAGGAGAATATCAACAAAGAGATAGAAATTATAAATAGGCATCACACAGAAATCTCGAAGCTGAAAAATACCATAACTGAAGTGAAAAATGCACTAGAGACATTCTATAAAATATTTAAAGAAGAATTAACACCAACATTTTTCAAACTCTTCCAAACAAATTGAAAAAGTGGGAATGCTGCCTCACTCATTCTATGAGGTCAGCATTATCCTGATACTAAAGCCAGACAAAAACATGAGAAAAGAAAATGATAGACCAATATATCTTATGAATATGGTTGCAAAAATCCTTCTGCTCCTGTTATGTGATCATTTTGGCTAGATCAGTATTCAGAGTTGACATTATACTGATGATGAAAACAATTGTCACAACCATGCCATGTAGTACAGTACAGTTACTTTCCCTTCCTTGCTCAGCTTCCTGCTTCTCTGGAGTTAGTAAGTCTTATTGTTGTTTTATGTGCTTAATGTTCTTACATATTTATCAGTTCTCTAACCTCAAACTCTTTGTTGGTTTCTAAATCTCCTCCCAAGACATCCGTTCTCACCGGTTATTCAATGAATATCTTCTTCTTGAAGAAATTTGGAGACTTCTGACCTGTTCTCACCTCGACTGTTTCCACTCTACATCTGCTACTCAGCTTTCCTCCTGAGTTTTCCCTTCACCACCATGGTGGGGGTTCCCTTCTCCTTCTTCTTGTGTTGGGTCTTTTGTTTCCCGTATTCTGTGTTGTGCTCCCTCATCTGCTGGAACTCATCCTCCTGTAGCTTTCTCAGAGAGAGTGACTAGAGGAAAAATGTTGAGCCCTTACATATCTAAAGGTGCAGATTGATTGGCTGGGTACAGAATTCCTGATTACTAATAATTTTCCCTCGGGATTCCTAAGGCATTATCTCATTGTCTTTTTGTATTTCTCAGCCTGCTTGGGTGTCAGCACCCTGTGCTGGGAAGCCCTCCTGCACAGGTCCCCCACCTCACCCTGCTTGAGCTCCAACCACTCATGCTGGGCCACCCATCACATAGATAGATGTGTTCCTCATCCCACTCAAACGCTGACACCACTAGCCTGCCCCACTCTGCGGAAGCCCTCCTTAGCCAGTTCAGGCCCACACACCTGGACCACTTTCCCTTCCTCCCTGCCCCCAGTGTGGACGCCCTCCTCACTCTTCTCTGGTTCCAGCACTCCCCTCTGAGCCACCACAGTCTTCTCTAGCCCTGCCAGCATGGACATCTCCTTTGTTCTGCCCCTCCTATGGCTTTAGGGTGGAATTCTTCAGACAGTGAAGGGAACAGGAAGACTGAAAGAAGTGAATTTTAACATTTGTGATCTAATACATATATTTAGAAATTAAAAAAAAATTACTATTAAATTATATCTTAATAGTATTGATTTTATAGGCCAGATCCTTTTATTTAGAATTTGAATATAGAGGCTTTCGCTAAAGACTATTCATGCTGATTGAAGAAAAGTATTCCAGTGAGTTGTTCTGGCAATGCCAGTGAGCAGAGAGCAGGATTTCAAGGCCAAAGCAACCAAGGAACAAAGCCACTGGCGACCAAGGTACCCCCTCCTCAGCAGAAGAGGATTGAATCCTGAGCCACTGACCAGTTTCTGTATAGGATACAGATACTCTCAAGAAGTATGCTGGCCCTTGAAATATTTGAACATCCAATACTCTGTGTGAGAACTCGAGTCTAAAGACCTTAAAGCAATATATTTTTGAACTCCCCAAAATATGCCATTATACTCAATATCACAGACCATTATCCTAATGGTCTATAATTACTTGAATAGTTCTAATAGTGTATAAGAGTGTGTAATTTTAATAGTGTAAATGAAACTATTCTGTTGCTTTAATAGAGGGTTTCTCAACCTCAGCCCGTTTGGGGCCCAATAATTCTTTGTGGTGGGAACTGTCCTGTGCATTGTAGGAGGTTTAGCAGCATTCCTGGGCTCTACCCACTAGATGGCAATAGCAACCCCCCTCGATCCTGGTTGGACAATCAAAGATGTCTCCAAGTCATCCGGAGTCGAGAAACAGTGCTTTGAATTTATACTTCAATCATCTAGATTCTCTTCTGTTTTTGAAATGTATCTGTTTTTCCCAAGAGTGATGAACAAACATTACTTTTTAGCTCACCAGCTACACAAAATTAACAAATGATTATTGAAAGATTGCTGGTGATGCTGGCAACATAAAATGCTAATTTAAAAGGTACTGAGTGGGCCGGCCCCGTGGCTTACCGGTTAAGTGCATGCGCTCCGCTACTGGTGGCCCGGGTTCGGATCCCGGGCGCGCAGCGACGCACCGCTTCTCCGGCCATGCTGAGGCTGCATCCCACATACAGAAACCAGCAGGATGTGCAACTATGACATACAACTATCTACTGGGGCTTTGGGGAAAAAAAAAAAGGAGGAGGATTGGCAATAGATGTTAGCTCAGAGCCGGTCTTCCTCAGCACACACAAAAAAAGAGGAGGATTAGCATGGATGTTAGCTCAGGGCTGATCTTCCTCACACACACAAAAAAAGCTACTGAGCTTATACTACAACATTTTCACTGTTATCTACTCTTCAAGCTCCAAGATTTCCTATTTCACCCGATTTCAAATAACCATATTGAAAGATGACTGAAAGCTAAAAGCTGAGCAATCACAAGGTTTTGGATTTTAAAAATACATTCCAGGGAGAAAGTTTATTTGTCAAACTCAAAATTGTCAATACTTTCCAAAACAAATCATTTAATTTTAAAACTATTTCATTAGAGCTCCAGGTCCTCATTTATTTACTTATCTTGGAGTTATATGCAAGATACTCAGCTCAAAATCATTTTGGAAAAAAAAGTTTCCACTGTTACGTTGTTTTGGCAAGTTCATGCCTCTTATGAGCAGTGTACCAAAATTTAACTGGTATTTTGCTATGTACTAAATTAAAATATTATCCCTGCTCAGGTTAAAAAAAAATATTATAGATATTTTTCTTTACGATTTATTCTTTTTATTAAGTCATTTCCCAAGCCTCAAATTTTCAAAGGGTAAATAGGGAGAGCCCATGTCCCTCGACAGGGCACTTAAGTAGGGCAGGGTTTTAGAACTGGTGTTTTAAACTTGTTGATTTGCTTTAAGTGGGTGAAGGAATTAAAGGGTTAGAAAAACGTGTCTTTCATCCTTAAAAGATGAAGGTGTGTGTTACATATGTGCGTATGTTAATTATAAAACTCTAAACTATAGTTAACTGTCAAAATCAAATCAATATGTCATTGCTGTGTTGACTACCCAGAGGGCACTAAGGGGAGATGAGGCTTTGGTGTGGTAGAAAAGGTACTGAATTTAACATCCGAAGTCTTTGCTTGAGTCCCAACACAGACTCTAGCTAACTGTGTGATCTCTGGCAAAGCAGTTCTGAGTCCTACCTGTGAAATGGGGTAAATACCTGTGTAACATGATTGTTGTGTGCGCAAAAGGAAATCATGTTTGTAAAACTTGTCAGGAGACTGTGGTCAATATCCAAGTGTTAAGAGCCCAAGCTCTGCAGACAGACGGTCTCAGTTTGAACCATCACCCCTCCGCTCACCAGACCTGACCGTGTGACTGAATCTCCGTTCCTCCATCACCTCACTAGTAGTTTGGTGAGACTAATATTACCCAGCTCAGGGGGCTGCTTGGAGGGATGAAAAATGAGATGATGCAGATAAAGTATTTGGCAGACAATAAGCACTCAACATATCCATCTATGTTTATTAACATTCTCCAAAGCATATTGCCTGTCTGTTGCTATTTTCATTCTACCCTATAAACTGATGAGTTCTGTTTTACGAAGGAGCAACTGATAGCTGAAACTGATAGCATTTTCTCAGAAGATGACTATTCCTTTTCTATGGACACAGTGGAGATGTTTGAGAACTAAAACTAGAGTAAGTGATGTGATGAGTGGTCATATTTGATTGGTGCATTTAGATGACATTTCACCAAAAAAAGGTATAAATTCAACGAATGCAACAATTTATTAAACAAATGATATTTTCTGAAAAGAATAAAACTGAAATCACAGCTGTCCTGGAAAACCCAGAGTGTGAGGTATCCGGGCCTGTGGACAAGAAAACCTAAAAGCATGGAAATAGAGTGTTCAGAAAAAAATTGTGCCTTTTAGGGAAGTGGTCCCAGGCATTCATAACAGCTGGTTATTGAGTCTAATAGACTCAATCTCTGGAAGCAAGTGAGAAGCAGCTCTCTTCACTCACTGTGATGACATCAGCAGATATTCTACGCACACGAAACAGCAGGCAGAGCACCCTCCCCTCAACACTTAATAAACCAGTTGTTAGAAGCCACTAAATCATAGCTCAAGAGAGCTCATAATCACACAGAGGCACACAGCTTGCCCTAGATTCTTAATCAGTTTTCTTCTCCACTGGTCAGCTTAGTTCAGAAGGATTCCATTTGTCAAAAGGTTTTGGGTATCTCCCTCACTTTTTAAAAAATAATATAGCCAATCACACCTATCAATTGATGTTAACAAAAAAAGAAGAATTAAACTTCATTCTATGGGAAGTGCAATTTACAATTCTCTTCAAACTAGTTGCTGTGAAAACAATACTTCTTGAATAGCAACAGAATTATATGTTTTTCTAAATTAGAAGCTTTACTATATCATCTCTGGCATGCTAATAAGTTCTTGAGAATTGTTTGAGAACAGTTAGTAAGGACTATTCTGAGATCTTTCAAGGTTGGTATATTGATCCAGGTACAAGTAAATATAAAATATAACTTGTTAATTTCTTCAAATATATGCATGTTTAAGTGACACTGGATGTCCTTGCAAAATAAATGGTTAATTTTGAAAGTCAAGTAGGAAGGAATAAAGTATGATGGCTCAGGTTGTATATTCATGACTGAACGTCTTTGTACTAATTTTTCACGTGTTCCATTGTTACAAGATTGGAGTAGAGTAATTAACGTGTTCCTATAAAACATTGGCTAGAACCCTAGACAAGTTACAAAATAGATATCCCTTTGTTTTTCACTATATTAATTAGAATATCCTTACATTACTGACCTTAGCTCTTTACAATACAATTTAAAGTATTGTGTAACCCATTTATGCAAAAGACTGGTGTATTTAAGAATTTTAACTTTATCAGTCTCTTCAGGATTGCATAAGTAACAAACTCAATGGAATTATTCCCCAAATCTTTCAACAGAGTCTTTGGGCAGTGGCTACCCAAGGTGGTTTACCTACTATCTGGTACACATTAGACAACCAGGAACCTTTAAAAATACTGATGCCTGGTTCCCACACCAGGATACACTGATTTAACGGTTTTGGCATACAACATAAGCACGGGGGTTTCTCAAAGCTCCCCAGATAATTCTAGTATGCTACAACGTTGAGGAAACTTTGAGCTGGGGGAAAGATCCAGGTTCAGAGTGGGAGCCATGGATCATTGGCTAATCTGAAGGATCAGTCATCCTACTGAAGGAAAGATCCTAGATTATGGGGGATGGGAAGAAGGAGTGTCCTGGGGCAACTCTTACACAATTGCCCAAGAGTTGTGAAATGTAAAGATGGAGCCATTTATTGGCCAGGGCATCCAGTGCAGATAACTACCTGAAGTTTGGCAACTGTGCTGTCCTTTATCAGGGACATTCCAGTTAAGGGATGGAGAGCAGCAAATTCCACTGAATGTTGTTGCTTCATCACGTATATGGTGATGATATTATCCACAAACTTCCATTTTTGTTCACTCAGTTGATCCCGAGGGACTCTCCGTAGCCAAGGGGTCTGGAAGAGGGGTACCCTCCTTCAGCATCCTGGCATCTGGCAAGGGGCTGAGGACAGGGGAGGCTACCTCCTCCTTCAGGTCCAGGTTTGGCTTCATTCTGCAGCGAGTAGGACTTGGTAGCCATGCTGAGCTTGTAGGGTGCTGCTGCCATGACCCAACACATAATGGGCAGCTGGGGATGGAGGGTCACAGGCTCAGGGTCTAGGTCTCTATTTCCAGGAGAGGCCAGTATGTGGCCAGCAATTGCTGTTCTGATGGTATATAGTCCAGGGCCTAGGAGGGCAGTTTCTTGCATCAGAAGACCATGGACAATTTATGGCCATCACAGGTGGTCCAGAGACTCCAGGAGGCATGAAGGGAGGTTACTAAAGCCTCTACAATGAAGGTTTCTCAGAGGACATTAATGGGAATGCCCTTTGATTTCAAATTGGAGAAATTCTAGAGCCTTTTGTGGGAGGGGGCCCCATTTCAGGTGGGTCAGTTTGTAAGTTACAGCATCAGTGAGATTAAGTAAAAGTTGTAAATAAGGAATATATTGACTCCACAACCCAACGAGGGTGAAAAGATGTTGGACTTGTATCAACATTGTGGGGACTAAGAGGCTCAATAGCGGTTTCTTGACAGTATCAGGGGTGGATCAGGTCTCAGTTTACCGAGTAATTCTCAAGAATTTAAGAGAGGTGGTGGGGCCTTACACTATGTGTGGGGCAACGGCCCGTCCCCTTTCTGTGCGCTCCTTTGTGAGTATTCGTATGTTCTTAGTGAGTATATCAAATAAATCTCCTCAGAGGAGGATATCATCAATGTGATGTCATATCTGTGCTCCTGGAGAAAGTTGGACACAGTTAAGATCTTGCCTGCAAAGACTGTATAACGGCAAGGCTGCAGAGGTACCCCAGAGGTAACTTATGTTGCTTCCCTTCAGAGGCGAAGGCAAACTGCAGCTGAGAGGCTTTTGATATACACACTGAAAAGAACTTATTAGCCAGGTCTATGATAGTAAAATATTGACCATTGCTGATTGGATGGAATTGAGAATTTCAAAAATATTGGGTACTGGGTACTGGGGCCTCAATGGATGGGGACTGCAGCATTAAGGTTATGATAATCCACCTTGAGGCACCATTCATTCATTCTGGGTTAAAGAACAGGCCAATTTGGGGTGTTAAATTGAGAAGCAGTGGGGATAATAACCCCTTTACTAACTAGGTCGTATAAACTGCAATCCTTGAAGACCCTGTTTTAATTTACATTGAGCCATATTAGCTATTTTAACTCAGGGGGAGGGGGTCAATGGGTCCCATTTTGTTAAGCTGATACGTAAGCGTGAAAGACTTCATTTTAATTTATCACTCCTTAGGTCAGAATATCTATGCTCACTTTGGTCTATTTCAGGGCAATAAGTGCAATGGGGAATTGAGGCACGATAAGACATCTGATGGTTAAGGTGAGACACACCTATTTGCTCTCTATTTGATAGGTAGTAACTCCCCTAAGATTATAGGGGGGTACCATGTTAATATTTAGTGGGATCCCCGGGTAGAACTGTAATTTGAGCCCCAGTATTGATTAAGTCCATGAAAGTTTGCCAACTGGTGCATTTCAGCAGATGGTAAAGTTAATTCAAAGCCCATGTTGTAGAGGCTCAAGAGCCAATCAGCACGTTTTCATCTCTTTGTTGTATATATTATTTGAGTAAATTTTGGATTGCCAATTGGGCCAAATTGTGGACCTTTGTTTCAGTTTTCTTCCTTACCCTGTTCCTTACCCAGGTTCCTTCTTTCCTTGTCTTTCTTTCTCCTCCTCCCTTCTTTGGTTGATCATCGTATATAATTTTGGGGGTGGGGGGTGCATTCCTCTCTACCCTTCTCTATCAATTTCTTCCTCCAGAGTCTCATATCAGTATCGTCAGGCTTAGGGGCCACCCACATGGCAATGCTTGCCTTATAGAGTTTAAAGACCCTGGCCTTATGTCAGGTTTGAATTAACTCCTTTGCTGTGACATAGGGATGCCATGGGTGTTTTCCCCTATAGGCCTCAGGATCAGGATCTTTGTTGTGACAGAAGCATAGGCAGCAACAGCAGAAGAGCTATTTAACATACTTAAGATAGCTGTGCTATCTGCTCTTAGGTATGTGAACCACAGTACCACACCTATTGGCTTTCATTTCTCTCTGTGTCTCTTCTATCTGTACAGTCTCTCTCAGAATATTTTGTATTTCTAGCTGCAAAAAGTCATGGTTTTCAGTTTCTGTCTCAGTCCACTCACACATTGTGTGGGACTGGTGGGTGGTTATGGGAAAGTTCAGGAGCCCAACAGCTGGCTTTGTAGGTAGCCGCCTCCTTCTCCTCCACAGATGCCAGTCAATCTCCCCAGAGTCAGGGTCCACATCCAACAAGGTCATTTTGTCTACTGCCTGTGTGGGGGCCTTCAAGCTCTGTATTGTCAGATTAGCTCTTTGGTATGCTAGTAATTAGCAACACTAAGCAAAGCCTACATACATTGGATAGGGATTTTCACATTAGGAGAGCAGTTGAGTTACCTCCTCTGGTGTTTTGGAAGGGGCTGGTACCAAATGCTCCTTCCCCTTTTCTTTTCTCATCAGCTCCTGGCCACGGGCCTCCATGGATGTGCATCTTTGATACTCATGGGGTCAAAAGAATGCACGCAACAGCACAAGGGAAAGCAACAGGACCTGAGACGGGCAAGGCCACTACCTTTGCCTAAGCAACAATTCTTCTTAAGCAACCAGGGTGCCATACTTAATTCTGCCCAGGATGGTGGTCTCCTTCCTTTCCACACACCTCACAGAAGGCCATCCCTAAGCCTGTCCAAGGGAGGCACAATCACAGATAATATCCATATGGCTGCCCCCAAGCTGCCAGGGATGGTTACGAGGCTAGATGCAGTGATCAGATTGTTCTAGCTGGACTCTTGGTAAATAGAACTCAAGAGTCAATCAGTTAAGGTTAGTTCTCCCAGCCTTTACAGGGGGGAACCTCAGAGACCACCTGCCAAACACAGGCCAAACCCAACAACATGTCAAACTGTAGTATAGTAAATTAACAATAATTCTTATTTTGGGATGGGAGCATTTTAGAGTGGGAGAGATGGCAATATTGACAAAAACACAGAGCATGCCTGAAGCACAAGCCAGCAGCAACTGGTAGATCTGTCTCAGGTAGCCTTTGCCATATCATGGAATCAGTCAGTTAGCCTAGAGCAGTTAGTTAAAGCTGACCAGATGTCCTTGGTCATGATTGGGCCATCTTGCTCATGTCCACGGTCATGATTGGGCCAATTGTCTTAATGGCCTCCTATTCACCCTGTTGGTAAGGGAGGAATTTCTGCCCCAAGGTTTTGGGGATGGCAACACACAACATTCGACACCTGGACACTGCACAGATGAGACTGGCAGCAGTTTACTAGTCACATATACTCATAGCCCAGTGAAGGATGCTGCTGCCTGCCTCACAAGGCTACGTGGGAGCTGCACTCAGAACAGAGTGAACAACCAGGGGTTGTGTGAGGCAGGTCTTGTAGTATCAAGGGGGTGAGGTAACCATGGGTACCGTGGAAGAATGTGATCAGCTTCTTTGAATAACTCCATGAGCTGGCAGGGAAATGAACCCCACTACTCAGGGATAAGCAAGAACTGCGCCTGGTCTTCTTCGTAAAGAGGGTTATTTAGCTAGGGGACTTTATCTGTGAGAGCAGAGTGGGGAGAAGAACTTGTGTTTAGGCCATGTCGGTCCCTTGCAGTTCACCAGATGTCAACGCAGCATTTAATGTTGGGCCTTAATTGTAAGCCAAATATTTTAACATTGATAGTGATCAATAAAACGAGTATATTTAGGGACCTATTGTGAATGCCTACTGCATGACAAGGATGTATCATCAGTGGACAAAACTAAGATCCCTGTTCACATGGAGTTTCCATCTAGTGGCATGATTCTTTCCGAACGTCCCCTTAGAACATATATTGTTATTTGAGTAGAGTTAAGAAGGAAAAGGAAAATAATGAATTTATTGATGTCTTCTCATCTCTTAACCAAGAGATTTCCAAAGGTTTGCTGACAAGAGACTTTTTGAAGATTCCAATTTCCCTTCATTTTTTGTTTCAGTCTTTGTGATCAAGCAGCGTGATAACCTGAAGTGAAAGCACAAACACCTAGAGTAGTTCTGAGGCCATCTACAGGATAGAGAGTCAGCACTGATTTCTGACCAAGCTGCTTGAAAACACACCAGGGTTTATCTCTCCTCTTCCTCCAATCCCAACAAAACGATGGAAGAAGCGTACAAACAAAAATGGATCCAATGCAGCACCGATTATCATGAGGTTCGAGTGGGATTGTGGCTTTCAACAAGCCTGGGGAGCAAGCCTCCAACCCTTTTTAGCATCTGAATGATGCCAGCAGGAATCTCCTACCTTTTCAGTCAGTTGTGCTTCCCATATAGGCCTTCCTCATATGTTCCCCACCTCATGGTCCCAAGACGGCTCCTGCACCTGTAGGTCTCAGCGTTCATGTTTCCAGCAGGAAAAGAAGGACACAGAAGAAGGCTTAGTGCCTAGATCTGAAAAGCAAAGGCTTTGCCAGAAACCTCCACATGTGTGTTTATGTTGCATCGGCCAGAACCGTGTCACACGGACACTGCTACCTGCAGGAGACATTGGGAAGTCATTTCTATCACTCAAAGGCTAGAGAGCTGAGGTAGGCAAGGGAGACGGGTCTAGAATGGAGACTGAGGCAGTCAACCTATAGGTTTGCTTACTGCTTTGTTCCTACAATGATTGTTTTAAAGACGTTAATGTTTATCTATTGTTGATGCAAAGAATCCACAATCAATCTATAAATCAAAATTGGGGTGAGTTTATCATATGAGACAGGTCTGAGGACTATAGCCCGGGGGCTTCCTTCTCCAATGAAGGAAGCCCTCTGAAGTAGCGAGGTGTACAGAGTGGTTATATACCATTTTGGAAGAAAGAACACACCTCACATATGACAGGACTATCTCTTTTACTACAGTCACGAGATGCCTGGCTACCATAGCAGCTCAGTGGTCACAAGGTGAGGACAGCAAGTCGGTGGTCAGCAGGTCAGTGGTCACGAGATGAGTTAAAACAGGTCAGTAATTAACCTTTAGCTTCTGGGAAGAAATGCTAGCCTTAAAGAAATGCTGATATGGGGGAGGCAACATGCCTATCTTTAAGGGCATTGTTCTTGGCTTTAGAACACTGTAATTGTTTAAAGAAGATGTACAGTGCATGCTCAACAGGCCACATCAGGCTTTCTGGCAAAACAAGGTCAGGCCAAGTTAGTTTTAAACCAAATGGCTTCCTCATGTACTCCAGTATATCCTATTGCTTTCCATGATTTCATCACTATAAACCTTCACTATGTAGATTTTTTTAATTTTTTTATTATTTATTATTACTATTATTTTTTGTGAGGAAGATCAGCCCTGAGCTAACATCCATGCTAATCCTCCTCTTTTTGCTGAGGAAGGCGGGCTCTGAGCTAACATCTATCGCCAATCCTCCTCCTTTTTTTTTTCCCCAAAGCCCCAGTAGATAGTTGTATGTCATAGTTGCACACCCTTCTAGTTGCCGTGTGTGGGACGCAGCCTCAGCATGGCCGGAGAAGCGGTGCGTGGGTGCGCCCCTGGGATCCGAACCGGGGCCGCCAGTAGCGGAGCGCGCGTGCACTTAACCGCTAAGCCCGGGGCCGGCCCCACTATGCAGATCAATTTCAGCTGGAGTTGGATCCAAGGGAGGCAGTGGAATCAAAGGAAGGGGCTTTGGAATCCAGTGGACACAGGCAGGAATCCCAGCTCCAGCACTTGCCAGACATGTGCACGGCACACATTTGGTTTTTCCCTTTAAAAATGTTTCTTTGGTTTTTCGCTGTTGTTTGTCTTAAGAACAAGAAATGCCTTTTAGTTGTGCCTGAAAAGGCTGTGAATCCTCCATTTGCCTGTTACCCTTACTAGTCGGTAAGCCCACGTCTGGCACATGTGCTAGACAAAGTGGCACAAGTTACTTGACCACTTTCAACTTGCTCCCTCTCTCTGTAAAATAGGAGAATGGCCACTTCACTGGACAGCTGTGAGGACTCTGTAAGACCACCTGAGGCAAAGGTTGAACAAATGAAACCCTCCCTGGGAAGTTTACATTTTAAACAAGCAATTAGTTTGGAGGAAGCCTTGCATATGGATTATTTTTTGCGAGGACTGTCAACCACAAATACCTTCCAACCTCAGGTTTGAGAAGCCTCTCCCAAACTGCTTGTCTGAGCAGCACTCAGCTTGAATGATTACGCACGTAGCACCTTGGAATGCAGGTAGACTATCTAAGGCCATTCTGTTTTGAAGGACAGCCTTGCTCATTAAAGACATTCCAGTATTTAATAAGACTATTCCTGCTTGACTATCATTAAGGGCTTGTGGAGTAAATTTCATCAGAGCTTCTACACGTGATAGGACATCTTCTAGCCCCAAGGAAGGAACAAATAGAGCCACTAGGTGGTCATAGGGGTGGAGCACTGAACAAGTCCATCTGGCCTTAAGTCCACTGAACAAGAAGACTGGCAACGGATGTTAGCTCTAGAAACACTGCCTCCGACCATCTCAGAGCTTTGGTCAGATTTTTTTTGAAGAATTCCACAATGCTTTGCCTTAGACCAATGCAGCGGGCCCTTTGAAATTAGCAGCAATCTGGAAATTAAAATTATTCTATCCCATAGCTTTATTTGTAACTAAGTGGTTGTTGAGTTATTACTTTAATTCAAAGCTACCCTAACTTCCTCCAAGTCTCCAGTTTACCTGGTAGAGCTGAGGTAATCTCAGTACATTATGCACACAAGCAAATAAAATGAACCTATTTGCACCTAAAAGTTTACAGTCCATCTAGAAAGCTTGTTTCACGAGCATATTATCTCAAACTGTGTTGAATTCTTAAAAGTTAAATTAGAAGGTGTGAAAAATTACCTCACCAAATACAAAAACAGAATACAGTAAAATAATAATAATAACAAACACATGATTTTTGTGTTGTAACATGTGTTGCCAAAATATTCTTTCTGAAAACTGTGAGATTCCACACTTTTCATCTTTTTTATTGGTTTGTGTGTGTGTGTGTGTGTGTGTGTGTGTTCTCCAGTCTCTAGAGCTATAGAATACAATCTCAAATTAAAATATTCAAGTAACTAGTTATAATCAAACCAGAAGAGTCGAAGGAAAAGCGCATTGTAAACTTAGGACACTGTACAAGCCTAAAGTGATGCATTGAGAATTTTCATGTTTTTACCAGGACTTAGATAAAAAGTCATCAGTTCTCTCTTGTCAACAATTTTGCCATTCCTTAATTATCTTTCTATGGATCGATACGCCAGACACTATACTAATTCATCTAACTATGATCTTGTTTAGATTAGAAGGTTATGCAGCAAAGTTCAAGCTGGAAACCTCTGGGTTGTGAGAATATGGGTGATCTCAATTTTATTTTTGTGGATGTAATTTAGTGTAGTGGCCATGCCTAGCTTGATGATACCAGAAAGACTTCAACTATTGACTGACTTTCCCTAAGTATACCAAACGGTTTGAGGAAAGAGGAGAGAAAAATAAACAACTGTAACGGGGCCAAGAACAAAAAGATGGGCAACTGGAGGAAAGGTGAGAAGGGGAGGGCCAGCTGGGGGCAGGGAGTGGGGCATTCCAAGGAGGTGGGTGGAGACTGGGGTGGAGCTGGGACCACCGACGCAAGGTCTAAGCGGGAGCCCGAAGGGCTATAAAAGCTTGCTGGAGCCAAGCAGGGAAAGCAGCCTGAAGTCTAGGCACACAGGCAGAGGCTGGCAGGCGACACAGCAGCTGCAGTCTCCAGAGAAAGGCTGAAAGGTCCGGCGGCAGAGATCAGGTCCGGGATGCCGCGCCTGTGCTCGTCCTACCTGCTAGGAGTCTGGCTGCTACTGAGCCAACTTCCCAGAGACATCTCAGGCGAGAACCCCGACGACATTGTTAAGGCATGCGGCCGCGAATTAGTCCGCCGCCGGATCCAGATCTGCGGCTCGATCAACTGGAAGAAAAAGCCTGTGAGTCTGCAGGAGCCTGGGCTGGACGCCGGAGCCCCGGCAGGTAAGAGCTCCCGGCCCGGCCGCTCCGCACTTCCCACTGGGTGCCGTCGGGGTGCCGGCCAATCAGGACGGCCTGGCTCGAGGCCTGATTAGCCGCCCGCCCGCGGCCCCGACTCCGACGCTGGCGGCTAAACGTTCGGGCTTTTCCCTTGTAACTTGCTTTTCTACTAAGGGTCTCACCGGGCATCTCACCAGATGGAGGGGAAGCAGCGGGAACAGCAAACGGCCTCACCTGAGAGGCACTTGGTGCCCTTCACCTCCTGGCACCCAGGGTGAAGGGTGGGGAGAAGGGGGAAGCCACGGAGGAGGGAAGGCTGCCCAAAGACCCGCAGGAGGTGGGGCGCAGACGGGCCTGAGCCCCGAGTCAAGGTCCCGCGGGCCAGATAACCGGCGTGCCGGCGGTTGCGGCAACTGGACAGGACATCTCGACCTGAGACGACAGGGGGCTAAGAGAGAGGTGTGCGCTGATTGTCGATCGTGTTTGTGCGCCAAAGGGCATGGGGCAGAGACCTCTGATAGGGTCCTGGAGTGGTAAACGTGAAGGGCCTTCGATTTCACGACTCTCCTGCTTTGTCCAAAAGCTGGGCCAGCGCCCATGCCTTGGAAAACTTCCTCTTTTAGTATAATTTTATTTGTGTTTGTGAACTTCACCAAAGGGGAGAGAGCATGGCCTCCCACCTCTTTGAACCGGGTCTTGAAATTCATTTGGGAGAGAAAGGATTGAAGAGAGAGAAAAGGGCCTGATGCCCTGCAAGAGAAACTGAAGGGGACCGACAGTCAAGGGATGTTTGCCCTTCAGACAAGCACTGCTGGAGAACTGATTGGGGCCTCAAGCATGTGGAAGCTGCAGTGGGTTTTCTTTAAAAGCAAGGTCTCAGAACTGTGTACAGTTCAAATCTGGAATGGTTTGGTTTACAAAACAATTTGTTAGTTATAAAGCATTTATAAAGATAAATTGGAAGCTGAGTTCAAGTAAGGATGGAAACTTTCCCAGAGGTACAGCCTAGTCTAATCAGTGAAACGGGTCACATGAAATTCAGAGAAGGTGAGCTTCATGATGAATAAGTGTTTTATATTTCATAACACGTATGCAACTTATGATAAACCACAACTCTATTTTATAGGCTATATGCATATCCTGTATATAAGTGACCCTCGTGAACTCCTTGTGCACTAAGTACATTTACTTCCCTGTTGTGGCATTTCAATCATGATTATAAAGCTAGTGGCTTTACTCTTCTACATTGTTGGTCAGAGATTGATTTATTAAATGCAAGCTTTTACGTAGTTCTTGTATAATATTAATAGCAGAGAACCACAGAACTTAGAGATTTACTGTTCGAGGTAACGGAAGGCCAGATTGCACTTCTTCTGAATGAATAAGTAATATGCTCAAATTAATGACTGAAAAATATACATAAATACAATAAGAAAAATGAAAAGCACTTATGGATATTACAGACTTTGAAAATATGTGGATTTAATGAGAAAAGGAAAATATCTGTATTAAATGAGGAACTGGAAGGCAATGTTAACATTTGGAGATATGTGTATATATCTCCCGCATTTTCACTTAACATTATAGTGTGAGCAGTTTCTCACATTGTAATTCTCCAAAAACATACTTTAAAATTTCTTTATAGCATTCTATGCCATAAGCCTACCATCTATATTTAACCATTCCTAGCAGATATTTCGGTGGATTTCAAATTGTTGCTTAAAAATGGTTTTCTGAGCGCATTTCTATATAGATATTTGGCCAAATTTCTGTTTCTATAGAAGGGACTTGTGAATTTCAAGTATTTTTAAAGAACTGTCTTTAATGATACCACAGTACATGATTTAACTGCAAATAATCTAAAAAAATATCGCCTGCGAGGATCAAGAGAAATGTTGAAGTTACAAGTTAAGAATCATTTTCGAAGTACATGTCAATAATTTGTAATTCATGAGTTTTAAAACCTCTGTTGTTAGTTTCTATTTGTTTTTACATTATTAAGTTGTTAGCTAACCATTTTTCCCACACAGTGTGGGAAATAACACTCTCTACACCCATTTTAAAAATAAGGTAGACATTTTTAATTAGAAGAGATCTATCTTAGTGAGATTTTAGTGCAAAATACAGTGATCAAGAGGTGTTTGAATTCACGTCTATTAGAATATTATCTTTTAGTTAGACTCCAGAAGCTAAAGTTGTGGGAGATTGCAAAATGTTTCAAAACAAGCTTAAAAAGTAATTTTAATAAAAGAGTACAACACAGACAACAAAAGCAAAATTAGACAAGTGGGGCTACAGCAAACTAAAAAGCTTCTGTGCAACAAAGGAAAAAAATCAGCAGAGTGAAAAGGCAACCTATAGAATTGGAGAAAATATTTGCAAATCATATACCTGCTAAGAGGTTAATTTCCAAAATATATAAAAAACTCCTACAACTCAATAGCAAAAAATCTAATAATCCAATTTAAAAATGGGCTAAAGACCAGAGTAGACATGTCTCCAAAGAAGATGTACAAATGGCCAACAGGTGTAAGAAAAGATGCTCCACATCACTAATCATCAGGGAAATGGAAATCAAAACCACAATGAGAGTTCACCTGACACCTGTCAGGGTGGCTATTACCAAAAATACAAAAGACAAGTGTTGTGGAGGATGTGGAGTAATTAGAACCCTTGTATACTGTTGGTGGGAAAGCAAAATGGTGCAGCCACTATGGAAAACAGTGTGGAGGTTCCTCAGGAAAAAAAAAAAAAATTACCATATGATCCAGCAATCTCCCACTTCTGCATATTTATGTAAAAGAACTGAAATCAGGATCTTGAAGAGAGATTAGCACTCCCCCATTCACTGCAGCGCTATTCACAGTAACCAAGATATGGAAACAACTTAAACGTGCATGTGCAGATGAATGAATAAAGAAAATGTGGTGTCTACGTACAAGGGAATGTTCCCCAGTCTGAAACAAAAAGGAAATTCTGCAATATACAACACCGTGGATGAACCTGGAGGACATCATGCTAAGTGAAAAAGCCCTAGTATCTAAAACAGTCAAACTCATAAAAGCAGAGACTAGAATGGTGGTTGCCAGGGCCTGGGAAGAGGCGGAAATGGAAGTTGGTAATCAACGTGTATAAAATTTCAGTTATGCAAGATGAATTGGTTCTAGAAATCGGATGTAATCACGTTGCACCTATAGATAACAGTGCTGTGTTGGACACTTAGAATTCTGTGAAAAGGGTAGATCTCATGTTAAATGTTCTTACCAAAATTAAAAAAAAAAAATATATATGGGAACTCAGTCATATTTTTGTGAATTTTCTGTAACTTTCAAAGTATTTCAGAATAAAAAGGTTTTAAATTATAAAATCAAAAAAAGAGTGCCAGAAAACACAGCCTATGAATGAAAAGCATCAAAACTACAATTGTTTTGCCTGATTCATTAACTGCCTTTAGGTATTTGGAAAGTTACTGTCAGCTTTTCTCTGCATTCAATAAGGCACCAACTAGACAAAGTGTAAGTTACAGCAAGGAGAGTTGTTTATGAGGAGGTTGAATTAAACTTAGGATGTCTCACTGAGGGAAAATGCAAAAACTTCTGACTACTGAAAAATGATATAAATTCTCCTCTGTCCATGCCAGCTTAGAACTTGAAGGAGAGAGAGCATTAGGAGGAAAGATAACATGCTCAAGTATGTTTTCTTTCCACTGAAAACTCAGCTGTTGAAGTTTGTAGTTGGCTGAAAGGAGAGCAACTGAGACTCTTGCTACAGAACTCATAGGAAGTGGACCAGCCCCAGACCATCCGGCCTGGTGAGGGGACATGCTTTTCTCTGATCAGCAGGCAGCAGTGGTTACCCAGGAGTCGGCCTTCCATGCTTCGATTTCTATCTCTTGGCCTCATTGTTTCCACTTTTTTAAGAGTAATGCCTTATGAATAAGCTGAAAAGGACAGCTTTGCTGTCCATGAAGAAGAACAGCAAGAACTGATCCAGGTGTATATACACCACATCTTCTCTATCCATTCATCCCTTGATGGGCACTTAGGTTGCTTCCAAGTCTTGGCTATTGTGAATAACGCTGCAATGAACACAGGGGTGCATGTATCTTTACGCAATGGTGTTTTCAAATTCTATGGATAAATACCCAGCAGTGGAATAGCTGGATCATATGGTAGTTCTATCCTTGATTTTTTGAGGAATCTCCATACTGTTTTCCATAGTGGCTGCACCAGTTTGCACTCCCACCTACTACTCAGCCATAAGAAACGATGAAATCCAGCCATTTGTGACAACATGGATGGACGTTGAGGGTATTATGCAAAGTGAAATAAGTCAGAGGGAGAAGGTCAAATACCGTTTGATTTCCTTCATTAAGTAGTAGACAATAACAACAATAAACAAACACATAAAGACAGAGATTGGATTGGTGGTGACCAGAGGGGAAGGGGGGAGGGAGGAGGGCGAAAGGGATAATTCGGGACATGTGTGTGGTGATGGGTTGTAATTAGTATTTGGGTGGTGAACATGATGTAATCTATGCAGAAATAGAAGTATAATGATGTACACCTGAAATTTATACAACGTTATAAACCAATGTTACTGCAATAAACAAAAAATTTAAAATAATAATAATAATTTAATTTAACAACAACAACAACAAAAGAACTGATCCAGGTTTACACTATAATTTAAACTTCATCTGTGGTTCTAATTCTTTTTGGTGCTAAAACTCTCAAAATTGTGTAATCGGGATAAGTCAGGCTAGAAGAGAGCTGACATGACGGAAAGCTTTTTGAGGGCAGTAAACATGTTTTCTTTTTATTTACATCTCCTATCTGGCACTGCCAGACACATGGAAACAGTCAGTGAATGGTCAACTGAACCGAATGGGCGTCAAGAAGGAAGACGTCAGCTGGTTCCTGCAGGTTCCTAGCCCAAGTTCCTACTTTCATATTTGCCCATCCTAGGATGCTGGTTAAGAACAGGCTCCCTTCCTAGGGAACACACAGAACTGGCGTAGTGCACGATCCACAACATTGGAACAAAAAACATACATAGTACATTAGTCTGTATGCACACCACAAAAGACTAATCTCTTCTTAAAGCCAGTGATTTTTGGTTAGTGTTCTTTTAACCCATTTCTCTA
This sequence comes from Diceros bicornis minor, assembly GCF_020826845.1. Classification (NCBI taxonomy): domain Eukaryota; kingdom Metazoa; phylum Chordata; class Mammalia; order Perissodactyla; family Rhinocerotidae; genus Diceros; species Diceros bicornis. Next base: position 29,291,014 of record NC_080761.1, read on the forward strand.
TCTAATGTAAAATACTATTGATTTGGAGTAAATACTCTGGGGAAGAGAAATTGTTAAATAGATGTATGAGGGACATCAGAGACTGGCATCTCCTGCCTATTAGATCAGAGCAATTGGAAGTTCTGCCTTTTGAACTTTATCCTGAAGCAGTAACTTGCCACCATGAAACATTTGATAGTAAAAGTAATTAATATACTTTGCAACGGTTATTATCATAACTCAGAAGTGCTTAGTAATGGAAGAAAATTACTGAGGTAGGAAAAATTCATGTGTGGTGAAACTGAGTGTTTTCGATGACCGAGATGACTTCAGAAATGTCAAGAAGTTCAAAAGTGCTATGATGAAAGCATGAAGGGGACATGAGAGATGACAGAGGGTCGAGCGGAGTAAAGCAGAATCTTGGTAATGTTGTAGAACTTTACGCTGTGCAACTATAATAAGCTAAGTTGTTTAGATACCAGGATACTTACTGATTCTGTTTTGATGTTTAATTCTCTTGAGGCAATGCTTTCCTTTTCATCTATGCAAAATTTTACAGTTTCCTGATGTTCTTTGACATGAATATTTTTCCTCCTCCCCCTTTCTTTTTAATTTAGAAATTATGGCATCCTCCGTCACCAAAGATGCAGAAGCCTTAAATACGATGTTGGAATTCACTCCTAATTTGCCACAGGAGCTGAAGGCAACACTGTCTGAGAGGCAGCCATCATTGAGGGAGCTACAACGACCTGCGTTAAAGGATTCAGATCTTAACTTTGAAGAATTTAAGCAAATCCTCCTTAACAGACCCAGTGAAGCAGAAGACAACAGTCTTTCAGAATTAAAAAACTTAGGCTTAGATAAACATTCTCGAAAGAAGAGAATGATTCAGTTCAAACTGAGTAATAAGTGTTGTTCTCAAGGTTGTACCGTAAGAGAACTTGCTAGAATATGCTGAGATGAAGCTAATTATGTATTTCATATAATGTGCACGTGTATTCTCCATGACACATTCACTGATGTTTCTGTCACTGCACTAATTATTAGCACATGAGAAATCATTTTTAGTGTTGAGGTTTTTCATTTGGTAAGAAAATATTCCTTCAACTATTGTAGTTTCTGCTAATAAAACTCTTTATCCAAAAAAGTATTTTTATCTCTTTTTTTAATCATATAATTCTTTTTGCTTGTTTAATACTGTTAACCTAAAATGACAATAAAATCTTTATTACTTTCACCACACACAATAACTCAAAAAAATTTTTAAAAATAGATAGCTTAGTAAAACGCTATGTCTTGCATTACTGAGAATGGATAAGTCTATTTTTGAAATTTGTATTTGATAAATTATAATCTGTCAGGGCCAGCCCGGTGGCACAGGCGGTTAAGTGCGCGCGCTCCGCTATGGCAGCCACGGTTCGCGGGTTCGGATCCCGGGCGCGCACCGACGCACCGCTTGGCAAGCCCTGCTGTGGTGACGTCCCATATAAAGTGGAGGAAGATGGGCACGGATGTTAGCCCAGGGCCAGTCTTCCTCAGCACAAAGAGGAGGATTGGCAGATGTTAGCTCAGGGCCGATCCTCCTCACAAAAAAAAATAAATAAATAAGAATTATAATCTGTCCCCTACTTCTTTTCCTCCAGACCTAATGCCCAAATGTTCTTTCACTACTTAAGATTAAACAAACTATTTTAATAGCAATAAAAGAAGAAGAAAAAGCAAACACAACTTACACAATGCCTAACACCAGGTACACAAAATGGACCAAAAGGTTTTTATTAGTATTAACTCTTAGATTGGATACACAAAGAGTCATGAAATTTGGACACTCTGGTAGATTTTAAAAGATTTTTGTGTCTCATTGAACTATCAATTGCAATCAGATTGGACACTAAATCAATTTAATTTAGTTGGGGCCAGATAAACTCAAGTATTTTTCAAACTAGGATTCTTTTCTAGTTCTCCTGTCTAAGACACTAAAATGTAAATTATGTTTTTTTAAGGAGAAAAGTGAATAATAGATATAGAAGAGAATAAACAACTCAGCGTCATGTATACAAGAACTAGTTTAGCAAGGGAATAAACTTTATGTTCACCATTTTAGAAATTGCAAACCATTTCTGTAACAAAATAACTGTGAAATGATATGAAAACTTGTTCAGATAGTAAGTTAATGTAGTTATCATCTTCATATTTAGCCAGTACCTTCAACTTATGTACACATCCGTTTTCAGGCGAGATTTATAGAAAAATGCACTTAAATAGCAAGTTACTCGCCATCAAATGTCTATTAGCAGAATTTAAAGGGATTAAAAGAGCGACACCATATTTCAAATCCCCATGCACGATTAATCACAAGCAGACTTCTAGTTTATTAAGGCTGCCTTGTAAAACTTTATAAATGGCTGTAGAACCTCAGAAGCCAGGAGCCACCTTGGACAAAGCCAGGAAGAGTGCTCTCTGAAATGGAAATTTCAACCCGGGAGAACGAGGGCGGTGACCAGGAAACTTACAGCCTGGACAGGACAAACAGGCATCTCCCCAGACCCTGCCCTGGCCCAGCTCCTCCATCTGCTCTTCCTCAAAAGCCCTGGAGACAGGGCTCCCAGTCCCAGAATCTGCCTTCACTACCTCTGATGATCTGACCACTTTTTAAGTGGTACAAAGACAATCTGTGGTCAACCATCTACTACAAACCCTCAATTAATCAATTAACACCTTTAAGATATCTAATTCTCATGCTACTAAAGTCCTCCTAAAACTCTCATGAGAAACTGATGAGTGTGTGCTTATTATATTTCCTGTACAACAAATCTACTCTGTTTATATATATGCATCAGTTAGGATTGTATTCTCTGTAAATAACAGAAAAGTCTGTAACAGTGGCTTCAAAGAAGCCTGTGGAATAAACGTCCAACCCTGTTTAGCATCTGAGGGATGCCAGCAGTCTCCTCCCACCTTTTCAGTCAGCTGTGCTTCCCGTATAGGCCTTCCTCCTCATGCTCGCCACCTCACGGTCCCAAGGTGGCTGCCGCACCTCTGGGTCTCAGCGAGCATGTTTCAGGCAGGAAAAGAAGGGAACAGAAGAAGGTTTAGTGTCTGGATTAGAAAAGTAAAATCTTTGCCAGAAACCGCCACACGTGTGTTTATGTTGCATTGGCCAGATCTGTGTCACATGAACACTTGTACCTGCAGGAGACATTGGCAAGTCATTTATATGACTTACAGCCTAGAGAGCTGAGGTAGGCAAGGGAGAAGGGTCTAGAAAGGAGATTGAGGTAGTCAACCTATAGGTTTGCTCATGCTTACTGCTCTTGTGGCTACAATGACTCTTTCAAAGACATTAATATTTAGCTATTAACTTGATTACTACAGCTTTGTAATATAGTTTGAAATCAGGAAGTGTGATGCCTCCAGCTTTGTTCTTCTTTCTCAAGTTGGCTTTGGCTATTTGGAGTCCTTTGTGGCTCCATACAAATTTTAGGATTGTTCTATATCTGTGAAAAATTCCATTGGAATTTTTCTTGCCTAATTGCTCTGGCTAGGACTTCTAGTACTACGTTGAATAAAAGTGGCAAGAGTGGGCATCCATGTGTTGTTCCTGATCTTAGAGGAGACGATTTTAGCTGATTTTAGCTTTTCACCATTGAGTATGATGTTAGCTGTGGGCTTGTCATATATGGACTTTATTATGTTGAGGTATATTACCTCTATAACCCAGTTTCTTGTGAGTTTTTATCATGAATGGATGTAGAATTTTGTCAAATGCTTTTTCTGCATCTATTGAGTTGACCAAGTGATTTTTATCCTTTGTTTTGTTAATGTGGTGTATCACGTTGATTTATTTGTGGATGTTGAACCATCCTGGCATCCTTGGAACAAATCCCACTTGATCACGGTGCATGATCCTTTTAATGTATTGTCGAATTCAGTTTGATAATTTTTTTTGAGAATTGTATCTATGTTCATCAGGGATACTGGCCTGTGATTTTCTTTTCTTAGAGTGTCCTTGTCTGGTTTTGGTATCAAAGTACAGCCCTGCGTCACTTAATGATGGGGATACATTATAAGAAGTGCATTTTGATTAGGCGATTTTGTAGTTGTGCAAACATCGTAGAGTGTACTTAAACAAACCTAGATGGTATAGCCTACTATACACCTAGGCTATATGACTAATCTTATGGGACTTTCATCATATATGTGGTCCATTGTTGACCAAAAGGTCGTTATATGGTGCATGACTGTAATGCTGCCCTTGTAAAATGAGTTTCAAAGTGTTCCTTGCTCTTCTATTTTTTGGAAGAGTTTGAGAAAGATTGGCATTAATTCTTCTTTAAATGTTTGGCAGAATTCACCAGTGAAGCCATCTGGTCCTGGGGTTCCCTTTTTGGGAGGTTTTTCATTACTGATTCAACCTCCTTACTATCAATTGGTAAATTCAGATTTTCCATTTCTTCATGATTCAGTCTTAGTAGGTTGTATGTTTTTATGAATTTATCCAATTCTTTAGGTTGGCAAAGTTGTTGGCATGTAATTGTTTATAGTTGTCTCTTACGATCTTTTATATATGTGTGGTATCGGTTATAATGTCTCTTCTTTCATTTCTAATTTTATTCATTTGAATCTTTTCTATTTCTTAGTAAGTCTGGCTAAAGTGGGGTCTAGTTATCTTTTCAAAGAACGAGCTTAGTATCATTGAACTTTTCTATTGTCTTTTTAGTCTTTATTTCATTTATCGCTGCACTGATTTTTGTTATTTCCTTCCTTTTTGTTATTTCCTTCCTTCTACTAACTTTGGGCTTAGTTTGTTCTTTTTCTAATTCCTTGAGGTGTAGAGTTATGTAGTTTATTTGGGTTCTTTCTTATTTCTTAACATACGCATTCACTATGAACTTCCCTCTTAGAACTGCTTTTGCTGCTTCTAATAAGTTTTGGTATGTTGTATTTCCATTTTCATTTGTCTCAAGATATTTTTTGATTTCTTTTTATTTCTTCTTTCACGCAATGGTTGTTCAATAGTATGTTGTTTAATCTCCACATATTTGTGAATTTTCCAATTTTCCACTTATAATTGATTTCTAGTTTCATACCATTGTGGTTGAAAAGATGCTTAATATGATTCCAATCTTCTTAAATTTATCAAGACTTTTTGTGGCCTAACATATGATCTATCCTGCAGAATGTTCCATATTTACTTGAGAAGAATGTGTATTCTGTTGCTTTTGGATGGAATGTTCTGTAAATGTTAGGTACATCAATTCTAACATGTAGTTTAAATGTAATGCTTGCTAATTTATTTTCTGTCTGGATGATCTATTTATTGTTTAAAGTGGGGTATTGATCTATGTATTTACTTTAATGTATATGTGTCTTTATATTTAAAGTGGGTTTCTGTGGACCATATAGAGTTGCATCTTGTTTTATGATCCACTCTGACAATCTATATCTTTTAATGGGTGTATTTAAATCATTGATGTTTAAAGTGATTACTGATATAGCTGGATTATTATCTACCACATTTGTTACTTTTTCCTGTGGGTTGCCTTTGCTTTGGTTCCTATTTTTGTCTTTCATTCCTTTTCTGCCTTTTGTGGTCTTAGTTGAGCCTGTTATATGATTACATTTTCTCTCCTTGCTTAGCATACCAGTTGTACTTTTTGTTTTTACTTATAGTGAGTGCTCTAGAGTTTGCAATATACATTTACAACTAATCCAAGTCCACCTACAAATAACAATATAGCACTGCATGGGTAGTATGAGTACCTTATAATAAGAATAATCCCAATTCCCCCCACCTAGGCTGTCATTCATTTCACTTATACATATGTGTATGTGTGTGTAATAATCTGATAGTTATCTAAAGGATCCATTGTCTAGAAAAATGTGTTAATATATTTAAAAATTATTAAAGTGATAGAAATTCATTCTCTTACAAACAATTAACACACTTAGAATCCAGGATTTGATCATAGCTATATCAAATATTTTACAGGAGTATGTGTTACATATTCTCTCTGGGATTGTTGGTTTGTACCACTTTTTCTTTGATTTTTTATGGTGTGTGTGTGTGTGTGTGTGTGTGTGTGTGTCTCTCTTCTCTGGGGAAAAGGATACAATATCAATTAAAATATTCATGTAGGAGTGACATCAGAATCTTGGCAGAGGAAGCTCTTCCCTTAGACTCTCCCCCCTAAGACAAAACAAAAAGGACATTAATAAACCAACAGATGACATTGACACAACACAAAAGGTGTCTGAGAGACCCACACAGCCATACATCTGAAGGTGGAGGTGCTGGACCCCCCGCCCCCAGGAGGAAGTGGAAGGACGTAAGGGGACCTCCTCCCCGCTCTTGCTGCATCCCATAAGTGTTGGTATGTTGTGTTCTCATTTTCATTTGTCTCCGGGTATTTTTTGATTTCTCCTTTGATTTCTTCAATGATCCAATGGTTGTTCAAAGGATCATGTTGTTTAGCCCCCACCTATTGTGACTCTCCCGGCCTTTTTCTTGTAGTTGATTTCTAGTTTCATAGCCTGGTGGTCAGAAAAGTTGCTTGATATGATTTCAATCTTCTTAAATTTATTGAGGCTTGCCTTGTCTCCCAACACATGGTCTATCTTTGAGAATGTTCCATGTGCACTTAAGAATGTGTATTCTGCTGATTTTTGATAGAGTGTTCTATATATATCTATTCAGTCCATCTGGTCTAGTGTTTCATTTAAGGCTACTCTTTCCTTATTGACTTTCTGTCTGGATGATTTATCTACTGATGTAAGTGCATGTTGAGGTCCCCTACTATTATTGTGTTGCTGTCAATATCTCCTTTAGGTCTGCCAGTAGTTGCTTTATATGCTTTAGTGCTACTGTGTTAGGTGCATGTATATTCATAAGTGTTATGTTCTCTTGGTGGAATGTCTCTTTTATCATTATACACTGTCCCTCTTTGTCTCTCATTGTCCTTTTTATCTTGAAGTCTGCTTGCTCTGCTATAAGTATGGTAATACCTACTTTCTTTTGCTTGCCATTTGCTTGGAGTATCGTCTTCCGTCTCTTCACTCTGAGCCTGTGTTTGTCTTTAGAGCTGAGATGTGTTTCCTGGATGCAGCGTATTGTTGGGTCTTGTTTTGTAATCCATCCCGCCACTCTGTGTCTTTTGATGGAAGAATTCAATCCATTTACATTCAGAGTGATTATTTATATATGAGCGCTTAATGCTGCCATTTTATCTCTTATTTTCTGATTGTTCTATATATCCAATGTTTCTTTTCCCTTGTATTTCTGACTGCCATTTCAGTTTGGTGCTTTTCTGTGATGGTTTTCCCAGTTTTCTCTTTATTTATGATTTGTGGCTCTGTTTTGATTTTTTGTTTTCTGGTTACCATGAGGGTTGTATAAAAGATCTCATAGATGAGATAGTCCATTTTCTGATAGCCTCTTATCCCCATTAACCTAAACAGGTTCCTTCCCTTTCCTCTTCCCCTTCTGAGTTATTATTGTCACAAATTATTCTTTTTTGAATTGTCGTTGTGAGTTTGTGACCAAATTGAAGTGGTTATAGTTATTTTTGATGCTTTCCTTCCCTTTGTCTTTTATATTACCGTTAGGTGTTTACTAACCTATTCTGATATAGAACTGCAATTTTCTGATTCTATCTGTCTATTTATCTCCTTGTTCAAGGTTTTGTTAACCTTTGCTTTTTGGTTTCAGATGGGAGAGCTTCTTTCAACATTTCCTGTAAGGCAGGCCTAGTGGCAATGAATTCCCTCATCTTTTGTTTATCTCGGAATGCTTTTATTTCTCCCTTGTATCTGAAGGATAGGTTTTCTGGACAGAGTACTCTTGGCTGAAAGTTTTTCTCTTTCAGTATTTTGAATATATCATTCCATTCTCTCCTAGCCTGTAAGGTTTCTGCTGAGAAATCCACTGAAATCCTCATAGGGGTTCCTTTGTAGGTTATTTTCTTCTACCTTGCTGCCCCTCCTATTTTTTTCTTGGTCATTGACTTTTCCCAGTTTTAATATTATATGTCTTGGAGAAGGTCTTTTTGTATTGATTTAATTAGGAGTTCTATTGGCTTCATGTACTTGTAAGTGCAGTTCCTTCCCCAGGTTTTGGAAGTCCTCAGCTATTATTTCTTTGAACAAGCTCTCTGCTCCTTTCTCCCCCTCTTCTCCCTCTAGAATACATATAATCCGTATATTGCTTTTCTTAATTGATTGAGATATTTCTCATGAATTTCTTCATTTTTTGAAATCTTAGTTCTCTCTCCTTCTCCCCTTGAAGCATTTGTATATTTCTATCCTCTAAATCATGAATTCTGTCCTTCTCAGTGTTGGCTCTCTTTTGTATGGTTTCTAGATAATTTTTTATCTCAGTAAGTGTGTGTTCTTCATCTTCAGAATTCATCCTCATCTTCATCTTCATCTTCAGAATTTCTGTTTGGTTTTTATTTTGAGTTTCAATGTCTTTGCTGAAGTATTCCTTCTGCTCATTCATTTTATTCCTGACCTCATTGAGTTGTCTTTTTGAGTTTTCTTGTAAGTCACTGAGTTTCTTTATGACAACTATTTTGACTTCTCTGTCATTTAGATTGTAAATTTCTGTGACTTCAGGATTGGTTTCTGGAGACTTGTCCTTTTTCTTCTGCTCTGAGGTGTTACTATAGTTCTTGATGTTGTTTGATGAACTGATCCTTTGCTAGCGCATTTGTGGCAGTATCAGGTCGCAGATTCCACCTGCCACTGCTGGGGGTGGGGAGCAGGGGCTGTGTTTTCTGATCCCACCCCATCTGCTGGAATTTGTGTGGATAGGGCTGCTCTGGGTGTGCACGGGCTGGATGCCGTTGTTCTGCAGGTTGTGCTTACATGGGCAGGGCCTCTGTGCTTGGCATGCTGGTTGCTTACCATAGGCAGGGCCTCTGTGTCATGGGTGAGTTGCTTTCACATGGCAGGGCTGCTGCCCTCTGCAGGGGACCAGCTGAAGTGCTGCACTAGGTGGGAAAGTTTCCTATGAGGGGGCTGAGCTGCCACTCAGTGGGTCCCTCAGGCTGCTGTGCTGTGCTGGTGGGGCACCTTCTCAGCAGGCAGGGTGCTTCCAGGCCTGCACTGGTCCCAGTTGGCTTGCAGGTGCCTTCATGAGGCACTGAGCCACCACTTGGTGTAGAATGTTCTCGCGGGCAGGGCCACTGTGGCACAGTCGGCCCTCCCATGTGCTGGGCTACCACTCCGAAAGCAATCATGTGAGCCAGGCTGCCCCAACCTCCTTTTACTGTCACACTGGCCACTGTGTGAGGATCTGCGAACTGGCTCACTGCCACCAGGTGGGGGAGGGGTGTGCTCACCTCGTTCCTGAGGATTTAGTCCACCCACCTTCGGATGTACAGCTGCACGGATCTCTCCGAATTCCTGTTGTACTGTGCAGGGAATCCTCTGCTGGTTAATGAATGTCCATTTTGTTGTAACTTAGAGGGGAGAGACAAAGGGAACAACTCACTCTGCTATGAATCTGACATCACTCCTGCAGGACTATGATCCATTTTGAGTTAACTTTTGTGAAAGGTGTAAGTTCTCCTTCTATATTCCTTTTTTTTTGGCATGTGGAAGTCCAGTTGTTCCAGTATCATTTGTTTAAAATAAAATCTTTTCTCCATTGATTTGCCTTTGCACCCTTGTCAAAGATCAGTTGAATATATTTGTTTTGAGCTATTTATAGGCTCTCCATTTTGTTTCATTTATTCTATTTATACATTCTTTTGCCAATACCACACTGTCTTCATTACTGTAGCTTCATAATAAGTCTTGAAGTTGGGTAGGGTTAGTCCTCTGGTTTTCTTCTTCTCTTTCAATACGTGCTGGCTATTCAATTGGTTTTTTTGTGTGTTTTGGTGAGGAAGGTAGGCCCTGAGCTAACATCTATTGCCAATCTTCCTCCTTTTGCGTGAGGAAGATTGTCGCTGAGCTAACATCTGTGCCAATCTTCCTCTACTTTTTGTATGTAGGATGCCACCACAGCATGGCTCAACAAGCAGTGCATACCTCTGTGCCCGGGATCTGAACCCACAGACCACAGGCCACTGAGGTGAAGCATGCAAACTTAATCATTATGCAACCATGCTGGCCCCTGTATTGGTCTTTGGAGTTTCCATACAAACTTTATGATCAATTTATCAATGTCCACAAGATAACTTCTTGGGGTTTTGACTGGGATTGCACTCAATCTATTGGTAAATTTGTGTGTCTTCCTATCCAAGAAAATGGAAAATCTTCATTTACTTAAATATTCATTGATTTCCTTCATCTGAGGTTTGTAGTTTTCCTCATATAGAACTTGTACACATTTTGTTAGATTTAAAGCTAAATATTTCATTTTTTGGTGCTACTGTAAATAGTATTGTGGTTTTAATTTCAAATTCCAATTGCTCTTTGCTGGTACATAGGAAAGCATTTGAATTTATATATTCCCCTCGTATTCTGCAACCTGGCTATATTTGCTTGTTAGTTCCAGGAGTTTTGTTGTTGTTGTTGTTGCTGTCAATATTATACGATTTTCTACATAAACAATCATGTCATCTGCAAACAAAGACAGTTTTATATCATCCTTCCCAATTTGTATCACTTTTATTTCCTTTTCTAGTCTTATTTCATTAGCTAGGACTTCCAGTATGATATTGAAAATGATTGGTGAGAGGTGACATCCTTGCCTTAGTGGGAAAACTTCTAGTTTCTCACCATTAAGTCAGATGTTAGCTGTAGGTTTTTAAGATTTTTTTTGTCTAGTTGAGGAAGTTCCCTTCTATTCCTAGTTTGCTGAAAGTTTTTATCATAAATGGATGTTGGAATTTGTCCAATCCTTATTCTGCATTTATGGATATCATCATATGATTTTTCTTCTTTTTTAGTCTGTTGATATGATGGATTACATTAATTGGTTGTCAAATATTGAACCAGCCTTCCATACCTGTGATAAATACTACATGGTCATAGTGTATTCTTCTTTTTAAACATTGTTGGATTTGATTTGCTAAGATTTTGTTGTGGACTTTTGCATCTGTGTTCATGAGACATATTGGTCGTTAGTTTTCTTTTCATGTAGTGTCTTTATCTGGTTTTGGAATTAGCTTAATGTTGGCCTTATAGAATGGGTTAGGAGGTATTGTCTCTGTTTCTACTTCTGAAAGAGCTGGTAGAGAATTGGCATAATTTCTTCCTTAAATGACTAGTAGAATTCACCAGTGAATCCATTTGGACCCGGTGATTTCTCTTTTGAAGGTTACTAATTATTGATTCAATTTCTTTAATAGATATAGGTGTATTCAGATTATCAGTTTCTTCTTGTGTGAGTTTTGGTAGATTGTGTCTTTCAAGATTAGTCCATTTCATCTAGGTTATCAAATTTTGGGGCATAGAGTTGTTCATAGTATTCCTTTAATATCTTTTTAATGTACTTATGATCTGTACTGCTGGACCCTCTTTCACTTTTGATATCTGTAATTTGTGTCTACTCTCTTTTTCTCTTAGTTAGCCTGGCTAGAGGTTTACCATTTCATTGATCTTTTCAATAAACTAGCTTTTGATTTCATTGATTTTCTCTATTGATTTCCTAATTTCAATTTATTGATTTCTGGACTAATTTTTATTACTCCTTTTCTCTGCTTACTTTGTATTTAAAGTGCTCTTCTTTTTCTAGTCTCCTAAGGTGGAACATTAGAGGGTTGATTTTGGATATTTCTTCTTTTCTAATATATGCATTCAATGCTATAAATTTCTCTTTATGTGCTGCTTTTGCTACATCCTACAAACTTTGGTAAGTTGTACTTTCATATTCATTGTTAAAACATATTTTAAAATGTTGTCTTTTTTACTTCATTTATGTTTTATTTAGAAGTATTGTTATTTAATTTATGTGTTATTTAGAAGTTCTTTAATCTCTATGAATTTTGGCGTTTTCCAGCTGTTTATGAGTTATTGACATCTAGTTTAATTCCACTGTGGTCTCAGAGCATACTTTGTATGATTTCTATGTCTTTTAGTTTGATGTGTTTTATGGCCCCAAATCCCATCTATCATGATGACTCTCTCATGTCAGAGGGAAGGAAGAGGAAGAAAGGTGCCAGGGTGACTAAATGAGAAATTAAAGGGAATCAGAGTGAAGGGGAATTTGTCCTTCAGATAATTATAGCTGAAAATCTGATTGATGCACTCAAGCATTTGGAAGTTTCAATGAATTTTCTTTAGAAGTGAGATTTTGGGGGGCTGGCCCCATGGCGTAGTGGTTAAGTTCTCCACTTCAGTGGCCCTTGTTCTCGGGTTTGGATCCCGGGTACAGAGCTATACCACTCATCAGCCATGCTGTGGTGGTGACCCACATGAAACGTGGAGGAAGACTGACACAAATGTTAGCTCAGGGCTAATCTTCCTAGGCAAAAAAAAAAAAAAGTGATATTTTTGAATTGAGGGAAGTTCAATCCCAGACTGAGTTTTAAACTTTTCAAAGCCATATGATATTTATAAATATAGATTGGAAGCTAAGTTAAAAGTAGCAAGGGCGAATTTCAACGGAGATAGAGGCTATGGTAATCAGTCCAATAGGTCATATTGAATTCTAAAAAGCCAAGATAACTCACCAATCATTATTTTCCATTTAATATAGGTGGCACAGTTTTCACATATGCAATGTATAATAAACACAGCTATATTTTATAAGCTTTAAGCATATCCTACATATAAGTGACCATTCTGTAAAGTCATTGTGCACAGTAAATGTATTTACTTCCATTTTATGGATTTAAGTATGAGTATAAAGTTATTTACTTTTCCTATGTTCTTGGTCAGAATTTGCAAGTTTTTACATATTCTAATATAAAATAAGGGGAAGAATGTCATGGAGTATAACAAATTTTCTCTCTGAATCTAGGGAAAAGCACATTGTAGTCCATTTTGGTTTTTATCATTCTTTTCCTGAGAAAATAAGTAATAATGATTGTGTTTAAATCTTTGAAAAATATACATCGATTTAATGGGAAAAAGAGAAAGTACTCATGGATAACCAGTGTTAGACATCTTGAGAATGTAAATATATATGCAATTATATATGCACAGATATATAAATGCAAAAATGGTGCTCACATATAGTTTCTACCCAGGCACATGACTGCTTCTGAACTTTCCCTTAGCACACGCACCCCATCCATGACTCTGTTATTTTAGTAAAATAAGATGTAAGGTAATAGGATAAGAGAGAATGCTCCAAAATGTTATCTGGTGTTTCCCATAAATACCTTAGCCAAAAGATAGCCAAAGATTTCCTTCCAGGAGAACTTTCAGAAGATGCAAACTTCCCTTCATTCTTTGTTTAATTTTACTTTATAAATGGTATGACAACCTGAAGTGAAAGCAGGACAGACACCTAGAGCGGTTCTAAGACCCCTTTATTAGTTTCCTAGGGGCGCTATAACAAAGTACACAAATTGGTGGCTTTAGGCAAGAAAAATTCACTGAATCCCAGTTCTAGAGTCTTCAAGTTGAGACACAGGTATCGACAGGGTTCTGTTCTTTCTGAAACCTGTAAGGGATTATCCTTGCTGGCACATCCTGGCTTCTGGTGGTTTGCGGGCAGTCTTCGGCATTCCTTGGCTTGCAGCTACAGCACATTCCTCTACGCCTGTATCCTCGTGTGGTGTTCTCTCCTCTTTGGTGTTTACATCATCTTCTTAGAAGGACAACAGTCATACTGGAGTAAGGGCCCACCCAGCTCCAGTATGACCTTATCTTAACTAATTATGTATGCAACAACTATATTTTCATACAAAGGTACCTTCTCAGTAATGGTGTTTAGGACTCCAATATGTCTCTTAGAGGACATAACTGAACCCATAAGAGACCCTGAGGAGAATCTGAGTCAAGATGGCACAGATGCTTGAAAGAACACATTATTTTACCTCTCTGCCTCCCTTCACGTTTAGAAATAAAAATAAACCACTCTGCAGAGAACATGAACCACACAAAGATTTCTCTTGGGAATATAAAATGGTACAATCAATCTGGAAAACCATCTGACAGTTTCTTAAAACACACACACACACAACTAAATATGCAGCCACCTTACAACCCGGAAATCACACTCCTAGACATTAACCAATATTTGAAAATTTATCTTCACATAAAATACTTTCTACGAATGTCCATAACAGGCTTATTTGTAGTAACCAAATCCTCAAACCACTATAAATGCCCTTCACATTTGAAGGTTAAACAAACTCTAGTAGATTTATATCACGGAATACTGCTCATCATTAAAAATGAACCAAGGGGACGGCCTGGTAGAGTAGTGGTTAAGTTTGCACACTCCCCTTCAGCAGCCCAGGCTTTGCAGTTTCCGATCCCAGGCACGGACCTACACGCTGCTCATCAAGCCATGCTGTAGTGGTGTCCCATATAAAGTAGAGGAAGATGGGCATGGATGTTAGTCTAGAGCCAATATTCATCAGCAAAAAAGAGGATAGGCAACAGATGTTAGCTCGGGGCTAATTTTCCTCACGAAAAAAAGAAAAAAAATGAACCAAGCATGGATACATGCAGCAAGCTGAGCCAATCTCTAGAGAATTAGGCTGAGTTTAAAACGCCAATCCCAAAATGTAATGTAATGTATGATTCCCTTTATAAAATACTCTAATAACAAAATTATAAAAATGGAGAACCATTTTCTCAAGGTTAAGGCCAGTGGTGGGCGTGGGAGAGAAGTGAGTGTGACTATAAGGCTTCCTTGTGGTGCTGGAATAGATGTATATGACGACTGTATCAAGGTCAGTATTCTAGTTGTCATATGGTACCATAGTTTTGCAAGACGTTGCTATTGAGGACAACTGGGTAAAGTGTAGTCAGGCCCACTCTGTATTATTTCTTACATTCACATGTGCAACTCTATAATGATCACAAAATTAAAAATTTAGAAACAACAAGAAAACAAGTAATCTGATTTAAAAGTGGGGAAAGGACTTGAATATACGTTTTGCCAAAGATATACAAATGGGCTATAAGCACATGAAAACATGCTCAACATCACTAATCACTAGAGAAATGCAAAACAAAACCTCAATGACATACCACCCCACACCCATTAGGATGGCTACCATCAAAAATCAGAAAATGATAAGTGTTGGTGAGGATGTAGAGAAATTGGAACTCTTGCACACTGTTGGTGAGAAAGTAAAATGGTAGAGTGATGTGAAAACAGTATGGTGCTTCCTGTACACTGAAACACTGAAAATAGAAGTACCATATGATCCATCAAATTCACTTATCAGTATACACTCAAAAGAGTTAACAGCAGGGTCTCGACATATGTGTACACCCATCTTCAGAGCAGCTTTATTCACAATAGCTAAAAGGTGGAAGCAACACAAGCTTCATTGATGGATGAATAGAGAAGTACAATGTGGTATATACATACAATCAAATATTATTCAGCTTTAAAAGGGAAGGAAATTCTGACTATTAATACAACATGGATGAACCTTGAGAACATTATGCTAGGTGAAATAAGACAGTCACAAAGAGACAAATACTTCATGACTCCACTTATATTACATACCTAGAATAGTGAAATTCCTAGAGATAGAAGGTGGTTTCCAGGGCCTGTGGGGAGGAGGAATGGAGAGTTATTGTTTAAAGGGTATAGAGTTTTGGTTTTGCAAGATAAAAAGCATTGTGACCTTGGATGGTGGTGATGATTGCAGAATAATATGAGTGAACTTAATATCACTGACTGTACACTTAAAAATGGTTAAGATAGTAAATTTCATGTTATGTGTATTTTACCAGAATTTTTTAAAAATTTAGGGAATAATTTCAGCAAGATAACAGAATAGGAATCTCCAAGCTCTTGTTCTCCCATAGAAACATTAAAAAAGAAACTCAAAAACCCCAGAAACTGCTGAAATAACTTTATAGGAACTTCAGAAAAGAGTCAAAGGCTTACAGCAACCAAGTAATGCACAGGCAGGAAGCCACTTTTAGGACAGCAGGAAAGTTTTGCCATGTTTTTACTGCCTTTCTCACACCACCTCACCGGTGCAACAGTGGTCTTGGTCTGGAAGTGGCAGCAGCCCTGTTGTCAGTTTCCCCTCTCAAATGGAGGGAGGAGAGCAAATGTCATTTTCAAATTATTATGTATAAATGACAGCTACCTGCTTCCCGTCACATGGATTTCAGGTGGGAAAAGCAATGGGTGCTACTCACGAAAGCTGCAGGAAAACTACAGAAATACACACCCACAGATGTTTGGGCAAGAAATTACTCATGGAGATATACAAGAGACCATCTACAGGCTGAGGAGAAGTGGGGCAAGACTGTGTAGGAAATTAAGGCTGAAACAAGCCATGTATATGGAGGAATTGAGAAAGCCACACACATGCTATGACAAGACATCAGAAGACCTTAAACGTTCACCTAGGGCCGATCACTAGGCTCACAGCAAGCCTTGCTCTACAACGAAGGACTTCACTAACAGAGAGTCAATCTGCAAAGAGAGGGATAGGCGGCTGTATTTTCAAATGCCTCGTTTTTAACAAGAAGACAAAAAGCATACAAAGAAACAGGAAAATATAGCCCAATGAAATGAACAAAATAAATGGATTAGAAACTGTCCCTAACGAAGTCCTCTTATGGGACTTACTGGAAAAATCTTTAAACGGCTGTCTTAAATATGCTCAAAAAGCGTAAGGAAAATAGGGATAAACAGCTAAAGGAAATCAAGAGAACAATATATGAACAAAAGGAGAATATCAACAAAGAGATAGAAATTATAAATAGGCATTGCCAGAAATCCCAAAGCTGAAAAATACAATAACTGAAGTGAAAAATTCACTAGAGACATTTTATTAAATATTTAAAGAAAAATTAGCACCAATGTTTTTCAAGTTCTTCCAAAAAAAATTGAAAAAGTGGGAATGCTGCCTCACTCATTCTATGAGGCCAGCATTATCCTGATACTAAAGCCAGACAAAAACATGAGAAAAGAAAATGATAGACTAATATATCTTATGAATATGGATGCAAAAATCCTTCTGCTACTGTTATGTGATCATTTGGCTAGATCAGTATTCAGAGTTGACATTATACTGATGATGAAAACACTTGTCACAACTTTGCCATGTAGTAAAGTACAATTACTTTCCCTTTCTTGCTCAGCTTCCTGCTTCTCTGGAATTAGTAAGTCCTAGCGTTTTATGTGCTTAATGTTCTTACATATTTATCAGTTCTCTAACCTCGAACTCTGTTGGTTTCTAAATCTCCTCCCAAGACATCCGTTCTCACCAGTTATTCAATGAATATCTTCTTCTTGAAGAAATTTGGAGACTTCTGACCTGTTCTCATCTCGACTGTTTCCACTCTACATCTGCTACTCAGCTTTCCTCCTGAGTTTTCCCTTCACCACCATGGTGGGGGTTCCCTTCTCCTTCTTCTTGTGTTGGGTCTTTTGTTTCCCGTATTCTGTGTTGTGCTCCCTCATCTGCTGGAACTCATCCTCCTGTAGCTTTCTCAGAGAGAGTGACTAGAGGAAAAATGTTGAGCCCTTACATATCTAAAGGTGCAGATTGATTGGCTGGGTACAGAATTCCTGATTGCTAATAATTTTCCCTCAGGATTCCTAAGGCATTATCTCATTGTCTTTTTGTATTTCTCAGCCTGCTTGGGTGTCAGCACCCTGTGCTGGGAAGCCCTCCTGCACAGGTCCCCCACCTCACCCTGCTTGAGCTCCAACCACTCATGCTGGGCCACCCATCACATAGATAGATGTGTTCCTTATCCCACTCAAACTCTGACACCACTAGCCTGCCCCACTGTGCAGAAGCCCTCCTTAGCCAGTTCAGGCCCACACACCTGGACCACTTTCCCTTCCTCCCTGCCCCCAGTGTGGACGCCCTCCTCACTCTTCTCTGGTTCCAACACTCCCCTCTGAGCCACCACAGTCTTCTCTAGCCCTGCCAGCATGGACATCTCCTTTGTTCTGCCCCTCCTATTGGCTTTAGGGTGGAATTATTCAGAAAGAGAAGGGAACAGGAAGACTGAAAGAACTGAATTTTAACATTTGGCATCTAATATATATATTTAGAAATTTTGCAACAAAATTACCTTTAAACTATATGTTAATGGCATTGATTTTATAGGCCAGATCCTTTTATTTAGAGTTTGAATACAGAGGTTTTTGCTAGAGTATTCATGCCGATTGAAGAAAAGTACTCCAGTGAGTTGTTCTGGCAATGCCAGAACATTGAGTGAGCAGAGAGCAGGATTTCAAGGCCAAAGCAACCAAGGAACAAAGCCCCTGGTAACCAAGGTACCCCCGCCTCAGCAGAAGAGGACTGAATCCTGAGCCACTGACCAGTTTCTGTATAGGATACAGATACTCTCAAGAAGTATGCTGGCCCTTGAAACATTTGAACATCCAGTACTCTACCAATTAATTGAGAACTTGAGTCTAAATATCAGCCTTAAAGTACTATATTTTAGAACTCCCCAAAATATACTATTACACTTACTATCCCACATCATTAGCCAAATGGTCTGTAATTACTTGAATAGTTCTTATAGTGTATAAGAGTGTGTAATTTTAATAGTGTAAATAAACTATTCTGCTGCTTTAATCGAGGGCTTCTCAACCTCAGCCCGTTTGGGGCCCAATAATTCTTTGTGGTGGGCGACTGTCCTGTGCATTGTAGGAGGTTTAGCAGCATCCCTGGGCTCTACCCACTAGATGACAATAGCAACCCCCCTTGATCCCAGCTGGACAATCAAAGATGTCTCCAAGTCATCCGGAGTTGAGAACCATGGCTTTGAATTTATACTTCAATCATTATGACTGTCTTCTTATCTTTGTTCAAACGTACGTTTTTTTCCCAAGAGTGATGAACAATCATTACTTTATGGCTGACCAGCTACACAAAATTAACAGATGATTATTGAAAGATGGCTAGTGATGCTGGCAACATAAAGTGCTAATTTAAAAGGTAGTGAGCTTGTACTACAACATTTCCACTATTATGTACTCTTCAAGCTCCAAGATTTCCTATTTCACCTGTTTTCCACTAACCATATTGAAAGATGACTGAAAGTAAAAACTGAGCAATCAGAAGGTATTGGATTATACAAATACATTCCAGGGAGAAAGTTTATCTGTCAAACTCAAAATTGTCAATACTTTCCAAAATAAATCATTTAATTTCAAATCTATTTCACTAGAGCTCCAGGTCCTCATTTTCTTACTTATCTTGGAGTTATATGAAAGATACTCGCCTCAAAATCATTTTGGAAAAAAATGTTTCCACTTTTACGTTGTTTTGGCAATGTTCATGCCTCTTATGTGCGGTGTAACAAACTTTGACTGGTTTTTGCTATATACTAAATTAAAATATTGTCCCTGCAAGGATTTCAAAATAAAATTATAAATACTTTTCTTTATGATTTATTCTTTTTATTAAGTCATTTCCCAAGCCTCAAATTTTCAAAGGGCAAATGGGAAGAGCCCATGTCCCTCGACAGGGATCTTAAGTAGGGCAGGATTTTAGAACTGGTGTTTGAAACTTGTTGATTTGCTTTAAGTGGGTGAAGGAATTAAAGGGTTAGAAAATCTGACTTTCATCCTCGAAGGATGAAGGTGTGTGTTACATACGTGCATATGTTAATTATAAAACTCTAAACTATAGTTAATTGTCAAAATCAAATCAATATGTCATTGCTGTGTTGACTACCCAGAGGGCACTAAGGGGACATGAGGCTTTCGTGTGGTAGAAAAGGTACTGAATTTAACATCCAAAGTCTTTGCTTGAGTCCCAACACAGACTCTAGCTAACTGTGTGATCTCTGGCAAAGCAGTTCTGAGTCCTACCTGTAAAATGGGGTAGACACCTGTGTAACATCATTTTTGTGTGGGCAAAAGGAAATCATGTTTGTAAAATTTGTCAGGAGACTGTGGTCAATATCCAAGTGTTAAGAGCCCAAGCTCTGCAGACAGATGGTCTCAGTTTGAACCATCACTCTACTGCTCACCAGACCTGACTGTGTGACTGAATCTCCATTCCTCCATCACCTCACTAGTAGTTGTGAGACTAATATTACTCAGCCCAGGGGGCTGCTTGGAGGAATGAATAATGAGATGATGCAGATAAAGTAATTTCCTAATAGGGTTCATCCATGTTTATTGACATTCTCCAAAGCATATTGCCTGTCTGTTGCTATTTTCATTCTACCCTATAAACTGATGAGTTCTATTTTACGAAGGAGCAACTGATAGCTGAAACTGATAGCATTTTCTCAGAAGATGACTATTCCTTTTCTAGGGACACAATGGAGATATTTGAGAACTAAAACTGGAGTAAGTGACGTGATAAGTTGTCATATTTGATTGGTGCATTTAGATGACATTTCACCAAAAAAAGGTATAAATTCAACGAAGGCAACTATTTATTAAACAAATGATATTTTCTGAAAAGAATAAACTGAAATCAGGGCTGTCCTGGAAAACCCAGAGTGTGAGGTATCTGGGCCTGTGGACAAGAAAACCTCAAAGCAGGGAAACACAGTGTTCAGAAAAAAATTGTGCCTTTTAGGGAAGTGGTCCCAGGCATTCAAAACAGCTGGTTATTGAGTCTAATAGACTCAATCTCTGGAAGCAAGTGAGAAGCAGCTCTCTTCACTCACTGTGATGACATGAGCAGATATTCTACGCACACGAAACAGCAGGCAGAGCACCCTCCTCAACACTTAATAAACCAGTTGTTAGAAGCCACTAAATCATAGCTCAAGAGAGCTCATAATCACACAGAGGAACACAGCTTGCCCTAGATTCTTAATCAGTTTTCTTCTCCACTGGTCAGCTTAGTTCAGAAGGATTCCATTTGTCAAAAGCTTTTGGATATCTCTCTCACTTTTTAAAAAAAGAATATAGCCAATCACACCTAACAACTGATGTTAACAAAAAAAGAATTAAACTTCATTCTTTCATTCTCTCATATGAGAAGTGCAATTTACAATTCTGTTCAAACTTGCTGCTACAAGAACAATACTTCTTGAATAGCTACAGAATTATATGTTTTTCTAAATTAGAAGCTTTACTACATCATCTCTGGCATGCTAATAAGTGCCAGAGAATTGTTTGAGAACAGTTAGTAAGGATTATTCTGAGATCTTTCAAGGTTGGTATATTGATCCAGGTACAAGTAAATATAAAATATAACTTGTTAATTCCTTCAAATATATGCATATTTAAGTGACACTAGATGTCCTTGCAATACTAAAGGTTAATTTTGAAAGTCAAGTAGGAAGGAATAAAGTATGATTGTTCAGGTTCTGTATTCATGACTAAATATCTTTGTACTAATATATCACATGTGTTATATTGTTACAAGATTGGAGTAGAGTAATTAATGTGTTTCTATAAAACATTGGCTAGAACACTAGACAAGTTATGAAATATATATCCTTTTGTTTTTCACCATATTAATTAGAATATCCTCATATTACTGACGTTAGCCTTTTACAATACAATTTAAAGTATTGTGTAACTCATTTATGCAAAAGACTGGTGTATTTAGGAATTTTAACTTTATCAATCTCTTCAGGATTGCATAAGTAACAAATTCAATGGAATCATTCCCCATATCTTTCAACAGGGCCTTTGGGCAGTGGCTACGAGGTGGTCTACCAACTATTCGGTACACATTAGACAACCACGAGCCTTTAAAAATACTGATGCCTGATTCCCACACCAAGATACACTGATTTAATTGTTTTGGCATGCAACATATAAGCATTAGGGTTCCTTAAAGCTCCCCAGATGATTCTAATGTGCTACAACGTTGGAGAAACTTTGAGCTGGGGGAAGGCCCAGGTTGGGAGAGGGAGCCATGGATCATTGGCTAATCTGAAGGATCAGTCATCCTACTGAAGGAAAGATTCTAGATTATGGGGGATGGCAATAAGGAGTGTCCTGGGGCAACTCTTACACAATTGCCCAAGAGTTGTGAAATGTAAAGGTGGAGCCGTTTATTGGCCAGGACATCCAGTGCAGATAACTACCTGAAGTTTGGCAACCCTGCTATCCCTTATCAGGGACATTCCAGTTAAGGGATGGAGAGCAGCAAATTCCACTGAACGTGGCTTCATCACATATATGGTGATGATATTATCCATAAAGTGTACAAACTCCCATTACTATTCACTCAGTTGATCCCAAGGGACTCTCCAGGTAGCCAAGGGGTCTGGAAGAGGGGTACCCTCCTCCAGCAACATGGCATCTGACAAGGGTCTGAAGACAGGGGAGGCTACCTCCTCCTTCAGGTCCAGGTTTGGCTTCATTCTGCAGCAAGTAGGCCTTGGAAGCCATGCTGAGCTTGTAGGGTGCTACCGCCATGACCCAACACATAATGGGCAGCTGGGGATGGAGGGTCACAGCCTCAGGGTCTAGGAGAGCCTGTATTTCCAGGAGAGGCTAGTAAGTGGCCAGCAATTGCTGTTCTGATGGTATATAGTGCAGGGCAGACGACATCAGAAGCCCATGGATAATTTATGGCCATCATAGGTGGTCCAGAGACTCCAGGAGGCATGAAGGGAGGTTACTAAAGCCTCTACAATGAAGGTGTTTTGGAGGGCATTAAGGAGAGTGCCCTTTGATTTCAAATTGGACAAAATCTGGAGCCTTTTGTTGGAGGGGGCCCCAATTCAGGTGGGCCAATTTTTAAGTTACAGCATCAGTGAGATTAAGTAAAAGTTGTAAATAAGGAATATGTTGTCTCCACAACCCAACAAGGGTTAAAAGATGTTACACTTGTATCAACATTGTGGGGGCTAAGATGGTCAATAGCTGTTTCTTTTTTTGTGTGTGTGAGGAGATCAGCCCTGTGCTAACATCTGCCAATCCTCCTCTTTTTTTTTTTTTTGCTGAGGAAGACTGGCCCTGGGCTAACATCCATGCCCATCTTCCTCCACTTTATATGGGACGCCGCCACAGCATGGCTTGCCAAGCAGTGTGTCAGTGCGCGCCCAGGATCCGAACTGGCGAACCCGGGGCCGCTGTTGCAGAGCGGCGCACTTAACAGCTTGCACCATGGGGCCGTCCCCTTAATAGCTGTTTCTTGACAGTATCAGGGATGGTTCAGGTCTCAGTTTACCAAATAACTCTCAGGAATTTAAGAGAGGTGGTGGGGACTTACACTATGTGTGGGGCAATGGCCCATCCCCTTTTTATGAGCTCCTTTGTGAGTATTCGTATGTTCCTAATGAGTGTATCAAATAAATCTCCTCAGAGGAGGATATCTTCAATGTGATGTCATATCTATGCTCCTGGAGAAAGGCAGATGCAGTTAAGATCTTGCCTGCAAAGACTGTATAACGGGAAGGCTGCAGAGGTACCCCAGAGGTAAATGTGTATTGTGTCCCTTAGAGGTGAAGGCAAACTGCAGCTGAGAGGCTGTTGATATATGCACTGAATAGAACTCATTAGCCAAATCTATGATAGCAAAATATTGACCGTTGCTGATTGGATGGAATTGAGAATTTCAAAAATATTGGGTACTGGCTATGGGGCCTCAATGGATGGGGACTGCAGCATTAAGATTATGATAATCCACCTTGAGGCACCATTCATTCATTCTGGGTTAAAGAACAGGCCAATTTGGGGTGTTAAATTGAGAAGCAGTGGGGATAATAACCCCATTACTCACTAAGTCTTATAAATTGCCATCCTTGAAGACCCTGTTTTAATTTACATTGGGTCATATTAGCTGCTTTAACTCAGGAGGAGGGGGTCAATGTGTCCCATTTCTTAAACCAATGTGTAAGTGCCAAAGACTTAATTTTAATTTATCACTCATTCGGTTAGGACATCTAAGGTAGGAGGTTCCTGCTGGCATCGTTCAGATGCTAAAAAGGGTTGGAAGCTTACTCCTGAGGCTTGTTTAAAGCCACTATTGTAGGCTTTTCTGTTATTTACAGAGAACACAATCTTAATTGTTACATATGTATGAGCGGAGTGGATTTTTTATGTGAGAAATAAATTGAGCTTACATTTATCGGTTTCTCATGAGAGTTTTAGGCATACTTCAGCAGCCTTTGAATTAGAAATTTTAAAGATTGAAGGAATTATTTGAATGCTTATACTAGATGGTTTACCACAGATTATCTTTGTACTACTTAAACACTGGTCATATAATAAGAAACAGTGAATGCAGATTCTGAGACCAGAAGCCCTGCCTCCAGGGATTTCATGCAGGAGGGGATTAGGGACATGGGCCAGGGCAGGGAGCTGCTTTTTTTGTCTGGGGCCGCATCTTTGTCCTGTACAGGCTATAAGTTTCCTGGACCCTATCCTTGTTCTTCCGGGTTCGGCTATCCATTTAATAGAATTTTGTCCTGATTGGCAGTTGACCTTCGAGGTTCTACAGCCCCTTATTGAATACCCTTGCTCACAGCCTTCTACCTGTGCCAGCCTCCAGTGTCTACCACCTGCAGTTGAGGTTGGCCAGTGATTCTAAGAGAAACTCACTTTATTAAGGATATCAGACTCGGCTCTTTTATATTTCACCACTAATCTCTTTCTACCAGCTGGAGACATATAAAAACAAAATACAGCATACCAAAATATATGGGTTGCAGTGAAAGCCATGCTAAGAGGGCAATTTAGAGCTATAAACACTTAACAAAAAAGAAAGATCTCAAACCAAAAACCTCACTTTATACCTTGAGGAACTACAGAAAAGAACAAATTAAACTCAAAGCTAGCAAAAGGGGGGAAATAATAAAGATTAGAGCAGAGATAAATAAAATAGAGAATAGAAAAATAGGGAAATTTTTTAAAGGCGAATCTTTGTAAAGATCAACAAAACTGACAAAATGTTAGCTATATTAACAACGAAAAAAGAGAGAAGACAAGTTACTAATATCAGAAAAGAAAGTGGAGACATTACTACTGATTTTACAGAAATAAAAAGAATTATACTAGAGTGCTATGAACTCTTGTATGCCAACAAATTGCATAACCTAGAGAAAATGGACAAACTCTTAGAAACTCAAAACCTCTGAGACTGAATTATGAAGACATAGAAAATCTGAATAGACTTATAATTAGTAAACAGATTGCACTGGTAATCAAAAACCTCCTAGCAAAGAGAAGTCTTGGACCAGTTAGTTTCATTGGTGAATTCTACCTACCATTTAAGGAAAAATTAACATCAATCCTTCTCAAACTCCTCTGAAAAATGG
Organism: Diceros bicornis minor; assembly: GCF_020826845.1. Lineage (NCBI taxonomy): Eukaryota > Metazoa > Chordata > Mammalia > Perissodactyla > Rhinocerotidae > Diceros > Diceros bicornis. The sequence goes on from NC_080761.1 coordinate 29,316,247, forward strand.
AAGAGGAAGGCACTCTTCCTCACTCACTGTATGAGGCCAGCATTACCCTGATACTAAAGCCAGACAAAGACACTACAAGAAAAAACTACAGACCAAAACTACTTATGAATATTGATGCGAAAATTCTCAACAAGATATTAACAAACCAAGTTGAGCAGCATATTCAAAAGCTCATACACCAGTACCAAGTGGGATTTATTCCTGGAATGCTAGAATGGTTCAATATTGAAAATCAATGAATGTAATACACCACATAAGCAGAAATGACAGAAAAGAATCCACATGATCATCTCAATGGATGCAAAAAAAGCTTTGAGAAAATTCAACACTTTCTCTTGACAAAAACACTCAACAAACTAGGAATAGAAGGCATGCCTCAGCATAATAAAGGCCACATACGAAAAACCCACAGCTAGTATCATGCTCAATGGTGAAACACCAAAAGTTTTTCCTTTAAGATCAGGAACAAGACAAGGATGCCCACTTTTGCCACTTCTTTTCAATGTAGTGTTGGAAGTTCTAGCCAGAGTAATTTGGCAAAGAAAAGAAATAAAGGCATCCAAAGTGGAAAGGCAAATTAAAATTTTCTCTGTTTAAAGATGACATGATGTAGAAAATTCTAGATTATACACACACGTGTGCACACACATATACACACAACAAACTGTTAGGACTAATAAATGAATTCAGATAAGTTGCAGTATACAAAATCAACACAGAAAAATCAATTACATTTCAATACACTAACAATGAACAATTTGAAAAAGATATTAAGAAAATAATTCTATATAAATACATCAAAAAGAATATGATAATTAGGAATAAAAACTTAGTCAAGGGTGTAAAAGATTTGTATACTAAAAACTACAAAACAACTTCTGAAAGAAATTAAAGAAGATATAACTGGCCCCTCCCACCCCCACCCCCAGTGGCCTAGTGGTTAATTTTGGCGGACTCTGCTTCAGTGGCCCAGGTTCAGTTCCCAGGCGCAGACCTACACCACTTATTGGTGGCCATGCTGTGGCAGGGACCCACATATAAAATAGAGGAAGAGTGCCACAGATGTTAGCTCAAGATGAATCTCCCTGAAGCAAAAAGAGGAAGATTGGCAATGGGTGTTAGCTCAGGGCGAATCTTCCTCAGGAAAAAAAAAAAAGAAGAAGAAGACAGAACTAAGTAGAAAGGTATCTCATGGTCAAGGGGTGAAAGACCAAATATTGTTACGATGTCTATACTACTCAAAACAATCTGTGGATTCATTGCAATCCCTATGAAAATCTCAGTGATGTTTTTTGCAGAAATAGGAAGACACATCCTAAAATTCATATGCGATCTCAAGGGACCCTGAATAGCCAAAATAATCTTGAAAAAAGAACAGAGTTGGAGGTATCATACTTCCTGGTTTCAAAAGTTACTATAAAGGTACAATAATCAAAACAGTGTGGTAGTGGCATTAGGAAAAACATATAGACCAAAGGAATAGAATACAGAGCCCAGAAGAAAATGCTCAGATGTGTTCAAATTATTTTTGACGAGGTGCCGAGACCATTCAACGGCGAATGGTCATTCGCCATTGTTGGAAAAAAATGACATTTTTTTCCAACAAATAATGCAGGAAAAATGGATATCCACATGCCAATGGATAAAGTTTGACTCTTTACCTTACACTATATACAAAAATTAACTCAAGTGGATGAATGACCTAAATGTAAGAGTTAAAACTGTAAGTCTCTTAGTAGAAAATGCAGGAGAAACCTTCACGACATTGGATTTGGGAATCATTTCATGGATGTCACACCAAAAGCACAGGAAACAAAGAAAAAAATAGGTAAATTTGAATACATCAAAATTGAAATCTTTTATGCATCAAAAGACTATCAACAGGGGCCGGCCCCGTGGCGTAATGGTTTATTTCAGTGAGCTCCGCTTCAGAGCCCTGGGTTCGCAGGTTTGGATCCCAGGTGCAGACTGACATCACTCGTCAGCAATGCTGTGGTGGTGACCCACATACAAAATACAGGAAGACTGGTACAGATGTTAGCTCAGGGCAAATCTCCCTCAGCAAAAAAAAACAAAACAAAACAAAAAAAAGACTATCAATGGAGTGAAAAGGCAACTCACTGAATGGAAAAGAATATTTTCAAATTACACATCAGACAAGGTATTAACATCTAGCATATATAAAGAACTCCTACACCTCAACATAAAAACAAATAACTCAATTAGACTAGGCAAAGGACTTGAATAGACATTTCTCCAAAGAAGATGGCCAATAAACACATGAAAAGATGCTCAACAACACTAGTCGTTGGGGAAAACCAAATCAGAAGCACAATGAGATGCCACTTCACATCCATTAGGATGGCTATTATCCCGAAAGGAAGATAACAAGTGTTGGCAAGGATGGGGAGAAACTGGAACCCTTGTGCACTGCTAGTGGGAATGTAAAATGGTACAGCCTCTGTGGGAAGTATGATGGTTCCTCAAAAAGTCAAAAATAGAAGGGCCATATGATCCAGCAATTCCACTCCTAGGTGTGTACTCAAAAGAATTGAAAGCAGGGACTCAAACAGATATTTGTACACTCATGTTCACAGCAGCATTATTTACAAAAGGCAAAAGGTGGAAACAACCCAAGTGTCCCTCAATGGGTGAATGGGTAAACAAAATGTGGTATATATGTACAATGAAACATTATTCTGCCATAAAAAGGAATAAATTTCTGATACATGCTACCACCTGGGTAAACCTTAAAAACATTATACTAAGTGAAATAAGCCAGACACAAAAGGACAAATAATGTATGATTCACTTATATGAAGTATCTAGAAAACTCAATTTCATAGAGACAGAAAGTAGACTACAGACGGTCCCCAGCTTAGGATGGTTCAACTTAATGATTTTTCGACTTTATGATGGTTGTGAAAGTGATATGCATTCAGTAGAAACCGTACTTTGAATTTTTTATTTTAACCTTTTCCCAGGCTAATGATACAATACTCTCTCATGATGCTGGGTAGTGGCAGTGAGCTGCAGGTCCCAGTCAGCTAGGCAATCATGAGGGTAAACATCCAATACACTTACAACCATTCTGTACCCATACAACCATTCTGCTTTTCGCTTTCAGTACAGTATTCAATAAACGACATGAGCTAGTCAACACTTGATTATAAAATAGGCTTTGTGTTAGATGATTTTACCCAACTGTAGGCTAACGTAAGTGTTCTGAGCACGTTTAAAGTAGGCTAGGCTAAACTACGATGTTTGGGAGGTTAGGAGTGTTAAATGCATTTTTGACTTATGATATTTTCAACTTACGATGGGGACATCAATTTTCGGGACATAACCCCATTGTAAGTCGAGGAAGATCTGTAGTGCTTACCAGGGGCTTGCGGTGGTGGAATGAGGAGTTCCTGTTAAAGGATACAGAGATTCAGTGTAGATAATGAAAAAGTTCTGGACATGGATAGTAGTGATGGTTGCACAACAATGTGAATGTACTTGATGCTGGTAAACTGTACACTTAAAAATGGTTAAAATGGTAAATTTTATGGCATGTGTATTTTACCACAATAAAAATTGCAAAACCATTAAGCTCCTAGAAGATAACATAAGAGAAAATCTAAGTGATGTTGGATTTGTCAACCAAGATGTCCTTCAATAGGTGAATGGATAAACAAACTGTGGTACATCCATCCAATGGAATGTTACTCAGCACTATCAAGAAATGAGCTACCAAGCCTTGAAAAGACATGGAGGAATCTTAAAGGCATATTACTAAGTGAAAGAAGCCAATCAGAAAAGGTTATATACTGTGTAATAACTATACGAGTTTCTGGAAAGGCAAAACTATGGAGACAGTAAAAGATTTGTGGTTGCCGGGGATATAGGGGGAAGGAGGGATGAATAAGTGAGGCACAGGGGACTTCTACGGCTATGAAACTGTTCTGTATGATGCTACAAGGCTGTGTATATGTCATTATACATTTGTCAAAACCTATAGAATGTACAATACCAAGTGTGAAGCATAATGTAAAACTATGGGCTTTGGTTGATAACGATATATCAGTGATGGCCCATCACTTGTAACAAATGTACAAATGGTGGGGGAGGTTGGGATGGGGTGGGAAGGTAGCATGTGGAAACTTTCTGTACTTTCCACTCCAATTTGCTGTGAACATAAAACTGATCTAAACAGAAGTCAATCAATTTTAAAAACATCAGATGTACAACACAAAGAGTGAACCCTAATGTAAACTATAGACTTTAGTTAATAATTATAATAATAATAAGTCGATATTGTTCATCAGTTGATACAAACGTACCACACTAATGCAAGATGTTAATAACAGGGAAAACCATTTTTGTGGGTGAGGGGCAGATGGGAACTCTTTGTATTTTTCACTATATTTTTTTGGTAACCCTAAAACTAATTTAAAAAATAACATCTACTAATTCAAAAATAAAAATAAATGCTTTCAGTCAAAACAAAAGAAACAAAGACACCTTTTTAAAGAGAAAAAATAAATGCGCCCGTGCAGACAGCTGGTAAGTGCTGGAGCTGCAGTCCCTACCCAGGTCTGCTGGATTCCAAAGACTGCTTTCTTTTTCCCATGAGATCCCTTGGATCCCACTGCAGTTGGAATTAATTTTAATGGTGAAGGCTAATAAATAAAGATTAACATTTTTAAACAGTCATTGTAGGTACAAGAACAGCAAGCATGAGTGAAGCTATAGGAGTGAAGCTGATCTGATCTTTCTAGACCCTTCTCCCTTGCCTCTCTCAACTCTCTAGCCTATAAGTCATAGAAATGACTTCCCAATGTCTCCTGCAGGTAGAAGCGTTCATGTGACACAGTTCTGGCCGATGCAAGAAACACACGTGGAGGTTTCTGGCAAAGCATTTGTTTTTCTGATCTAGGCACTAAGCTTTCTTCTGTCCCCTTCTTTTCCTGCCTGAAACAGGCACACTGAGACCCAGAGGTGCAGCAGGCATCTTGGGGCCACGAGGTGGGGAGCATGAAGAGGAAGGCCTATATGGGAAGCACAGCTGACTGAAAAGGCGGGAGGAGACTGCTGGCATCGCTCAGATGCTAAACAGGGTTGGACGTTTATTCCACAGGCTTCTTTGAAGCCACTGTTACAGACTTTTCTGTTATTTACAGAGAATACAATCCTAACTGATGCATATATATAAACAGAGTATATTTGTTGTACAGGAAATATAATAAGCACACACTCATCAGTTTCTCATGAGAGTTTTAGGAGGACTTTAGTAGCATGAGAATTAGATATCTTAAAGGTGTTAATTGATTATTTGAGGGTTTGTAGTAGATGGTTGACCACAGATTGTCTTTGTACCACTTAAAAAGTGGTCAGATCATCAGAGGTAGTGAAGGCAGATTCTGGGACCGGGAGCCCTGTCTCCAGGGCTTTTGAGGAAGAGCAGATGGAGGAGCTGGGCCAGGGCAGGGTCTGGGGAGATGCCTGTTTGTCCTGTCCAGGCTGTAAGTTTCCTGGTCACCGCCCTCGTTCTCCCGGGTTGAAATTTCCATTTCAGAGAGCACTCTTCCTGGCTTTGTCCAAGGTGGCTCCTGGCTTCTGAGGTTCTACAGCCATTTATAAAGTTTTACAAGGCAGCCTTAATAAACTAGAAGTCTGCTTGTGATTAATCGTGCATGGGGATTTGAAATATGGTGTCGCTCTTTTAATCCCTTTAAATTCTGCTAATAGACATTTGATGGCGAGTAACTTGCTATTTAAGTGCATTTTTCTATAAATCCCGACTGAAAACGGATGTGTACAAAAGTTGAAGGTACTGGCTAAATATGAAGATGATAACTACATTAATTTACTATCTGAACAAGTTTTCATATCATTTCACAGTTATTTTGTTACAGAAATGGTTTGCAATTTCTAAAATGGTGAACATAAAGTTTGTTCCCTTGCTAAACTAGTTCTTGTATACATGACGCTGAGTTGTTTATTCTCTTCTATATCTATTATTCACTTTTCTCCTTAAAAAAACATAATTTACATTTTAGTGTCTTAGACAGGAGAACTAGAAAAGAATCCTAGTTTGAAAAATACTTGAGTTTATCTGGCCCCAACTAAATTAAACTGATTTAGTGTCCAATATGCTTGTTTGCAATTAATAGTTCAATAAGACACAAAAATCTTTGAAAATCTACCAGAAAAGTCCAAGTTTCATGACTCTTTGTGTATCAAATCTAAGAGTTAATATTAATAAAAACATTTTGATCCTTTTTGTATATCTGGTGTTAGGCAATGTGTAATTGGAGTTTGGTTTTTTTTTTTTTTTTTTTGCTATTAAAATAGTTTGTTTAATCTTAAGTAGTGAAAGGACATTTGGGCATTAGGTCTGGAGGAAAAAGAGTGGGTGACAATTTATAATTTATCAAATACGAATTTCAAAAGTAGACTTATGTATTCTCAGTAATGCCAGATATGTCTGGCATATACTGGCGTTTTACTAAGCTATCTATTTAAAAAGATTTTTTGAGTTATTGTGTGTGGTGAAAGTGATAAAGATTTATTGTCATTTTATTTATTATTTTTTTGTGAGGAAGACTAGCCCTGAGCTAACATCCGATGCCAATCCTCGTCTTTTTTTTCTTTTTTTTTTTTTTTTTTTGCTGAGGAAGATTGGCCCTGGGCTAACATCAGTACCCATGTTCCTCTACTTTATATGGGACTCTGCCACAACATGGCTTGACAAATGGTGCGTTGGTGCATGCCCGGGATCGAAACTTGCAAACCCCGGGCCACTGAAGCAGAGCACGCGCACTTAACCTCTGTGCCATTGGGCGAGCCTTTATTGTCATTTTAGGTTAACAGTATTAAACAAGCAATAAGAATTATATGATTAACTAAAAAGACAAAAATACTCTTTTTGCATAAAGAGTTTTATTAGCAGAAACTACAGTAGTTGAAGGAATATTTTCTTACACACCAAATGAAAAACCTCAACACTAAAAGTGATTTCTAATAGTCTAGTAATTAGTGCACTGACAGAGGCATCAGTGAATGTGTCATCGAGAATACACATGAACATTATATGAAATACATAATTAGCTTCATCTCAGCATCTTATAGCCAGTTCTTTTACGGTACAACCTTGAAAACAACACTTCTGAATCAGTGGGACCTGAATCATTCTCTTCTTTCAAGAATGTTTATCTAAGCCTAAGTTTTTTAATTCTCAAAGACTGTTGTCTTCTGCTACACTGGGTCTGTTAAGAAGGATTTCCTTAAATTCTTCAAAGTTAAGATCTGAATCCTTTAACGCAGGTCGTTGTAGCTCCCTCAATGATGGCTGCCTCTCAGACAGTGTTGCCTTCAGCTCCTGTGGCAAATTAGGAGTGAATTCCAACATCGTATTTAAGGCTTCTGCATCTTTGGTGACGGAGGATGCCATAATTTCTAAATTAAAAAGAAAGGAGGAGGAGGAAAAATATTCGTGTCAAAGAACATCAGGAAACTGTAAAATTTTGCATAGACAAAAGGAAAGCATTGCCTCAAGAGAATTAAACATCAAAACAGAATCAGTAAGTATCCTGGTATCTAAACAACTTAGCTTATTATAGTTGCACAGCTTAACGTTTTACAATATTACCAAGATTCTGCTTTACTCCACTCGACCTTCTGTCATCTCTCATGTCCCCTTCATGCTTTCATCATAGCACTTTGACTCATTATTTCTGAAGTCATCTCGGTCATCGAAAACACTCAGTTTCACCACACGTGAATTTTTCCTACCTGAGTAATTTTCTTCCATTACTAAGCAACTTCTGAGTTATGATAATAACTGTTGCAAAGTATATTAATTACTTTTACTATCAAATGTTTCATGGTGGCAAGTTACTGCTTCAGGATAAAGTTCAAAAGGCAGAACTTCCAATTGCTCTGATCTAATAGGCAGGAGATGCCAGTCTCTGATGTCCCTCATACATCTATTTAACAATTTTTCTTCCCCAGAGTATTTACTCCAAATCAATAGTATTTTACATTAGACAGAGAAATGAGTTAAAAGAACACTAACCAAAAATCACTGGCTTTAAGAAGAGATTAGTCTTTTGTGGTGTGCATACAGACTAATGTACTATGTATGTTTTTTGTTCCAATGTTGTGGATCGTGCACTACGCCAGTTCTGTGTGTTCCCTAGGAAGGGAGCCTGTTCTTAACCAGCATCCTAGGATGGGCAAATATGAAAGTAGGAACTTGGGCTAGGAACCTGCAGGAACCAGCTGACGTCTTCCTTCTTGACGCCCATTCGGTTCAGTTGACCATTCACTGACTGTTTCCATGTGTCTGGCAGCGCCAGATAGGAGATGTAAATAAAAAGAAAACATGTTTACTGCCCTCAAAAAGCTTTCCGTCATGTCAGATCTCTTCTAACCTGACTTATCCCGATTACACAATTTTAAGAGTTTTAGCACCAAAAAAAAACTAGAACCATAGATGAAGTTTAAATTATAGTGTAAACCTGGATCAGTTCTTGCTGTTCTTCTTCATGGACAGCAAAGCTGTCCTTTTCAGCTTATTCATAAGGCATTACTCTTAAAACAGTGGAAACAATGAGGTCAAGAGATAGAAATCGAAGCATGGAAGGCCGACTCCTGGGTAACCACTGCTGCCTGCTGATCAGAGAAAAGCATGTCCCCTCACCAGGCCGGATGGTCTGGGGCTGGTCCACTTCCTATGAGTTCTGTAACAAGAGTCTCAGTTGCTCTCCTTTCAGCCAACTACAAACTTCAACAGCTGAGTTTTCAGTGGAAAGAAAACATACTTGAGCATGTTATCTTTCCTCCTAATGCTCCCTCTCCTTCAAGTTCTAAGCTGGCACGGACAGAGGAGAATTTATATCATTTTTCAGTAGTCAGAAGTTTTTGCGTTTTCCCTCAGTGAGACATCCTAAGTTTAATTCAACCTCCTCATAAACAACTCTCCTTGCTGTAACTTACACTTTGTCTAGTTGGTGCCTTATTGAATGCAGAGAAAAGCTGACAGTAACTTTCCAAATACCTAAAGGCAGTTAATGAATCAGGCAAATCAATTGTAGTTTCAATGATGTTTATTCATATCCGGTGTTTTCTGGCACTCTAATTTTGTTTTTATAATTTAAAAACTTTTTATTCTGAAATACTTTGAAAGTTACAGAAAATTCACAAAAATATGACTGAGTTCCCGTATATATATATATTTTTTTTTGGTAAGAACATTCAACATGAGATCTACCCTTTTCACAGAATTCTAAGTGTCCAGTACAGCACTGTTATCTATAGGTGCAATGTGATTACATCCGATTTCTAGAACCAATTCATCTTGCATAACTGAAATTTTATACACGTTGATTACCAACTTCCATTTCCCCCTCTTCCCAGGCCCTGGCAACCACCATTCTATTCTTTGATTTTATTAGTTTGACTGATTTAGATACCAGGGCTTTTTCACTTAGCATGATGTCCTCCAGGTTCATCCATGGTGTTGTATTATTGCAGAATTTCCTTTTTGTTTCAGGCTGAATAACATTCCCTTGTATGTAGACACCACATTTTCTTTATTCATTCATCTGCGGATGGATGTCTAAGTTGTTTCCACACCGTGGCTATTGTGAATAGCGCTGCAATGAACGGGGGAGTGCTAATCTCTCCTAAAGATCCTGATTTCAGTTCTTTTGGATTAATACCCGGAAGAGGGCGATTGCTGGATCATATGGTAATTTTTTTTTTTTTGAGGAAGCTCCACACTGTTTTCCATAGTGGCTGCACCATTTTGCTTTCCCACCAACAGTATACAAGGGTTCTAATTTCTCCACATCCTCAACACACTTGTTTTTCGTTTTTTTGATAATAGCCATCCTGACAGGTGTGAGGTGATCTCTCATTGTGGTTTTGATTTCCATTTCCCTGATGATTGGTGATGTGGAGCATCGTTTCTTACACCTGTTGGCCATTTGTACGTCTTCTTTGGAGAAATGCCTTTTCTGGTCTTTAGCCCATTTTTAAATTGGATTATTAGTTTTTTTGCTATTGAGTTGTAGGAGTTCTTTATATATTTTGGAAATTAACCTCTTATCAGGTATATGGTTTGCAAATATTTTCTCCGATTCTATTGGTTGCCTTTACACTCTGTTGATTATTTCCTTTGTTGCAGGGAAGCTTTTTAGTTTGCTGTAGCCCCACTTGTCTAATTTTGCTTTTGTTGTCTGTGTTGTACTCTTTTAATAAAATTATTTTTTTAAGCTTGTTTTGAAACATTTTTCAATATCCCACAACTTTAGCTTCTGGAGTCTAACTAAAAGATAATATTCTAATGGACGTGAATTCAAACACCTCTTAATCACTGTATTTTGCACTAAAATCTCACTAACATAGATCTCTTCTAATTAAACGTGTCTACTTTATTTTTAAAATGGGTGTAGTGAGTGTTATTTCCCACACTGTGGGAAAAATGGTTAGCTAACAACTTAATAATGTAAAAACAAATAGAAACTAACAATAGAGGTTTTAAAACCCATGAATAACAAATTATTGACATGTACTTCCAAAATGATTCTTAACTAGTAATTTAAACATCTTTCTTGATGCTCACTTGCAGGTGATATTTTATTAGGTTATTTCCAGTTAAATCATGTACTGTGGTATCATTAAGACAGTTCTTTAAAAATACTTGAAAATCACAGGTCCCTTCTATACTAACAGAAATTTAGCCAAATATCTATATGTAAATGTGCTCAGAAAACCATTTTTAAGCAACAATTTGGAAACAACCAAAATATCCGCTAGCAATGGTTAAATATAGATGGTAGACTTATGACATAGAATACTATAAAGAAATTTTAAATTATGTTTTTGGAGAATTACAATGTGAGAAACTGCTCACACTATAATGTTAAGTGAAAATGCGGGAGATATATATACGTATCTCCAAATGTTAACATTGCTTTCCAGTTCCTCATTTAATACAGATATTTTCATTTTCTCATTAAATCCACATATTTTCAAAGTCTTTAATATCCATAAGTGCTTTTCATTTTTCTTATTGTATTTATATTTTTCAGTCATTAATATGAGCATGTTACTTATTTATTCAGAAAGAGTGAATTAACAAAGCAAATGCAGTGCAGTCTGGTCTTTCGTACCTTGAACAGTAAATCTCTAAGCTCTGTGGTTCTCTTCTATTAATATTATACAAGAACTATGTAAAAGCTTGCATTTAATAAATCAATCTCTGACCAACAATGTAGAAGAGTAAAGCCACTAGCTTTATAATCATGATTGAAATGCCACAACAGGGAAGTAAATGTACTTAGTGCACAAGGAGTTCACGAGGGTCACTTATATACAGGATATGCATATAGCCTATAAAATAGAGTTGTGGTTTATCATAAGTTGCATACGTGTTATGAAATATAAAACACTTATTCATCATGAAGCTCACCTTCTCTGAATTTCATGTGACCCGTTTCACTGATTAGACTAGGCTGTACCTCTGGGAAAGTTTCCATCCTTACTTAAACTCAGCTTCCAATTTATCTTTATAAATGCTTTATAACTAACAAATTGTTTTGTAAACCAAACCATTCCAGATTTGAACTGTACACAGTTCTGAGACCTTGCTTTTAAAGAAAACCCACTGCAGCTTCCACATGCTTGAGGCCCCAATCAGTTCTCCAGCAGTGCTTGTCTGAAGGGCAAACATCCCTTGACTGTCGGTCCCCTTCAGTTTCTCTTGCAGGGCATCAGGCCCTTTTCTCTCTCTTCAATCCTTTCTCTCCCAAATGAATTTCAAGACCCGGTTCAAAGAGGTGGGAGGCCATGCTCTCTCCCCTTTGGTGAAGTTCACAAACACAAATAAAATTATACTAAAAGAGGAAGTTTTCCAAGGCATGGGCGCTGGCCCAGCTTTTGGACAAAGCAGGAGAGTCGTGAAATCGAAGGCCCTTCACGTTTACCACTCCAGGACCCTATCAGAGGTCTCTGCCCCATGCCCTTTGGCGCACAAACACGATCGACAATCAGCTCACACCTCTCTCTTAGCCCCCTGTCGTCTCAGGTCGAGATGTCCTGTCCAGTTGCCGCAACCGCCAGCACGCCGGTTATCTGGCCCGCGGGACCTTGACTCGGGGCTCAGGCCCGTCTGCGCCCCACCTCCTGCGGGTCTTTGGGCAGCCTTCCCTCCTCCGTGGCTTCCCCCTTCTCCCCACCCTTCACCCTGGGTGCCAGGAGGTGAAGGGCACCAAGTGCCTCTCAGGTGAGGCCGTTTGCTGTTCCCGCTGCTTCCCCTCCATCTGGTGAGATGCCCGGTGAGACCCTTAGTAGAAAAGCAAGTTACAAGGGAAAAGCCCGAACGTTTAGCCGCCAGCGTCGGAGTCGGGGCCGCGGGCGGGCGGCTAATCAGGCCTCGAGCCAGGCCGTCCTGATTGGCCGGCACCCCGACGGCACCCAATGGGAAGTGCGGAGCGGCCGGGCCGGGAGCTCTTACCTGCCGGGGCTCCGGCGTCCAGCCCAGGCTCCTGCAGACTCACAGGCTTTTTCTTCCAGTTGATCGAGCCGCAGATCTGGATCCGGCGGCGGACTAATTCGCGGCCGCATGCCTTAACAATGTCGTCGGGGTTCTCGCCTGAGATGTCTCTGGGAAGTTGGCTCAGTAGCAGCCAGACTCCTAGCAGGTAGGACGAGCACAGGCGCGGCATCCCGGACCTGATCTCTGCCGCCGGACCTTTCAGCCTTTCTCTGGAGACTGCAGCTGCTGTGTCGCCTGCCAGCCTCTGCCTGTGTGCCTAGACTTCAGGCTGCTTTCCCTGCTTGGCTCCAGCAAGCTTTTATAGCCCTTCGGGCTCCCGCTTAGACCTTGAGTCGGTGGTCCCAGCTCCACCCCAGTCTCCACCCACCTCCTTGGAATGCCCCACTCCCTGCCCCCAGCTGTCCCTCCCCTTCTCACCTTTCCTCCAGTTGCCCATCTTTTTGTTCTTGGCCCCGTTACAGTTGTTTATTTTTCTCTCCTCTTTCCTCAAACCGTTTGGTATACTTAGGGAAAGTCAGTCAATAGTTGAAGTCTTTCTGGTATCATCAAGCTAGGCATGGCCACTACACTAAATTACATCCACAAAAATAAAATTGAGATCACCCATATTCTCACAACCCAGAGGTTTCCAGCTTGAACTTTGCTGCATAACCTTCTAATCTAAACAAGATCATAGTTAGATGAATTAGTATAGTGTCTGGCGTATCGATCCATAGAAAGATAATTAAGGAATGGCAAAATTGTTGACAAGAGAGAACTGATGACTTTTTATCTAAGTCCTGGTAAAAACATGAAAATTCTCAATGCATCACTTTAGGCTTGTACAGTGTCCTAAGTTTACAATGCGCTTTTCCTTCGACTCTTCTGGTTTGATTATAACTAGTTACTTGAATATTTTAATTTGAGATTGTATTCTATAGCTCTAGAGACTGGAGAACACACACACACACACACACACACACACACACACAAACCAATAAAAAAGATGAAAAGTGTGGAATCTCACAGTTTTCAGAAAGAATATTTTGGCAACACATGTTACAACACAAAAATCATGTGTTTGTTATTATTATTATTTTACTGTATTCTGTTTTTGTATTTGGTGAGGTAATTTTTCACACCTTCTAATTTAACTTTTAAGAATTCAACACAGTTTGAGATAATATGCTCGTGAAACAAGCTTTCTAGATGGACTGTAAACTTTTAGGTGCAAATAGGTTCATTTTATTTGCTTGTGTGCATAATGTACTCAGATTACCTCAGCTCTACCAGGTAAACTGGAGACTTGGAGGAAGTTAGGGTAGCTTTGAATTAAAGTAATAACTCAACAACCACTTAGTTACAAATAAAGCTATGGGATAGAATAATTTTAATTTCCAGATTGCTGCTAATTTCAAAGGGCCCGCTGCATTGGTCTAAGGCAAAGCATTGTGGAATTCTTCAAAAAAATCTGACCAAAGCTCTGAGATGGTCGGAGGTAGTGTTTCTAGAGCTAACATCCGTTGCCAGTCTTCACCTCCTTAAGGCCAGATGGACTTGTTCAGTGCTCCACCCCTATGACCACCTAGTGGCTCTATTTGTTCCTTCCTTGGGGCTAGAAGATGTCATATTACGTATAGAAGCTCTGACGAAATTTACTCCACAAGCCCTTAATAATAGTCAAGTAGGAATAGTCTTATTAAATACCGGAATGTCTTTAATGAGCAAGGCTGTCCTTCAAAACAGAATGGACTTAGATAGTCTACCTGCATCCCAAAGTGGTACAGCGTAATCATTCAAGCTGAGTGCTGCTCAGACAAGCAGTTTGGGAGAGGCTTCTCAAACCTGAGGTTGGAAGGTATTTGTGGTTGACAGTCCTCGCAAAAAATAATCCATATGCAAGGCTTCCTCCAAACTAATTGCTTGTTTAAAATGTAAACTTCCCAGGGAGGGTTTCATTTGTTCAACTTTTGCCTCAGGTGGTCTTACAGAGTCCTCACAGCTGTCCAGTGAAGTGGCCATTCTCCTATTTTACAGAGAGAGGGAGCAAGTTGAAAGTGGTCAAGTAACTTGTGCCACTTTGTCTAGCACATGTGCCAGACGTGGGCTTACCGACTAGTAAGGGTAACAGGCAAATGGAGGATTCACAGCCTTTTCAGGCACAACTAAAAGGCATTTCTTGTTCTTAAGACAAACAACAGCGAAAAACCAAATGTGTGCCATACGCACGTCTGGCAAGTGCTGGAGCTGGGATTCCTACCTGTGTCCATTCGATTCCAAAGCCCCCTTCCTTTGATTCCACTGTATCCCTGGGATCCAGCTTCAGCTGAAATTAATCTGCGTAGTGAAGGTTAATAGTGATGAATAAACGGAAAGCAATAGGATATACTGGAGTACATGAGGAAGCCATATGGTTTAAAACTAATGTGGTTTAACCTTGGTTTTCCAGAGAGGCCTGATGTGGGCTGTTGAGCATGCATTGTACATCTTCTTTAAACAATTATAATGTCCCAAAGCCAAGAACGATGCCCTTAAAGATACGGATGTTGCCTCCCCCATATCAGCATTTCTTTAAGGCTAGCATTTCTTTCCAGCAGCTAAAGATTAATTACTCACCTGCTTTAACTCATCTCGTGACCACTGACCTGCTGACCACCAACTTGCTGTCCTCACCTTGTGACCACTGAGCTGCTATGGTAGCCAGGCATCTCGTGACTGTAGTAAAAGAGATAGTCCAGTCATATGCGATGTGTTTTCTTTGTTCAAAAATGGTATATAACTGCTCTGTACACCACACTTCTTCAGAGTGCTTCCTTCCTTGGAAAGGAAGCCCCTAGGCTATCATCCTCAGACCTGGCTCAAATAATAAACTCACCCCAATTTTGATTTAGAGATTTATTATGAATTCTTTGTGTCAACAATAGATAAATATTAATGTCTTTACAAGTCAGTGTAGGTACAAAGCAGTAAGTGAACCTATAGGTTGACTACCTCAATCTCCTTTCTAGACCCTTGTCCCTTGCCTACCTCAACTGTCTAGGCTGTAAGTCATAGAAATGACTTCCCAATGTCTCCTGCAGGTAGCAGTGTCCATGTGACACGGTTCTGGCCAAGGCAACATAAACATACATGTGGAGGTTTCTGGCAAAGCCTTTCCTTTTCAGATCTAGGCACTAAGCCTTCTTCTGTCCCCTTCTTTTCCTGCTGGAAACATGAATACTGAGACCTACAGGTGCAGGAGCCGTCTTGGGACCATGAGGTGGGGAACAAACGAGGAAGGCCCATATGGGAAGCACAACTGACTGAAAAGGTAGGAGGGGCCTGCTGGCATCATTCAGATGCTAAAAAGGGTTGGAGGCTTGCTCCCCAGGCTTGTTGAAAGCCACTGTTGTAGGCTTTTCTGTTATTGACGGAGAACACAATCCTAATTGTTACATATGTATAAGCAGAGTCGCTTTTTTATGTGAGAAATAAATTAAGCTTACATTTCTCAGTTTCTCATGAGAGTTTTAGGCATACTTGAGTGGTCCTTGAATTAGAAATTTTAAAGATTGAAGTAATTATTTGAGTGCTTATACTAGATAGTTTACCACAGATTATCTTTGTACCACTTAAACACTGGTCATATAATAAGCAGCAGTGAATGCAGATTCTGAGACCAGAAGCCCTGCCTCCAGGGATTTCATGCAGGAGGGGATTAGGGACATGGGCCTGGGCAGGGTCTAGGGAGCTGCTTTTTGTGTCTGGGGCTGCACCTCTGTCTTGTACAGGCTATAAGTTTCTTGGACCCTGTCCTTGTTCCTCCGGGTTGGAATCTCCATTTCACAGAATTTTGTCCCGAGTGGCAGAGGAGCTTCGAGGTTCTACAGCCCCTGATAGAATTCCCTTGCTCACAGCCTCCTGCCTACACCACCCTCCAGCATCCACTACATCCAGTTGAGGTCGGCCAGTGGTTCTAAGAGGAACTCACTTTTTTAAAGATATGAGACTCTGCTCTTTTATATTTCACCACTAATCTCTTTCTATCAGCTTCATATCTTATGGCAAATTCTCACTATGTTTTTGATCTGTCACTAGGAGACAATGCCACTCGAAACCCATGATAATCAGTGCTGCATTGGATCTATTTTGTTTGTACGTTTCTTCCATCATTTCGTTGGGATTGGAGGCAGAGGAGAGATAAACCCTGGTGTGTTTTCAAGCAGCTTGGTCAGAAACCAGTGCTGACTCTCTATCTTGTAGATGGCCTCGAAACTACTCTTGGTGTTTGTGCTTTCACTTCAGGTTAGCATGCTGCTTGATCAAAAAGACTGAAACAAAAAATGAAGGGAAATTGGAATCTTCAAAAAGTTTCTTGTCAGCAAACCTTTGGAAATCTCTTGGTTAAGAGATGAAAAAACATCAATAAATTCATTATTTTCTTTTTCCTTCTTATTTCAATTCAAATAACAACATATGTGCTAAGGGAACATTCAGAAAGAATCATGCCACTAGATGGAAACTCCATGTGAATAGGGATCTTAGTTTTGTCCACTGATGATACATGCTTGTCATGCAGTAGGCATTCAACAATAGGTCCCTAAATATACTCATTTTATTGATCACCATAAATGTTAAAATACTTGGCCTAAAATTAAGGCCCAACATTAAATGCTGCCTTGACATCTGGTGAACTGGGAGGGATCGATATGGGCCTAACTACAAGTTCCTCTCCCCACTCTGCTCCCACAGGTCAAGTACCCTAGCTAAACAACACTCTTCCTCAAGAAGACCAGGCACAGTTCTTGCTTATCCCTGAGTAGTAGGGTTCATTTCCCTGCCAGCTCATGGAATTATTCAAAGAAGCTGATCACATTCTTCCACGGTACCCATGGTTACCTCACCCTCTTGATACTACAAGGCCTGCCTCACACAACCCCTGGTTGTTCACTCTGTTCTGAGTGCAGCTCCCACGTAGCCTTGTGAGGCATGCAGCAGCATCCTTCACTGGGCTGTGAGTATATGTGACTAATAAACTGCTGCCAGTCTCATCTGTGCAGTGTCCAGGTGTCGAATGTTGTGTGTTGCCATCCCCAAAACCTTGGGGCAGAAATTCCTCCCTTATTATCAGGGTGAATAGGAGGCCATTAGGACAATTGGCCCAGTCATGATCGTGGACATGAGCAAGATGGCCCAAACATGACCAAGGACATCTGGTCAGCTTTAACTAACCGCTCTAGGCTAACTGACTGATTCCATGATATGGCAAAGGCTACCTGAGACAGATCTACCAGTTGCTGCAGGCTTGTGTTTTGCGCATACTCTGTGTTTATCTCAATATTGCCATCTCTCCCCACTCTGAAACGCTCCCAAACCAAAACAAGAGTTGTTGTAAATTTACTATACTACAGCTTGACATATTGTTGGGTTTGGCTTGTGTTTGGCAGGTGGTCTCTGAGGCTCCTGGCTATAAAGGCAGGGACAACTAACCTTAACTGATTGACTCGAGTTCTATTTACCAAGAGTCCAGCTAGAACAATCTGGTCACTGCATCTAGCCTCATGACCATCTCTGGCAGCTTGGGGGCAGCCATATGGATATTATCTGCGATTGTGCATCCCTGGGACAGGCTCAGGGATGGCCAACTGTGAGGTGTGTGGAAAGGAAGGAGACCACAATCTTGGGCGGAATTAAGTATGGCACCCTGGTTGCTTAAGAATAATTGTTTCTTAGGCAAAGATAGTGGCCTTGCCCGTCTCAGGTGCTGTTGCTTTCCCTTGTGCTGTTGCATGCATTCTTTTGACCCCATGAGTATCAAGGTGCACATCTATGGAGGCCTGTGGCCAGGTGCTGATGAGAAAAGAAAAGGGGAAGGAGCATTTGGTACCAGCCTATCCCAAAACACCAGAGGAGGTAACTCAACTGCTCTCCTCATGTAAAATCCCTATCCAATGTGCTGATTCGCTCTTGAGCCTCTACAACATGGGTTTTGAATTAACTTTAACATCTGCTGAAATGCACCAGTTGGCAAACTTTCATGGACTTAACCAATACTGGGGCTCAAATTACAGTTATACCTGGGGATCCCCGTAAATATTAACATGATACCCCCCCTATAATCTTAGGGGAGTTACTACATATAAAATAGAGAACAAATAGGTATGCCTCACCTTAACCATTAGAACTCTTTCATGCCTAAATTCCCCATTGCACCCATTGCCCTAAAATAGACTATAGTGAGCATAGATATTCTGGCTCAGTGAGTGATAAATTAAAATTTAGTCTTTGGCACTTACATATCGGCTTAACAAAATGAGAACCATTGACCCCCTCCCCCTAAGATAAAATAGCTAATATGGCCCAATGTAAATTAAAACAGGATTTTCAAGGATTGCAATTCATAAGACCTAGTTAGTAAAAGGGTGATCATCCCCACTGCTTCTCCATTTAACAGCCCAATTTGGCCTGTTCTTTAACCCAGAATGAATGAATGGTGCCTCAAGGTGGATTATCATAACCTTAATGCTGCAGTCCCCATCATCCATTGAGGCCCTAGTATCCAGTACCCAATATTTTTGAAATTATCATTTCCATCCAATCAGCAATGGTCAATATTTTGCTATCATAGATTTGGCTAATAAGTTCTATTCAGTGCATATAGCAACAGCCTCTCAGCTGAAGTTTGCTTTCACCTCTGAAGGGATATAATACACATTTACCTCTGGGGTACCTCGGCAGGCTTCCCATTACACAGTCTTTGCAGGCAAGATCTTAACTGCATCCACCTTTCTCCAGGAGCATAGATATGATATCACCTTGATGATATCCCCTTGATGATGAGGAGACTTATTTGATATACTCATTAAGAACATACGAATACTCACAAAGGAACTCATAAAAAGGGGATGGGCCATTGTGCCACACATAGTGTAAGGCCCCACCACCTCTCTTAAATTCTTGAGAATTATTTGGTAAACTGAGACCTGATCCATCCCTGAAACTGTCAAGGAACAACTACTGAGCCTCTTAGCCTCCACAATATTGATACGAATCCAACATCTTTCAGCCTTTGTTGGGTTGTGGAGTCAACATATTCCTTATTTACAACTTTTACTTAATCTCATTGATGCTGTAACTTACAAACTGACCCACCTGAAATGGGGCCCCCTCCCACAAAAGGCTCTAGATTTTGTCCAATTTGAAATCAAAAGGCACTCTTGTTAATGCCCTCCAAGACACCTTCAGTGTAGAGGCTTTAGTAACCTCCCCTCACGCCTCCTGGAGTCTCTGGACCACCTGTGATGGCCATAAGTTATCCATGGGCTTCTGATGCCGTCCTAGGCCCTGCACTATATACCATCAGAACAGCAATTGCTGGCCACTTACTAGCCTCTTCTGGAAATGCAGGCTCTCCTAGACCCTGAGGCTGTGACCCTCCATCTCCAGCTGCCCATTATGTGTTGGGTCATGGCGGTAGCACCCTACAAGCTCAGCATGGCTACCAAGGCCTACTTGCTGCACAACATAGCCAAACCTGGACATGAAGGAGGAGGTGGCCTCCCCTGTCCTCAGACCCTTGTCAGATGCCAGGATGCTGGAGGAGGGTACCCCTCTTCCAGACCCCTTGGCTACCTGGAGAGTCCCTTGGGATCAACTGAGTGAACAGTAATGGGAGTTTGTACACTTTATGGATAATATCATCACCATATATGTGATGAAGCCACGTTCAGTGGAATTTGCTGCTCTCCATCCCTTAACTGGAATGTCCCTGATAAAGGACAGCACGGTTGCCAACTTCAGGTAGTTATCTGCACTGGATGCCCTGGCCAATAAACGGCTCCACCTTTACATTTCACAACTCTTGGGCAATTGTGTAAGAGTTGCCCCAGGACACTTCTTATTCCCAGCCCCCATAATCTAGAATCTTTCCTTCAGTAGGATGACTGATCCTTCAGATTAGCCAATGATCCGTGGCTCCCACTCCAAACCTGGACCTTTCCCCCAGCTCAAAGTTTTCCCAACGTTGTAGCACATTAGAATCATCTGGGGAGCTTTAAGAAACCCTAATGCTTATGTTGCATGCCAAAACAATTAAATCAGTGTATCCTGGTGTGGGAACCAGGCATCAGTATTTCTAAAGGTTCCTGGTTGTCTAAAGTGTACCAAATTGGGGCCGGCCCCGTGGCCTAGCGGTTAAGTGCGCACTCTGCTGCTGGCGGCCTGGGGTTCGGATCCTAGGCGCACACCGATCCACCGCTTGTCAGGCCATGCTGTGGCAGCGTCCCATATAAAGTGGAGGAAAATGGGCACAGATGTTAGCCCAGGGCCAGTCTTCCTCAGCAAAAAAGAGGAGGATTGGCATGGATGTTAGCTTAGGGCTGATCTTCCTCACAAAAAAAATAAATAAATAAAGTGTACCGAATAGTTGGTAGACCACCTCGTAGCCACTGCCCAAAGGCTCTGTTGAAAGATTTGCGGAATAATTCCATTGAATTTGTTACTTATACAATCCTGAAGAGATTGATAAAGTTAAACTTCCTAAATACACCAGTCTTTTGCATAAATCGGTTACTTACTACTTTAAATTTTATTGTAAAGAGCTAGTATCAGTAATATTAGGAGATTCTAACTAATATGGTGAAAAACAAATGTGTATGTATGAAAAGGGATATATATTTTGTAACTTATCTACGGTTCTAGGCAATGTATTACAGAAACACATTAATTATTGTACTTCAATCTTGTAACAGTGGAACACATGTGAAAAGTTAGTACACAGACGTTCAGTCATGAATATACAACCTGAGCAATCATACTTTATTCCTTCTTACTTGACATTCAAAATTAACCTTTTATTTTGCAAGGACATGCCATGTCATTTAAATATACATATATCTGAAGAAATTAACAAGTTATATTTTATATTTACTTGTACCTGGATCAATATACTGACCTTGAAAGATCTCAGAATAGTCCTTACTAACTGTTCTCAAACAATTCTCAAGCACTTATTAGCATGCCAGACATGATATAGTAAAGCTTTAGAAAAAAGTATAATTCTGTTGCTATTCAAGAAGTATTGTTTTCGTAGCAGCAAGTTTGAACAGAATTGTAAATTGCACTTCTCATAGAATGAAGTTTAATTCTTCTTTTTTTGTTAACATCAATTGATAGGTGTGATTGGCTGTATTGTTTTTTCAAAAAGTGAGGGAGATACCCAAAAGCATTTGACAAAGGGAATCATTCTGAACTAAGCTGACTGGTGGAGAAGAAAACTGATTAAGATCCTAGGGCAAGTTGTGTGCCTCTGTGTGATTATGAGCTCTCTTGAGCTATGATTTAGTGGCTTCTAACAACTGGTTTATTAAGTGTTGAGGAGGGTGCTCTGCCTGCTGTTGCGTGTGCATAGAATATCTGCTCATGTCATCACAGTGAGTGAAGAGAGCTGCTTCTCACTTGCTTCCAGAGATTGAGGCTATTAGACTCAATAACCAGCTGTTTTGAATGTCCAGGTTTTCTTGTCCACAGGCCCAGATACTTCACAACTGGGTTTTCCAGGTCAGCCCTGATTTCAGTTTTATTCTTTTCAGAAAATATCATTTGTTTAATAAATAGTTGCATGCATTGAATTTATACCTTTTTTTGGCAAAATGTCATCTAAGCACCAATCAAATATGACCACTTATCACATCACTTACTCTAGTTTTAGTTCTGAAATATCTCCATTGTGTCCATAGAAAAGGAATAGTCATTTTCTGAGAAAATGCTATCAGTTTCAGCTATCAGTTACTCCTTTGTAAAACAGAACTCATCAGTTTATAGGGTCGAATGAAAATAGCAACAGACAGGCAATATGCTTTAGAGAATGTCAATAAACATAGATGAACCATATTAGGAAATTACTTTATGTGCATCATCTCATTTTTCATCCTTCCCAGCAGCCCCCTGAGCTGGGTAATATTAGTCTCACCAAACTACTAGTGAGGTGATGGAGGAACGGAGATTCAGTCACACGGTCAGGTCTGGTGAGCGGAGGGGTGATGGTTCAAACTGAGACCGTCTGTCTGCAGAGCTTGGGCTCTTAACACTTGGATATTGACCACAGTCTCCTGACAAGTTTTACAAACATGATTTCCTTTTGCGCACACAACAATCATGTTACACAGGTATTTACCCCATTTCACAGGTAGGACTCAGAACTGCTTTGCCAGAGATCACACAGTTAGCTAGAGTCTGTGTTGGGACTCAAGCAAAGACTTCGGATGTTAAATTCAGTACCTTTTCTACCACACCAAAGCCTCATCTCCCCTTAGTGCCCTCTGGGTAGTCAACACAGCAATGACATATTGATTTGATTTTGACAGTTAACTATAGAGTTTTATAATTAACATATGCACATATGTAACACACACCTTCACCTTTTGAGGATGAAAGTCAGGTTTTCTAACCCTTTAATTCCTTCACCCACTTGAAGCAAATCAACAAGTTTAAAATACCAGTTCTAAAACCCGGCCCTACTTAAGATCCCTGTTGAGGGACATGGGCTCTTCCCATTTGCCCTTTGAAAATTTGAGACTTGGGAGATGACTTAATAAAAAGAATAAATCATAAAAAAATATTTATGATATCATTTTTAAATCCTTGCATGGATAGTATTTTAATTAGGTATATAGAAAAATACCAGTCAAATTTTGGCACACTGCACATAAGAGGCATGAGCATTGCCAGAACAATGTAAAAGTGGAAACTTTTTTTCCAAAATGATTTTGAGGCGAGTATCTTTCATATAACTCCAAGGTAAGTAAAAGAAAATGAGGACCTGGAGCTCTAGTGAAATAGTTTTAAAATTAAATGATTTGTTTTGGAAAATATTGACAATTTTGAGTTTCTCCCTGGAATGTATTTGTAAAATCCAATACCTTCTGATTGCTCAGTTTTTACTTTCAGTCATCTTTCAATATGGTTAGCTGAAAACAGGTGAAATAGGAAATCTTGGAGCTTGAAGAGTACATAATAGTGGAAATGTTGTAGTATAAGCTCACTACCTTTTAAATTAGCATTTTATGTTGCCAGCATCACCAGCAATCTTTCAATAATCATCTGTTAATTTTGTGTAGCTGGTCAGCTAAAAAGTAATGATTGTTCATCACTCTTGGGAAAAAAATGTATATTTGAACAAAGATAAGAAGACAGTCTAAATGATTGAAGTATAAATTCAAAGCCGTGGTTCTCAACTCCGGATGAGTTGGAGACATCTTTGATTGTCCAACCAGGATCGAGGGGGGTTTCTATTGTCATCTAGTGGGTAGAGCCCAGGGATGCTGCTAAACCTCCTACAATGCACAGGACAGTCCCCCACCACAAAGAATTATTGGGCCCCAAACGGGCTGAGGTTGAGAAACCCTCGATTAAAGCAGCAGAATAGTTTCATTTACACTAGTAAAATTACATACGCTTATACACTATTAGAACTATTCAAGTAATTACAGACCATTTGGCTAATGATGTGGGATAGTAAGTGTAATAGTATATTTTGGGGAGTTCTAAAATATACTGCTTTAAGGATGATATTTAGACTCAAGTTCTCAATTGGTAGAGTACTGGATGTTCAAATATTTCAAGGGCCAGCATACTTCTTGAGAGTATCTGTATCCTATACAGAAACTGGTCAGTGGCTCAGGTTTCAGTCCTCTTCTGCTGAGGAGGGGGTACCTTGGTTACCAGGGGCTTTGTTCTTTGGTTGCTTTGGCCTTGAAATCCTGCTCTCTGCTCACTGGCATTGCCAGAACAACTCACTGGAATACTTTTCTTCAATCAGCATGAATAGTCTTTAGCAAAAACCTCTGTATTCAAATTCTAAATAAAAGGATCTGGCCTATAAAATCAATACCATTAACATATAGTTTAAAGGTAATTTTGTTGCAAAATTTCTAAATATATGTATTAGATGCCAAATGTTAAAATTCAGTTCTTTCAGTCTTCCTGTTCCCTTCTCTTTCTGAATAATTTCACTCTAAATATGAGGGGCAGAACAAAGGAGATGTCCATGCTGGCAGGGCTAGAGAAGACTGTGGTGGCTCAGAGGGGAGTGTTGGAACCAGAGAAGAGTGAGGAGGGCGTCCACACTGGGGGCAGGAAGGAAGGGAAAGTGGTCCAGGTGTGTGGGCCTGAACTGGCTAAGGAGGGCTTCCACACAGTGGGGCAGGCTAGTGGTGTCAGCGTTTGAGTGGGACGAGGAACACATCTATCTATGTGATGGGTGGCCCAGCATGAGTGGTTGGAGCTCAAGCAGGGTGAGGTGGGGGACCTGTGCAGGAGGGCTTCCCAGCACAGGGTGCTGACACCCAAGCAGGCTGAGAAATACAAAAAGACAATGAGATAATGCCTTAGGAATCCTGAGGGAAAATTATTAGCAATCAGGAATTCTGTACCCAGCCAATCAATCTGCACCTTTAGATATGTAAGGGCTCAACATTTTTCCTCTAGTCACTCTCTCTGAGAAAGCTACAGGAGGATGAGTTCCAGCAGATGAGGGAGCACAACACAGAATATGGGAAACAAAAGACCCAACACAAGAAGAAGGAGAAGGGAACCCCCACCATGGTGGTGAAGGGAAAACTCAGGAGGAAAGCTGAGTAGCAGATGTAGAGTGGAAACAGTCGAGATGAGAACAGGTCAGAAGTCTCCAAATTTCTTCAAGAAGAAGATATTCGTTGAATAACTGGTGAGAACGGATGTCTTGGGAGGAGAGTTAGAAACCAACAAAGAGTTTGAGGTTAAAGAACTGATAAATATGTAAGAACATTAAGCACATAAAACAATAGGACTTACTAATTCCAGAGAAAGCAGGAAGCTGAGCAAGAAAGGGAAAGTAATTGTACTTTACTACATGGCAAAGTTGTGACAAGTGTTTTCATCATCAGTATAATGTAAACATTGAATGTTGATCTAACCAAAATGATCAGATAACAATACTGGAAGGATGGGGGAATGGGAAGGATGGAAGTGAGCAGTAGTTGTGGTGGACACCGTGGGATGTGAGAGTTAAGACAGCGAATTCTTCATGATCTATATAGTATGTCAAGAAATAATATATTTTTAAAAATTGAAACATTAAAAAGTAGCTACACTGGAACATTACTTAGAGATATATAGTTAAACAAAGTAACACTGTCAGTAACTAAAATATGAGTTGCTTTCAACCACTTCCCATTGGCCCTTACCATTTCAGTTTGAGCTAATCTGACTTCCAATTTCTAGCACCTGCATCTCTTGCCTGAGGGTTTTCTCTAGCCTCTAGAGCCCACTTTGCCTGAACACCATAAGTGCTGGGGAAAAAATGCACCAGGAACAGCCCTCCACCAATGAACTCAAGAGTGAGTTATAAATACCCCAGCTCTTTCATTCCTTGGGTGGGATAAGTCTGTGGCAGGGGGTGGGGTAGGTCTGGGGGTGAGGCACAGTTCTAAACCATTTTCCAGAGTTCTCCAGCAGGATAAGCGCCAGTTTGACACAGAGGCAACTTCCTGGGTCAGACTTCATTTACTAGCTTCCTTCTCTGTCCTATCTTATTTACCCACTTCCCCACCAGTGTTTCTGGGATCACCTCCCAAATAAATGACCTGCTAAAGTCATTATTGCAAAGTCTGCTTCAGGGAGATCCTACACTGAGACAGCTAAAAGAGATAAAGGTGAATATCTCTGAGGAAAAGGAAATGGGACGGAGAACGGAATGTCTTAACTATGACCCCTGAGCCTATTTGAATTTTTCCTTATCCTAAAACACTCTTATTTTGGTAGGAAATTGATGTCTTTGCTTGAATTGGTGAGGGAAACTTATAAAAGTCAGAAGCTGAACACAACCCCCTTTGCCCGCCTAGTTCAACTTTCAGGCTGTTTCAGAGTTGGCGGGCTTATCCTAAGCCTTCAGTTCAGACAAGGAAACTGGCTGGAAGGTTAGTCCAGTACCCTGTGTTGTACATGACTGTTGAATTCAGAGAAGTAACTATCCATAGGCATAAGCTGTATTCAAACCCCAGGTTTTTTTTTATTAGTGCTAGTTTGAAATAGGTAGCATTAGTTGGACTCCTTTCAAAATTCTTAGTTCCTTGAAGATGAAAAGAAAAGCATTCCAGAGGCCACTCTTTTTTCTCTGGAGTATTTTAAGAAGATGTGAAATTGTCGAGTATCTCAGAATCCATATTGAGTTCCTAGTGCACATGCTCTCTTTCTCTCTTGCTTTTTTTCAAAATTACCTTGGTGGGTAGAGTTGGTGCTGCCTTCTACGTAAGTCAAATCTTTATCAGCAGTAAATTAACGGTGTGGGGATGGTGGGAAGAGAAGGAAAAACTGTCACCTATATTCCTCAAAGCCGGACCATATCATCCTGACATCCTGACAGCTTTTCACAGACCTCCCTTATCACATTTCAATGTCTACTAATATCTCTAATCCATTGACTTTCTCATGTTTCCTTACAGGTTTTTGAAATGTTCACCAAGCTAGAATCCCAGATTACCAATCTAGGACATGACTTCACGTGGACACATCCTGAACTCTGTCCTCCTATGAAATGAAATGTAAAAACCAACTCACATTCAGGGTCTGCCTGTCCCTCATGTCCAGGCAGAGCAGAAAACATCCACAGAAGGCTGCTGACCACAGACGAAGTCCTCCAAGAAAAAAATAAATAAACTGAGGTTAGCACTCCATCATTCAACCTTGTGACACTTGTGGACCAGAAATGTCATCCAAACCTCAGACTCAGTGATGCCACTGAGTCTTTATCAGTGGGATATAGGTTTCCAGTTGCTTTTGTCAGCGGTCATGATGAATTTGTACTGCCCCAGACATACTTCTTACTGTCATGCAAGTAGTCAGGGAAACAAGTTAACATAGCTAAATAAACTGGCCTGTGAGGGGATCCCATGGGTGACTTTGGTCCGTGGGCAGCTCAGCTCCCCCAACTAAGCCAGTAACTGAACCCTGGCAGCCATTCTTGGGCTGTTTACTGACAGGCATTTGAGTCAGCTCCATCCCTTCTCTTCCTTGGCCCACTTCTTATTTTCTAGGCCTTTCTCACTCCTCCTCCCCTGCCCCCAGCCAGTCTGGGCTTCCTGGTGCATCTGCAGCCCAAGTACTGTTCCAATCTTCATAAACTCCAAGACTGACCCAAAGTTACCAGTAGAAAAATCAGCAGAGATGCTAAATAGTCAGCCCTAAATATTATAAACTACTTTCTGCAAATTGGACAGTTGATAGTATGCAGGGTATTCCTGAAATCTCCTAAACACATCCACAAGGCCAAACCTAAGGGAGCATTTCCAACTCCCTTGCAGAACAGACACTCTCCAAGGCCAAGAGACACTGCAGCACCTAAGCAACGGGCTTTATTTAAAAATATTTTCCCAGCAAGAGTTTGTTCCTTTCCCAGAAGAGTGGAGCAGAAAAACTATCTAGGTTCTGGCTAGTGTCTCTAAAATATCACATTTGAACACGCATATATTAAAATTGTTGAAGTCTATAAAATATATTATCAGAGTGCTCATATTTGGATTACATTGGTTGTAGATTATTTTTACAATCTGAGTCTGCTCCCTCCCCATTGTCTTCTGACCCATGCCCTTCTAACCCCACCTCAGGACACTTTCTAGCTTTCTGAGACTAAACATATGTGATAGTTTTTAAAAATTATCTTTGATTTTGATTTTGAATGTCACTGTCCTTTCAGAGTAAGGCAGCATGTTGCATTGGAAAGAATCCTGCCGTTGATACCAAACACCAAGGTTTTGGTATAAACTACCGTTACCAGATGTGGGACTTCAGGTAAATCAGTAAGGGCCTCCAGTTTCTCAACTGTAAAATGGGGGCTTAGACTAGACCATTTCGAAGGGTCTCCCTTCCCTCTTTATCATCTTGACAATAATTTCAGTATTTGCTATTAAAACTGTTTTGAGTAGATTTTGGACACTGCTATAATCTTTTACAAATTGCAGTTCAGTACTACACCATAAAGGCCCCTTCAGTGTTACCCCCAAACATAAACTAAGTCAAGTAGAACACCATATAAACTTGATTTACTTGTAATTTTAGTACCCAGTTATCTCATTTAAATATGAATTTAAAACATTCAAAATGCTTAGATACTGCGATGTCATAATTGCATTTTTACCAATATTAACACTATTTTACCATTTCAAAGTGATTTCCAAGAAGGGTCGTTCTGCTGCAGAGAATTTCTGGGCCCATATTTATCTCCTTCAAACCATGACTCAACCTCCACATACACCTAAGAGAGTCTCTGCATTGCTTTGGTTGGGCCGGCAGTGTCTTGGGAAGAGATGGACAGCCACATGGAGGATGAGATTTTTTCCCCCTAACTTTGTTCCTAATCACTGACAAAGACACTGAGTGAGGTTACCATTATTTTAATCTCTAAATCTTTGCTCATAATCAGACCTTAGTTTCTTATCCTTTCCGTAATATACTTTCTTATAATTTCCTCATTCTTCTTGTTTTATCACAAAAATCTGTAATTATAAGCCAGCTGAACAAAGACCAAATCAGGTTCAGTATTTGGAAATGTCAGATGTCTCGTTGGTAATCGGGGCTTAATAATAATAATAATAATAAATATAATAATTAATGCAAGTATTAATTAACATAAATGGCTAAGAAATAGCTCAAAAGTGTCAGAGCAGAAATGTTTGTCCTTCCAACTAAAGGGTACTGTAATGATAAATAAAAGGAAAAGCTTTGGATAATCAGAATTGCCAAAGACAATTGGGATATATTTTAATATAGTTGAGTTGTGAAGCCATCATTTAATAGCTCTGCTTTAATTTTTTTGCCTCACAATTGGAAGCAAACAAAAGTGTGAGTGTGTGTGTGTTTAGCAGAGGCTCTATTGAGTAACAATTATTAATGAACTCAGGGTCAATGCCAGGGTGAGAAGCCAATACAAATGAATGGCCTGGTGATCCAGAGGGGGCTCAGAGCCTGCTATGTTGCATAGCAACACAAATCCCATGTAAGGTCTTGTCTTTAGCCAGTCAACCCTTGCAGGGGGCTCAAACCCACTCTTGGTGAGCTCTGGCTAGACTATGGCAGGAATGTTTGGACAGCGTGATTGAATTTAATGGGAAAGAAATACTTAAAATTCCAGGTTCTGGATGGTCTATGAGTCAGTGCTAGATCTTAGGCATCCACTAGACCCCAGCATGGCTCCCAATCACTGAACATGGAGAAACCATGTTCTCCAAGGGCCCCAGAAAATCCATGCAGACTAAATGAAGGGAAATCACCTTCTTCTCCCTCCATAACCTCAAACTGATTTCCCAGTCCTGCTATTCTTTATTTTCGTTTTCTTGAATCCAAGCCTAAAGCCACAGCCTTAGTTCAGGCTCTGGTCAGCACTCAGGTGGACCACTGCAGTTCTTTATTGACTAGCGTCTGGGGTCTTCCCCCTTTAATTGACTAATCCCTGTAAAATCCCAGTGCAGATTTTTTCACGCCCATCACCCCCAGGATAGAGTACAAACTCCTTGGTGTTACAGCCAGAGCCCTTCAGAAGTTGAGCTGTGCCTCCAGGCTCATTTCTTAACAAGTCTCCCACATGAGGAACTCCTTGCCCCAGGCAAACTGAAGGACCAGCAGCAAATCCCCGGACTGGGCACGCATGGTCCTGCCTTTAATCAGTCTCCTTCTTCTGCCCAGAATGCCCTCCCTCTTCACCTCCTCGTCTTCATGGAGAACTTCAGTGCATCCTTCAAGATCTGGCCCAAGCTTCTCTACAACTATAATTGTATCAAAACCATATGTTGATATGTTCTCAGCTGCTTGAGGTTAGCAGCCATTGTATTCATGTTTGTTTCCTCTCTTCTGATTTCATCTCCTACTAGTCTCCCTTGCCTTCTTTCTATTCTTCGGCCATGCCAAGTCCCAGAGCCTTTCCTCTGGCTCTTCCCTTTGCTTAGAGATCCCTTCTCTGTCCCTATACCTACTCTTCACAGGACTGGTTCATTCATCATTCAGGTCTCAGCTCAAATGTCACCTCTCCAGAAAGGCAGTCTCTACTGTCCCAGATCTAAAGTAGTCCCCCTCCCAACAACCTTCCAAACATTCTCTTATCCTGTTTCATTTCTACTGAAGCATTTGTCACCATCAGAAATGATCTTGTTTATGTCCATGGTTATTTGTTCCTCTCCCCAGTTCTCCCACCCCTCACTAGAACATATTCCTCTGCCTGGCATGCAGTGTCCTTGTCTATTCATTCACTTATGTAGTCCTAGTGCCTACAACAGGGCTTAACACATAGTAGGTATCAATAACGGTGTCTTTGGGATTGGTGTAGGGTTTGCAACTGTAGGAATGGGTACAAATAGGATTATTTTACCAGTTTAGGTTTCCTGGTGAGTGGAAATAAAAAGGTGGGCATCCTAATCAACCTCCCCCTCCTTCCCACCTCTTTAGCAACTATGCCCTATGTCATTATTTGAATGTTTTTACCTTTTGTCTTTCACAGCTGTCTTTACTTGTCAAGAATGTGTTAAGGCCTAACTTTTTCAAGGCATTTTAGAGCACAGACACTGGAGCCAAACTGTTTAGGTTCAAGTCCCAATTCTGTCCACATATTACTTGGGCAAGTAATTGAAGCTCTCTCTGCCTCAGTCTCCACATTCCTAAATTGATGACTACCTCATGGGATTCTTGGGATGATTACAAGAATATATGCAAAACACTCAGAACAGTGCCTGGCCATAGTAAGTGCAATATATATGTTAGTCGTTAATATTAGTTGTTTTTTATCATGTGGACACAGGACACTATTGACAAAGCAAAAATAAAAGGAGTATCTGTGGGAGATGAATGTGATGGGGAAAGCATGTCTGACAGAGAAATGAGAGCAGCAGGACATGTGTTTCCAGGAATTCAAAACAATATAGTTTATTAATTTTACATTTAGATATTTGTAACACACATAAATGTAGGAAATCTGAGAGTTATTTAGAGTACCTCCATGATTTTGTGTTGAATATTATAAATTTTAGTTTAAAATAGTTTAACAAAACTCATCTTGCATTTTAATTTTTTAAAATTAAATCCATTATATCAAAATCTTGAGTATTTAAAAAATTGCAAAAGCCATGATTCAAGACAACAATTCTGTGTTTTGATATCTGGTGGGTAAACATGATTTCATTTGTCTGTGAAGAATTGACTCTGTTCCTTTCTGGCTTTTTCAAGGCTTTCAAAAGTGATCGTTCCTTTTGGCAGCTGCAACTTACTCTTTTCTGTATCCAGTACGTTCTCGGCTTCACCTTAAATAAAGTACAGAAATATGCAAGGTGACAAAGGGGTCTTTGGTGTTTGTGAGAAGGTCTAAATGCTCTGTTCCAGTGATAAGCTGTAACACTGTGTGGAGGCATGCCCCCAAATATCACAGTTAAATATTTCACTCCTCGTCCTCAGAAGTAGTGACCTCTCAAACGAAAGAATGAAAAAATGAAAGAATTCAGAAAGGAATTCTGAAGATTCAAAGAGAGATACATCAGATGCCATAGATTTTATTGGAAGAAGACAGCATTTTAAAACGTAGAAGAGAAAGAATACCAAGTAATATTTTTTTTCCTTGAAGGAAAGTCAGGATGATAAACATTAGTTGTGTTTGGAGAGGTTTGGTGTGGAGAAACCACATACAGTTCTTCCTTTTGCCCCTTAATGTATCATAAATGACGTGAGAGAAAATAAAGTTTACTAAAAATTCTAATTTTTCAGGAAAGCTAGTCTTTGACCTGAAACCGCTTATAAATACCCAAAATAATATTAAATATTCTAATGTACATATACACATTTTTATAAACACTCCCTCTTTCAAATAACAGCTAGTAATTTTCTGGCCCAGTGACATTTGCCAACTTTTAGCATTGAAGACTAATCAGCAAAATTTTTAAAAATTATAATACATGTTATTAACATTCCATAAGCTTTCCTTGGGAATGAAGGCAAAAGTTTTCTTTAAGTAGTCCTCTTTTAGCACATAATTAATTTGTACTCCAAACCCAACAGGGCAGGCTACAATTTTCAAATTATAACAACATTTCAACCATCCGCAAACATTTTTTTTTTTGCCTCAGTCTTACATAGTAATAAAAATCATTATAAATTGTATAAATTAGGCAGGCTTTTGATGACAGCCTAGATTTTTCCATGTGAGAATGCCTCGCATATGGCAGATTCGCAGTTATGTGTTTACAGAATGGCTGATAAATTCAGTCAAACACGGATTGTATTTTGGGGTCATCACTAGTTAACATGGCTAAATGTTACATCCTAAACTTTCTAATATGGTAAGTTTCCTGGTGGATTCTACAGGTGTATTTTTTTTTTTACAGGAAATTCCCACGACATGCTTGAAAGTTTAAAATTTCATATTCTGTAAACTCTGATGGACCTGTAATAAAATTACTCCACAAATATACAATCAAAATGTTCTTAGAAAATAAACTTGCTCTCCCTTTGTAATACGTTAAAATGAATGCTGTCTAATAGAGTTGAAATTTCTTAATACTACATATTAATTTTTATGGGGCACTGAGAATTCTAATGTCCATATAAACAATGAGACATAGTTGAGCTCAGACTAATGAATTCTGAAACAGATGAGTAATGTGAAAATGAGCAGGTTATTGAAATGAGTTTTAACATTAGTAAATCAGTTGTGTACAGTTAGTTTCCAGCTTAAAGTGGGATTATACTCTAAAAGTTAATTTGTAGAACAGTGTTTTAGAACTTAGGATACATTTTCCCATAGCAATAATGCTATAAATCAGTTTCTAGGCCATCAACAAAAGACTATTTAGCCCACAATATAGCTGAACTATGATACCAATAATGCCCGACACCAAAGGACGTTTTAGCATAGTTTCTATGTGGAAATTTTCAAATGGGAATTTTTAAGAACAAATAACCCTTCATCTCCCTAGGCCTGGGAATGAGATGTTCTACTTCCTACTCCCAATACCTGCAGAGGAGTCTGAACCTCCTCCTTTCCCATAACAAACAGCTTCAGGGATAGTGATGGGCCCATAGCCCAGGAGAGATCAGGATGGCAAAAATGAAGACTTGGGAAAGCACTGTTTGCAATATGCTCTGGGTTGAAGGCTCGAGAAGCAGGGACACAGCTATCCTCAGTGTAGCTTCAAGAAGTGGTGGGAATTTGGAGGACATGGATATCCTAGACTAATGGAAAAATCTATCCTCCTGGGACAGGAATGGCTTCAGTGGCAGCAGTGCTATTTTCTAGGGCAGTAAGAGCCAGAGTTCTGTGAAAGCAACCTGGTGCTGGCAAATACTTAAGAACTAGCTCTCCAGAAAAAAAAAATGTATGTAAGTTTATTATGTACATAAGTTTATTATAAATTTTACTTCTATAAAATATATGTACAGGCAATTTATAAATAATAAAATGTACAATACATTTTATCATAAATTCCATATAGCAAATTGATTCTCACAGAATGTTTTCATTGATTTTTGAAATTGAACTCTTGTATCCATAGCTAACCTATAGTTGCAGTTGATGAGACAGTATAATTCCAAGTTGGAACTTCACTTCTTTGAGAATGATGTAATAACTTTGCTGAATCAGATAACAATTTCTAAATATTGAGAGAATATTTCCTCAATTTTTTATGCTATTCACAATGTGATGGCTACAGACACAACACACTTTTACGCATAATCTGCATTAATAATATTTTATTTATCAGTTTCTTTTTTTGTGCATGCCAATCCTCCTCTTTTTTTGCTGAGGAAGATTGGCCCTGGGCTAACATCCGTGCCCATCTTCCTCTACTTTATATGGGGGATGCCTGCCACAGCATGGCTTGATAAGTGGTGGGTGTAGGTCCACACCTGGGATCTGAACCTGCGAACCCCGGGCCACCGAAGTGGAGTGCGCAAACTCAACTACTATGCCACCTGGCCAGCCCGTTTATCACTTTCTTAAGTCTAGACCATGGGTTGGCAAACTTTCTTAAAGGGCCAGACAGTAAATATTTTAGATTTGTGGGGCCTTATGTCTGTTGCAATGACTTGGCTCTGTCGTGGTAACAGGAAAGCAGCCATAGACAATTCAGAAATGAATGAGCATGTCTGTGTTCCAATAAAACTTTATTGGAAAGTGTGGCCAGCCCGCAGGCTATAGTTTGCCAATGCATGGTCTAGATAATCAACAAAATAATAAGTCAAGCCTTCATTTAGCATTTGTAGATTTCCATGGTGTAAATACTCTCACCATAACCAACTTCAACTACCAAAGGGATGTCACTGAAGTTGAAGTTGTATCTATATTTTATTGTGTCTGTATCTTGTACCTGCATTTCTACCATACAAATATAATAGGTATACATAGCTGAAGAGTATAGATAATAGTAAAATAACTAGAAACTGATAAATTCTGAGTATTTACCATTTTAAAAATGTAATTTAACATTATTTACTTTTTGTAATTTATTTAATTTTAAGTTTATATAATTTAATTTTTAATAATGATTGTATTTAACAGCCAGCTTATAACATTCTTATGAGCTGGTATGAGCTGGCTCCAGCACACCACTGTGTGAGAGGGAGCAGAAATGTTGGTCATTGGAGGCTCAAGTAGAAGGTCTTGTCAGAATCTTCATAAGTCAAGGGGTCATAAAGAGGGGATACTTGAACCAGAAAATGAATCAGAAGTAGAGATTCTGGTTATCAAAGACTTACCTTTCATTCTTTGTAGAAGAGTTCCATAGCCCAAGTCATACTGGTAGGCAAAGATAAAGCCCAATGGAACAATAGGGACGAGGAAGGCTGGCTTCTTCCTTTTTATTGCTCTGGTTCAAGAACAAAAAAGAATGAATATCAAGAATAACCTATAAATACATATCTCCACACAATGAAAAAAAATTTACCTCCTTTTTGGAAGAATGTCCTCCATTTCAGAAGTTACTTAATTCATTTGAGTCTTCTATGGAAATAGGATTTCCTTACCCATAACCCCTCACCAGATTCTGCAGTTTTCAAGGGCAGGGTCTATGACTTGCTCATCTTTATTTGATGTTGAGGCTCAGATTACTCATTTTAAAAATGGTTAGTATTGATATCTACCCCTTAGGGATTGTGAAGATAAACTTGTAGAGGCCTCCTTCTATCTTGGTGTCAAGTCAGTCCTCTCTCTAACTTACAAAATGGAGGAAAGGACAGAAGAAATATAACAAACTAAAGGCAGAATTAACTGTATGATTTCACTTACATGTGAAATCTAACAAAAACAAAACAAACAAAACAAAACAGAAACAGACTCATAGATACAGAGAACAAACTGGTGGTTCCCAGAGGGGATGGGGATTGGGGGTGGGCAAAATAGGTGAAGGGGATTAAGAGGTACAAACTTCTAGTCATAAATAAGTCACAGGGATGTAACGTACAGCATAGGGAATATAGTCAACAATATTGTAATAACTTTGTATGGTGACAGATGGTAACTAGACATATCATGGTGATCATTTCATAATGTATAAAAATATCAAGTCACTGCACACCTGAAACTAATATAACACTGTATGTCAATTATACTTCAATTGAAAAAAAAGCAGAGCAAATATCAAAAAAGGAAAAGAAAAAGGAAAAGAAAAAGGCAGAATTAACTATTACTACCCTCGTTCTATAGAGTTACCTCCAAGGACTAAGCTATAAGAGGTCACTTTGTTTACATATACAATATTCGGACAAAGTCCTATCTTGGTCAACTTAATATGATAATGGCAAAGACAAAAAGAAGTAAATTATTTGAGAAAATTTTAAAGTGAATAGCAAACGTACCCAGATGTTAAAGAGAAGGCTGCAATGCCAAAAAAAGTTCCAAAATATTTGAGAAATTCCCGAGACCAAGCAATCTGCATGGCCATTAGTCTTTCTCTCATTTCATTCTGCAGTGTTAGCTGCCTTTCCAGCTGAGGACAAAACAAATGAAAAGCGTGGTTACTCATCTTTTACATCTGAGCACAGCCAATACTCTGCTTTTCCAGTGGATTTTCATTCTTCAAGTGCTTTGATTCATCCTTTTTTAAAAATTTCAATAGACTTTAACTAAAGTCTCTCTGGACAGCTATCCCCAACTGTCACTTTGACAGTGAAATCTTCCTGGAATGCGTACAGACTAGATACGATATTCTTTTTCTGCATCCTGAGGTCTTGAATGCATCTGATCTGGACTTTCATCCAAGCCTAAAATATATGTTCAGCTTGTTATATCACATGTGAGGAAAGGTCTATGTGCCTTTAAATGCAGATACATCTTATTGGCCTTTATTACAACTTGCATTCTAATCATTTTGCTTTCCAAATCCATCCAACCCCACACTGAAATTCATTTGGAGTATCAGGTCCATATCATACCGTGATATGATGGTAGAGGGGTATTATTTTGAGACATGAATAGAGACTTTTTTCCCCACAATTTTCTTGTTGCCTCAAGTCTTTCACCACTTTAGTCAGTGCCTTTCACTGCTTTGGAGCAGAAAGCAGATACAGCCCAGAACACAGAAGGAGACTGGATTTCTGAATGGATTTTTAGAAAACATACAAGAGAAGCAATAGTCTGAAAGTTCAAGCCCATTATTTCGAGAAAGTCAGATTCTTGAGAGAGAAAAGTCATTGTTGTTTTTGTAATTTTACAATGTTGGCACTGTGTATCATTAACAAAGCATAGAGCTCATGATGTAAACCATAGGATGGGGAGCAATGAGGAAAAATGAGACACAGTTTTCCCTCCATGTCTTCTTTCTACTGTGGGAAGGAACTGGGAGAGGAAAATGAGATTTTAGATATAAAGATGGGGCTTGGCTCCTTGGTCCCTCTTGGGGGTTGAAGTCCCAGAGGATGTGATGGCTTTGGGGTTTGGGGATCCCCAGACAGAGACCACTTATGGTCCTGCCTCCTGTGGAGAATTCTGGGAAGGGCAGCTAAAGTAGAGCAGAACTGGTTGCAGGGCAGATCCAGGCTTAGAGCAGGCTTGAGAGAGGCCAACCAGTCTCCCTCAGCTGCCAAGGGGTGTGGAGAAAGTCTGCTAGATTCCATGTGAACCTGGAGAGGGGCAAAGAAGGTAGTTGAGAATTGGAAGCACATGGCTTACCAGGGAGTCACTAATGCCTAGGGCCTGGGGACCTCACAACAGACACTTGGGTAGAGACTATAAGCCAAGGGCTGGGTGGAAAAGGTGGCTGGACCTCAGAGGATCAGCAGTACCCCAGAGCACAGAGGTAATGGCCAAGCCAGCCTGAAACATGGTCAAATGCCCTCAGAACAAATCACCTGGCATCACTGAGGCTGATCGAACAGAAAACAATGGCAGAAAAGCCTCCTCCAACCAGATATGCCTTCCCCAGTGACTGTGCCACTTGAGATCACCTGGACCCAAACCTAGATTGGTCCAGGAAAAAACAGACAGAGAAGGGGGGGGGGGGGGTAGGGTCAAGCTGAATTCAATTCTTTATCCACAAAGAAGTAAGTTTTAAACTAGAAGTAATTGAGTCACTTTGACTTGTCAAAATTAAATTTGCCCTCAGCAGTAGCAATTAAAGTTCATTTTGAGTTCACTTAGACAGTAAAAAATAGTGTTTTTGCATACATGATTATTTAGCATGTGAAATTCATCCTTGCTATATTACTTATTCAAAAAACTTACATGATAGTTCATAGTATCCCCCCAAAGTAATGTAGATGCATCAATTAATCATTTGTGTTGTTATCAAAAGGCAGCTAAATCCAATCATGACACAGATGAACACAAGATCAGTGGTTCTGAACTTTAGTTGCACTTTGTGAGCATCTGGAGAGCTTTTCAAAGTCCCAATGTCCAGGCCCACCCCTCAGACTTACTGAACCAGGAAGGACCAATGAAACCAGGATCTGGACATGGGACCAGGCATCAGTATTTTTTAAAGGTTTCCAGGTAATTCCAGTGTGGAGCTAGGATTGAGAACCACTGCCTGAGATGAAAGAACTCACCACCTAGGTTTTTTCACACCAAAGATCAAGCTGAAATATTAATCTGAAAACTGATCCTCTGGGAACTCTCAAAAGATTGTGAACAGGGAGCTTTTTAAGGGTGGTGGAACTAATCTGTATGGTACTATCGTGATGGATACATGACACTCTTCATTTGTCAAACCCTTTAAAACCTTACAGCACAAAGAGTGAACTTTACTGTATACGAATTTTACAAATCAACCAGAAGATCAGGGGATCCTATGTGCTCCATAGGATGGAATGTGGACTGTGACAAAATAATCTAACCGTATTATAAATATATCACATAACTTCACTGAAGGAGGTGGAGGAAAAGGAACTGACCTAACTAACTTTGGAAAATGGTATTTTGACTGGAAACTGTAAAACTAAAGACAAAAGGAACAGTACATAAACATTGTACTCTAGTTGGTAAAGTTATTTCTCACAGGGTACAGGTTAACAATTCTGAAACTGCTTTACATGTAAACTGGAGATGAACAAACAAATAAATTGATGGCAGATGGCTGGAGCCAGGTTTCTTATTATTAGAGAGAGAGATTATAAAAGAGCAAGGGGAAAAGTCTAGAATAAACCATGTTGTATTGGATTAGAGTCTGTGACATCAGTATGAACTTGTATTTAGTTTAATATAGATACAGATGGACAAAGATAAAATTATAGATATGGATGTATACATGGGTCAGTGTAAGTACGTATATTTCGCAGCTCTGCCCACTGAGAGGGCACAGAGGCGATGACACCTTTGTACAATGAGCACATCCAGCACCCAGATTTTGGTTTCTAATACTACTCTCCAATGAAAGGAACCAGGGCTCCTTGGAGAAACAGCTGACATAAGACTGGGACAGGAAATATACAAAATGGGCTAGAATATCTTATAGTGCCAGAAAGAAATGCTCAAAAAAAAAAAAAAATGATGGAGTATGTCAATGGGACACAGGAGCCAACCTAAAAGAGCTCCCAATGGCCAAAGTTGGAACAATTTGAGCAGCAAAATATATAACATAGCATTGGATTGCAACTCGAAGTGTAAAATAAATATCCATGAGTCCATACTAATATAAATAGAGGAGACAAATATCCTGTACAGAATTCCAAATCATTTGTGTAGATACTCCCCTGCCACCTTCAAGGAGGTGGAATTTAATTCCCACCCCTTGATGGTGGGCTTCACTTAGTTATTTGCTTCCAAGGAATAGAGTATGAGAGGGTAAGGGGAGGGAGGGGGAAGTAACATTACTGCGGAGAAACCTGGCAAACACTAGCTTGACCAAGTGAGCAAGGTTAACATCATCAGTGATGAGACACATTGCTAGCATGTACCCTTGATGTAATGTGATGAGAAAGGCACTTTGCCTCTGTGGTCTTCCACCCAAAAACCCATAAACCCAATCTAATCATGAGACAAAACCAAACTGAGGGACAATTTACAAGATATCTGACCAGTATTCCTCAAAACTCTCAAGGTCATCAAAAACATGGAAAGTCTAAGAAGTCACAGTCCAGAAGAAGCAAAGGAGACAAGAAGACTAAATGTAATGTGGCATCCTGCATGGGATTCCGACAGAAAAAGGACATTAGGGAAAAACGAATGAAATTTGAATATGGAATTTATTTAATAGTAATATACCAATGCTAGTTTCTTAGTTATGACAACTGTACCATGGTACTGTAAGATATTAACTGCAGAGTATACAAAGTGTAGGGAACTCTGTACTTGTTTTCCATAAATGTAAAACTATTCTAAAATTTAAGTTTATTTTAAAAAATGGTTATGAACAAATCTTATATTCTGACTCTCTACTATCCTACTGATTAGAACAGAGGCAATCATCTCTATATATCATAGATAAATTGTAAAAATCAGCAAGATTGTGGGGCCGGCCCCATGGCTTAGTGGTTAAGTGCGCACGCTCCGCTACTGGCGGCCTGGTTTCGGATCCCGGGCGTGCACGATGCACCACTTCTCCGACCATGCTGAGGCTGGTCCCACATACAGCAACTAGAAGGATGTGCAACTATGACATACAACTATCTACTGGGGCTTTGGGGAAAAATAAAAGGAGGAGGATTGGCAATAGATGTTAGCTCAGAGCCGGTCTTCCTCAGCAAAAAGAGAAGGATTAGCATGGATGTTAGCTCAGGGCTGATCTTTCTCCACCCCCCCCCAAAAAAAAAATCAGCAAGATTGTGTATCTGCAATAAACTCTGAGCCTCAAGTTAAAAAAAAAAAATCTATGTAGACCATCTCTAAGGAAAAAATTACTGATGAAGGACAGCATTGAGCTGTAATGTTAATTATCAGATAAAACAATTAATTACCCCATACATCATAAAATTGTGTTTAAAGTCACAGGTCTAGATCCAAATACATTTTGAAATTCAAATTAACTAATAAATTTTATTACCAAACTTTTTCAATAGCCATAAAGTGATAATTATATTAATGCAATTATTAATTTACCAATAATAGGCATCATTTAACTAAATGTACGTTCATTTTTATCCTTCTTCCCCAAATATTGACACTAATAACAAATAAGAGTAAAAGAGAACATGTACAGTAAGTTTCCTTAACAGTCTTTAACCCAAATCATAAATATGAAATTCTTTCTCCAATTTTAAAAGAATTTTAGATCTTTTTATAATAATAATTTTCCTATCTCTGTTACTTTTGATATTGCTTTACAGAACAATTTGAAATTAAAATGTCCCTGATTATGAGTTCAGACTCTAATAGATCTTATAGGCTTATCTGATACTAGTTTAACAATTATAGAACCACAATTAATTTTGAAGAGAACATAATAAAAGGGAGCCACCTTATTAAAAATAATTGTACATAGTAGGAGAAATCACATTCATAAAACTGTTACATTTGCTCTTTCCTGTGTATTTTAATTCTTCAGTTTCCTTGTTTAAAAAATATTAAGGATAGCCACAAAATTACTGATCTCAGTAATTTGTCAATCTCTTGAGTTTCAGGAGGGGCAATTTCGTAAAGGCTCACAGACCACTTAATACAAGTTTCCCCTTAATACAATAATAAAATGATTAAATTTCACTTGGACACATAAAACATTTTGAGAGCACAAAGAAGGCAATAACATTGCCCTATAAATTATCTTCATTGCAATTTTTTTATTTCGAGACTTTCCTATTTTTGAGAAATAATTAGTCCAACCTCGAGAAAAAATCTGTTTAATTCTGTGTTTTTAGTTTCCAACGGTCTTTTAATATATACATAATATATTCATATGTAATAGAAAAGTTATCTTTTTATTTGCTTAATTGTGCAATGCCAAAAAGTTATTCTACGTGTCCTGCCACAAAAGAGGTTTTGTTTTTATCAGAAATGAGAATATTTTATATTTGTCTATGGCTTTGTTAAATTAACAGAGATATTATTGATACCTTAAACTAAAAGCAAAAGCTGAATTTTAGGTAAACAAAACATAAACTAAGATCGTTAAAATAAAGCAACCATAATGAAAGCTGTGACAAGTGGCATTTAACTTTAACTTGCTCTACAGGCATTTTAAATGCTCAACATCCAGTAAGTAGTTTGGAAAAAATCTGGAAGTGGAAATGACTAGTAAATTGAAGCTGAAAAAAAAAAGGCTATTTTTTTTTATCAATGACACGAAAATAATTGAATGTAAACAAAATTGTAGTAGTATTCAGAAGCTTCAAAGCTTTGGTTACAGCATCTTTTTACATATCTTCTAATAAAGATTACAACACAATTAAATCCATTCTTACTCTCAGATGTATGTAAACAATAAGATCACCCTAAGGAAAAAATAAGAATTCCAGTTTGGCAAAAACCCTTTATATTAAGTTATGAATTCCAAAATTTATGGACTTTCCCCAACAAGAGCAGAAGATGCCAACAAGATGAACAGAGCCTGGGAAAGAACAAAAGATGGCAATGACCTTCTCAGCCATTATCTAAAATTCCTTAAAGACACAGCTTCTAAGAGTGTGTGGTACATTATAAGCACTATTAACTGAAGTTGAAGACAATTTCAGAACTTAAGTAATAACAACAATAAGGGTATTTTATTTTGGATTTCCTCATTTTAAAGAGTAGATATTTCTTAGTTTAAAAGTTAATGTTCCACTAAGTCAATCTTAACTGTGCACAAAGCTAAGACCTCTATTCTACAGTACTTAGACCTAAGACTCTTAGAACCAAGATATGCTCCAAAAAATAAAATCAGAAAATCTGTAAGAAAGTGCAAGACGCTTGTTTCTACTTTACTGTGGCAGCTGACACACTAATAATAATCATAATGTGGCCCACCATGTGCTAAGTGCAGTACTATTTTACATATGTTGGCTTTCTTTCCAAATCCTATGAGATTGGTCTATGAGTTGAAGACAATGGAATCCACTCCAACTAGTAGTTTCAACAGAAAGGAAATTATTGCAGGGTATTTGGCAGCTTAAGATTTTCTGGGAGAGCCATGAAAGTTAGTTTGCATTCTACACCATCAGGAACAACATAGCTAAGAGAAATGCTCAGCCAGAACATGGGACTCTTTTAGGTACAGCCCATAGCTACTGCCTCCTGCCACAGATGTTCAGGACCAAATACTGAAACTCCACCTCCACCACTCCCAAAATAACAGTCACCTCCACTACAGTGGTTACAAGAAGATCCAATGTCTTCCTGAAGCTTTACACTGCTCACGTTTACCTCTCAAGTCTCCTTCAGACATGCCTAGTTGGCAGAGGTAGGTCAGATGAGAAACCCAGCTACAAGGGAGTCTGGGAAATTTGCCTTTGGCTTTCCAGCTTCCATTTACACGCAGGCATACTATAAGGGATTGGAATGGAATGGAAGTTGAGCAATCCAATCAGTATTACCTGCCATAGAAGGTTTTGTCTCAGTTTACAGGTAAGGAAACAGGATCAGAATTTGGGTCATTTTTCCCTGTGGTCACAGTTATTAAATGGCAGATCTGGGATTCAAACCCAGGCTTGCCTGTTCCAAATCCCAAACTTGCAGTCTACTATAAGTACACTTGCAGTAATCAAGTCAATATGGAAAACAGGGATAAAGTGGACAGGGTATGTGATTACCATCTGAAAAGCCTTTAGCTTCCTGTATAATTAATGCAAGAATCTTAGAAAGGCACTGCATAATGAACTCTAAATTGACCTGTGGTACAGACTCATCTGAATTATTCTGTTTAAATCACTTTGAAAGAGCCTCTACACTCACTGTCTCCAGTTTCTCACCAGCATTTCATACCCCAATCCCTATAGTGATTTAGGTGACCACCACTCTCTGAACGTGAGACTCCCAAGGCCCCTGTGATCTCTTCCTCATTGCCATTATCCAATTCCTCAGAGAACCTCAGGGAACCACCACCACATCCAAATAATGACCATGACCTTCAGACGACTTTCTAAACATTTCTTGAGGTGTGGACTCCTCTACCCTGTTGCACAAGTGTGGGTGTGGGGCTCCAGGGCAATGGCCCTGGGAGAAAACAGAGCCAGCCCATAGCTCTATAAGGAAACTACTGTCTGTGCTCAAGGTGGGGGCAGAACAGGAAGTTCAGTAAGTTCTGAAAGGTCAAGACCTGTTCCCCTTTCACAATGAGATACAAAGGGAAAAGGCAGCTCCTAAGAACAGAGGAGCACTAGAGCCTGTTCCAGAGAAGGTCCTTCAAATCCTATTTTTGTTTACTTTCCCCCAGAA
This sequence comes from Diceros bicornis minor, assembly GCF_020826845.1. Lineage (NCBI taxonomy): Eukaryota > Metazoa > Chordata > Mammalia > Perissodactyla > Rhinocerotidae > Diceros > Diceros bicornis. The sequence continues at coordinate 29,360,541 of NC_080761.1, forward strand.
TTTTCTTCTAAGCCATCTCCTCTTGGTCTCCTTAGTTCCTGGTGATATCATCACCTTCCAGGCTCCAACTACCATCTCCTGCTGATGACTTCTGAATCCTAAATCTCCATCCTGGAACTCTACTCAGTGGTAGATCATATTTTCAACTGTCTTCTGAGCATCTCCACTGGGAGATGGATAGCCAAGTCTTACTAAAATGTCTCTGCATATCTCTTGAATCCAGTTACCTTCCTGCTGTCCCTGCTCCAGCTCCAGCTCAGATCATCATTATCCATCAACAAAAGCACTGCATTACTGCCAATCTGTGTTCTCTGTTCCTAGTTTCTTCTCCTTCAATCCATTTTTTTATACTGCTCTCGTTATATTTATTTATATTTATATTCCTGTCTCAAAAGTGACCTCACGTTACTTTCCTGATTAAAAACTTTCATTGGTTCTTTAACTCCTAGACATGACATGGCATTTAAAAACCATATTCCAATTTACCTCTTAGGCTTCCCCTAGACCCCAGCCACCAATCCTTACCCAGGCTCATCTTTCCATATCTTTTTGCTATGGAAAGAAACAGACTTTGGAGTCACATAGGCTGGGTTCAAATTCTGGTTCTGTCACTTACTTGCTATGTGGCTGTGGGCAAATCCTCTGGACTTCAATTTCTCTATCTCTAGGAGCGACATAGCTGCCTTACAGGGTTGCTCTGCTAAATAAGATGGTATATTTGCAAGGGACTGATGTACTGCAGGCATTGGTATATGTTATCCCCTTTGTCTTGCTTTTTTCTTCTTGTCTCCCATCCCCAGTGGTTACCTAGACTTAGAGCCTTTTTTTCCTTCACTTTCTTCCCTCTCTCTTTCTTGGATAGTTCACCTGTTTTCCTTGCTTCAAAGTTTCTCTTTGCTGAAGATCCCCACATCTCTATCTGAAGCCCCATCTACTCACTTAGCAATGCCAGCTGCACACAGCTGACTTGTGTTCCTGGCACTACCCTGAATTTAACACGCCCTACACTGCAATCATTTCCTCTAGACCAGCTCCACTGCCAGTTCCTTGTATTCCTCAGAGGCCCCATGATTCTCCCAGAGGGATGAAAACTGTGATTTCATCTTCCACTTACTCCTCTTCTTAATCCCCCAAGTATCTAGTTAGTCCAGAAATTCCACCAACTTTTCTTTTGAAATCTACTCTTTTCTCCATTCTTGCTGCTTCCCCTGAAATCCAAGTCCTATCACCTCTGACCTTGGCTACTGCAATAGCCCCATGTTAGCCTTATATATCTAGCCTGTGGTATATGTCTATTAACAAAAGCACTATGGCCCAGAAGTTAATACCGTGGACACTGGGGCCAGACTGCCTGCATTTGAAGCCTGGTTCCATCACTTACAAGCTGTGTGGCTTTTGGTGAGTTCTTGCATCTCTCTATGCCTCAGTTTTCTCATCTGTAAAGTGAGGCAAATGACAGTGCCTACCTTAAAGGGTTTTTGTAAGGATTAAACGAGCAAATATATGCAAAGGTCTTAGAGAAGAGCTTTAATAAGTGTTCAAAAAAAGTTAGTTACTGTTATTTGCCTAGAAAATAGATATAAAATTGTGGATTGATTATTTAAAAATATCAATTCTGTTTCTATTGCTCCCCTGCTCAAAAACTTCCAATGCATCTATTTTCTGCCACATCACATGTAAATACTCTGCTCAGCTTTCCAGGCCCTCTGAACCAGATCTGTGCCCCAGGACAACCTCATTTTCTGCTGTGGCCCTTCCCAGCTTTGGCCAGCCTGGCCTCCTGCTGTTTTCCAGATGTGGCTCCATCTGTCTCTTCCCAGCCCTGTGACCTCAGGCAAGTTACCACATGTCTTAAGTCTCAGTTTTCTCATCTGTAAAATGGGGATAATAACGGTACCTACCTCCTGGGTTTATTTTTTTACGAGACTAAAAAGAAATTATGTATATAGAGCATCTTTTTTTTTTTTTTTTTAACACGCCTGTGGTTGTTGGGGGAGAAGATGTTTGTATGGAAAGAGCAGCAGCAGTTCTACATAGTATCAATCAGAAATACATTTCTGTAAATCCTAGAAAGGTAAAAATATGTTTCAGGAGAAAAAGACAAGATTTCTACAGAAATGAACATATTATTCCTAAAAACTAATGGTTATTGAGTCATTTACTTCTATAACAGTCTGTTTGGCAGGTGTTACTAACATCCCCATTTTTCCAGATGAGGAAACTAGTGGTAAGAATGGTTAGGTAACTTGCCAGTGCCTGTAGTTCTAGTATGTACTGGGTGTTTCTTTTACCTCTTAGATGAAGAAACTGTAGCCCAAAAAGGTTACAAGGCCCGTGCAAGTTTGTAGAGTGAGTTGTTGGCAGGGCTAGAGCTGCAACTTCCTTCTCTGGACTGTTAATCCAATGTTCTCTCAATAAAACCAATCTTCCTTAATATTTATTTTCAGATAAAAAGTCATGTTGTTTATTTAGTAATAGAAAACTATGTTTTATATAACATGTTTAAGTCATTAGATGTTTACTTTATTACAAATGTAACTTATTCTAACAATAATCAATAACTTCCTCATAGAATTTACTTTAAATGTTGTAATACCTGGTTACAAATGGAGCTACAATCTACCAAAGATTAGTCTAGCATCTTAATTTTTGTCAGTTGATGAGAACAGGCCAAAAAATAAAAACAACACAAAAAAATACAGAAATGGTACCTTTTCAGCAATACTGGGGAATCAGCTGTTCATATTTAAGTGCATTTTCCAGAGAACTGAAATATACTCTTTTAAGCAAGAAAACTTATAAAAGAATTCTAACCATTTTAATAGACATTTGTCTAAAAGCTATGATATACTGCTGCCTTCATAATTTAATATAGCAAACACAGTTGCTTGATTGCTTATTTGTTAATTTAGTTAGTGGTTATATACCCTTCTTCCAGGAAGGAATGGAGGTGGGTTAACATAAAGAAACTCCTTTTCATAAAGACATAGAGTCATCATTAGCTCTCCTGTGCTGTAATGCAGCGGTGCTGTCCGAGTTCATCAAGTGGTGCCAAGCCTCTGTGTCCATTTTCTGTCTCCTCCTCTATCAAGCTATTATTTTTCACTCTTAGTAGTAAATCCACTTCTAAGCACCAATCTCTCCTGGCTTCCCTTTCTTCTCCCTCTCCCTCTCTTTCTCTCTCAATGATCTATTGCTTTTAATTCTCTTGGGGCAGTAAGAGACCAAAGCTTGTTAGAACTGTGTATAAAATAAAAGTACCTAAGTTCCTAATGTGGACCTGAAAGTGAAGGGCTTCCTATGAGTATGTTGCATGCATTTTAGAACACAGCCTTGTTACAATTATTGATTCTTCTGTCTTTAAGTATTTCTCCTTGCTTCCTCATCATGTTCCAGTTAAGAGGTTGTCAGATATATGACTTTGGTCCAAAGAGATGTCATTATAAGTCAAAATAAAACAGAGAGTAATATTGTCTACATCTCTTAAAATAATAGCCAGAAAATTTGTCAAGTACTTATTTTCAGAATACAAGCCAAGGCAAAACAGAAGTAAAATAAAATAAAACAAACAGAGAAAACTAAACCCCACTGAATACAGTTATGATCATGTAGAATGTTCTTTAATTAGTTTCCCTTCTGCCTTCTCAGTGAGTTGTGCTTCTGATCCTACATTTCGATATCCTCATGGAATTCTGAAAACTAAAGGTTTTTATCCAAAAAAAGTACTTTTGTACTTTCATGTGGTTTTATTACATTCAGAAATGTTCTAAATATAAAATAATTCTCCCCAAATGCTTCAGAAGATAGAGGAATCCAAAGCAAAAAACAAGTAAGAGAGATGAAAGGCTGTGTTGAGCAAGGGCCTTTCCACTTGGTTGACTGGAAGTTTTAAAAAATTTGCTTAACAAGCTGATTCTAAAATTTCTTTAGAGGAGAAAATATGCTTCAACATGGATGCAACTCAAAAATATTATGCTAAGTGAAAGAAGCCAGACACAAAAGACCACATATTGTATGATTCCATTTATGTAAAATGTCCAGAAAAGGCAAATCTGGAGACAGAAAGTAGATTAGTGATTTCCTGGATCTGGGGTTGTGATCAAAGATTTACCGTAAATGAGCACAAGAGAATCTTGGGGGGATGATGGAAATGTTCTAAAACTGGATTATGGTGATGGTTGTACAACTCTATAAATAATGTACTAAAAATCATTGAATTGTACCCTTACAATGGGTGGATTTTTATACTATGTAAATTATACCTCAACAAAGGTGTTTAAAAAAATAGAAGTGGAACAGGGTACCCTTTCAGCATCATTCATGACAGGTAAGTAACAGCATGTGTTTATTATAAATCATTATAAAAAGTAAGGCAGATTTTTGATGATATAGTTGCTTGACCACACAATTATTCCTGTGTCTTAACAAAGTCTTTCATGTTCCACTCTCAATAATTGTTCAAAAACATCTGGACTACTTGGTAAGGAATAATTCTATTCAGATGCAAAGACTTCATAAATAATTTTATAACAAAACATTCCATCTTTATATTTATCAAAGAGGGGAGGAAAGACTGTTTAGCATTACTGTAGGTATTCCTTTTGGTATATAATTACTTTTAAGCTTCATATTCCATACTTATCTATTCTCATACTAAAACACACCACCAAAATTTTCCTTGCAGTGGTAGGAGATAGGGAGCATATGGGTTTTTTTTCTGTAAATGTTTCTATTTTCTCTTTAAGCTTTCCTATCCCTAATACTAATATCACCCTCCCTAGGTATTAGAGCTTACTTTCTCTAAAGAGGTACAATTTACACCACAGTGAATTTTTGGTCAAGAGAGTGGGTTAAACTGATCTGTCTTCCTTTAAAACAGTGCTCAAATGTCAGCCCATCCCCAGTTTTGCAAAGTATTTTGGGAGCTCAGCTTAGATGGTTGTTAATCTGGAGATTCTTTTATTTAGAAGAAAATACATTTCTATAGTAGCTAAAGTCAGAATACAGCCAACATTAGAAAGTTAATCTAGTGATATAATAATTGTTAATAGGAAGAATTCATGGGGCAAGTCATCTCCAATTCTAATTAATTTTAGGCAAGCCTTTAAATTAGACATTTCTTATTTAAATCTGATTTCAATATAAAAACAAAAGTAGATTGGGAAAGAATTCATTATTTAGTTACCCATTTCTGGGAAATAATACTGCTGATATTCATGTTTACATGTGATTTCAAAAATAAAATATCATTTCGTTATTATAAGAAAATAACCATTAATTCCTAAAATGGAAAAAAATAGTTATTTTTACATTCTGTCCTGTTCTGATTTTTATGAGTCTAAGAGTTCTACAGGAAGGTGAGCCTGACCCAGTCATAATGAACAAACCTTATATTTGCTGCTGTTTAATTCCTGTACACTTATTCCTCCCTCAGTACAATAATGCTAAATAAAAACCCAAACTAGCCCCAGACGGGGAAAGGTCAAATTGAGAAACATAAATATAAATGTAATTAGAGTTTTATGTCATAAAATTTTCTTTTATAATCCTCCTGAATGTTTTTCTTAATAAGAAAGAGGTACATTTTTTATCATGGGCTGTTTATTCACATGGATATTTTTTTTGCTGAAAACTAAAGCCTAATTTGATAGCATTGACAAGCAAGCCAAGATATAATGTATTAAAAACAGTATTTGCTCAGTATTGGCCCTGGGTGGGAGGTTAAGGGGGAAGGGCCACAGAAAAGATAGCGTGGTGGAAAGGGAAAGACATGAGCTTTCGTGAATGATGTTGGCATCACTGACTCTCAGTCTGGAAGATGACAGCATTCCCTATCTCAAATCAAACAGAAAATGAATTCCAGGTGAATCAAAGCCCTAACTGTACCAAATGAAATGATAAATATAAGTAAAATTTGGAGACTGCTTGTGTAACTTTAGGGAGGCAAAGACCTTTTCAAGGAAGACAGGAAACATGAAGGAAAAGATTAACAGATTTTATACATTAAAAATGAAAAATTCACCACTTCATACCCATTAGAATGGCTATTATTTTTTTAAAAGAAGCAGAAAACAAGTATTGGCAAGGGGCAAGGACGTAGGAAATTGGAACCCTTGTACATTGCTGAAGGGGATGTAAAATGGTACAGCTGCTGTGGTAAGTGGTATGGAGATTCCTCAAAAAAATTAAATATAGATTTACAATATGATCCAGCAATTCTACTTTTGGGTATATACTTAAAAGCAATGAAAGCAGGGACTCAAAAAGACTTTTGTATACCGGTGTTCACAGCAGCGTTATTCACGAAAACCAAAAGGTAGAAGCAACCCAAATGTCCATTGATGGCTGAATTAATAAACAAAATGTGGCATATACATACAATGGAATATTATTTACCCTTAAAAAGGAAGGAAATTCTAACACATGCTAGAACATGGATTAAACCTGAGGACATTATGCTAAGTGAAATAAGCCAATCACAAAAGAATAAATATTATATAATTCCAGTTATATGAGGTACCTATAGTAGTCAAATTCATAGAGACAGAAGGTAGAATGGTAGTTGCCAGGAGCTGGGGGGAGAGGGGAGTGGAGAGTTAGTGTTTGATGGGTACAGAGTTTCAGATGGGAAAGACGAAAATGTTCTGGAGTTGGATAGTGGTGAATTCTTTAAGGATTCAAGAAAATAAATTGAAAAACTGCTAGAATCAACAAGATAATTTAGCAGGATGGCTAAAGATCAACACACAAAAATTTTAAATTTTCTATATGCCAGAAACCATTAAAAACTATTCACAGTATTATAAATACTATACAATACCTAGGAATAAATCCCAGTCAGAATCCTCTCAGGAATTACTTTAGTGAACTTGACAAGCTCATTGTAAAATTTACTTAGAGGAGAAAATATGCCAGAAACCACAATTTTGAAAACTGTCTTACCTGCCAGACATCCAAAGTTACTATAGAGGTGTGCTGCACATTATGATAGACACTAGCAATATGTGCATATTTAAATTGAAGTTAATCAAAATTAAATAAAATTAAAAATTCAGTTTCTCAGATGCACTGGTCACATTTCAAGTGCTCAGTAGCCACATGTGGATATATATATATCTGTGTGTGTATATACACATATAAATACATATGAACACTTTCAGCCTATCATATATGTGTGTGTGTGTGTGTGTGTGTGTGTGTGTGTGTGTGTCTCAAGTCAGGAGAAAAAACTGCTGACCGGGTTCTGGCTACACAACTTCTCAGTTGTGAGCACATCTGGGGTGTCTAAGGAACAGCAAAATGACCAGTGAAGGGACACATCGTCAAGGACAATGCTTCTCAAACTTTAATGTGTGTGGGAATCATCTGAGGGATTTGTTGAAAGCAGGTTCTGATTCAGTAGGACTAGGAGGACACATGATTCTGTATTTCAATGAGCTCCAATGTCAATGCTCTTAGAAAATGGACATCTGAGCACAAGAGTACAGGGTCTTGCAGGCCCTTGCTGGAACTTTAGCTTTTAGTCCAAGGAAGATGGGAAACTGCTGGAGGATTTTGAACAAGAAGTTGTGTGATTTGACATTTCAACAGAATCAGTCTGACTTTTAGGAATATCACATACCCAAGAGAGATGAGCATGTATGTTTACCACTCATAGCAGTGATAATCGTAACAGACCCAAACTGGAACCAATCCAAGTATCCATCAACACTAGAATGGATAAATAAATTATGGTATATTCATATAATGTAATACTACAAAGCATGTAAAAAGAATGCTACAAGCAACAATGTGGATAAATCTCACAGATATAATATTGAATGAAAAAAAAAGACACAAAAGAGTACATACTGATGATCCCATATATATGAAGCATTAAAATGGGCAAAACTACCCTATGAGGATAGAGGTCTGGATAGTGGTTGCCTTTAGCAGTGGGAGAGGCAGGAGGAAGCCTCCTAGGGGCTGGAAATGTTCTACATATTGATCTGGGTGGTAGTTATACAGGGATAAACATATGTAGAAATTCAGTGAGCTGTACATATAAGATTTGTGCACCTCACTATATCTATGATATACTTTAACATAAGAAGGAAAGAAAAAGTTGCAGCGGAGCAAGGGTGAAAACAGAGGGAGCAGTTAGGAGGCTGTAGTACTAATCCAGGCAAAAGATAGGGGTTTGGAGCAGAGCAATGGAGGTGGTGAGAAGTGGCTGGATTCTGGATATGTTTGGAATTTAGAGCTGGAAAATGATTTTCTGATGGGCTGTATAAAGGGGTGTGAGAGAACAAGAAAAGTATGAGGTGATCCCAGGTTTGTAGCCTGAGCACAACATGGTGGTGCCATTTACAGAGTTCGGGAAGCCTGCAGGGTGAGCAGATTTGATGGATGAGAATGGGATCAGATGGGATGAGAATGAGAAACTGTGGTTTGGACATGTTACTTTGAGTGTTTATGGACATCCAGGTGAATATGTTAAGTAGACAGTTTGATATATCAGTCTATAGTTATGACCATAGTCTGGGCTAGAAATATAAATTTTAAGTCATCAGTTATATAGGTGGTATTTGAAATTATGAGACTGGACGAGATCCCCTAGGAAATGAGTATAGATGGAGAAGACAACTGTGATCTGAGCTAGGGCCACTCCAGGAATGTGTAGGAGCCGGGGAGAAGAGGAGGCAAAGGAGACTGAGATGGTGTGATCAGGGAAGTAGGAGGAGAACCAAAAAGTATGGTTTCCCAGAAAGCAACTGAGGAACGTGTTTCAAGTAGGGAGTGATCAGTGATCAAGTAAGTTGAGAGTTGCTGAGGAATTGAGTGAGATGAAGACCTTGATATTGATTAGATGTTGATCAGTAAATATGTGAAACTGTGCCTGTCATATAGTAAGCACTCAAATGTCATAGGCTCTATGAAGAATAACATGAAGAATATACATTAAAACCTATATGAACTCATTGTTCTTGGCAAGAGATCATATTTTTGCAGTGAAGAAAATAAAAGTTCTTCAGAAACTATCTCACTCTTCCACTCTTTCCCCCAACCCTTGAGGTTTTGGCTTAAAATAAGCAAGTATAGAGAAACTCCTCCCCATTTGGACAGCCCTAGGGAACTAGCCCAGCCTTCAGTCACACCTGGTCCTAAAGATCATAGAGAAATGAAATGTTTTCTTGGCCTGTTCTGTAGTTTAAAGACTGCCCGAACTTGTGATGGAGTGTTTCTCTTTGGGGAAATAGGACTGCCACTTATTCAACCTCTCTGTGCTTCAGTTTCCTTATCTACAAAATGGGAATAATAATAGTGCTGATCCCACAGTATGTAGCAAGGAGTAAGGTGTTCATATATACAAAGAGGTTAGGACAGTACTTGGCACATAGTAAGTGCTAAATAAGCATTAGATATTTATTATTTTATCATAGTGATATCAATGTCCTCCAGCTAAAGACCACCAGGAGCGTACCTGTAGTCAAAAAAGTAGGGTTTATTGACTTATTGCAGTGAAGGAGACACTACACCATAGGGAGGCATGGGGCATCTCAGTAAGAGAGTATTAGAAAAGACTTACAGGATATGGACTTATGTTAGGTGATTTGGGAAAGGTTCAAAGATCATCTGGACTGGGTGTTGTCAGGAAGTGGTAGTAATTCCATGACTGGATCTCTTAAGTCTTCTTATCAAGAAGGTAGGAGGAACCAAGCAGGTTTAAGTGGTATATAGTAAAGACGCTGAAGCACTCATATTAGTCAGCACGTGGGGATGCTTGGTCATTTCTGTAGTTTGAACAACGTTCACATCTTTGTCTGTTCTCTGACACGATTACAGAGTGATCTTGTCTGATGGTGGTGATCTGTGCAATTGCTCATGTTCCACAGGAGAACACCATGGCCTAGCTGATAGTGCCAGGTCGTAGCTGTCAGGGGTGCATTTTACTTTCTCGGTCTGTATAAAATGCCCTGTGCTTTGAGGGGGCGATTAAAAGACTCTGGGAAGACTTTCACAGTTTCCTCTAACAACATCTGAGTAATGAATCATCAAAGAGGACCTGGAGAGGCGGGCAGAGAGAGGAAACTGATCTAGGAGAATTCTGATTGCTTAGTCCTAGGTATGCTCATCATCTCTTCTTTGCAGATGATCCACTCTGGAAGCTCTCAGAAAGGGATAGAAATTTAGTAGAAGAGCCCAGAGAGAAAATAGGAAGTGACAAGAGTTTGCTTCTGGCCCTTGGGAGGAAGAGATCCTGGCATGCACTCCAGGTTAAGATGGCGTTCTCCTTAGTGACCCAAAGCCATTACGAAGTTGAAGTAGAGAAACTAGCTTCACAGTACATGAAACTGACCTTCCCTGAAGGACGGGGCCCATGGGAACTCCCAGCCAGAATGTACATCAGGAAAAACGAATTGCCAAGGAGAAACATCAAGGAGGGGTGAGGTGCAAGGGTGAGGTTTCAGGGGCCTGAAATGTAAAATACCCAGGAAGGTTGGTGTAGTGTGGCCAGAAGCACTAGGAATGTATCTTTTGGGTCAGATATTCATTGAGGAAACTCAGTGGAATCAGGGGGAACTAATGCAGGCTGTCTAGAAGGTTCTGAAACCCTGGTGCCAGCCCTTGTTTGCCTCAGGCTAGAAGGGCAAGGTTTTTTTGTTTAGAATTCCAGTAGTTGCCCACTCTGTACCTAGTTAAGTCCTTGTTTATATTTTGTTTGCCTTCCTCCACGTATAATTACCCAGCAAAATCATGAGACTGCCAAGGGAAGACCTGGATGTGTTGACAGAATTGATCAAGGTGACCTCACACTGGACCAATTTCAGAATCTGAAAGATCACAGGAGAGGCCAAACAGCAGGCTCAGGCAGAGAGGGTCAAAGAGGCAGGCTGTGGGGCCTGGAGACCCTTCCTCCCTAGGCTCTGCCCCCACAGGGTCCAAGGGCAGAATGTGAATAGTCTTACATCATTCTCATCTTTCCTCTACAAAGTTTAGTCTCCGTGGCATTCCACGATTCACCAAATCAAGTTGGGGTTTGTGGCTTTGGAGCCAGAGAGATCCAGACTTTGAACTCAGTCTCTTTTGGGTATTAGCTGTCCGATCTCAAACATGGAAGTCTACACTGCAGTTTCCTCAACCTATAAAATGCAGCCGGAAGCACCTGCCTTGCAAGGCTAGTGTGAGACTTACAGATGATGTTCGTAAAAAGGCAAGCCCAGGATGTAGGAAACAAAGGATGGCGATGGCCAATCAAATCTACATCTGTGCTGCCTTCCACATCTCATGTCATGTGGCAACAGTTGGAGCGAGAATTTTTTAAATGTCTTTGAAATTAAAAAATGACTAAATCTTAAAAAAAAAAAAATTCTATTGACTAACAATGTTCAACTGTCAGAAAATTTTTAACAAAGAGGACATTTGTTCTTTTGCACTACTTGGTCTTCCCACCCTAAATATCAAGTAGCAGGGTTTTCTAAGAACAACAATTGAAGGATATATAGCACATCCCAATGGCCAGAAAAACACTTTACTGAATTGATATTAGCCACAAAAGACCTTAAAATTTGGCTCCAATGGTTAAATGTTTGTGTGTGCTTAAAGCATCAAGTTTATCTAAAATCATTGATTTGAGGCAATTTTGGATGATGCAACATGGTTTTGATTTGTGCTAGATCAAAATAAGATTACTTATCTTTGAAGCAACTGCAACTTATGACATTTGGTTACTCAAAGTGGAATAGAAAACAGTCAAGATATTCAAAAACATTGCCTGGGAGAAAAAGGCTAAGATAACAGAAGTCATAACCCACTGCAATACCGATTTTATCTAGATTGTTGCAATATTTTTTATGAGGGTAGCACACTTTGGTTTCATGTCAGAAAATTCCACAAGAGTAGTTTGTCACATGTAATGAGCTGTGCAGTTGGATACAAAGATAACGTCATACTGGCCATTTCTTGGGGTCTTCAGTCAGAAGCAGTGACAAACTGGTGCTGATTCAGCTCTGCCCTTTCTGCATCACCCTGTGATCAGTGGCACACATTTTTGAGACTGTCCTCCAGAGTCAAAGGAAGGGTCTGTGGCCTTGAAGCAAGGGTAAGGTTGGCCCTTAACTGTGTTGAACCATGAAACAAAGCAAGCAGCCCCACATGTGTCCTAGAATGTTTATCTTTTGTATGTGTGCTTTGTCCAGCTCAGCCGTCATCAACATTTTAGCAAGTCAAGACACCCTGAAGCTGGTGACTTATTAGGTTCAGTATAGAATTTGGGGGGAGGAAGGTTGGTTGGAAAAGCCTTACAGGTAATTTGGATGCACCCACTGCTTTCCCACTGCTACCATGATGAAGTGGGTAGGGGCATGTTCCCCTCAACTGGGCAATCCCAGGCCAGTCTCCTCAGCTGCAAGGATGCACAGCGATGAGAAGCTGGCCTGGCCTAGGCAGCACTGAACTCAACCTCTTAGAGCTCTGACATTTGTACTATGAGATCCAGAGGAGGAAAGGCAGCATATATCTTGAACAACAATGCTGGGGAACTAGGGTTTAATCAAACAAGATGTAGGCTGAACACTTTGGAACAAATCTTGATTATTCTGCCTTTGGTTTTTTTTTCATTTATATTTTAGACATCCTAATAACAGTTATATAACCTTCTTTCCTCAGGACTACTCCAGGAAGGGGATCTTAGGATAAATTAAGTGATATTCTCCAAGTTGTTATAGATGCTCACAATTAAGATGCTATCATAATTCTGATTAATCGCTTAGGGTTGATATATTCATATAAATTAATTGCCACTGACAATAAGTCCCAGAAGGGTGTATTTCTTATTTCCAAAGCTTATCCTAAATTTTATCTTAAAACTCATACTCATACTTCCTATTCACTGTATCATTACTGTGCAATTATTACATAGATATTCATAAGCCAAATTGTTTAAGTTTAACTCACATTCTCATATTAGTTAATGCCTCAGCTTTTGTATATGTTTTATGATTAAATATTTCAAGCAGAAAGAGAAAAGTATTGTTATATAAAAGTGCAAATTCTATAGTCATACTCCCTGGTTTGAATCTTGGCTCCACTACATACTAGCTGTGTGACTTTAGGCAAGCTATTTAACCTGTCTGGACTTCAGTTTCCTCATCTATAAAATGGGAATAATAATAGGATTTCCTTATTAGGTTTTCATGAAATAGAATACATAAAATGCTCAGAATAGTGGCTGGCATTTAAAAAGCACTCAGCAAAAATTGGCTATTATTATTAGTATTAGTGACGTTTCTTTATTAAAATAATTTATGAATTTAAAAAACTATTTGCAACATTATAATACAGACACTTCACCCTGCCATTTTCATTTTCCCTCTTGGTGGGGTTGGAGGAGAACAATATCCTTTATTTTTCTCCTACCATCTACCCCATAACAAGAAATAGGTGGTTTGAGCAATGAACATCTCATAATAATATGAAATAAATAAAAAGACTTCTGTGTAGTTCTTATACCTCCTGTTGATTTTTAGTATAGTTACTGTGAAAGGTGTGGGTTTAAAAAAAATAGCTCTAACAGATAAATAATGTTGCTGTAAAATCTCAATAAGGCAAGTGTAAATAATTCTAACTACTTTTTCATAACCCTACTCCACAAAGCAGTTTCTTCTATAATTTAATATGGTCTCTCAACATTAATCTAACGTTTTACTTAGCAACAGATGATATGTGCTTTCTCAAAGGGAATTGTAGATTAACAGAACTAACAATCTTCATTTTTTCTTATCTATTATTTTCTTTTGGTTCCAGATATTCTGTGACTAGTTTGTAGATTATACGGAAGTTTTTATTGCTTTAACAAGCTGATAATAAGGATCAGCAAATTCAAGGAGTCAAGTAATTTCCTTCTAATAATATTTAACCATTTGTTGATTTAAAGTAAAACTAGTTCTTTCTGGGTAGATTTAAAAGAGAATATATTTCTATTTTAAGGATTTCTAAGATTGGTAATAACAAAAAGGCTAATCAAATATAAGCCTGTGCTTAATTATTTAACTAATTCTGTTAAGTCAAGAAAGTGGTACAAGGCTTCCAGGGGAGGAAGGAAAACTGAGAGAAGTGAGCAATGATCTTTCCTCTTTGTAGCAACTCCTTTGATTCCCCTTGGTGAATTCCACAAGATAACAATTTGACTTTGAAGTGATTACTTCTTAGATGCTCTAACTTTTCCGTTTGATAAAGCTATGAACATGCTGACATTCTTTCCTGCTGCCCCCAACCCCATGATGGAATGTAAGGGTCATAAAGCAAATACATGTCCCTTTGGATCCTCTCACTGGAGAGGTCCATATCTGAAATACCTCCTTTTACATGATAAATTTTAGGCAAAATTATATTTCAATATATATATATGTAAACATACATATTTATTTAAACGTATATACTTATTTAAATATATATTTAAACACACACACACGCACATACCTATAGGGAAAGACAGAGAGCATGTGAGCACACCAAATCATGTTATGGTGTTCAATGGCAGTAGTTTTTTTGTCTAATGAAACATATCAAGAGGACAAAACCACTGCCATCCACATTTCACCTTACATCCCTTGTTTCTGAACATTACTCGTTCTTCCCTTTTATCTATCACAACGGGCAGATTTTTTTTCCCTTTTCTTCATAGTTGTGTGTTTTAGGTTTCCAGCTCTTGAAAATGACAGCTCTTGCAAATGAAAGTTGTAATTGATATATTTATTAAAGGGGCATACCAACAAAGTGTTACTTAGAAATGAATTAATTTTAACAGGTTTTTTTTTTTTTTAATCTAATCTAATAGAATTTCCTTTGCCTTCAAGTTCCTAAAGCTTTTAAATATACAGATATTTAAATACTAAAAAATGAAGAAAATATTAAATTGAAATATACATTCCCAATCAGCTCTTATGGTGGAATTCATTTTTATTATAATATGTGCAAAAAAACCTTTTACCCAAAGCCTGTGGGTAGATCAGCAGTTGCTAATGTTAAGGTATGGGGTCTATAGCTGCAGCTCTAATTGCACTGTTTGTTTGTTTGTTTGTTTATATTTTGCAGAAAGATTTTTCAAGAGAGGTAAATCACCCATATGACCATTCCAATATAATTTCTTAAGTTTTAAAGTCCTCATGTTCAAATTTTCCTCAAAACAAATATGACTTCAAATAAATACTTTTCTTTTTGGGTACATAACTGAAAATAAATATTTTATCCTATACAATTTGGCATTCAAGCTATTTAAAAATCAAGTGAATGTGCCCATATATAAAAAAAATTCAAATCTTAAATTATATAATTATATTACCATTAATGTAATAACTCCAACATTTATTGGCCCACATATTTCTAATTTATCATCAGTAAATATACTTGAACTGAACCTAACCATGAACCCAAAACTAACATCATTAATTTCCCAAATAGATTCAAAGAGTACACAAAATTTTTCCTTACTGAAAATGATCCAATCATTTCTTCTTCCAAGAAAAACATTATGTGACATAATATGAATCATTTTAGAACATATAAATATTATAAAACTACTCAATTTTGTCTTTTCATCTTTATATCTTCATTAAGTAGCACAGGGCCTGGCATACTGTCAGTGCTCAATCAGCCTTGAATAAATAAATCAGTATCAGAATATTCTCTGTGGGATTCTATCCTTTACATAAACATTAATTAGAAGCAAATAGAAATGCCAACATGTCAATTACAGTGCTAGGCAGCAGTATAATGTAATTCCAACATATTTTTCCAAAACCATTCTGAGGCATTGTTTTGAAATCCATGCCTAAGTTTAAGGACAAGTAAGGACGTGGGCTATTGGGAGATTTTACCCTCAAAAACCCTAGAAACCAAGTTAGATAGACTATAAAATAATTGGATTAGAATTAAAAAATAATATTTTGACTTTAAAACTTTACTTTTGAAAATTTGCTTTGGCTAGAGTTGATTGTACCTCTTTTGTGCGTGTGTGATTGATAGGAGCATTTAAGGCTATCATTCTGAAGTACAAAAATTTAGTGTTCTATTATTCAATCTGTGTAATAGACATCACTATAAGCTCAAACATGGAAATTAACAGAAGCTCACCAAAAACATAAAGAAATAATAATTTAAGCAGTAAGAAGTGTAAGTGTAGGAAGGGCTGGAAAAATTACGTTTTAAATTATGCTTCTTTATAAAACTATATTAATTTTCTTACACCGAAACTTTGTCTAACATGATTGTCTGTTGCATGGCATTTGGAATACAACAGATTCACAGTAGAAAATTAAGATGGTTTATATCTAGTATATGTCTATGGCTTGTACCCCAGAGAAAGTTTAGAAATGGCTCCAGTATATCAAATAAGCCTCACAAATGAACAAGAAAACTTTTTCTTCAATTTTTTTTTCAGAGCCTTTCACCTAGGGACCAATATTTAACCCTCATGGATGAAATAAATCAGCATTATTTACTTCAGCTTGATGTTATACCGTTAATTGCTATATGGCTGAAGAAGCTAGCTATTTGGAAGTCACTATTTAGCTTAACTTTGCTCCCTAAGTTGTAGTTTTATAACTTCTCTGTAGTTCCAATATCTATATCTGAAAGGGGACATCAATTTTATTAATGAAGCAGCGGCTCTGTTGTGAATTCCATGTAACATGCTTGACTTCTAGATCTTTTCTCTGTGGTCAGCACGGACACTTCTCATTTCATTGGACGTACACACCCAAGGTGGGAACTGGAGAAGAAACTACCAACTAGTCAGAGAGCTCAAGTGAGTGCAGACTTAGAGCAAAGTCTGACCCAAATTTTCAATTTGTAATTTTAGCATTTATTTCATACAGTTTTGGAAGCATCACACTAAATCTACAATTGCCAGAAGCATTGTTACAGTTTAATACGTATTAATTAAAAAGTGTATATTTTTAGTGTTCAGGATAAATGCAGGTATCTTTTAAATTTTAGATAGTTGTTTACAATAAAAATATGAACATACCTGTTACTTTGTGTGGTGTGGACAGGAGGTAGAGAGCACACTCCCTCAAAAGAGTTTAACTGAGAAGAATTTAATTAAGGGACTGCACCAACTGTGGGCAGGGTTTAAGGTAACCACAAAGGATAGTGAGGTACCCAGGGGCTGACAAACAGCAGGAAGCCATTTACACTCCTAGGCTAGAAGGGGAAAGGGAAGGACACAGGGTTAACCAGAGCCCAGGGAGAGATGGAGCTATGGAAGAGACAAGGCCTGAAAAGAGCTGCAGCTCTGGGAAACCACTGCCTTCCCACCCTCCAGGCTCCTGCTGGTGCCTTTCACTGGCTGAGTCCAACCTCAAGCCAGAGAGCAAGGGAGCCTGGGAGATGCAGGGCTGAGTGTTAGACCCCCTCGGACGCAGGGCGGGGAAGGGCAGAGAATGGATCTAGTTGGGGGCAGGGAGAGGGGGTCAACAGAGAATAACTGACAAAGTGGTCACCTGATTTATGTGAAATAATGATTTGATTCTACACGAGAGAATGTTTTCAGAGTTCTGGTTTAGATCAGATCCAAAGGTCTTAGAGAGTATTAAAGATGGGCAATGAATTTTAAATCACTTTTTTTTAATCTTAATAAGAAATTATGGTTATGTACAAAGCAATATTAGTTGTAAAGTAAATGCTAAGTATAGGAATAGGTGTCAAATGTCTTGATAAGAAAAATTGGAAACAGGAAATATTTTTGTTCAATGATTATAATAAAAGCATACTTTAAATTACTATTACAGTTAGTCAAATTTAAACACGTGATTCTTTTTTTTTTTTTTTTGATGAGGAAGATCAGCCCTGAGCTAACATCCATGCCAATTCTCCTTTTGCCAAGGAAGATCGGCCCTGAGCTAACATCTATTGCCAATCCTCCGCCTTTTGTTCTGCTTTTTCACCCCAAAGCCCCAGTAGATAGCTGTACGTCATAGTTGCACATCCTTCTAGTTGCTGTATGTGGGTCGCGGCCTCAGCATGGCCCAAGAAGTGGTGCGTCGGTGCGCGCCCGGCATCTGAACCCGGCCGCCAGTAGCGGAATGTGCGCACTTAACCGCTAAGCCACGGGGCCGGCCCCCAAAACACATGATTCTTAAGAGAGAGAACTATTTTCCCTTCAATTACTCTGGTTCTTCAGGACAATGTCTACTCAGTACCTTCCTAAATTTGTGTGGATTCCTTTGTAATGTTCCACATACATCACAACTAAATTGGTATTAACAGAATGCATTTTTAAAGTGGGATTTTTGTTGTTGTTCTGAAATTTCCTGGGAAAAAAAGCATAAGAACCCTGAAATATCGTATGTGCAAAAGGAATGAACAAGAAGCAATTCTTTTTTTTTTTTTTTTTGGTGAGGAAGATTGGCTCAGAGCTAACATCTGTTGCCAATCCTCCTCTTTTTGCTGAGGAAGATTAGCCCTGAGCTAACATCTGTGCCCATCTTCCTCTATTTTATATGTGGGATGCTGCAACACGTGGCTTGATGAGCAGTGCGTATGTCCGTGCCTGGGATTCGAAACTGTGAACCCTGGGCCACGGAAGCAGAGCATGCGAACTTAACCACTATGCCACCGGGCCGGCCCCAAGAAGCAATTCTTTTTTGTACCAAGGTGGGCACACAGGAATACATCTGTGTGCTCTGGGTCAGGGCGCAGGAACCTTTCAGAATGACAGGTTCTGCCATGGCTCTAGAGGGAACACTTGCAAATGTCTTCTAGTGTCTCGGGGCTGAGCATGCCCACCGGAACTGGGAGTGCCTGTGAGAGGCTGTGGGCTGCCAGGCCCCATCACCAGGATTGATTAAGTGCTAAATATCCTGCAAGACGGAGGGGAAAGAAAGGTATATGTCTGAGCACAGAAGTGAAGATACAGAGATGGGGAAAGATAAAAAATGGTAAAGAATGAAAGACAGAGAATGAAATTAGAGATGGAAGAAAGAATGAAGTAGTGACTATGAGGAGATAAGAGAGAGGAAAGTAGATAAATGTGAAAGAAGGGAACATTTATTGAGCATCTTCTCTGCCATACAAGCTAGTACTTGGGTATCCTCCCCATCTTAGTGATGAAGCCGAGCCTCAGAGAGCCTACGTCATTTATCCAAGGTCATACAACCAATAAGTGATGAAGCCAGGGTTGGCCCCAGGTGTGTCTGACTCCAGTGCCTGTGAATTTCCCATTGCACAAAGGAGAGTAAATCCACAGTCCTTAGCAGCCATATCCTGGCCTTAAATCCAGTGGGCAGCAGTCTGGGGCCCAATGTTCCTTTCTAGATTTCCTGTATGCCACCCCAAGCTGCCTAGAAGTTACGCCATTCTCTCTCTTACTACTCTTCAGTCTCGCACATTTCAGAGTAAGAATGTCCCTCCGTTATAGGCACTGCTAACATAGTCCCTTGCCAGATAGGCAAGGAATTCCACTGCAAGAATATTTTTATAATCATTTACAGGAAAATTTTTAATTTAACTTAAATATTTCCTTTTTTCACAAGAAATCTTTGGTTTAGTCTGTAATTCATTTATAAACTCCCAGAAGACATAAAAATAGACTCAAACTAATGGAAAAACATCCCCTGTTCTTGGATAGGATGACTCAACAGTTCTTCCAAAATAAATTTATAAATGCAAGCAATCCCAATTAAAAAAATCAACAAACTATTTTATAGATTTGGACAAGTCAATACTAAAGTTTCTATGAAACATGTAATAAACATTGAAAAGATAAACTACAAGGTGTATTAGCTTAACCAGGTATTAAAACATTCTATAAAGCATCTATAATTACAATAGCGTCGTACTGGTACATAAATAGACCAATTGGCCAGTGGAATAGCGTGTCTAGAGACAGACCCAAGCACACATAGAAGCTTAGTAAAGGTGACATCTCAAATCACTGGGGGTAAAGATGGACTTTTTAATAAATGTTGTACGTACTACTAAGTAGCCAAAAGATAAAACTGGATCCTTATCTCACACTATATATGAGAACAAACTCCAAATGGATTAGGGATCTAAATGTAAATAAATGAAGCTATACCAGTACCATAGGGAAACATGGGTGACTACCTCTTTAACTTTGGTATAGGGAAAGATTTTCTAAATAAAGACTCAAAATGCAGAGGGAAAAAAATAATGGATTGTTAATTTGAATACATAAAACTTAATTTTTTCCATGGCAAAAAAACTCCACCCTAAACAAAGTCAAAGATAAATGACAATCTGGGAGAAAATATTTGCAATGTATTCCACAGACAAGAGGTCAATATCCCTAATGTATAAAGAACTCTTAGGGGCCGGCCCGGTGGCGCAAGCAGTTAAGTGTGTGTGCTCCGCTGCGGCGGCCTGGGGTTTGCGGGTTCGGATCCCGGGTGCGCACCGAGGCACTGCTTGTCAAGCCGTGCTGTGACGGCATCCCATATAAAGTGGAGGAAGATAGGCATGGATGTTAGCTCAGGGCTGATCTTCCTCACCAAAAAAAATAATAATTAAAAAAAAATAAAGAACTCTTAAAAATTGAGGGACAGGGGACAAAAACCCAATGAACAGACAACTCACAAAAACAAGATATATAAATGGCCCTCAAACATGTCAGAAAATGTTCAAGTTCACTCATAATTAAAGAAATGCCAATTAAAACAAGACAGATACCATTTCTTGCCTATCAGACTGGAAAAAATTAAAAAGCAAAAACTTTTTTAAAAATTAAAAAAAAAATTTAAGTCTCTGTTGGTGAGACTTTGGGAAAACAGGCACTCTCAAATTGGTACAACTCTTCTCAAGGGAAATGTCGCAATACCCAACAAAACTACATAGGCACCTGCCTTTGACTCAGCAATCCCACTTCCAGAAATCTACCCTGAAGATACACCTCCAAGAGTACAAAAACGTGAAAGCACAAGGTTATTCATTGCAGCATTGTTTGTAATAGCAAAATACTGGAAATAACCTAAGTACCTGTGGTAGGCAGAATAATGGCCCCCCAAAGAAGTCCATATGCTAATCCCCAGAACCTGTGCATATGTTACCTTACATGGCAAAACGGGATTTTGAAGATGTGATTAAATTAAGTAAGGGTTTTGTGATGAGGAGATTATCCTGAATTATCCAAGTGACCCCAATGTAATCACAAGGGTCCTTATAAGTGAAGGATGGAAGCAAGTGAGTCAGAGTTAGAGATGAAGATGCTACACTGCTGGCTTAAAGAGGGAGGAAGGGGACACGAGCCAAGGAATTCAGGCAGCCTCTAGAAACTGGAAAAGTCAAGGAAAGGAATTCTCCCCTAGACCCTCCAGAAGGAATATGGCCCTGCTAACACCTTGATTTTCGTTCAGTGAGACCCATCTCAAACTTCTGGCCTCCAGAACTGTAAGATAATTTGTGCTGTTTTAAGTCACCAAGTTTGTGATAATTTGTCATAGCAATAGGAAACTAATACAGTGCCCATACATAATTTGAATAAATTATGATATATCCACACAATGGAGTACTATGCAACTGTTAAAAAAATGAGGAAGATCTCTATGAACTGATTTGGAATGATTTCTAGGATATTCTGCTAAATGAAAAAAGCAAGGTCCAAAAGGGTGTCAATGGCATGCTATCCTTTGAGTAAGAAAGAAAGGGACATAAAATACACGTGTATCTGTTTATTGTACAAAAGAAATGCAGGAATGGGGCCGGCCCGGTGGCGCAGCGGTTAGGTGTGCACGCTCCACTGTGGCGGGCCTGGGTTCGCAGGTTTGGATCCCGGGCGCACACCGATGTACCGCTTGCTGGGCCACGCTGTAGCGGCGTCCCACGTAAAGCAGAGGAAGATGAGCACGGATGTTAGCCCAGGGCCAATCTTCCTCAAGAAAAAAGGGGAGGATTGGCATCAGATGTTAGCTCAGGGCTAGTCCTCCTCACAAAAAAAAAACAGAAATGCAGGAAGGATAAACCAAGGATTAGAGAGGTTACACACCCCATAGAGAGGGCGTGGGAAAGTGCTCTGTAAATAAGAGGGGAATGGGAATAGCTCTGTAAATAAGAGGGGAATGGGAATAGGTTAGTAGGGATGAGGAGGGAGCCACACTTCTTGGAGTGTATCTTTTTGTACAGCTTTGACTATTAGAACATAGTAATGTTTCATATACTCCCCTGCCCTGTAACTAATTAAAATCAACCAGGATGTGGAGAGAATACAAAGTATAACTGTATTGCAAATAAATAACCTAACCACACTGAAGGAGCTCAGGAACAACTCAGTTAACAGGAAAACAGTATTCTGACTGGATACTGTAAAGACAAAAAGAACATATAAACAATGTACTCTAGTTAGTGAATCTGTCTCTTACAGGGGTATGTACAGTACTGGCAATTCTGTAACTACCTTCTGTGTCTACTAGGATTGAAGTGAATATATTGTAGAAAATCAGAGCCAAGTTTATCATTGTCTGAGAAAAAACTTACAAATAAAGAAAGGGGAAAGGGAGCCGGGCCAGTGGTGCAAGCGGTTAAGTATGCGCGCTCCGCTGCGGCGGCCCAGGGTTCACTGGTTCAGATCCCAGGTGCTCACCAACTCACTGCTTGGCAAGCAATGCTGTGGCGGCGTCCCATATAAAGTGGAGGAAGATGGGTTAGCTCAGGGCCAGTCTTCCTCAGCAAAAAAGAGGAGGATTGGCAGATGTTAGCACAGGGCTGATCTCCTCACAAAAATAAAGGGGCGGGGGGGAAAGGCTAGAAAGAAATAACTTACTGGATTGGAATCAGAGGTATCAATATGAACTCCTATTTTAGAATATATATACTTATAGAAATAGAAATGAGTATAAATGTCTGTATACACATGGGTTAGTATATGTACATGTCTTTGCTAAGAAGATCTAGGAACAATGGCCATAGCTATAAGCATACCTAGAGCCCAGATCTTGACTTCTAAATACATTCTCCAATAAAAGGAACCAGGACTCCTTGAACAAGTGATTAATTCCAGGCCTGGGGCAGGAGCAATATATATGGAATATCTTATGATCACAGAAAATAAGCAAGCAATCAAAAATGGATAGAGTATATCAAAAGGACATAGGAGCCAACTGGAAGAAGTTCCCAATAGCCAAAGCCAGAACTATTTAAGCCACAAAATAAATCGATGATAACCCATAGAATAAAATGTCCATGAGAACATATTGATATAAATAATTGAATAAATAAATACATGGAGAAGGGACAGCTTTTCTAATGAACACATATAGATGGAATGAAGGAGATAAAAAATCATCATTAGGCAAACACCACCAGTAATAATTGTTGCATGTAGGATCTCACCAATGAATATTAGGGTGTGGGCATCTTTAAGGGGCTAATGTTCTACCTACCACATACATACACACGAACATCTGGTTATTTGCAGCACACCTCGCCCTCTACCCACCAAATTAGATGAGAAGTTCCTTGAATATAGAGCCTATACCTTACACATATCTGAATCCTGCTTAGCATGTAGCACATTATTCTATATATATGAATAACTATATTTTTTAGTTTATAACTATACCTCATTTCCTTAACACCAAACTCTAACAACAGACATACAGGTCAAAGGCTAGCCCTCATGTTGTTGTTGTTTAATCTTTAGTTTGTTGCTTGCACACAGTAAACAGTGAATAAACTGCTTGACTAATCCTTACATGGACCATAACCGCCTTGCCTACATAGCATGATAGCACAGCAAGGACCTATGGAATCCTTTCTTCCCTCATTCTTTCTGCTTTATGCTTCCAGTTTCCATCCTATTTTATAACATCAAAATGCTTTTCTGGCCACTCAGGTGATATACAATTAGTTTAGGTGTGCCATCTAGTGGCATTTTAAGGAAGTATTCATTTTCACCTCAGTGATGCTTAGTTGACTGAGTTGAGACATCCATCTACCATCCTCAGTAACAGAGGCTAGACAAAGCAGTGGGAAACTGAAGTTTGCTGATCTGAAAACATCATTATAACTAGTAGTGTGAATCCCCTCCAGCTCAGCTTAAACCAAAACTGCTAATCAAAAAAGAAAACTTTTTGATTTGAAGTCTTTTGTAAATTTTTTTTTTTTTTTTGGTGAGGAAGATTGGCCTTGAGCTAACATCTGTGCCAATCTTCCTCTAATTTTTTTATGTGGGTTGCCAGCACAGCATGGCTGATGAATGTTATAGGCCCACAAACCCGGGCTGCCAAACTGGAGTGTGCCGAACTTAACCACTATGCCACTGGGTCGGCCCCCTTTTATAAATTTTTATTAACCTGATTCCAGTGATTGATTTAATTTCATGATTAACTTACATAAACTGAGAATTTATTTGGTTCCATCTCCAATATACCTTATATTAAATCACTGGCAATCACCCCTTACAATTATATAACATAATTGAAAAGGACAGGGCAAAGTTCTCAACCCAGGCTGTGCATTACAGTCCCCTGGAGAGCTTAAAACAACAACATGCCCGGCCATGAAGAGAACTGATTGATCTGGGGTGGGATCCAGATCCAAAAGCTCCTGGGTGAATCGAATATACAGCCAGAGTCGAGAACCCTGCCACTGGTATAAGATGTAGCTGAATCTCTAATTCTGGTCCTTTCCTCTGAAACAAACAATAATATGGAATTATTGAGTTATGATTTATCTTTTTTTACCAAAAATAAAAGTAGAACTAAAAAAAACCCACTGGGAAAAGGATTCTAGTTATTAGGCTTTTCTTTAATAAAAGTTTTGCTTTATTTCTTCTATTTATCCTTTTATTGAGGTGCCATTGAATAGGAAAAAAGCCAAAAGATACGCCATCACAGGCTAAAGATATTAGTAGGCGCAGTGTTTCAATCAGGATTTTAAAAAATCTCCCCTTTGAGGGAAGGGGGGAGGGAGGAGGGTGAAAGCGATAATTCGGTACATGTGTGTGGTGATGGGTTGTAATTAGTATTTTGGTGGTGAACATGATGTAATCTATGCAGAAATAGAAGTATAATGATGTACACCTGAAATTTTTACAATGTTATAAACCAATGTTACTGCAATAAACAAAAAATTTAAAAAAAATCTCCCCTTTGAAAAACTTACAAAGACACGTCGTCTTCCACCCCAGTGGCCCACTCCTTCCATTTACAGAGTCCTGCTCAGTCCTAGGGGCTCTCGGACGTGCAGGGCAGAGCAATGGCTCCAGTGAATGAATGAATGAAAGAATGATGCCCCTGAACCCCAGTGCTCTCCGGAGGCCATGGGTGTACAGGGGAGGAAGCAGCACCAATTCTGGGATGAGGAGCCAAAGGGCAAAAAGTGGTCCTTGCCCCTTTGCACTCCCCAGTCTCCCCCAGTTGAGAGACAGCATAATCTTCTGAAACTAAGATAACCCCTGAAGTACCTATGTTAAACTCTTTGGTCTGTGTTCCCGTAGGAAAAAAAAGCACTGGAATTCAACTGATAGGATTTGAGCAAAGTTTGCAGTGAGGAAGGGGAATTAAAATGACCTTTGAGCTGATTCAAGATACCCTAGTTGTGTCTCTCACGTATAAATGTATAATGAAATCAATGTGTTACTCGCTTATATTGTAAATATTCATAGTGATGAAAGGACACTCTGCCCTTCAGGGATTCCCTGACCCTGATTCCAGATGGTCTAACAGAAACAATACAGAATCCCAGCAGGAAAAAGAAAAAATCACAGCTGATCTCCAGAGAGGCCATTGCCCAGGACAGCAGCGCCACCTGCCGAACACAGGCACCAAATGCATCCTGTATTAGTTTCTTGGGGCTGCCATCATGAAGTAGCACAAAGTGGGTGGCTTAAGCAACAGAAACTCATTGTCTCAGTTCTAGAGGCTGGAAGTCCAAAATTAAGGTATCAGCAGGGTTGGTTCCTTAAGAGAGCTGTGAGGGGAGGATCTGTTCCAGGCTTCTCTCCTTGGCTTATAAATGGCCAACCTCATACTCACATGGCATTCTCCATGTATTCATGTCTCTGTGACCAGATTTCCCCTTTCTATAAGGACATCAATCATATTGGATTAGGGTCCACCCTAGTGACCTCATTTTAACTTGCTTACCTCTGTAAAGACTCTGTCTCCAATAAGGTCACATTCTGAGGTAATGGGGGTTAGGACTTTAACATATTAATTAGGGGGGGATACTATTCAACCCATAACATACCCCTTTCAAAAAGGGGAGGCAGCTATTGGCATACTCCTGAGCTTCTGTTAAAGATGAACACCTGACCCATGGGGGCCTTGTGACTCTCAGACCTGATATCGCCATTTGGGATCAACAAGCATACGACAACCCCAAGAAAAGGGCCCATTTGCCGGTCAAATGAGAATGTATTTGAGGATATGGCTGGCCTGGTCCTATTGTCATCTCAGCTTTGCACAGAGGAGTAGGAGCTACCTCTTTGGGAAAAACTGTATTCCCCACTCTGCCACATGAAGCAAAACTACTAGCTCAATAGGGGCTTTGGATTCACAGATTCTCCCAAATGCCTGGGCCTGGTTCACCTTTGCTTCAACTAAGCTGAAAACTGATGGTGCCAATAGTGCTCCTGCCAGTTTGACTTCACCACCAGCTATAGTGGTCGATGGGATCAGTGGACAGAAATCAAGGCTGTTCTCAGAGCTCTGGTCTGTCGGGCTGAGGGGCAGGTTGTTGGGAGGGGCAATCTGCCATGAGCCCTGAATGTCCCTGCACATTCTTGCTGAGTAGGCCAAGAATGCAAGGGGCAGACTGCTCTTTGCTCAGGCCATTTCTATGGGTTATGTTTCCAGTGAACAACCTTCAAAAATGAAGTCAACGCCCCTCCCATCCAACCACTCTCCACCCTCCCCACCCCCTGCCAACTCCACCAGCTCAGCACTCACTATAAAAGCAGCAGATTCCCCAAGCCCAGTGTTCCTCGAATGTGCCACAAAGCCACTGAAGGCACTGCACCCATTTAAGCCCATCTTTATCACCTCCGTGAGGCTTCAGGGGCATGGGGAATTGACACCAACCTCATGCTTATGCTGCTTGCTGCGCTATGAGTAATAAAGTCTTCTGTCTCTGACATTGGTGGCTCCTGTGTTCTGCCAGTGTCCATGAGATGGTAACAGGCTAATCTGTCAGCTTGCAACAGGGTAAAATCCAAGACTCTTCACAGACCCTGACTTCATGGGGACTGAGATAAGAGTAAAAGCCTTGTAGTTTCCAGAGGTCTTAGACAAGTATTCTGAGTATGTGACATGTTTGGCTGGTTCAGACACCTAATGTTTGGTCTCCCCTAGGTCACTTTGCTCTGTTACAATAATTCAGTTGCCCATTCTTTAAATTATTCCATTCCCCTGAATGAAGTTTGTATACTGCACCAGACATTCTTATCAGTCTTTATTGGCAAAATAACAGCAACAACTAATATTTATAGAGTGAGAGACACTGTCCTAAAGACTTGAGCCACTGTTCTATACATTCTCTATAAACTGTCATCTTTACTCCTGAAAACAACACTCTGAAGGGGATACTATCACCTCCAGTTTACAGATTAGGAGACTAAGGCACAAGTCACACAGTTAGTCAGGGGCAGAGGTGGGATTCAAACCCAGGCAGTCTGGCTTTAGTCCTCTCACTTTTAACCATTCACTATGGTCTCACAGTAGGACCTTCTCCTCTCAGGGCCAGAATGAACCACAGAAGCCTACAGACCTTTGTTTGAAATCTTAGGAAAATAATTCTGGTCAAACTTTTAACACTTCATTTTGACATACAACATTTTAAAATACTTTTTGACAACTTACATTAGGCAATTAGATAGTCATCTACTTTGCTTTGATCTTTTCTATCCAGCCTATGTATAAATCTAGTGTCAAGTTTTCACACTCTGTATTAATTTCCTATTGCTGCTATAACAAATTATCGAACTTAGTGGCTTAAACAATACAACAAATTTATTTTCTTACAGTTCTGGAGGTCAGAAGTCCCAAAAGGGCTGGTGGGACTGTGTTCCCTCTGGAGGTTCTAGGGGAGAATCCATATCCTTGTCTTTCCAGCTTTTAGAGGCTGCCTGAATTCCTTGGCTCATGGCCCTTTACTCCATCGTCAAAGCCAGCAGCATAGCATCTTCAAATCTCTCTCTCTGTCTCTGACCCTCTTGCCTCCCTCTTTCCCTTATAAGGACCCTTGTGATTACACTGGGCCCATCCAGATAATCCAGGATCTTCCCCATCTCAAACTCCTTAACTTAATCACATTGCAAAGTCTCTTTTGCCAAGGTAACATATTCTCAGGGGATCAGGATGCACATGTCTTTGGGAGGGCCATCATTCTGCCGACCCTATACTCTAAGCAGTTAGCTCTTTCTATGGTATGGAAATTTTTACACAAGTATCTGGATTGGAGATTTCAACAAGCCCATTCACCAGATAATTAATAATCCATTTCATCTTGGCCTTAAGGATAGAGCCCCAAGAGCATTTTACCTTTTGGGCCAAAGAGAACATACTGCTAGAACACATGTGGTAGAAACTTTAACCACTGTAATAACATAAAAGCTTAATTATTTGAAAATGTACCTGAAGGTCAGCATGCGTAACCATGAACTCCTGTTGGTTTTTCATATTTTCATTCATAGATTTTGAAAATATAAACCCCATCTTGACCTAAAATGTAAAAAAGCCAAAAGGCTTAAAACAATATATTCTACCTGCATCCTCAAATGCTCTGCTTTGAGCTACCATGAGCTTATAACAACATAAAAAAAGAAAAAAATTTCTCACCTGGGAACACAGTGTGGATTCTGGTCCTTGCTCCTAACTAGCTGTCTGATCTTAGGCAAACTTAACCAGCCTGGCCATCATTTACTCAAAGACTAGCTGATTGAACTAGATGATTTCTAAAATCTTCTCCTGCTCTAAAGTATATGGCTCCATGTTTCCTGATTTTGCTTCCTACAGTAAATCTTGAAAAACTGAATAGTTTAAAACAAGCAAACAAAAAAACTCTCCCTTTTTTGTGAGGGACAGGATGGATACCAGCCATCCTTTGACTTCTGTACAGTTTGATGATATAACCTTTGCTTCTGAGGAGTGGTGATTCAGAATGTGCATCGTGCACCTTGAGGACAGAATTCTCTGTGCTCCTTGCATTTGTGTTTTAGGACGTTTTAGGTATCTCAAGGTCACTATATCAATACTCTTCCTGTAATCCCTGCCCCTCTCCTACACACCCCCTATTTCCATCCACCTACTGCTGACATGCCTTGGCCATCCTCCTCTAGCTTCACCTTTGTTCCCTTCAAGCTACCACTGAAGTTTGGAAAAGGGGAAAAAACATAGGATACTTAAATGTCCTGGGAAACACAATTTTTAAGTGAATACATAGTACTGTCTATCTTATTTATTTACTTAAGAAGTTCTTAAGCGGGCTGTCAATTCTAGGTGGCCCAGAACTCCAATTTTTTGTTCTTAATCCAATCGGGTGGGTACAGAAGACCTTCAGTTAGTTGCTGATTTTACTTTCAGAAGACTGCAAAACTCAGGGAAGTTACAACTGCTCTACCCTCCTCGACAATGTTGCTGATTCTCTTTGGTAGGCTGTGGAGCAGGGTTGTGAACCTCAGGTCAGAGTGGCCAGTCATAATACTTTCTATCCAGGATTCACAGTATTCTGCGGGAAGCCCAGCAGAGCTCCTATTTTCCACACTCTTAGGAAATCCTGCGTTCTGGCTAAGTGGGGAGAAGATGGGGGAGAAGGAGGGCATTTCATGCCAGGTGGAATGGGTTATTCCAGCTAATGCGGCTCCAGGTAAGTGGGAACTACAAGCCAGACTTCGGTGGCTTCCTTGTATTCTGGCCAAAGACATACCCCGTAATTACAGGGGCCTCAAAGCCAGAGTCAGCTTCAATGCTGGGCATAGGCAAACCACTCACCAGAGAGAAGGGGCACAGTCCTGGGAGGTCATGAGGTTTCCCTGCCCCTCTGCCACTCCATCCTAAGACCA
This sequence comes from Diceros bicornis minor, assembly GCF_020826845.1. NCBI lineage: Eukaryota > Metazoa > Chordata > Mammalia > Perissodactyla > Rhinocerotidae > Diceros > Diceros bicornis. The sequence goes on from NC_080761.1 coordinate 29,390,536, forward strand.
GAGTTAGAGGCTATCTTTTGAGGGTGGGAAGATCTAGCAGAAGTTCTTTCCCTTCTCTAAACTCTGACAGCCCCATGTCAATTGTCTCCTACAGCAGACCAGAACAGGAGCAATATATTACCCATCTTGGCAGTCTCCTTGGTGTCTCTTTCCCGTAAATGTTTGCAGAAAGCATGAGTGATACAAGAGAAACTCTGGCTCAGGCCACTTGCCATTCCTTATTTTTCTTCTACACATGGAAGTGAATGACTGAACTTTTACATGTGCTGTAAACATTTATAAAGAAAACAACTGTCCTCTAATCCCATTCCTACACACACACACACACACACAAACACAACCTGTCTGTCACAGAGCTGTGTCTCTGACAGTGCCCCTATTTATAGAGGGTAGGATCCCCCCTGAAGAGCAGGGACAGTCCTCACGTCAGCCACCTAAGGAAGAGAAACTATTTGGAAAGTTAGGACCCAGGCTTACCTCTTTCTGGGCCTTGCTTTCTTGGGTCTGGATTGTAGTCTGAATGTGTTAAGCGACGCTCCTAAGAGTTAAAAGTAGAAGCCAAGCAGGGAGAAAAGCTTCCCCGTGCTTCTCGGCGGAGACCACACCTGGAAATGATTGCACCACACCTTATAAACTATGCCCTGGAGTTCAGTATTTTCAACCTTCCCCTCCTTCCCCACCCTATCACAGCCATTTTCCAGTCTAGGAGTTTCCTTAGGGTGTCCAGAATACTCTCAGCTTTCTCTCTCCTGCTCACAAAATATATATCAGAAATGATGACTATAGTTAACACTGCTGAATGATACATAGGAAAGTTGTTCAGAGAGTAAATTCTAAGACTTCTTATCACAAAGAGAATTTTTTTCTTTTTATTATATCTATATGAGATGATAGATGTTAGCTGAACCTATTGTGGTAATCATTTCACAAGATATGTAAATCAAACCATCATGCTGTATGCCTTAAACTTATACAAAATGTCAGTTATTTCTCAATACAACTATTGGAAAAGAGAGAAAAGAAGCAAGAGTGACCTTGCAATGGCGATAACTTTGAATTCACATAATTATATGTCTCTCCAAAATTTCAACACTTTATCATTGGTGACAAATGTCTTGCTACTTACAACTTAGACACCAGTGTGTCTCAGGGCTGAGAATGCTGATTTGGGTCCCTTTTGCCTTCATTTTTCCTTTGATTACTCCTGAGACCTTAGAAAGGGCCCTTTCATGCTCCAGCCCTGCCTCAGCAGTGCTATAGATTACAATGGAAGGGGGTATTGCTGAGGAGGAGAGTTGGGGCTGCAGGTTCCAGGCAGCCTTCTTCCAGTCACCCTTGGGGACCTGGATTTGATTCTACTTATTAAAAAAAAAAAAAAAAAAAAAAAAAGGATAATTCCATGACCCATCATGACCTCTGTCATGCAAATTTCTGCAATGACTCATTTCCTGATCTAATGACACATTACCTACATTTATGACTGGTTCCATAATTACAACCATTTTCAACGTGTTTGGGTTCCATTCAAACTAGGCCACTTCCCCTGCAAAGTCTAGCGCGCGCGTTCCGTTCAAACTAGCCCACTTCCCCTGCAAATTCCAGGACCGAACCCACAGCTTCGGGGAGGTTTTCCCCAATTCAACCCCACCCGCGCTCCCTGGACCCAATTATTGTAACTTGGGAACTTCCTGTAGTGATGTGATTTCCGTTGATAATCTCTGCCTTCCTTCACAACTGGATTACAACGTTACGGGGGAGGCCAAGAGTCCTTGCGACGAGAACAGACTCTTCTGAGTCTAGGTTGGCGACACTGGTCAGCACTGGGGGCCGGAGGAGAGCCAAGGGCGGCGCTCACGAGGAGCAGGCGCCCAGGGCGGCTGGGCAAGCCCGGGGCCCCGGAGCTCGGCGCCTGCGGACGCGGCCGCACGGCCCCGCCCTCCCCACCCGCCTGCGGCCGGCCGGTCCCGCACGGCCGGCGCTCACTCACTGGGCAGCGGGCGGCGGAGGCGCGGGGACCACGGTGATCGTGGCAGAGCCTTCGGGCCGGGGATCTCCTAGACCGCGGCGGTGACCCGGCCTCGCCCCGCAGAGCCTCGCCATTGGCTGGCGTAACAGTAGATTCCCAGCCTCAGCCAATCAGCGCAGCCCTCGGCTTTCTTAAAGGGCCCGCACGCCTGACCCGAGGCCTGGGTTCCTGGCCAGGCGCCTGGAACGGACAGGTCAAAGAGGCAAATTCAAAGCAGCAGGAACTCAGCCGTCAGATTTTTGAGGGGAGGCAGAGGAAGCAGAATGGAAATCTCATTTAAAGGCCTCAGTGAGTTTTGTCAGTTACCCACGTATATGAGGAATCCATGCTCCTGCTCTGAGCTGAGCTAAGATTCGACAGAGTTTAATGAGCCATCTCTCTGTTATTCTCCAGAAATAGTGTCAACCACCACTGTTGAGTCTGTTTCCGAGATGAGAATGTGTCTCATGAGTAGTTGTCACTTAAACATATAATCCACATTTATAAACTTTTTTTAAGGTCTTTTCTACTTGCGGAATAGGTTTAATGTTGAGAGTGGACATTTTTCTTTTCTTTGGTTGAATCTCACAATAGACACAGTTTATTTAATGTTAGAGCCTCAGTCTCCTCATCTGTTAAATGCCACCATTAAAGTGCCAAACAGGTTCAGACAAGAAAAAAAAGGAGCAGATTCGACCATAGTTACTAATTCTTTATTTTTGGACAGAGCTGTCTCTCTCCTCTGCTGCTCTGACAGCTGTCCATTTCTTCTCACCCCCACCAGCGATTTCTATCTAGAGTAAGTCAAGCCTCTCTCCCAGGCTCATTGAGAGAGTATTTGAGGAGCTGTTGGCACTCTGTTCTTTGCTATTAAATGGCTTGGGAGAATAGCATGGACTTCACCAGGCTCTGACCTTGAGGAAGGTCCATCAGGAGGGTCACTGCTCTTAACCCTGGCTGATCACCACATCAGTGGGAAAGGTGAGTGAACACCACACAGACCTCCTAGGCTTGCCTCGATGCTCTCAGCACCGGCCCTCAGTATTCTGGAGCTTGGGTCCCACATTCCAGACACTATTTGTTGAATGGCTGTGTAGCGAAATCTCACCAGCATCCCTGTTTCCAGTTGTGGGAGTGGATAGGTTGCCAAGATAGCCTATGTACCACAGGAGCAAAGCCATGTGGAGCTTTGACTCTTTAAGGGAGGGTAACAACTGATAAAAGAAGTGGGGAATAGCATTTGAATGCAAAGGCTCTAGCATTAGCACAAGTAGATTCAATGTCCAGCTTTGTCACTGTCACTCTTTATCCTCTCCAAAACTTACTTTTATCATCTCTACCACAGAACTAAAGCCATCTAACTTATGGGATTGTGCAGACTTAATGAGAAAATATATTTAGATACTTAGCAGTGTCTGGCACATAGTTAGTATTCAATAAACAGTAGTAACCAGCAACAGTAGGGAGCTGTTACTAACTCTAGGTCAGAAGGGACAAGGGGGAAGGAGCAGTTACTAACACCAGGCAAGAGCCATACTGTGGCTGTAGGAGAGGGTAACCCAACAGGAGCTATGTTGTTCAGTAGAAGAAAGCAGTCAATGCTGACCTTTATCCCAGCAGGGTGAGATCCTGTGATTGTAGCCACTGCTAGGACCTCAGCTCAATGTGGGGACAGAGTGGAGAAGACAGACCCATCTCGCTGTCCCCCGTGCTCTGATATCCTGCTGAGGTCTTCCATTGGCTAGATCTACTAGGAAGCCAGAAGACGAGAGAGCCAGGTTGATGCAGTCTATAGAGGTCAGCCTCTTACACACAAAGACTGGAGGGACAAATGGAAAATATCCAGCACACCATTTCTACAACCTTGGGTTTGTCATGTTTGGAAGTCCTAGTTCAAAAGGAAGAAATGCCTCCACTAGAGGACCCAGCTATGGTTCTATTGAATTGGAAGCTGAAACTACCCCCTGATCATTTTGGTTCCTCATAGTGATGGAATTGGGATAACTGATCCCAATTACCAAGGGAAAATTGGGTTGCAGCTCTACAGTGAAAGCAAGGAGAACTGTGCGTGATGCCCAGAGATTCACCGGGCACGTCGCACTACTTCCATGTGCAATAACAATGATCACTAGATAACTGCAGTAACCTGATAAAGTCAGACCACTTCAATTTCAGACTATGCAGAAATTAAAGTGTTGCATCACCACACCAGATAAAAAATTTCTGATTTACCGAGCTACTGCATAGGGCAAGGGAAATATAAGTGAATGAAGTAGAAAGCTATGATTATCAATTTTAGCCTTGTAACACACTACAGAGGCAGGGACTGTTGTAGCTCTGCATATAAAATGTTAATCATTTTTTCCCTGCCCCTCTTTCCTTGTTACCTGGTATGAAGAATACTGGTGGAGACAAATATTACAATTTAGTCTCTAGGTCAGAGTATACCTAAATTGACATCACCTCAAAGCAATATGGTGGTTGGTGGGATTCTGTGATTCTCATGTGTAGTGGATGAGCTTCTCTTCATCTGAGCAAAGGGCAGGAATAAATGCTGAGTGGCAAAACAGGTAGACTATCTGGATTTTCTGTTTACCTTCCCTCATATCCATTCTCCTCCCTTCCCTGCCCTGTTCTATGCCCCTAGAAACTCACTCTTTAGAAAACTTCACCTGGGCTCTCCTCAGCTGGTTTCCATTTGGGTTTGGACAGTGGGAGTCATCTACAGGAGACTAGAGGCAGGAGGAAAGAAAGGTAGGGTATGTTTTCTCCATTCTTTCTCTGTTTGAGGCTGAGGATCTGATGGTGGCTGTGTCCTTCCACAACTCCGGCTCTCAACCAGTGGCCTCTTCTCCATGGCTCCAGCTCACAGAGCTCTGGAAACGCTTTCTTCCCTTACTTCTTAGCTTAGAGATGGTATGGGCTTTCCACTGTTGCTAGACTCTCAACTTGATGGTCCTCTTAACCCTATCCACACCCCTTTAAATAGTCTTCGTTGATATCTCTTTAGTGGAACCAGCTGAGTAGAATTCCTATTCCTGATGGAAACCTAACAGCTACACTTTAAACCGTACACATACATTATAAATACTCTTGTATGTATGACATTGTTCACAATTTTAAAATATAAGTGAAAAAAGTGACCATGAGAATATATACCCTGGGAATTAAGAGAAATCTTGGTATAGATATGGAACACATTTCATAGAATGTGAGGTAAGAGGATTAAAGGAAATTTATTTCAATATCAACAAATAACTTTAACTGGTATGTGCATTATTTCTAATTGTATGAATTTGTGAATGTATGTGTATATGTTTTTACACATACATATAAATAGGTGCTTTTTAGCATTTTGCATTATAGCATAAGGATTTTCATGTTCTTATATAGCATTCTTATACACCATTCATAACAGGTATATGATTTTCCACAAGTGTGTATACAATTTTTTTGCTACTGTCAATAACATCATGATGATCAACTTCATATACATAGTTTTTTAATATGTTGATTGGAAATCCTGGGTTAAATAATATAAATATTTTAGAGAGAATTGGTGTAAAATCCTCAACTCATTGAAAGTCCCCTATCCCAGGACAGTAAAATTACTCAGTATTTCCCCATACACTATAAAGTAGTTTTTGAAAAAACAAAGTTTTTGAAAGTTCCAGATGCGCTTAATAGTGTTTCCTTTTAACAAAAACACTTTCACAATGTGGGTGAATTTCTCCATTAATCTGGGAACCGGGTTTAGCCAAGAACCTCTGTCTGTGAAGGAGGGCAAGTAGTTGCACGATATAGGGCTGAGGCTAGAAGCTCTTCAATATGAAGCTGTTCTGGAATGGTGTTGCCCGTGCTCTGAGGAACACAGTCTGGATTTTAATCTTATACCTCAATCATGGAGCACGCCTGTAGCTTGGGCACAATCTGAACCAGAGCATCACTAAGCTTTGTATAAACCTTGTTTAGACTTTGTCCATTCCTCAACAGTGACACCATGTGGCAGTGTAATATAATGGCAGTGGTAGACTCATCCAGTTCTCTCCCTACCTAGAGATTTTTAAATTGAGATGTAATTCACATACCATAAAATCCACCGCTTTAAAGTATGTAGTGTGGTGGCTTTTAGTATATTCAAAAAGTTGTACAGCTATCACCCCAACTAATTCTATAACATTTTCATCACCCCAAAAAGAAACTCCATACCCAGTAGCAATCACTCCTCATTCTCCCCGTTCCCCCAGCCCCTGGCAACCTCAATCTGCTTTCTGTCTCAATAGGTTTACCTATTCTAGACATTCCACATAAATGGAGTCATACAATATATGGTCTTTTGTGTCTGGCTTCTTTCACTTAGCATAAGGTTTTCAGGGTTCATCTGAGTTGTAGCATGTATCAGTACTTCACTCTTTTTTATGGCAGAGTAATATTCCCAGGCATAGTTATACCACATTTTGTTTATCCATTCAAAATTAATAGACATTTATATTATTCTGACTTTTTTGCTATTATGAGTAATGCTGCTATGAACATTCATGTACAAGGTTTTGTACATATGTTTTCAGTTCTCTTGGGTATATATGTAGGAGTGGAATTACTGAGTCATATGGTAACTCCATGTTTAGCTTTTGTTAAACTCCAGTGTAGACACTGGAGCCAGAGTGCCTGGGTTCAAATCTTGGCTGTGCCACTTCCTAACTGTCTAGGCTTAGACAAGTTACTTAACTTCTGTGCCTCAGTATCCACATCTCTGAAATAGGGGCAATAATAATACTTTCCTCATAGGATTGTTGTAAAATTTAAATGAGCTAATATATGTAAATCACCAAGACACAGTGTCTGACGTAAAAAATGCTGTATGTTTTACTATGACTGCTATTTTCAATCTTTATTATAATTACTGCATTTTGTTTTGTTAACTTGGTAGTTAAAAAAAGTGATGATATAGCTTGTTGAGGTTTGCCATTGAAATGGAATAATCAGCGATGACAGTAATTTAAGGGGGCAGCAAAGTCAAGGAAAGCTTTTTTGAGCAGGCGGTGATTATATTTCAGAGTGTAGCCTGAATAAAACAAGGCTTCACACGGTTCAGGCCAAGCATGTAATAGCATTGTAAGAAAACACCAATTGACTGCTGAAGCATTGAAGAATAATACTTAAGCTTTTTAGAGGAGTCCCTGCAAATGCTCTGCACAGCATATTGAACAGACTCCTAACATCTTCTCTAGATATTTCTCTTTCCAAATTTTTTTTTGCTTACAGTAGCAGCTTATATTTCTCCTCCTTCTCAACCACAAGGTCTCCATACCACTAGACTAAACGCCTGTTAATTTCCTCCTCCTACAGCCCATGCAACTCACATGACCCTGTTCTCAGCCTGTGGCTCTCAGCCTCCTGCACCCCTGAGAAATTCAGCCTGGTCTCCTACCCTAAATGCCCTTTTTTTTTTTTAAATTCAGATTAGCCCCTGAACTCTGATGAATAAAATAATGTACCTTACTATATATTTCCTCTCCTTTGCAGGTCTTCACAAGAGGGACACAACATCTGTTTGTGACCCAGGGACACCAAAAAACCATACCTAGACCTCAGCCTTCATTCTTTTTCTCCTTCTATGGCTAGCATCCCTAGAAGTGCTGCACAGCTTGGCCTGGCAGTGTCTATGAAATTTCTTCCAAGCAAACCTAGGAATAAGCATGTCAATGATAGAATTTATTCTTCCCTATGCCAACTCCCCATCTTTCTCTTGCCCTCCAAGAACACATGAAAAAGGATGAGTTAACTGGGTTAAATTTTTTGTTGTTACAGCAGGCATTAATTATCCTCTTTACCAAAACCAAGCAAATGAGGGTTATTTCCATGACTATTGGAGTCTGTGAAATATAGGGTGATAGATACTCAATGATTTTGCTTGAGACCAATCCTCCTATACCAGAAGCAAGCTAGGACTACCTTTTCCAACCCAAACTTAGGCCAGCCCTCACTGGGTTTGGGGAAACTGCTTATCTCCACCTCCTGGGGCCTTGCCTTGAGAGAGTTGAACTTCAAGGGGTAGAAGTATGCCTACGTTGCTTCTGACTTCCCAAGTCTACCTCAGTGTCTGAAACCAGAGTGTCACTATCTTATCTTACTCTTAAAATGCTGCTATGATTTCTTTTACTTTGTCACCTCTGATTAGCCCAAAATCAGCAAGAATTTCTGGGTCAGAGACCTTCACTTGAGGTTGTAAAATGTAATTCACACGTTTCTACTTGGCTTGTTCATGCACAGGCATGATTGAAACCTATGCTTTCTACTTACTCCCCACTCTGCCATGTTCTGTAAGGAAGTAAAACACTTCATCCCCGAACAGAGTTCACACCCCTTAATGCTGATGCCTTAGCTGATGGTATTTCTTAGCCTCTGAGGCTTTCCCTCTGCAAAATTTGTCAAGGAATGCTCTAACCATAATTCAGAGCCTTTTTCTCTCATCCCTGGCACTATGCTCCCTGTGAATTTTTTCAGCTTCTGATAGCAAGTGACCTGAACCAATAATTTCATAGTCTGATTAATAGCAAGTCCCAGGTGTAAGACCAAGGCCTTGGGCCACTCCTAGCATACTGCCACCAACTTTGCATTTCCAGAAAGGATTGTAATTTCTTCTTGAGAAATTATGAGTCTCTTGACTGGTTAAAACCAGCTTCTAGTTGTTAATTCTAGCTTAATATTTCATGTTTAGACTTCCTTAATTTAGAGAACTCACAAATATTGTGAAAGCCTAAAACTCTTGCTATAATATCCTATTCTGGAACAGCATATTAAAACATATATATCATCCTTGATTCCCTTTTTCCCCTTAGTACTCATATCTGTCAACAAGTTCCATTAGTTCTACTTCCAAATTATACTTTGAATGTGGTGTACAGCAACAGATCCTAAAAGTCTCCCAGCTTCCATGCTGGCCCCTCTATACTCCATTCTTCAGACCACAGCTAGAGTGATATTTTCAGAACATCCATCAGGTAACTCCTCTGCTTAAATCACCCAGTGGCTTTCCATTGCAATTAGAATCCAACCTTCTTCCCTCAGTCCTCAAGGCCCTTCATGATGTGATCTGATCCACCACGTCTCCCTTCAGTCTATAATCCAGCCACAATGACCTTCTTTCCATCCTTAGAACTTGCCAAATTTGTTCCTTCCTTATGGTCTTTGCGCCTGTTGAGCCCTCTGCTAGGAATGCTCATCCTATAGATCTTTTCATGGTTGTCTTCATAATTCATTTCTCAAATATTACCTCTTAGAGAAGCCTTCCCTGGCCACCATAACTAAAGGAGCCTCACATCCAGGCATTCTACCATATTGTCCCACCTTGTTTTCTTTCTTTTTTTTTTTATAGGACTTTGCAGTATCTGAAATTTCTGTTTATTAGTTTATGTTTGGAATCTCTCTCTCAGAACAGAAAAGCCTGGCTGTCCTTTCAGGAAAAGGTGGGGAAAAGAAAAAACTACTCATTCTTTCATGATGAGTCTACAATCATGAATGGCAGATTAAATTCTTGATCCAGTAACCGGGATGTGACTATAATTGGTCTTTGAATAACCACTTACTCATATCAGGAAACAAAAATCAGTTGTTCCCTTCAAAGTAGGGGTTTTAGAACTCATACTGTTCTTGGTTTAAAACCAAGTGTGAGTATAAATTAATACTTCTGGAGGCAATTCTACAGGAGACTTTTGAACTAAGTCCTTAAACCAAGTGAAATGACTCACAAGAGGATTGTTTCATTTGTACAACATTCACATAGGTTATTTAACTCTCAGATATTAAATCAATAAAATATTTCCCAGTATCCTCTGAAAGGGTATCTCCTAATTGTAAACTCTATTTTTAGTGGGCTTCCGTTCATTTATTGAGACTCCTTCAAATTAAATTGTTTACGATAGAGTGTTCCCAAATTCCTACAGCATCTATCTGAGTCATAATTATTTATGTCTGGGTTTGTGAATTCCTGAGGAAAGGGGACATTATAGGAGGCCTCTCCTTTGTTTTAAAGTACCCACAGCGTGGGAGCTGCGCTTTGAAGGCAAGAGCTCTTCACTTGGCCAGGTCTTCCCCAGCTCAGGACAGGAAGGAAAGAGATAAGTACAGTGTAAGTGAGAGAAGCATCTGAGCATAGGTGTCCAGTGAGGACAGCAGTTACCCCCTGGCCATCCACACATGTTAATCATTTCTGTATTTTAAACAGTTGTATAACCAGGACAAAGTGTTCTGCTCCACGAAGTCTGTTTGGCACCAATCAATGGGGTATGAATAGATGGCAAAGGTGGAGGTAACAGAAGGCAGGAGTTGGTGGATGGAGACAGAGTGAGAGAAACATAGGGTAGTGGTTTATAACCCTGAACAATCAAAACTAGAAAATGGAAACAAATCTGGATATTGTCTTTAGGTATAATAATAAAATGCATTTTTAAATATTAGTGCAAACAAAGCAGTTTGTCAATATTTTTTGTTTTAATTATCTATAATATATCCTGTTTTTGATGATCAAGAAAGATTACTGGATATTGCTCCCTCACCAGGAAATTGCTAGCATCACTTGAGGCCCAGTTGTAAGACCCTGGAACCTATCCTCCTTCTAAGATCAGGACAAACAAGGATCATCTCTCTTGTTTTAGGAGTAGAAGTGGAAGTTGAATGGGCAGAGGTAGAGCAAAGAGTGGTGGTGATACCGGTTAACCAAGTTAGATGGAGGAAGGGGAGTTATCACTGCACTTGCAAAGAATTCTTGGTTCAATTTTTTCCTTAAACATTATGCTATCAGTTTTTAAAACTTCAGTGTGCACATGAATCACCTGGGGATGGTGTTGAAATGTAGACTCTCAGGAACATCCCAGAGAATTGGATTCAACTGTGATGCAACTGACGCTCAGAAACACTCTGAGAAACAGCACATCGGCCATGATGAGCTTTTACCTCTAAAAATGAATAGAGTAAGGGGGACATGAAAGGGAAATGGTGATCCCGGAGATGATAAGAGTGTCTAGTTCATCAGCTCTGGCTTTCCGCTGCTCTTCTTCTATCTCAGCATTTCTCCATCCACTTCCCCCAAATCACAAAACCAACACAAAGTTTTAGAACTAATGCCCCCCATCCCTGCCCTGGCTGTTTTGATTTTCATATATTTTTTTGAAGTGATAACATCTTTTTTTTTCTAAACACATGCTGTTTTTCTGTCGCCAGAAGGTATCAAAAATGTCATTAAGAAGCTTGATAAACTGTATAGGAAAATGAATGGCTGAAGGGTGGAAACAGGTGGGTGAGATGAACAAAATCACAAATCCTTAGATTACTAATATGTAAATTACTGAGCAGGAAGCTGAGTGAATACCTTCCATTCTCATCAACAACTTCAGAGAAAGGCAAATTCCATTCGCCTCCTGCCTTCTCTGTTGATCATTCTGTAGACCTTGAACATTGCTTTAATAAAACAAACAAAAAAACAAAACATACCCTCTCCCCTAATTTTAAAAATTACTCACAGATCATAGTGGCCATCTAAGAAGGTGTTACTTATCGTGCCTACTCAATAAATTATTTGCCCGAGATAACTCAGCTAGTTAGTGGTAAGTGACTTTAGAGCCAGTTTTTTTCTGACTTGATAGTCATGACCACACTAGCAAGTCATGAAACCTATGTCCTGGGTCTTGACCACCATTTTTAGAAAAATGAAACAGATTAAACAGAAAATATCACAGGAACTAAAGTTGGGAAAACACTGCTCTATTCCACTATGTGGCCTCAAAAAGAGATTTGAAAGAGGGAGCATCTGAGCTGAATCTCCAAGTCTATTACAATTTTATTGAGGTTAAAGAGAATTTCACACTCCCCACCAGATTTTTTTTTTTCCTGTGGAAGATTTACCCTGAGCTAACATCCATGCCAATCTTCCTCTATTTTGTATATGGGTGGCCACCAATGAGTGGTGTAGGTCCATGCCTGGGAACTGAACCCAGGCCGCCAAAGTGGAGCGTACTGAACTTAACCACTAGGCCATGGGACTGGCCCCCAGATTTTTAAGGCAGTATCATCCTCAGTATTTTTCTAAGTTAAAAAATAAAAATATGTGAGCTAGCCCCCATGGCCTAGTGGTTCAAGTTAAGTGTGCTCCACTTCAGTGGCCTGGGTTCAGTTCCCAGGAGTGGAACCACACCATTCATCTGTCAGTAGCCATGCCGTGGCAGCAGCTCACATAAAGAACTAAGGGGACTTACAACTAAAATATACAACTATGTACTGGGGAGGAAAAAAAGAGGAAGAATGGCAAAAGATGGCAAATCTTTCCCAGCAAATTAATTAATTAATTAATTTTAAAAAATGTGATACTCTGAGAATGTGAAAATTCTTACTTGAGAAGCAAATTCCTTAACCAAGCCAATGCACATCTCAGTATTCACTCATTATGCAGTATTTTGAATTGCAGTTGAAATGAATAAGTAAGAAAGGCTAACGAGAAAGAGTTCACTTTATCAATTTAAAATTACAAACAAAGAAGGAAGGCAGAAGTAAACAAGGAGGGAAGGAAGGAAGGAGGGAGGGAGGGAGGGAAGGAAGGAAGAGAGGAAAGAGAGAGAGAAGCACCTAGAAGTCCAGTTGTGGGAATGGTTAAGTAAATTATGCCCCTACCCTCTGTGAGTCACGAGGTTTCAGCGTGGGCTCATCCACTGATCTGGAGTTACCAGAAGGGTTTTCTTAACCCTCACCAAGAATGTGCTACGCCAACCCAAATCTCAAGGATGGCAAGATAGAGAGCAGGGATCCAGAGCATTCTTAAAAGTTGTAACTCATGATGGGAAGTTCTTTCAATGACGAAGCAACTGAAGTTTCATTATGTCGAGGAACTTTGAGGAAGTCACAAAATCCACGTTTTAAAAATATATTTCCTATTACACACACACACACCTACTTTCTAGAATAAAAACCAAAGCCATATGGGCCTGTCATTTTACTTTCTATATGTTGTAGAATTACATCAAGTTATGTCACAATATTCCCTCATCTTGTAAAAGCTTTTATCAGAAAGAGGGGAAACCTGATGGCAGAATTTAAGAAGTCTAAATTCTGAAGGTAAAACTAACGTCCTAAATCGTTGTGATGATTTCGGACGTTGGTTTGTTTTAAACCTTTTAAAAAACATCAGATGTTGATTTGGTTTAATCTCGAAGAATTTCTTTTAAAAAGCTGATTTACGGGAAACCGGATGGTAAGTTTCGCTTTTGGTTTCATTTATATATACTTTTATTCCAAGAATGTAAGATCCGCTTATTTCTCAGATTAAAAGAGCTGCAGAGAAAGAGTCCAATTTCCGAGCCGGCTGACCCAGGCAATCTGTTCTCAGAGATGGGCGGGGACCTCACTCCCGCTCCACCCTATCCGACCCCCCAAAACCCCGCCCCGGCTCAATAGCGCGCGGATGCGCAGCGGCTTGTCTTCGCAGCTGGGGGCCGCCTGCTGAGTCTCCGCGCTCGCCTCGAGACTCCCCGCCCGCAGGTAGGGAGCTTTCTTCGCCCGTGAGGCGCCCGGTGGCCGCAATCTCTGGCCATCTCTCTCGCAGCTTTAAAGAAGAACGGTCCATAGACCCTTTCTTTGGGATGGAGAGAGGAGAAGGGAAAGGGGAAGTGCAATGGTTTGGGGGCAGTGGAGCCGATTACCTATCAGGATTAATAAGAACAGATAACATGTTTGGTGTTTCGCCAGGTGGGATTCAGTTTTGCTTAATGTGAATCTTGTAAGTATATGTTTGTATATGTTTCTGCACGTTCATGAATATGGTTCTGAGGTAGGTAGCCGAGGGTAGAGGGAAATTCTTAGGCTGGAGGTCAGGACACCTTGGTCCTAGTCCACTCCCAGCAGCTCACTAGCGGTGTGTTCTGGGTGAGTTCTCACACCTGCAGCATCTCCTACGGTCCCTTCCTGCTGTAAGATCCAGGATACCAGAACCTGAGTTCTTGACTCTATCTGCCCTGAGGACCTATAGGAGTCCTGAAGGAGGAGGAGAGGAGCCTGAGGAAAAAATGTTAGAACATTTCTTAGACGCATTGACCTTGGCTTATGTCAAAGTTCAGTTTAGGTTTGCCTTATAACACAGGAGCTACTTTAACTACCATTGCGCCACCTTGCTTTTTGCACCTAAAAATAACATAGTGTGGATGATTTTCTATGGATTAAATAGCCTTCTAAAATGTGATTTTTTTTAATAGCTGTATTCCATTGTGCTGAATAACCAAGCAAAATTAACCCCCATGTTGAGCACAAAGGTTATTTGTAGTGGTTTACTATCTTAGCCATTCACTGAACATCATTGCACAGAACTCTCTGGGTCATTGCTAATTATTTCCTTCAAATAAACTCTATAAGTGTAACTACTTAGTCAAAGAGTCTGAATATTTTAAAGGCATTTTGATGTAAATTGAAAACTGCCTTCCAGACAGGTTGTGCCATTTCACACTGACAATTGCCAGCAGTTTTTAAGAACTATAATACTCTGAAGAAAAAATTAGCCTTTTTCCGTGGAAGAGGATAGGCAGAGGTTACAGGACAACAGTTAGAGTGTGGTCTTAAAGGAAGTCATAGAAATACTGTGGGGAATTGAAGCCACACCTGGGAGATGTACAAGCATGTCTCAGGGTGACTGAAGGGAAGGAGTTGGGCACAGGGTTTAGTAGAGTTTAATAGAGTTTGCTAGTTTAGTAGAGGTTCAATAGATCAACTTTCTTGATCTATTAATGGGGTGGGTTTTCAGCTTACTTGGAGAGTAAGCTGAAACTCTAGGAATTTTTTTTTTTGAAAATCAAATCATAGTTCATATACATCAGGTGAAAATCAAAGGAAACCCTAAACCAACAGAAATCAAGACACTCCTTGCTCCTACTTTTGAGAAACAAAGCTTAAATTCTTTTCCCTGTCTCTTCGTCCTACCCTTGGGAGATAGAGAAGTAGTATCAGTTTCACAGTATTATACTGGGTTCCCCCAGGGACAAACCTGCTTCCCCATCCTGAGCGAACCATCACTTCTTCCCTAGGTCACATCTCCTTGCTCTTTGAATGTCCCAGTTCTTTCTGGGAATTCAGATACACTGTCAGAGTTTCTTAGCTGAAGAAGATGCTGTTGTTCTTCTCTTAGACGAATTGCCCTGATGTGGGGTTTAGAGGTCAAAGACCATGTTATGCACATGGTCTCTGTCTTCCCCCCTTTGTTCTTCCACTGGTGACATTTACAGTCCAAGGGAATGGAGCCTTGGAAAAGCAGGTATTATAAGGAATTAGGTAAATATCAGATCTAATCCATCACCTTCCGCTAAACCTTTGTTACCCTTAAAATTTTCAACCAAATTCATTAAAGGATAGAAACTCCACCAGAATGTTCCATAAACATTGGCAAAATTAGTTGTAATCCATGAGTGGATTTAATGTTCCTCTGGTTTATTCATTAGTTCTTTGCTTGGAGTTAGGGGTATCTTAAGTTTTTTTTCTGCCCAATATGTGTATTTGTGTTTATAATATCACATTAGTATTTTATAATTGTGGTTTAATCAACTTTGGCCCATGGAAAGGACAGCCAGATAGCTGCTGCAGCACCTCATTTCCACAACCTTTGTGTTCTCACAGGCCTGAATGTCATCCCTATCCCTATCTACAGGGCAGACAGTAAGGAGAGAAATAAGAATTATGCACCTCACACTAGCAAGAAGAGGACGATTTGTTTTATTTTACTCTTTTTGTATATGTATATGAACATGAAGGATTCATACAAGTTGATAAGAAACCAGTAAGATAAATAGACCAAAAAATAATCAGATAAATCACAAAAGAACTAAAACAATCAACAAATTCATGAGAAATTCAAGTTGTAGCTTTCAATAATCAAACCAGAAAAAAAATATATTTTTAAAACAACACCCAGTGCTGGGTGAAGAAACAATGTAACTGGTACCGATTATCCACATGTATCGGGAATCAGAAAAATGTTCTTTCTCCTTGAAAAATAATTCCACTTGGAGAAATCTATCCTTAGGGCCTAGCTTGGGGCCTGGCACACAGTGGACACTTAACAAATATTTGCGGAATACACAAATACTTCTGATATTTTTAAAATTGGAAACAATCTTATATGTAACAATAGAGAAATTAAACATGATGGGACCACTAAATAAGATAGTTATGAATATCATACAGTAAAATGGAAAATATTTATGTCATAATATTAAATAAAAAAACGGGTGTTAAATATATGATAAGGTTATAATTACTTTTTAAAAGATTCATAAGGGAAAAGACTGGAAGAAAAATATAGACTAAAATGCTCACAGTGGTTGCAAGGTTTCTCAACCTTGGCACTATTGACATTTTAGCCAGATATGCCTTTGCTATGGGGTTTTCCTGTCCATCACAGGATGTTTAGTAGCTTCTCTGGGCTTTACAACCTTTACAACCCTCCCCCTCACCCCATTTTGACAACCAAAAATGTTTCCAGGCATTACCTAGATTAAAGTGATAGAATAGTAGGTGATTTTCCCCTTCTTTTCTCATTTTCTGTGATGTGGTTATATCACTCTACTGATGAAGGAAAACATAAGAATAAGCAAATGTCATTATTCTACCTCAACTCAGGGGTTCTGGGGTTCTTTCCATTATGCTACTCTATCTGCCAAACACTCTGCAGCTTGGCAAGGTGAAATGGTTCATTAAATTTTGTTTTTATTTTTTTCCAATAATAAAAGTGAGACATTCATTCATTTGAAAATTTGGACACAGAAAAACACCAAAGAAATCATTCACAATCTCATCTCCCTTTTTTTTTTCTTTTCTTTCTTTTCTCTCATCCTCTCTTCCTTTTAGAAACCATGAAGAGGTGAATACCTGCCTATCCTCCCTCTAATTTTACCTGGAGAGATAATCACTGTCAGCACCTTAGTATGGATTTTTCTGGACATTTCCTATGTTTAAACACACACATACGCACACAGACACACAGATTTTTCTTTTCTTTTTTTTTTTTTTAACAAAAGTGGATTTCTGCAGCTAACTTTCTGCATCTTTGCAAAATCACTATATCTACATGTACTTAATTTTGTCTACCAAAATTTATTTAACCACTTCAGCTATCTAGGGTATTCCCAGTTTGGGGCTAGCAATAGCAATGACATCCCTTTATATATATTGTCATATGTATGTGTTTTTGTTTTTGTAAGATATACTTCTAGGAGAGGAAGTGAAAGTGCATATGACATATATATTTAAATTTTTAATAGAGATTACCAAATTGCCCTCCAAAAAGGTTATACAACTTCACGTCCCTATCATTAGCAGGTGAGAAAACCCATTTGTTCGTATCCTCAAAAACAGTAAATATTTGGAATCTTTATAATTTTGATCAAGCTAATAAGTGAAAAATGGTATCTCATGTCTTAAATTTATACTTTTTTTATTGGTGAGATTGAGCATCCTTTCCTATATTTAGAAGTCATTTGTGTTTCTTATTCTCTGAACTATATGTTAGAACCTTTTATTCATTTACCCGTTGGATTGTGTGTAGTTTCCTTATTGATTTTTAGGAGCTATTTATATATTAGGAGCATTAATCTTCTGCCTTATATAGGTATAGTGTTGATTAATTGATCAATTGTGAGTTTTTCTATGTATACAGAGGTCAAAGAGACCCTAAGACCCAAAGACCCAAAAAGACCCCGAGAGAAAACTGACTTTATTCTCAAAGTGTATAAATGTACATATAACACAAGAGAGAAAATGTTATTAAATAAACAGATTGGCTGAAATAACAGTACAAATCTTCTTTGTTTACTCCTCTACTTGAATATAAGCTCCAAGAGGAGAATGAGTTTTCTTTCCAGTTCACTGCTGTATCCCCAGTGCCTAAAATAGTGCCTGGCACAGAGTAGATCTCAATCGATGTTTGCTGGATAAAGAATTGGTAGAATTTCAAGCAGGATGACAAAATGAAGAATAGAATCTAGGCAGATCACCCTGAAAGAGTGGCTGTGAGTTATTCACATCTTAGTATGAATTGTTCAAATCCAATTGTTTCTCCTTCTCACTCCCCCTGCTGTTAATGGAATCAGTTTATTGTGGGAATAGGATTTATAATTTGGAATAAGTGAAGGACAGAGAGTAGATTTTTGAAGAATGGCAGCTGGGGGAGAATTGGCATGGTTAGGGTAGTGATGTGGAAGGCTTGAATAGTTAAAGGATAGGATGAAAGTATTCAGCTGCTAGGGGAAAAAGGAAGCATTGAGAAGTGGGAGATGTGGAAGTCATATTCTCCTTGCTTCGAAATTTTGCGTAGGGCAGGTTTAGATTTCTAGATATGTTACACTGCAGAAAAGACATGAAATAGTTGAGAGGATTTTGGTGCAATATTTTCTTCTTGGCTTCTTTTGAGCATAGGCTGTAAGTTTTTTTCAGGGCTTGTAATTAAATTTAAAAATTCTCATCATAATAGCTTTTTTTCATTTGCCTTTATATGGCTCTGGGATTTTAAGTGAAAGTATTGAACTTCTAAATTCCCTGCTGCATTTTGACACTTACAAATCAGTCATTGTCTGGTTATCAGAAGACTATTTCAGTCAGAACTGCCAAGTCCCATAATGTCTGGATATTCAATTATTGAGTAAAGCAGTTTTCTTTTTGTGTTTTCCATAATTAGGTCATTCCAGAAAGATGAGGATAGTTAGTGTCTTTACATTCATGGCCTACTGTCATTTGCTGAAAGGTAAGACACCAAATCCTTTCATTAGGTTCTATATTTTAAATATTTTAACCATGAGTTAAAAACTAAAATAATAATTAAAAATGGATGTAATTTTTTTATAGAGAGGACATTCTATTTTTCCTTTTTTATTTCATAAACATATTTCATAAATCCATATCATTGGATGCAGATATAAGGAATATAGACAAACTGAAAGAGACAAAATTAACCCATTACCCATTTATCCCTTACCCATTATTTATTTCCCAGGGATAATTACTGAAAATATTTGGGGAAATGGCCTATGTGTACATTTTTATTTGTTTGTTTTATATAAGGGCAGGATCATTCTATCTATGTTGCTCTGTGACCTGCTTTTCCCAATGACTATATTCTAAGGAAGAAATAATTTGTACATGGAAAGTATCAGGGTCACACAGTACTGGCATCATCCTGAGACCCTCCCTAAATCTCCATACCCATGTACCTCTGGCCAGACAACAAGATCAAGAGTTTAGGGCAGTAAGAAAGGAGGACTGTTGGAATCTACCACACAGACTATGTAGAAGGCAAATAGGTGTCCAGTCAAAGGACATTCTGGGGATGTCCACATGAAACAAAGTCTCCCTTGTTGTAAGTACCCCATCACCATATAATATTTCTATAGTAATGTGTGTTTATGAATTTTGGGACAGCAACGTTTAGCTAATTTTGTTATTCTAACTCAGGGATGAGATACAGCATCCCCAAACATGTTTTAAGCCCACTGGATAAAATATGTGTTTTAGGGAAGTAGGTACTTAAACGTTATTATCACATGAGTGACCAGAGAAATTGTTTGTAAACCCTGCACTCATTCTGTAAATATTTTGAAGAGTGTTCCATCTTCTGAAGATTGGTCCTCTCTCTTTTCAGCATTTACTATCACAGTTACCAAGGACCTGTACATGGTAGAGTATGGCAGCAATGTGACAATGGAATGCGAATTCCCAGTAGAAAAACCATTAAACCTGGCTGCATTAATTGTCTACTGGGAAATGGAAAATAAGAAAATTATTCAATTTGTGAATGGTAAGGAAGACCTGAAGGTTCAACACAGTAGCTACAGCCAGAGGGCCCAGCTGTTGAAGGACCAGCTCTTCTTGGGAAAGGCCGCACTTCAGATCACAGATGTGAAATTGCAGGATGCAGGAGTTTACTGCTGCTTAATCAGCTATGGTGGTGCTGACTACAAGCGGATTACTTTGAAAGTCAATGGTAAGAATTATTATAGATAAAGAGGCCCAACCTTTATTAAAACCATATCCCAGTGTTGAGAACTTTTCATTCTTGGAAGTCCAGCCTCACTTTCCACAGCAGCCGTCTGTTCATTCATTCATTCACACACTCCTGCAATAAGCATTTCCTATTTGACAGCCCTTGGAGATCCAGAGCCAAAGGTGACAGAGCCATGTTCCACAGTATGTTCAGTTTTCCTAAAAATAATTTCCTAGTCTTTTTTTTTTTATTCAACTGCTGTTTTTTAATTTTATTAGGTCTACTAGCATTTTCCTTCCTTTGAACCTATGTCCAACCCAAATAAATATATTAAAAACAAACCCCATTGTAAGGTTCACCTACAAAAAGACTTGAAGTCAATCTATGAAGGAAAAAAATAATCATATCAAGTATAGAGGAAACTATTCTTCCTCAGAGACAGTATAAACTATGCTCACTGGGCATACATTCATCTGAAAAAATCTCCAACGTTATCTTAGAGTGTTGAAGAGGAACTGTGAGTGTCAAATTCCTGGGTACTGACCCACAAATGTGTCATCAGGTTACCTGGTTCAAAGTTACGGGTTGCCACTAGCTAAGTAAAGGAAAACACCTCAGCTGACCACCTCTGCTTTCACTGTTAAGATTCATAGAATTGAGAGCTGTGAGGATCCCAGGCAAGAGCAGCTAATTCAAACGCCCAAAGAACAGAAATCCCCCTAAGGGATCTTCTGCTCACCTACTTCCCACAATGACACCTCTGTCATTTGAACCTCTGTTCACAGTCTATTGAAATTATTTTCTGATATTGAGCTGAAATCTGCCCCCTCTAGTCATCGTTTTGAGATTATCTGCCTGCTTCTTTTGTTTACATGATAACATTTTATTACATGACTAGAATTAAATTATCATCACTTGGTCTTTCCATTCCTGGCCTAACTACTATCAATCTGAAGGTCAATAATATAAGTAGAAAAAGTTTACATTTATCATAAATGGATAACTGATCATTATAAAATCAAAATTATATAGGAATTAGGAGAAATGCATCTATTCTATGGTACATTACTGGGTCTCTGATTCTGGCTCAATTAATGCTACTGTTGGCAAGAAAATGTCACTTGTGAAGTAGATTTAATTTTAATTATATTTTACCATGTTTCTTCAGAACAGTGATATTCATGAAAGCAACCTGGTGGGATCCCAAGTTGGGATTTTCAACTTCTCTTCAGTCCATCAGCAAATATCAGGCACCTACTATGTTTCAAGTATTAAAGAAATTATCAAGACTTAGCCCCATCAACAGCCAACGTCCCCATCTGGGATGGGGAAAAAGAGCATAGGCCTGACAGTCAGATAGAAGGAAGTATAGAGTGTGTAAGTTTCTGCTTCCAGAAAAGGTTTCTCATCAGCCTGTAAGGGGTATGCAGAGAGTGGGACAGCTGTCCCTGTAGTGAGGAAGGGTGTTCTTCCAGGGCATCTGGGCTCTGTAATGTCCCTTGTGGATCTGCGATTTCCTTTGCTGTGGTTCGACACAGTGGGAAATCTTCTGGTACTGATGATGTTTCCAAGGAGGGGTCGCTGATGGAGCAAAACAGATGACCAATGAGATTTGAGGATCTGATTTGTTTGACCATTCTGTTTTGTATTATAAATTACTCAGTTGCATCCTAGTCCCAATCCATCTTGTTGTCATTTGCATACAGTGGTCTTGGGGGTTGAGTTGAGCTGCACTGAGAGCAAGCCAGCCACCAACCTTCAATTGCACTAAGGCAGTGTCACCAGTAGAAGTCTGGCCAGCTTGCATGAGCTTTACAACTCAAGGAAGTAGAACTCCTGAGTCACCTCCATATGAAAATGATTTTACAGTAACGCTGTCAGCCTTCTCTTCCCATCACTGCAAACTTGTGGTAACACAGCTTCCCCACAGGGGGTTTACTCACCATGGGATTTTAAACATGAAGCATTTCAAAACTGAAATTAGAAAGAGTTTAGTTTGGGATTAACTCAATTTTTATTAACGCTTTGAGTGTTATTCCACCTTTCATGTTTGTTAGTTTAAATACTAGACTCTCAATCATCTGACTTTGAATTGAAAATATTGTTTTTCGTTAATCATTGAACCTAATAGCAGGGAAAATGAAGCGCTCATTTATACTTTCAAGATCTTACATGGGATTAGGCAACTAAAAGAACAAAGTTTTGCATAGTTATTTTGATAAAACTAATTTGTTCATATGACCCAAGAATTAACTGCTATCATTCCCTACCAAACCCATCACTCCCCTAAATTTACCAGCCAGCGCTGTTTAAGTTTTCTCTATAGCATTTATCCCCATCTAATATATCATGTAATGTATCATATAAATGTATCTATTTTGTTTATAGTTTCTCTCCTCCTAGAATATATACTCCACAAAGGCAGGGATTTTGGTCTGTTTTATTCATGCTGTATCCCTAGGACTTGGCATATAAGAGTAGTATTGGAACAAGAGCACACAAAAATATTTGTTGAACGAGTGAATGAATGAACGAAGTATTTCCTCAAATAGGATAAGCCTAAAACTTTTTAAACATGAACAGGTTGGATATATGGAAATTAATTTCCAAGACTGTTCATCAGGAGCTGTCAGTACTTTCTAAAGAACACCACGTGAGTGCACGTAAGAGGCAGGAGTAAGAAGAGGAGGAGGAGCAGCTCTAGTGTAACAGTAGTAGTAATGAACACTTATGTAGTGCTTATGTGCCAGGCCCTGTCCTAAGCACTTTGCCTATATCAACTCATTTAAGCCTCAAGTGACTCACTGGAGTAGGGGCATCATCATATCTAAGATGCGTGCTTTCCCCATTTTACCATCTCTGAAATATGAATGTGTTTTTTACTAGATGGCATCTTAGATTCATTGATATGTGGTGTTATTCTTCTCATTGTATCGATGAGGAAACTGAGATCCAAACAATTAAGTAATTTGCCTAAGTTCACTCGGCTATTAAGCCAGGTTCTAAACTCAAGCAATCTGGCTCTGAAGTCCGTGCCCTTAACGACCAGGTAGTACTGCCTGTATTTGTACCTCCAGAGTGTGTATCGAGTTGTATATTGACTTCAAAACTACTGTGAGCTTTTCCGTGGTCCTGATGTGAATATAAAACTTTACTGAGAAACATATAGAGACTTGAATAAATGGATAGACATATTTTATATTTGGATAGAAACACTGCTGGTTAACGATGACAGTTCTCTTTAAATTAATCTATACATTTACTTTGAGCCCAAAGAAAATAGCAATATGATTTTTATAGCAAGATAGTTGTTCTTTTAAGCCCAAACTTGGCCCAAGTATGAATAGAAGAGTTGAGGCAGAACTAACAGGAGTTCCCCACTGCTGAGACATCTGAACATTAAGCTTATTTCTCTGAGAACCAGCCTGGATTGATATTCTTTCTGATGTAGACAACAGTAAGACAATGTCTTATTTTGTACTAAGTGAAAGCCCGGATTTTTCTTTTTGCTTACAACCTAGCCCCATACCGCAAAATCGACCAGAGAATTTCTGTGGATCCAGTCACCTCTGAACACGAACTAACATGTCAGGCTGAGGGTTACCCCGAGGCTGAAGTCATCTGGACAAGCAGTGACCACCGAATCCTGAGTGGCAAAACCACCATCACCAATTCCAAGAGGGAGGAGAAGCTTTTCAATGTCACCAGCACACTGAGACTCAACACAACAGCTAACGAGATTTTCTACTGCACTTTTCGGAGATCAGGTCTTGAGGAAAACAGTACAGCTGAGTTGGTCATCCCAGGTAATATTCTGAATGCCTTATTAAAATGTGCCTAGTGTTGTCCCCTGGCGCCTAGCATGATGCCTGCTTATCATAGGCATTCATTGTTCACTGAATAAATGAATGAATGAATAACACTATATTTAGAAAATGCATCCTGCTTCCTCACCTCCATTCATCCAAGTCATATTGCTATTTAATAAACATTCAGCAGATATTTATTGAATATGCTCTATGTGCCAGGCATTCGGGACTCACAGAAGAATAAGACGCTGTTCACACTCTCCAGGAAACAGACAAGAAAACAGACAATCTTGTTCCATGTAGGAAATGCTTTTGTGGCTGGGGGATCTTGGGGAGCACCTGAGAGGAAGAGTCAACTCAGGCTGTGATTCGGGAGTCCAAATCTGAGCATATCAGAGCTGCTCCTTTCTTTCTGGGGTTTCTGTGACAGAAAGCAAATGGAATGTACTTTTCTATCTTATTCCACATGGGAGAGATCTTTCCTCCCCATCTGTGAAAGTCTATGACCTTTCAACTCAAGGCAGTCTGCTCAGTGCACAGGAACATAAGGCTGTGTGTCCCTGAGCAAGCTGCTTGACTTCTGCATGCTCCACTTTCCCTATATGGTTATAACATATCAGGCAAGGTTATCATAGGGATAAATGAGCTACAGTGTTTGAAAATGATTTGAGACTCTTGCCTGTACTGATTCAACTATTTTTTGTCTCACTACCCTACAGTAGTGGGTAAGGCGGGGTACAGAGTCTGATGAAAGGCTCAGACCTTTAGAGAAAGTGAGGTGGGAGAGCATGATGTTTAATGTAAACCCAGAGGTTTCCTGAGAAGCACTTCTCTCCCCACCCCCCACTAGATGTTGACAGTAAAGCTTTAGGTACTTCAGAGAAAACAACTAAAAAATGGAGTAGAGGGGCGAGCTGGGTGGCATAGTGGTTAAATTCACGTGCTCCACTTTGGTGGCCTGGGGTTTGTGAGTTCAGATCCCAGGCACGGACTTACACACCAATCATCAAGCCATGCTGTAGCAGTGACCCACATACAAAATAGAGGAAGATTGGCACAGATGTTAGCTCAGGGCCAATCTTCCTCACCAAAATATATATATATATATATATATATATATATATATACACACACATACATATATATATATATATGTATGTGTATATATATGTATGTATGTATACATACATACATATATATGGAGTAGACAAATCAAACAATAGGAAAAGACAATCCAGGATGGTCCTATGAATAAAAAGAGCAAAAAAGTTTGAGAAAAATTCAAGAGGTGCTCTTACTGGAGTCTAAGTCACTTTGGCAGGAGCTGCCTTAGTGGCTTCCTGCCATTTAAAAACTGTTTTATGACAACTTATTTGTGGGAGGATCTAGGGCAACTTACCTAACTGCTTGGAGTCTGTTTCCTTATCTGTAACCTGGGGATTTTTTTTAATACCTGGCATGCCTAACTGATGAAGTTGTCTTGAGATTCAAATAAAATAGATATGAACAGCCTTTGTAAAGTGTAAGCTGCTAGACAAAGGCTCACTGCTGTTGTGGCTTTAAAGCTCAAACATTAGTCAGGGATCATGATTAATGGTGGGAGGTGGGAGCTAGCTGTCTCTGAGCGTCGTGTGCCTGGGACCCTTTTCCTTCCTGCATGGACCACAGACAGAGAGATTGGTGAGAGGTACCAATGACTAGATGTCCCAAGATGTTCAAACTGTGGAGAAAGAAAAGAAAGCAAACATTGATCCCCGATCATGACCACAGATATGGAGAGGTAGGAGCTCGTTGGCAGTTCCAGCTGGCCTTCATCTTCCGTCATTGTCATGTACAGTAGGCTGCTAGCTTCTATAAGAATGCAAGAGGAAGTGAGATAACCAAGGCTGCCATTTAGTATTGAGCAGCCATTCCCTGTGGTACTATGCTAAGCACTTTACAGACATTAGCCTCACAAAATTTATTATCATTTCCATTTTGTAGGCTGGTTAAAAGGTTTGCCAGAGGTCAAAAGCCAGTGAGTGGCAGCACAATTTAACCCCAGGTCCGTCTGTCCAAAACCTGAGCTGCTTCTACTTTTCCATGCTGCTCCCATTTTCATATTAGAGGTATCTCACCATTCCAGCCACTCACTGGCCAGAAACTTTTGGTATTTAAGAAAATTAACCTAAAGCCATCCTAAATTAAACTTCAAAGGTGGTTATTCTCTTGACTTTTTCCCATCAAAATTTTATCCTGAGTCAGTTTTTTTGTTTTGTTTTTCAGAACCACTTATAGTTCCAGCAAATAAGAGGACTCATTTGGCAATTCTGGGAGCCATCCCGTTGTTACTTGTAGCCCTGACAATCATCATCTGTCTAAAAAGAAATGGTATTTCCTTTATTGCAATGGTCCCCACTGGGGATGTGGGGAAATGTGGGGGAGTGCTATTGTTGTCACTATGGCATGTAGTAGGCAGAGCCAGCGATGCTAAATCTCCTGTAATGTGCAGAAGAGTCCCACGTAACAGGAAACTGTCCTACCCAAAATGCTAGCGGTGCCCCCACGAGGAAACACTGATTTGTAAAATGCTGCCTTCCTATTAGCCTTCCCTTCCAGGGTGAACTTTCAATTATGCAAAGTAGGTTTTAGCTATGCCTCGATGTGAAACTGTGCGTCACCTCTTCCTCTAGTTCTGTTCATTTCGCTGTTCTGCAGCATCACCTACGTTGGAGGGAAGCAATAAACACTGTAGTTGCATTTCAAGGGGGTAAGAGTTGCATCATGGCTGCAGGGAAACCTGACTGCCTTTGCAAGATGGCACAAAGACAGTCCACTGTTCAGCAGCAATTATAGTGAAGCAGAGCAGGATTGCTGGGTGAAGATCATGTGTACAGGGATGAGGGGTAGGAGAATGGGTGTGCCTGGAGGATGACGAAGACCATGCAAATCACCACAGACTTACATGAGAGAAAAAGCTAAAATGCCTCTTGGGTTTCAGATGACTTTGAGTCTTGCATTAGTTGCGCTGTTATATTAAGCTGGTTTCTGGGCACCATAAGTAATAAAAATAGTTTCTTCTGTAGGGCTGTGATACTTTTACAATAGAGTATTTTATGAGATTTCTGGCTGAGAGTGTTATGTAGTTTACTAAATAATTTGCATGTGTTTATCTCTCTATTTACCCATGGGAACAATTAAAATCCAGGAAAATGTCTATTCAAATAATTTCCTCCCATTTTAAGATGATTCAGATTAAACATTTCCCCAGTACTTTGAGAAGTATACCAAATGATCCAATGATGATCTGTGTATAGAGTTATCTGATGTCAAATAGGGAAGTGGAAAATGGAAGGGAATTCCAGCAGACGTTGAGAAATTCCCCACAACCCCTTTAGAGGGCGGGTAGATCTGGGAAAGTGGTGTAATTGACGGAGTAGAGGTCAGCTGTTTCTAAAGAATAAGTACTTGACAGAACTGAGACAGTTAGCCAGAATATAAGGATCAAGTTTCAATGATAGGAAGATCCTGAGATGGAGTTGGTTTGTCCAAGGAAGTGACTGTTAGCCAACTTGCATTTTGAATATTTCCCTGTGAAAAATAATTAGTTGGCATGAGGAATGGCTGGAAAACCAATGCATAATAAAGTACCTCAGAATATGGTCCATCTCTGAGGGAAGGATGGAAAATAAAAGTATATACTCCTAAAGAAAATCTAGGAGCGAAAAGCATGTGCCCTAAACTGTTGAATTAGCCTCGGAGGTGGGAGCCATGGAATAAGGAAGTCTACCAGATTTCCTAGGGAACTAAAAATGTTTCGTAGGAACCTTGAATTTAACCTTGAGTCACTGTGTGGGATATAGAGTTGTGTTATGTTGGAATAAAAATGATTTTTTTTTTTAAGTGAGAATGATGGACGTGGAAAAATGTGGCACCCAAGATACAAACTCAAAGAAACAAAATGGTAAGAATATTAGCAGGGATCGGGGAGTTAAAGAAAAAGGAAACAAAAAGTTAAAATAATAACAAGGAGAAAGCTATCAGCCATAATCTCCCCTCCTTTTAACGAATGCTTGCTGTTGGAACTGCTGGCTACTCTTTGCCTCACAACTCTAAGAACTCTTCCCACAGTCTGAGGAGGTTTAGGGATGGCCCTGGAGAGTAAAGAGTGGAGAGCATGTTTGTGTGAGTAGGGGGAGAAAGCTTCTCTCTGCTAGGTTTCCATTGCTCTGAATCCTAACATCTCCCTGCAACAGGGGACCAAGCTGACTTATGTGGATGGGTGATAGATAGATAGATAGATAGATAGATAGATAGATAGATAGATGATAGATAGATAGAAGTTCTATGTCAGGCACTGTTAACTGCTTCATGTGCAGTACCTCATTTAATACTCCCCCAAATCAAAGAGATAAATACTGGGATTATCCCCACTTTATAGTAGAGAAAACAGAGGGTCAAGATGATAATGTAAATTGCCCAAGAACATATAGCTGATAAGTGACAAAAATCAGGCTTTGGAGCCCACTGGCTTGACCATAGAACCTTGCTCTTAACCTATCTGCTTAATTCCATTTTGCCACAAATGTCTACATTTATAAAAGGTCAGAAAGACCTTACCCAGCTGATTGAACTAAGAAGAAAGTTGTATTAAGGTTTTTAATTCTTTTTAATGTAATCAGAAACCAAACCTCACAAAGAGCCCAAGTTTCGAGTAGTCTAATTAGCTTGGACGAGCTCAGTCAGGTTTCATTTTGTGATCCATAGCACTCACATGTGTTGTAAAGCTAATTAGTCACTGTTGTTTGGATCATCCTAGAGTGACCAACTGTCCCAATTTGCCCAGGGCTAAGGGGTTTCTCAGGACATGGGACTTTCAGTTTTAAAAGCAGGACAGTCCCAGGCAAACCAGGATGGTTGGGCACCCTTTATCATGTAAAGGTAATTGGGCATAAATATAATCTGCCTCTTTCTCTTATTGCAAATTTATTATATCAGCAAATATAAGTTATGTTTCTCATTATCACTCTCCAGATACACAATTTGAAGAGACGTAATCCAGCATTGAAACTTCTGATCTTAAGGCAGGGATTCTCAGCCCGTGGTCTGAGTTCGTCAGGGCCAAGCATGCCAGAGAAATGCAGTGGGCCAACAGGCTGCAGGTGATGTCGGAGGCCCAAACACTGAAAATGGAAGCTGGGAAAGAAGAGGAGAACGAGGAAGAATGAAGTAGAAAGGGTAGCCTGAAAGGAAACTTCGGTACTTCAGAATGACTGGAGATTCATCGGTGCAGATGAAAGGGAGAAAGGACACTTCTGAATGATAAGCCTTCATGCCAATTGTCCATTGCTCGTCCTAGGAAAACAAGTTGAGATTCCCTGATTTAATGGTTGGTGCCTGCAGAAGTGCCCTTTGCCTTCACTCAGTGTCTCAACTTGTCTTCTGCGTGATTGAGAGGCCCAGTGTTACAACAGTATTTAAGTATATTTCTATTTATTTTGAGTCTATGGGGTCTTGTCATGTGAGTGTGGTTGTGAATGATTTCTTCTGAAGATATATTTTAGTATAAGTTAAAATTTTGTCACCAAACTAAACTTACTGCTTAATGACTTGTGTGTGTCCAGTAAAATATGTAGTATTTGTAAGGTGCTTGGTATCCTCTATAACTGTTGGTCCATAGGAAGCATAGAGAACAAACCATTGGTTCGTATAGGATGTTACCTTATTTAACCTGTTGGTACTTTGGTTGACTTGAATAATCTTATTCTCAGACCTCAAGGTAAAATATGTTACCACAGTATCCGTTGCATTTAAATATCAGCTTTACAACTATGTGGAATGCTACTCACAAAATCTCATTTAATCCCTGTTAACAACTGTGTTGTAGTAAGCACTATTATTCTAGCCATTTCACAGCTGAGGGAGCAAAGAGAGAAAACAACGTGCCCAAGACAGTAAATAGCAGACCTCAGATTTCCACGACTGTCACCCACTGTCCTTTTAGAATACAATTTACAGCTGTGTTTTACTTTAAGAAATTCATTCATTCATCAGACATTTAGGAAGTGCCCTTGCCTGTCAATCACTGTATCAGGCAGTGAGTCTACAGATGTGAGCAAGATAAAGGACCTCCCCTCAAGAGCTCGTAGTATCATGGGGAGATTGATAAAATTTATTATTACAATAGTGCAGTGTCATAGCATAAGGTGTTGGAGGAGAGTGATGGTGGCAGGAGGAAAGTCTAGAAATGCTGCCAAAAAGGGGGGGACATTCTGGGTGGCCAGTCAGTGTGTTCCTGGACAGCTGAAAATACTTAAACACTTTATAATAAAGCAATTTTAGTTTATGAGGAGAAGTCAGTATTTCTTAAAACTGGAAAATAACTGTTGAATTCTTTTTCTATCATTGTGTTTACCCTTGATTTATTTGCCGTTACCATACCATCTGATGCTTATATATATTATGTCTGGTATTATTTAGCAGTTCTTTCTTTTTTATTTAAATGCAATTGAATTTTGAATTCATACCTTGCCATGATTCAAAATTCAGAAGGTCCAATAGGAGACATTAATAAGTCTCCATTCCATCCTCCTAGTCATCCAGTTTCCCTTTCCAGAAGCAACCACTCTTGCTTTTTGTTTATGTATTCTTCTACAGCTATGTTATGAATGTATGTGGAAATATATGTGAAAGTATATATTTTTTTATTTTTTTCTCTTTTTCACATAAGTGGTAACATATTATGTGCCTGCTGTGCACTTTGCTTTTTTTATTTAATGTATTATTTCTTATGTACCAATCAGAACAAATTTGAAGTTCCCAGAGGTCCAAGATGTCTTGTTTGTTTCTAGATCATCTTTTCCATAGCCTCTTCATATCTTTTATAAGACTTCATACATGCTAAAAAGTTACTGCATCTACATTTAGACAACCAGCATTTGTTGAGTACTTGCTCTATAACTGAGTTTGGAGTTGATTTATTTTGTGTTTCTCAAAGTGAGACCCATGGGTCCTCCAGGGTACACTGGGTCAACCTTATTACTAACTCCATGACAGAATCATGTCTGGAACTTGTTTTTTTTAAATCTGTTTTCTCTTGAGTATAAACTTGACTTTGACATTGCACTTACAAAATTATGTGTTCTTTGTGGAAATTCAAGAAGAGTACCTTGACCCTAGACCCTCATCTATGCCAGAAAAGGCACATGAGCTGGCAGCTCTCATCACTACACATGCCTCCTAAGATGTTGCTTTCCAAAGGCTTTGAGATTTAGATGCCATCTCAGGAGGTCCCAGAGTATTCTCTCTCTTGGCCGTTCACCTGGATCAATGACAATGAAAACCTTTGCTTTACCACGTCAAGACTGAAGAAACAGAACCTCCAACAGAACTCCTTTTGCTGTCTTTTTGTACATGTTCATTTGTGCAATAGCCCTTGTTTGTGTGACAATATCCTTTGTTTGTGGTGAAGTACAAGCGAGGATTCTGGCTGAGCAAGACATACAGTCTATTCACCGCATTCCTAAATCTTAATACCTTCTCATGGCATTGGATTTGTAAGGCACTTTATCCCGTTGTCTTGTGTTTCATTGTAAATGACATAGGCAGAGATGATATCTAATCCTGCATTTTATTGTCACTGTTTACGCCTGCATTAATTTAATAAAACATTCTTATTTATTTTGTTAGTGCACCAATGTGTCCATTTTCTTCTTTTCTACATGTTTTATAAAACCATTCCCAGTTTAACATCCCACTGGAGACATTTACTTGGAATATCTGCAGCCACCCTCCTAGTTCTTTTTTACATAGCTTCTTTGTTTATACAGCATACTCTTGAATCCTGTGTGATGAAAAATATCAAAAGAATTATTTTTTTAAAAGAATGGATTGAAAATTTTCATTCCCTCTCCTTCGATAGCTTCTTTTAGGACAACACCAAGAAACGAGTGAAAATTGTGTCAGCCAAATTGGAGATCTGAGGGAGGAGAGTGGGAGAGAAGGAGTGGTCCTCCGGAGAACTATAGGGAAACGAAGGGGCTTTCCTTTAGGAGAGTACTCTTCTCCCATCAGTAAACATGGATATGCAAGCCAGAGCATATGAAGCTGGACGTATTTCAATCTTCAGATTCCGAAAAGGAAGTGATAAACCTGGAACAAGCCAAGCTGAGGATTAAGGCCTAGTAAAGGGTGGGGCCATAAGATTTGCAGTTTTAAAACAAACATGACAACACACCATTCAGCAAAGTGTAGCACTTTTACTGTGTCATTTATCTTAATTACTTAGTCATCAAGTTCACTTTAAAGAGACTTTTGATCATCTCTGAGTCAGACACTCTCAAGAGAGGATAACTATTTCTAAGAATATATGTCAGATTCTAGGTGCTTTTTAAAGAAAGAGTTTTGGTATCTTTGCATAGATGGTGATGATATAATATTTATGCCAGCCGCTGGGCAATCAAAGCAATAAAAATGGGTGCTGGACATCAGGATATCTTACCTTACTGACCAGTCTTCCTAGCTGGCTTTGGTGGTCATGGTTCTGGCTGGAATTTTGTGACAGTGGAAGGGTCCGTGTTAGAGGAAAGTTAGCCTGAAAATGGACCATAAGCTTTCATTAAATTTTTACTCCAGTCCGTTTTACAAGCATGTAACTATCTCCCACAAGTGGACCAATTAAGTTTTTATCTAAATATTTTATAAAACATACAGATTATTACTATTTTAAAAGTTAGAATTCAAAATTAACTTTTGCATTATTGATATCCCTGGCCAAATTTGTGAAGACAAATTTCATTTTTATAATTTTTTCCTACCCCAGGCCCCCAGAGTTTCAAGGAAATTAATATAATAAACCAACTTACCCCATTATAATTCAAATATTTCCAGAATTATTTATATTTTAAGATGTAATTCTTTGCTGGTTATTTACTTATGTCTTTTCTCTCAACAGAAAAATATAAAATGCCCATTTGAAAATAACGTATATAAGGGGCCACCCAGTAGTGTAGTGGTTAAGTTTGGCACACTCTGCTTCGGCGGCCTGGGTTCGCAGGTTCGGGTCCCTGGCACAGACCTACATCACTTGTCAAGCCGTGCTGTGGTGGCAACCCACACACAAAGCAGGGGAGTATTGGCACAGATGTTAGCTCAGCGCCAATCTTCCTCAAGCAAAAAAGGAGGATTGGCAACAGGTGTTAGCTCAGGGCCAATATTCCTCACCAAAAAAAAATAATAATAGTGTATATAAGACTATGATATTAATTTTGAATGGAGAGTAAGTAGGCAAACATTGACTGACGTATACACTTCTCAGTTTCTTAATTGTTGTTAAGCTATCATATTTTACCTCCATTTTTCACCGATTTATGATCTGATTGTAGATTCTATAGTAGAAAAATGCAATTGGATGGACAGGAAGTTCAGAATATCCGTTTCCATTCGAGGAAACATTGTCTGTAAACACAGATTTCCAATCTCCTCCTTCCAGTCAGTGTGACCTCTCTAAGAGACCTCTTCTTGCAGAAAATGAGAGTGGCTAAGCCTGTCTCACCGAGGAGAGTCAGGCTGGGGAGATGGGCCACAGTCTGGCATGTGGGAGTGAAATCTCACCATCTTGAGATTTAATCCCTCATCAGATTCAGACCAGGCGACAAACCAGGGGATGACCCAGATAAGGAGGGGAGGTCAGAAATATTAAGACCTAGGTCTTGCAGAAGGGACCCTCACTGCAACGACAAGCCTAAGAACATAGGCGGCAGCAATCTGGTTGAATGGGAGGTGAAGGGAAGTGAAGATCCACCCAGTCTCTAAATTTGCATCATCTCTAGGCTGGAGACCAGCCAAAGGATCACACACTCTCACATTCAATGCCTTGAGACCCCGCAAGGTGACTACAATGGTGGTGAAACTGAGTCAGGACGGTGTACCAGTCCCTACATTCTGGGGAAGGAAAATTCTCAAGATAAGGAGTAAACGGGCTTACCAGAAGAAAGCTTTGCGGCGGGACTGTGGCAAATCTCAACACGTTAATCTGATTTTTCTCTATATATTTCCCTCCACCTCTGCTCTCCCTCTTTGTACCCTGAGGGTCGATTTTCCTCCCCCAGTGCATGCCGAAGCTGAGACACAGAAAGTACCACTTTAATACCTGAAATTCCACTCACATTACCCACAATTCCATTACGAACATCTCACTGGCTCACAATTATTCACTGGGCGTCTTCTACAGGCCAGGCATTTACAGGGCTTTGTGGGGGAGTTAAAGAAACATTAAATGTGGTTCATGCTGTCATGGAGCTTACACAGTCTGAGGAGACAATACAAAAATTTATGAAAAATTAAGTAATAATTCAAGTGCTAGAGAATATGAGAATTTAAGAAAATGTCTCAAGACAATGAAAAGAGAGGACAGCAAATGCTGTGAAGTGGAGGATGGAGGAAATTCTAGGCACTAGGAAGACTTCACTAAGGAAGCCAGATTTGACTTGGACCCTGGTGAATGGAGAAGATGCTACCTCTGCTGGTGTGTGTCTTAGTCCATTCCGGCTGCTATTACAAAGTACCACAGACTAGGTGGCTCGCAAATAACAGAAATTTATTTCTCACATTTCTGGAGACTGGGAAATCCAAGATCAAGGTGCCAGCATGGTTGCGTTCTGGTCAGGACCCTCTTCCTGATTCACAGCTGGCACTTTCTCACTGTGTCCTTACATGGTGGCAGGGGCAAGGTTCTCTGTGAGGTCTCTTGCCTAAGAACACTAATCTCATTCATGAGAATTCCACCCTCATGACCTTAGCACTTCCCAAAGGCCCCATTATCCTAATACCATCATTTTGGGGGGTTAGGATTTCAATATGTGAATTTGCGTATGTAGAGGGGATGACAAACATTCAGACCACAGCAGTGTGGAAAGCAGCTTCTTTTCTTTTCATAAACGATAAATTTAATGATTGAAGAAAATCTGTGATCCTTTACATTTCTAGTGGAAATGTAAATTGGTACAACCTCTGAAAAGGATAATTTGGCAATGTCTATCAAAATTATAAATGACACAGCAATTCCCTTTATAGAAATATATCCTATAGCTATATTCTCATACATGCAAAATGACATATGTATAAGGATATTCACTGCAGCTTTATTTATGATAGCAAAACACTGGAAAAAACCCAAATGTCCATCATTAGGGAACCGGTTAAATAAATGTGGTGGCACATCAAAACAATAGAATACTATATTAGACAGCCACATAAACAAATAAGGAAGCTCTTTCTGTACTGATATGAAACAGATTTCCAAGATATATTTATTGTTAAATGAAAAAGAAAGGTATAGAATAGAGCACAGTATGCTATACTTTGTACACTATATTAATTATGTATACAGCATGTATGTGAACACTTACTTTACATACTAGGTACTTAGTATGTATAATATGTACCCTTAATTTGTATATTATATACACTATGTATCCTTCCAAACATTTTGCACTTTTTGAAAGGAAAAAAATGTAGATGCATATTTGCTTTTATGGGCAAAAAATACATATCAGAAAAGATGCATAAGAAAGTGGTAAAACTGTTGCCTTTGGGGTGGCATATTGAGTTCCTAGTGAGAGAATTTTACTGGTATAACCTCTTACCTTTTGAATCCAGTGAACATATTACCTTCCCTAAAAAATAAATTATAATTTTTGAATGTCTGAGC
The DNA here is from genome assembly GCF_020826845.1 of Diceros bicornis minor. Classification (NCBI taxonomy): domain Eukaryota; kingdom Metazoa; phylum Chordata; class Mammalia; order Perissodactyla; family Rhinocerotidae; genus Diceros; species Diceros bicornis. The sequence goes on from NC_080761.1 coordinate 29,426,043, forward strand.
TCAATTATTTGCCTTCCAGGGACTTGCATGTACTTTGAAGGAAATGATAACTCTCATTAATGTATAAGGCCAAATACAGAATTCAGAGGTGAGGAAGTTTGAACAACTAAATTCAACCACTGCTGGAATTGAGTCTGGACTTGAACCCAATGGAATCGAATTATTCTTTCATTTAATTTTTCCCTATTTTTCACTTGTCTCACTTCCAGCATAGCCTCTAGTATGTGGAAGCTTGATCAGTTTATTTATGGCCTCTGATTAAGCAGCTATGAGTTTGGATCTGCAGGATGATAAATGGTACCATTATAAACGAATGAATGGGTCAAATCAACCCACTGTTTATGCTGCCATAGGCATGAAATAGGCTTGCATATTTAGAAGCTTGCAAGAATGATCCTAACTTATATTTATCCAGTTTGAGAACTGAGTTTTACATGAGTGAAGTTTTTGCATAACAGCGAGGTGAATCTTTTGGTCAGCATTTTGGGAGCTCTTTGTGACTATCAAAATCCCCCAAGCCTAGGCTTCCCCTTTCAGTATCTTGGCTTCTCCATGGGAAACTTTGGAAGCCTGCCCTAAGATCAAGCATCCAGCCTCTGACAAGAAAAAAATCTAGCTGTATTGAGAAATGTACACATATTTGGGAAGAGTGGGAGATTGCTTTTGTTGGGGTGGGGGAAAATCCCCTTTCTTCCTTCTTGTGTTCTTATGGCTGGACTAATAATAAATTTGACACAAGAGCAGATTAACAGGAGAAAAAAATCAGTTTAATAGGTACATATTGGAGATCATAAAGAAATGATGCTCAGAGAGTGAACAAAGCAGGCAGTATATATATCTTTTACACAAAGAAACAGTAAATTTGTGAAGAATTGACAGGACAAAGAAACAGGTTTGGGGTACGTAAATAGTGAGGAATTTAAGCAAAGTTTAGGTGTGAGGTAGTAAATTAGCAAGGTTTGTGTATGCAGGCTCTCGGCCCTGAATTCCCTAGCTCTGGTGATAAGGATGCAGTGAGAGCACCTTCCAAGTGGGAGATTTATTCCCTGTTTTCAAGGGGAACAGAGACAGGAGGGTCAGAATGTCCTTTTTGCTTCTCAAGTAACTTTAATTCAGAATAATCAATATGCTATTGTGGGATATTTTGGGGTGGCCTTCCCTGGGCCCCAACACTTTAAAGACCTGGAGTCGGTCAGACCTAAGTTCCGGTCTTATTAACTCTATGACTTTGGGTATGTAATTGAACTACTGAGCCTGTTTCCTTACGGGTAAGATGGAGTAAGGACTAACTGGGGCAGCATACCTACAATGCAGTGCCTGGTGCAATCAATTTGTTTGTTGATACTATCCATGCCAAGAAATGGCTTATTAAGTAACTTTGAGGTCCAAGAGCTACAAATCCAGCCAGACCGTTATTGTTATGAAAGACTTAAAAACTATTTTTTAATTAAAATTAATTTTGTATTTATTTTTAAAAATTAAAAGACGTGTTTAAAGTTCAAGTGTTTAATTTTTCTATCTTCAAAGTTAAAATAACTGTGAATTGAAGTTCTGCCAGGTTGATGGTCCAAGTTGATAGTCTTAATAATTTTGGAATTTTTCATAGTGTTGAATTTCTTTTTCAATTTGCACATTTAAAATTCTGGCATCGATTCCTTTTTGATTCATCTGAGTTCCTCATGTCAGCAAATGTTGAGCTTCTGTAAGCAGAAGTTACTTACGTAGGACAACATAACTTTTTTAGGGGCAATTTAGTAAATGTTTATTTGGATAAACCACGCTTTGTTTTGTTGTTAAAGAAAGATGCTTCATTCTTTGCTAATTTCAGAACAAACAACTTTCTAGTGGAAATCAATTCCTCTTTTCATACCTCAAGTTAAGTATTTCTGTCTACTCTTCAGTCAAACTGAAAACAAAACATAACAAACAATGACCCACCTTGGTTTCTAGCTACACGGAAAAGAGAACACAATAAATGAGAACTTATCCTCTTTATTTGAACAAACATTCATTGAGCACCTACTGTATCCACAGGGATTATGGAGAATACAGAAATGACCAGGACATCCATGCTGCCCTTAAAAACATGACGATTGGAACATACTATCATTAATTGTGGGCACAGCTCCTCCTCCTCCCAAAACAACAAAAGACAAAAATAACAATATTTATCAGAAATACAGACACAAACCACTGACTCGCCAGAAAAAAATTAAAGCAGTTTAAACTCAATCTGCACACTCTCTACCGCCTGAGTTACGTTTTATCAAAACTTAGTGAGTTAGTTCATGTATTTTGGTGCCTCATTGATTCTAATCCAAATGTGGTATTTTTGTAGTTCCATCTGTTCTAGTGCCATATCACAGAACTAGAATATATGGAAGAGATTTAATGAATAGTATTAAGATTTTTTTCAGTATTTACTATGTGCCGGGCAACGTTCTGAGCGCTTTAGTATTAATTCATTTAGTCCTCCTAAAAACTCTATGAGGAAAGTACTGTTATTAGCATCTCCTCTTGACAGATGAAGAAATGGAGGAACCAAGTTTAGGTAACTTGACCAAAATCATGCATCTAGTAAGCTATGGCCCCAGGATGCAAACACACTTTGGCTTCAGAGCCCATGCTCTTAAACTCTATACTATACTACACTACACCTGAATAATTGGTTGTCATGTTAAGAGGTTTCAATGTTTAACGCTGTTGGAACAGTGTAGTATACCGATACCTGCCTGGGTTGGACAACTCCAGAAGCAGTCTGATGTTTGTTTGCCCATATATTTTTGGTTTTCCAGACAGTGGGGGATAATCTAACTAGTCCTACTATAGGTATTCTAGTATGTGTCTTTGATGAATCTTTGAACTCATTTCTGTTCAGTATATACCTGGTAGTTCAATTGCTGAATCATTGGTATATACACAAGAACGGAATTTCTGGGGCACAGTGTGGCATTGCTGGAAAATGTACCAATTTGCATTCCTGGCATCAGTGTATGAGAATTCCAGTTGTTCCACATTCTCACCAATATTTGGTATTTTGTTTCTTTTATTTTAGGCATTCTGGTGGATCTGTAGAGTTATCACATTATGATTTTAATTTACATTGCTCTGATGATTAATGGAGTTGAGCTCCTTTTCATTTATTTATCAGCTATTCAGCAATAAACTTCATGAAGTATCTTTTCAAGTGTTTTGTCCATTTTTCTATTAGGTTGTCTATCTTATTGATTTTGTAGGAAATCTTAACAGATTCTAGATGTAAGTCCTTTGTCAGATATATGAATTGAAAATATCTTCTCCTACCTTGTGGGTTGTCTATTCCCTCTCTTAATAGGGTTTTCTTAATTTTACATCGTCCAATTTTTTTCCTTTATGGCTAGTAATTTTTGTGTCCCATTTAAGCAAACTTTGCCTACTCCAAGGTCATGAAGACCTATTTCTCTCTGAATGTGTTTGTCTCTCCATAAGCATAAAAGCATACTCTTATCATTTACTTTATTTATTGGACATTTTGTCTTCCTTGTGCATTATTTTAAAAGCAGATGAATATAGGATTTAAATATATTTTCTAAAAATAAAAAAGAAATTAAATTACACTTATTTATCTAGCCTCCAGTGAATTTTTTTCTACTATAAATTCAGTAGCTTTTGATTTTAGAAAAATATTTTCCACTCTCACCCTAAAACAACATGGGTATCAGAATTCTACAAGGAAGTGATTTTATTCCAATCTAACAACCACTATAAAACAATACATCCTTTCTATTTTAGTTTAAACATCTATAATAAAAAGTGAATATTGTATATAACTGTGCCTTGCTAGAATGTTGGCTCATAGCTACAATATTGCAGGATCAACTAAACTTTATCTCAGATTCACTTTTGGAGTAAAGGCACGTAATATGCAAAGCAGATCGCCTGTTGGGATGTCTGTTAGACTCCCTGGCTCACTTACAGGGTAATAGTTTGACTAAAACAGAGACTGTGGGTCACGCCCATTGTTTCCCCATTTCTATTAACGGCTTATTAAGTTCCCAGTCACCAGAGCTAAAACTTCGGGACCATCTTTTTACTTCTCCCTCTTCCTCATGGCTCAGCTTTAATACTGACCTAACCCCCTTTCACATAATTTCTTGTTCCAATCACTTCTTTTGCGAATTCCCTGTTACTGTCCCCTCTTGGCCTTTATAGCAGGATGTTCATATTGGCATAAACAATAAGGAAGATTGTTATCTCATATAACAAGAAATATACAGGTAGAATGGCTCTGTCTCTGCTTCTCTGAAATTCTCTTGGCCCCTTCCTACTGGAGGGTTGACTCCATACCCAAGCTTGTAGCAAGACAGCTGTGGTAGTTTCAGGTTCCATACCCAGCAGACCACACTTCATGTCTCATTGGCCAGAACCAGGTCACATGCCCACCCTTCAAACCAATTGTTAGCAAGGATTTACCTGGGAGCCAGGGATGAGATCATCTTTCTGTGGGTCACATGAGGAAAGATGTGTGAACAGAATCAGGGCCTTGTCACCATGGATGATGGGGGATTGAATGCTGGTAGATAATCAACAGTGTCTGCTCCAGATCCTAACTGCCTCGGTTTGAATAAGTGCGGCCAACTCCTATCTATGCCCCCTGACTTTTGTTTTTAGCCCCTATTTTCTCAACATTTATAATGAAGACAGTACAATCCTCCTTAAACATACTCTGTCATCATAGCACTTTCATAGTAGTGTGGGAGTTTCCCTCTGAGTGAAGGATAAAGTCTGAACACCTTGACCTCCCCATTCAAGATCCCCACAATCAGCATCCAACCTGTCACTTTACCCTTCCTTCTCCCTAATCCCTTATGACAGAAGCGGGCAATTTTTTTCTGAAAAGGGCCTGATAGTAAACATCTCAGGCTTTGTGGGCCATGTGGTCTCTGTCGCAACTACTCAACTCTGCCACTATAGTGCAAAAGCAGCCATACATTATATGTCAACAAATGAGTGTGGCTGTGTCCCAATAAAACTTTATTTACAAAAGCAAACAGTAGACCAGATTTAGCCCACAGCCACAGTTTGACAATCTCTGCCTCATAGGAATCCCCTTACTCCACTGGGCCTTAAACTGGTGTAAGCAACGCCCCATTAGAGCCACAAAGATGACAAGATAATAGTGTAGGAGCAACGCCATATATGCAGGATTTCTGGCAGGGTCTGGGCTTCATATCTGACCCATCATCAAAAGTTACTATGGCAGCACAACTTTTTGTAAATTTATTAACTCAGCTAGATCATTAGAATGACTCAAAGATCAAAAGATCCTCTAGGGCTGTATTTCTAATCTTTTCCAAGTTATAGTACATGGATTTCCTAGACTGACTAAGGCAAATAAATGAGTTCATCTCTCCACTGTGCAGATAATATCTTGGCAAGTCATCAGTTCAAGCTCTTCTTCCCACCCTCACCTGCAGATACACACCCTACTCATGCAACCTTTTTTTTTGTTCTCATGATGCTATTGCTTTTCTTAAATTGTGGTAAAATACATACAACATAAAATTTACCATCTTAACTATTTTTAAGTGTATAGTTCAATGGTATTAAACACATTCATAACATTGTGCAACCATCACCACCATCCATCTCCACAACTCTTTTCATCTTGTAAACTGAAACTCTATACCTGTTAAATAATAATTCCTCAACCGCTCCTTCCCCTGGCCCTTGGCCACCACCATTCTACTTTCCATCTCTATGATTTTGACTACTTTAAATACTTCATATGCATGGAATCACACAGTATTTGTTTTTTTGTGACTGGCTTATTTCACTCAACATAATGTCCTCAAGTTTCATCCACATTGTAGCATATGTCAGAATTTCCTTCCTTTTTAAGGTTGAATAATATTCCATTGAATGTATATACCGCATTTGCTTATCCATTGATCTGTTGATGTACACTTATGTTGCTTCCAAGTTTTACTATTGTGAATAATGCTGCTATGAACATGGGTGAACAGATATCTATCTGAGATCCTGTTTTCAATTTTATTCTGGGTATATACCCAGAAGTAGAATTGCTGGATCGTATGGTAATTCTATTTTTAACTTTTTGAGGAATTGCCACATTGTTTTCCACAGTGGCTATACCATTTTACATTCCCACCAACAATGCACAAGAGTTCCAATTTCCATACATCCACCTTCACCAATACTTGTTATTTTCTTTTTATTTTTTTGTGTGTGAAGAAGATTAGCCCTGAGCTAACATCTGTTGCTAATCCTCCTCTTTTTTCTGAGGAAGATTGGCCTTGGGCTAACATCTGTGCCCATTTCCTCTACCTTATACGGGACACCGCCACAGCATGGCTTGACAAGCCATACATTGGTCTGTGCCCGGAATCCGAACCTGCAAACCCCTGGCCACCAAAGTGGAGCGAGTGATCTTAACCACTACGCCACCGGGCCAGCCCCTCTTTTCTATTTATTTTTTTTATAGTAACTATTCTAATGGGCATGAGGTGGTATGTCATTATAGTTTTGATTTGTATTTCCCTAATGATTAGTGATATTGAGCAACTGTTCATGTGCTTTATTGATCATTTGTATATCTTCTGTGGAGAAATGTCTATTCAAGTCCCTTGCCCAATTTTTATTTTTTTATTTTACTTATTTAACTTTTTTATTGAGGTAACATTGGTTTATAACACTGTATAAATTTCAGGTGTACATCATTATATTTTGATTTCTGTGTAGATTACATCATGTTCACCACCTGAAGACTAATTACCATCCATTACCATACACATGTGCCTAATCACCCTTTTTGCCCTCCTCCCTCCTCCCTTACCCTCTGGTAACCACCAATCCAATCTCTGTCTCTAAGTGTTTGTTTGTTGTTGTTTTTATCTTCTATTTATAAGTGAGATCATACGGTATTTGACTTTCTCCCTCTGACTTATTTTGCTTAGCATAATACCCTCAAGGTCCATCCATGCTGTCACAAATGGCAAGATTTCATCCTTTTTTATGGCTGAGTAGTATTCCATTGTGTATATACACCACATCTTTATCCATTTGTCCCTTGATGGGCACTTAGGTTGCTTCCAAGTCTTGGCTATTGTGAATAATGCCACAGTGAACATAGGGGTGCATGTATCTTTATGCACTCATTTTCCACATTCCTTGGATAAATACCCAGCAGTGGAATAGCTGGATCGTATGGTAGTTCTTTTCTTAATATTTTGAGGAAACTTCATACTGTTTTCCATAGTGGCTGCACCAGTTTGCACTCCCACAAGCAGTGTATGAGAGTTCCCTTTTCTCCCCATCCCCTCCAACAGTTGTTATTTGTCGTCTTATTAATTATAGCCATTCTGACAGGTGTGAGGTGATATCTCATTGTAGTTTTTATTTGCATTTCCCTAATAATTAGTGATATTGAACATCTTTTCATGTGCCTGTTGGCCACCTGTATATCTTCTTTGGAGAAATGTCTGTTCAGATATTTTGCCCATTTTTCAATTGGGTTGTTAGTTTCTTTGTTGCTGACATGTATGAGTTCTTTATATATTTTGGATATTAACCTCTTATCTGATATATGGTTTGCAAATATCTTCTCCCAATTGTTAGGTTATCTTTTCATTTTATTGATGGTTTCCTTTGTTGTGCGGAAGCTTTTTAGTTTGATGTAGTCCCATTTGTTTATGTTTTCTATTGTTTCCCTTGCATGGTCAGACACAGTACTTGAAAATATGCTGCTAAGACTGATGCTGAAAAGCATTATGCCTATGTTTTCTTCTAGAATTTTTATGGTTTCAGGTCTTACATTCAAATCTTTAATCCATTTTGAATTAATTTTTTTATATGGTGTTAGATAATGGTCTACTTTCATTCTTCTGCATGTGGCTGTCCCGTTTTCCCAACACCATTTATTGAAGAGACTTTCCTTTCTCCATTGTATGTTCTTGGTTCCCTCGTCAAAAAGTGCAGTCCACAGATGTGTGGTTTTATTTCTGGGCTCTCAAGTCTGTTCCATTGATCTGTGTGTCTGTTTTTGTGCCAGTACCATGCTGTTTTGATTACCTTAGGTTTGTAGTATATTTTGAAATCAGGGAGTGTGATACCCCTAGCTTTGTTCTTTTTTCTCAGAATTGCTTTGGCTACTTGGGGTCTTTTGTTGTTCCACATAGATTTTAGGATTCTTCTATTTCTGTGAAAAACGTCATTAGAATTTTGATAGGGATTGCATTGAATCTGTAGATTGTTTTAGGAAGTACAGACATTTTAACTATGTTAATTCTTCCAGTCCAAGAGCATGGAATATCTTTCCATCTCTTTGTGTCTTGTTCAACTTCTTTCAACAATGTTTTATAGTTTTCAATGTAGAGGTCTTTCACCTCTTAGGTTAAATTTATTCCTAGGTATTTTATTCTTTTTGTTGCAGTTGTAAATGGGATTGTATTCTTGATTTCTCTTTCTGCTACTTCATTGTTAGTGTATACAAATGAAACTGATTTTTGTATGTTGATTTTGTATCCTGCAACTTTACCATATTCCTTTATTTTTTCTAAAAGTTTTTTGGTGGATTCTTCAGGGTTTTCTATATGTAAAATCATGTCACCTGCAAATGCAACAGTTTCACTTCTTCCTTGCCAATGTGGATCCTTTTTATTTCTTTTTCTTGCCTGATGGTGCTGGTTATGACTTCTAATACTACGTTAAATAAGAGTGGCGAAAGTGGGCATATTTATCTGGCTCCTGTTCTTAGAGGGATAGCTTTCAGTTTTTCTCTGTTGAGCACGATATTAGCTGTGGGTTTGTCATATACAGTCTTCGTTATGTTGAGGTACTTTCCTTCTATGCCCATTTTATTCAGAGTTTTTATCATAACTGGATGCTGTATCTCATCAAATGCTTTCTCTGCATCTATTGAGATGATCATGTGATTTTTATTCTTCATTTTGTTAATGTGGTGTATCACATTGATTGATTTGTGGATGTTGAACCGTCCCTGCATCCCTGGAATAAATCCCACTTAATCATGGTGTATGATCTTTTTAATGTATTGTATTCGATTTGCTAGTATTTTGTTGAGGATTTTTGCATCGATGTTCATCAGTGATATTGGCCCGCAATTTTCTTTTTTTGTGTTGTCCTTGTCTGGTTTTGGTATCAGGATAATGTTGGCCTCATAGAATGAGTTAGGAAGCTTCCCTTCCTCTTCAATTTTTTGGAAGAGTTTGAGAATCATAGGTATTACGTCTTCTTTGAATGTTTGGTAGAATTCACCAGGGAAGCAATTTGGTCCTGGACTTTTGTTTTTTGGGAGGTTTTTGATTACTGTTTCTATCTCCATACTGGGGATTAGTCTATTCAAATTCTCTATTTCTTCTTGATTCAGTTTTGGAAGGTTGTCTGATTCCAAGAATTTATCCATTTCTTCTAGATTATCCAATTTGTTGGCGTATAGCTTTTCATAGGATTCTCTTATAGTCCTTTGTATTTCTGAGGTGTCCATTGTAATTTCTCCTCTTTCTTTCTTTCTTTTCTTTTTTTTTTTTTTTTAGTCTCTATTTCATTTATTTCTGCTCTGATTTTCATAATTTCCTTCCTTCTAGTGATTTTGGAATTTGTTTGTTCTTCTTTTTCCTGTTCCTTTAGATGCACTGTTAGATTGTTTATTTGAGATTATTCTTGTTTGTTGAGGTAGGCCTGTATTGCTATAAACTTCCCTCTTAGAACTGCTTTTGCTGTATCCCATAATTTTGGCATGTTGTATTTTCATTTCATTTGTCTCCAGGTATTTTTTGATTTCCCCTTTGATTTCATTGTTGACCCAATCGTTGTTCAGTAGCATTTTGTTTAATCTCCACACATTTGTAGCTTTTCCAATTTTCCTCCTGGAGTTGATTTCTAGTTTCATACTGTTGTGGTCAGAAAAGATGGTTGGTATTATTTCAATCTTCTTAAATTTATTGAGACTTGTTTTGTGGCCTAATGTGTGATATATCCTGGAGAATGTTCCATGTGCATTTGAAAAGAATGTGTATTCTGTGGTTTTTGGATGGAATGTTCTGTATATATCTACTAAGTCCGTCTGGTCTAATGTGTCATTTAAGGCCACTGTTTCCTTATTGATCTTCTGTTTGGATGGTCTATCCATTGGTGTAATTGGAATGTTAAAGTCCCCTACTATTATTCTGTTACTGTCTATTTCTCCTTTTATGTCTGTTAATAATTGCTTTATATATTTAGGTTCTCCTATGTTGGGTGAATAGATACTTACAAGTGTTATATCCTTTTGTTAGATTGTTCCCTTTATCATTATGTAGTGCCCTTCTTTGTCTCTTGTTACAGTTTTTGTTTTCAAGTCTATTTTGTCTAAGTATTGCTACCCCAGCTTTCTTTTCATTGCCATTTGCATGGAGTATCTTTCAGTTTGTGGGTGTCTTTAGGTCTGAAGTGTGTCTCTTGTATGCAGCACATATATGGGTCTTGTGTTTTTGTTTTGTTTTGTTTTGTGTGTGTGTGTGTGTGTGTGTGTGTGAGGAAGACTGGCTCTGAGCTAACATCCATTGCCAATCCTCCTCTTTTTGCTGAGGAAGATTAGCCCTGAGCTAACATCCATGTGCATCTTCCTCTAGTTTTGTATATGGGATGCCGCCACAGCATGGCTTCATGAGCAGTGCATAGGTCCGTGCCTGGAATCTGAACCTGTGAACCCCGGGCTGCCGAAGCAGAGTGCGCAAACTTAACCACTACACCACCGGGCTGGCCTGGGTCTTGGGATTTTCTTTGTTTTTTGTTTTGATGAGGAAGATTTCCCCTGAGCTAACATCTATTGCCAATCTTCCTCTTTTAGCTTGAGGAAGATTCACTTTGAGCTAACATCTGTGCCAGTCTTCCTCTATTTGATATGTGGGTTGCTGCCATAGCATGGCCACTGACAAGTGGTGTAGGTCCATGCCTGGGAACCAAACCCGGGCCACCAAGGTGGAGCATGCAGAACTTAACCACTAGGCCACAGGGCCGACCCTTGGGTCTTGTTTTTTTATTCAATCAGCCACCCTATGCCTTTTGATTGGAGCATTTAGTCTATTGACATTTAAAGAAGCTATTGATAAGAATATGTTTATTCTCATTTTGTTACTTTTTTTCTGGGTGTTTTAGTAGTTCTTCTCTGTTCCTTTTTTCTTCTTCTGCTCTCTGCCCATGTGCTTTGATGGCTTTCTCTAGTATTATGTTTGGATTCCTTTGTCTTAATTTTTTGTGTATTTATTATAGGTTTCTGGTTTGTGATTACCATGAGGTTCATATATAATAACCTATGTATATAGCAATCTATATTAAGTTGATGGTCTCTTAAGTTTTGACCTCTTGCTAAAAGCTCTACTCTTTTACTCCCCTCCTGCCACATTTTATGTTTTCGATATCATATCTAACCTCTTTTTTTGTGTGTGTGTATCCATTACCCTCTTATCATAGAAATAGATAATTTTAGTACTTTTGTCTTTTGACCTTCATATTAGCTTCACAGGTGGTTGACCTACTACCTTTACTGTATATTTGCCTTTGCCAGTGACTTTATTAGGTTTTTTTTTTTTTGATAATTTTCTTTTTCCTATTTGTGGTCTTTTCATTTCAACTTAAATAAGTCCCTTTAGCATTTCTTGTAAGGCTGGTTTCTTGGTAATAAACTCCTTTAGTTTTTGTTTTTCTGGGAAACTCTCTATCTCTCCTTCCATTCTGAATGATAACCTTGCCAGATAGAGTATTCTTGGCTTAGGTTTTTTCCTTTCAGCACTTTAAATATATTGTGCCACTCCCTTCTAGCCTGTAAGGTTTCTGCTGAGAAGTCAGCTGATAGCCTTATGGCGTTTCCTTTGTATGTGACTTGTTGCCTTTCTCTTGCAGCTTTTAGGATTCTCTCTTTATCTTTAATTCCTGACATTTTAATTATAATGTGTCTTGGTGTGGTCCTCTTTGGGTTCATCTTGTTTGCTGCTCTTTGTGCTTCCTGTACCTAGATGTCTGTTTCCCTCCTTAGGTTAGGAAAGTTCTCAGCTATTATTCCTTCACATAGATTCGCTGCCCCTTTATCTCTCTCTTCCCTGTTCGGACACATATAACACAGATATTAGTGCGCTTGATGTTGTCCCAGATGTCCCTTAGACTGTCCTTGTTCTTTTTAATTCTTTTTTCTTTTATCTGTTCAGCTTGGGTGATTTCCTCTAGTCTTTCGTCCAGCTCACTGATCTGTTCTTCTTTATCATCTACTCTGCTACTGAGTTCCTCTAGTGAATTTTTCATTTCCATTATTGTATTCCTCATTTCTGATTGGTTCTTTTTTAGATTTTCCAATTCTTTGTTGAGGTTCTCACTGAATTCATCCATTCTTCTCCCAAGATCAGTGAGCATCCTTATGACTATTAGTTTGTACTCTTTATTGGGTAGATTGTTGATCTCTGTTTCATTTAGTTTTCTTTCTGAGGATTTGCCCTGTTCCCTTATTTGGAATATATTCCTTTGTCTTCTCATTTTGCCTCTTTCTCTGTGTTTATATCTATGTTTTAGGTAGATCAGCTATGTCTCTTGATCCTGGAGAAGTGGCCTTATGTAAGAGATGCCTTAAGAGGCCCAACAGTGTGCTTCCCTCTCGTTACCTGTTCCAAATGTTCCAGGTGTGTCCTCTGTGTGGGCTACATGTGTCCTCCTGTTGTGGCGGGGTTGCTCTTGCTGCAGGTGCAGAAGGAAGCTAGGCTATTCCCCTGGCTGGCTGTTTGTAATGCTCAGCTGCCTGTGGCTGCTATGGTCCCTTCAGTCACTTTATTGGGGATGGGGAGCCCCAGCACAGTTGGCTGCAAGGTCTAATAGCACATTCCTGCTGCAGTTTTTCTGTTAAGTGAGTAGGCCCCCAGTGTGGCTGGTTGTTAGGCTCAGAGGCTTATAATTGCTGTAGGCCTCTGGCCTGCAAAGCTGTTGTCAACTCTCTCAGGAGTGCAGCTGGGTGGGGTTGGCCCCAGGCATGGCAGCATGCAATTGTTTCAGGTGCTGGAAGGTGGGGCAGATCCCCTATGTGGCTGTTTGAGAAGCAGAAGTCTGCTGCAACTAACAAGCCCCACCACACACAGGCCCACACACCGCGTCAACTCAGTCCTGCCCAGTGTGCATGCCCTGACCCACTGCAGTGGATACAGTCACCCTGCTGCAGAGGTCCCACACACCCCGCCTATGCAGGCCCACAAGTTGCCCAGGGCTTGCTGTTGGGTGGGGCCAGTCCCTAGGTCGGGCTGCCTGCCCTGGCTGAGCTGGATTAAGTCAATGTTCTAGTGGGTGGGGCAGACCCCTGTGCTAACAGGCCAGGGGAAGAACTCCAATGGCGTCTGCCAGCATCTGTGTCAGCACACCTGTTCTAGGTCACAATAATGGCTGCCACAAATGTCTCAGTCCCTGGGGAGATGGTCCCAGCCTAGGGAGGTCTCACCTCTCACCAAGATGCATCCAGAGCCTATCAAAGGAGTCTCTTTTCACCAAACGACTGTGCACCTTTCTTTCTGGTGACTTTAGGTTGCTTTCTGAAACGGCTAAATTTGTGCATGGGCCCTTTAAGAACAGGCTTTTCTTTCCTTTATGTCTGATAGCTTTTCTGAGGTTATTCTTTGTTGTCATTAATAGTCAGCAAAGCCAGATATTATGACACTTGTCTTGGTTGTGCTGAGTCCAAAAGCTGCTTATGGCAGCAAAGCTCTCCCGCCCTGATCCCCCACTCCTCCAGGAAAAGCTTCTTACTTTAAGATTTCCCCCAGCCATGAAGTGCCATGGCTAAAATGTGGCTTTTTCCTCTCTGGAAAGAAATCTCTGCCTCTTCCACCTCAGTCAGCACTGTCTGTTGTTGTGAGGGTTCTTTTTATCCGGTTTTCAGTTCTCTCTCGGTGGTAATTGTTCCAAGAGTAGTTGTAAATTTGTTGTGTCTGTGGGATGAGGTGAGTTCAGAGTCCTCCTATGCTGCCGTCTTGACACAGGTCCTCCTTTGCCAATTTTTAATCAGGTTGTTTTTGTTGTTGTTGGGTTTTAGGAGTCCTAGATATTAATCTCTTATGAGATACATGATTTGCAGATATTTTCTCCCATTCTGTGTATTGCCTTGTTACTATGTTGACATTGTCTTTTTTTTTTTTTTTGGTGAAGAAGATTAGCCCTGAACTAACAACATCTGTTGCCAATCCTCCTCTTTTTGCTGAGGAAGATTGGCCCTGGGCTAACATCTGTGCCCATCTTCCTCTACTTTATATGTGGGATGCCTGCCACAGGATGGCTTGATAAGCAGTGCATAGGTCTGCACCCAGGATCTGAACCTGCAAACCCCAGGCCGCCAAAGTGGAGTGTGAGAACTTAACCACTACACCGCCTGGCCAGCCCCTTGACATTGTCTTTTGATGCACAAAATTTTAAAATTTTCATGAAGTCCAATATGTCTATATTTTCTTTTGTTATCGGGCCTTTGGTGTCATATCCAAGAAATTATTGCCAAATCCAATGTTGTGAAGCTTTTGCCCTATGTTTTCTTCTGAGAGTTTTGTAGTTTTAGCTCTTACATTCAGGTCTTTGATCGATTTTGGGTTATTTTTGTATCTAGTGTTAGATGAGTCAAAATTCATTCTTTTGCATGTGGATATCCAGTTTTCCCAGCACTATTTGTTGAAAAAACTATCCTTTATTCATTGAATGGTCTTGGCAAGCTTGCCAAAAATCATTTGACCATGTATGCAAGACTTTGTTTCTGGGATCTCTATTCTATTCCATTGGCTTATATTTCTGTCTCTATGCTAGTACCATACTATTTTGATTACTGTAGCTTTGTAGTAAGTTTTGAAATCAGGAAGTGTGTGTCCGCCAACTTTGTTCTTCTTTTTCAAGTTTGCTTTGCTATTTGGGGTCCCTTGAGATTCCATATAAATTTTAGGATGGATTTTTTTATTTTGGCAGAAAACATCACTGGGATTTTGATAGAGATTGCATTCAATCTGTAGATCACTTTGAGTAGTATTGACATTTTAACAATATTGAGCCTTCTGATCTATAAACATGGGATGTGTTTCCATTTATTTATGTCTTCTTTCCACAATGTTTCTTTCAGCAATCTTTTGTAGCTTTCATTGTACAAGTTTTTCACCTCCTTGATTAATTCCTAAGTATTTTATTCTTTTTGATGCTATTGTAAATGGGATTAAAAAAATAATTTCCTTTTAAGATTGTACATTGTTAGTGTATAGAAATGCAACTGATTTTTGTGTGTTGACTTTGTATCCTGCTACTTTGCCAAATTCATTTATTAGTTCTAATAAGGTTTTTTTGTGTGTGTGTGTGGAATCTTCAGGGTTTTCTACATATGAGATCATATCATCTGTGAACAGAGATAACTTTACTTCTTCCTTTCCAGTTTGTGCAATTCTTATTTCTTTCTCTTGCCTAGTTGCTCTGGCTAGAACTATGTTGAATAACAGTGGTAAAGCAGACATCCTTGTCTTGTTCCTCATATTAGATGTAAAGCTTTCGGTCTTTCACCTGAGCATGATGTTTGCTGTGGGTTTTTCATATATGGCTTTTATTACACTGAGATAGCTTCCTTCTATTCCCATTTTGTTAAGTGTTTTTATCATGAAAGGGTGTTGAATATTGTTAAATGCTTTTTCTGCATGATTGAGATGATCATGTGGTTTTTCTCCTTCAATCTGTTAACATGATGTATTATTGATTGATTTTCATATGTTGAACCAGTCTTGCATTCCAGAAATAAATCCCACTTGGTCATGGCGTATAATCCTTTAAATATGTTGCTGAATTCAGTTTGCTTGTAATTTGTTGAGGATTTTTGCATCAATATTCATAAGAGATATTGATCTGTAGTTTTCTTTTCTGGTAGTGTATTTGTCTGGCTTTGGTGTTAGGGTAACACTTGCCTCATAGAATGAGTTAGGAAGTGTTTCCTTCTCTTCAATCATTTCAAAAAGTCTGAGAAGGATTGGTATTAATTCTCTTTAAATGCTTGGTAAAATTCACTGGTGAAACCATCAGGTCTAGGGCTTTTCTGTGTTGGGAGATTTTTGATTACTGATTCAATCTCCTTACTAGTTGTAGGTCTATTTAGATTTTCTTTCTTTGTGATTTAGTCTTGGTAGGTTTTATGTTTCTAGGAATTTGTCCATTTCATCTAGGCTTTTCCAATTTGTTGGCATACAATTGTTCATAGTACTCTCTTATAATCCCTTTTATTTCTGTAGAATTAGTAGTAATGTCTTCACTTTGATTTCTGATTTTAGTAATTTAAGTTTTTCTCTTTTTTCTTTAAGTCCATCTACCCAAGGGTTTGTCAATTTTGTTAATCTTTACAAAGCACCAAATTTTAGTTTCATTGATTTTATCTATTGTTTTTCTATTCTTTATTTCATTTATCTCTGCTCTAATCTTTATTATTTCCTTCCTTCTGCTAGCTTGGGGTTTATTTGTTCTTCTTTTTCTTAGTTCCTTAAGTTGTATAGTTGGGTTGTTGATTTGAGATTATTCATGTTTTTTAATGCAAGCATTTATAGCTATAAATTTCCCCCTTAGCACTGCTTTCACTGCATCCCACAAATTTTGGTAGGCTGTGTTTTTGTTTTCACTCATTTCTAAGTATTTTGTAGTGTCTGTGTGATTTCTTCTTTGATCCATTGGTTGTTTAAGAGTGTATTGTTTAATTTCCACAATTACGTGAATTTTCCCATTTTATTTCTGCTATTGATTTCTAACTTCATCCATGGTTGTCAGAGAAGATATTTTGATATCGATCATACAAATAAGTCTATCATCATATACCTATCCTGGAAAATGTCTCATGTGCACTTGAGAAGGATGTGTATTCTACTGTTGTTGGATACAGTCTTCTGTATATATCTGCTCAATCTAGCTGGTTTGTTGTGTTGTTCAAGTCCTCTATTTCCTTAGTTATCTTCTGTATGGTTGTCTATTCATTGTTCAGACTGGGGTATTGAAGTGTCCAGCTGTTATTACAGAACTGTCTATTTCTGCCTTCAATTCTGTTAGCTTTTGCTTCGTATATTTTTATAGTCTGTCATTAGGTTTGTAAATGTTTATAATTGTTATATCTTTTTGCTGTATTGAATCTTTTATTAGTATATAATGTCCTTCTCTGTCTCTTGCAACCTTTTTGGTTTTAAAGTCAGTTTTGCCTGATATTAGTATAGCCATCCCTGCTCTCTTTTGGTAACTATTTATACGGCATCTTTTTCCAACCTTTTACTTTCAGTCCATTTGTGCCTTTTGATCTAAAATTAATCTCTTGTAGACAGCATATAGTTGGATCATGTGTTTTTATCCATTCTGTCAGTCTCTGTCTTTTGATTGAAGAGCTTAATCCATTTATATTTAAAGTCATTGCTGATAAGAAAGAACTTACATCTGTCATTTTTCTATTTTCCATATGCTTTATAGCTTTTTTGTCCCTCATTTCCTGCATTACTGTCTTCTTTTGTGTTTAGTTGATTTTCTTTGTATTGAGATGTTTGAATTCCTTTCTCATTTCCTTTTGTGTATATTCTATAGCTGTTATCTTTGTGATTACCATAGGGATTACATTTAACATCCCAAAGTTATAACACTCTAATTTGAATTTATACCACCTTAACTTCTATAACATAAAAAAACTCTGCTGCTTTACAGCTCCGTCCCATCCATTTTGATTATTGAAGTCAGAAAACTACATCTTTACACACCGCATACCACCAAAATAAACTAATAATTCTTTTAAATGCATTAATTTCTTAAATCATGTAGAAAACAAAAGGTGTAGCTACAAAGTATTGTTACAATAATACTAGCTTTCATAATTGCCCATGTATTTATCTTTACTGAGATATTCATTTCTTCATACAGCTTTGAGTTACTGTCTATAGTGTCATTTCATTTCACCCCGCAGGGCTCCTTTGAGCAGTTTTTTCAAGGCAAGTCTAGTGGTAATGACTATCAGCCCACTGCCTTCTGGCCTCCGAAGTTTCTGATGATAAATCTGCTGATAATGTTATTTAGGATCCCTTGTATGTGATGAGTCACTTTTCTCTTGCTGCTTTCAAGATTTTCTCTTTGTCCTTGTCTTTCAAAAGTTTACTTATAATTTATCTCAGTGAATTTCAGAACTTGAAGTTTGTTGAGCTTCTTAGATGTTGATATTCATGGCTTTCACCGAATTTGGGGGGTTTTCAGCCATTATTTCTTCAAATATTTTTCCTGCCCATTTCTCCGTCTTTCTCAGGGACAGTTTCTGTTGATTTATTTTTCTCCTTTGAATGGGCCATACTTTCCCATTTTTTGGTATGCTTTGTGTGTTTTTTGTTTTGTAGAAAACCAGATATTTGAATCTAATAATGTGATAACTCTGGGAATCAAATTCTCCACCTTCCCCAGGGTTTGCTGTTTTTTTGTCATTATTTTTGTTTATTGTTTTTATTTTTGTTGTTGTTTTTATAGGCTGTCTCTGTGCCAAGGATCAGCCTGAGGTGTAAACTTAAGGTCTTCTCAGGTCTTTTCTGAACCTGCACCTTTCTCTGCCCATGTGAGGTCACTTCCAAATTTTCCCTATATATGCAGTTGTTTTGAATTTCCTAGTCTTTAATGTCAGGCTCCCAAAAGGGGAACAAAAGAAAAATACAGGGGTGTAACAAAGGGCGCTGACCCTTTAAGCCCCTTTAGCTGAAGGAGAGGGGACTTGCAGAAATGAGGAAAGGTACAACAACAATAGCCACCTGCCTCTTTGTCTGCATCTCTGTGATCAAAAGCAGCAATCAGTGATCCTCAATATTTGGAGGACAGGGTCCTTTTTGCCAGCCTTGGCTCCCAAAAGCTGTGTGCAAGCTACTCCAGAAACACGTGCATAGCTTTCTGCTATAGGACTGGGGATGGGAGATGGGTAGCTGCTATTGTATTATGAGCTGAAATTGATCAAAATTAACTGCAATTTACCATGACTTCCCCTGGAAGTTGCAAGCCTTCAATAGACTCCAGGGTTCCAAAATAGTTATATCAGACAGATTCTGCCAGCGCAATTGTTGTCTGTGGGGAGACAGATTCCTGGTGTTTTCTACCCCACCAGCTCCCCTCCTACTCGTACAATCTCATCACTGCCTCCATCTCCCTACAAAAAACTGAAGAAACAAAAGGATGAGACCCAGAGGTGGTGAAACACCCAAGATTACACTGTTAGACCTACATGTACTAAACACTGGTTGAAAGACAATGTTTTGATGATCCAAAATAATTCATGTCAAGTGTCAAAGTACTTCAGATGGTCCTAGAAATCACAAACATTTCACCCTTTAGAAAAGACTAAATTTTGGTTTGTTTAGTTAGTTAGTTGTTTTGCACCTACATCAACAAAGAGTTTAACAAAACTCTATTAGAGAAATAAAATAGTAGAGTGATTGAGAGCAGGGACTCCAGAGTTAGTTTGTCTGGGTTTGAATTCCAGTTCTGTTGCTGCCTATTTATCTGACCTTGAGTAAGTTACTTAATCTCTGTTTCTTTATCTGTACAATGGAGCCAATGATAGTATCTGACTCAAGAGAGTTGTTAGGATAATTACATGAATTAATACGTGTAAAAAACTTAAAACAGGGCCCAGCACATTATCAATACTGAATATGAGTTGGTAGAAGAGTATGTATGTTCTCTCCTAGGCATGGAGTAATATTCATACAAACAAAGGGACAGAGTCAATATCCACTTAGGAAGGCAGTCTATTCTGTGTAGTCACTCAAGGACTTTAATGGACAGTGGCTCTTCTATATTCAGCACATGGTTTTCAAGGTTTCCTTGGGGGTCTCATACAGCTTATTAAACCAGGAGAGCGTAGAGGAGGTCAGTGGAAGTTTTTTATGATCCAGGTTTGGAAACGGTGCACTTAATTTTCTCTCCCATTCCATTGGTTAGAATTCAGTCGCTTGACCATACCTAATTGCAAGGGAGGCTGAGAAATGTAGTCTAGCTGGAAGAAGAAGATTATATGGATTTGGCGGGAGAGTTATCAGTGTTGGCTGCAGCTGAGAATCTAGACAACACCATACTGGTATTGGTATCCTAGAGAGAAAAGAGTACATTGAATTGCAATATCTATAATGTCATCAGCCCCTCCTGAGGTTATTTTAATGAAACAACCTTTTTAAACTGGTCACTGAGTATAGTCTAAAAATATGGATGAGAACATTCTTCACTTTATTACATAGTGTGCGTTCTAGGGAACACTAGAAAAATTTTCCCTTTGATCTTAATGCCAAAATAGCTATGTTTTCTCAAGTGAGAAGTTGCCTTGTTTTACTTTCTCAACTTTGGAAATGTTATTAATCGTTTAACTGTCCAATGTTGGCTTAGAAAGCTTAGAGCAAATTTTATTCTTTCATTCAACTGATATTTACTGAGCATTTACTACATGTTGAGTTTTGAGCTAGATACTGAAGATGTAAGAGTGAACAAAACAGACATGGCTCCTGCCTCGTGGAACTCACATTCTAGATGGGGGTCTAGGGGTGAAGGTAGAGATATACAATAAACAAACAGGTGACTATAAAAGTGCAACAATACTAATAAATAAGAAACCAAGGTAACTTTTATTTTATTTTTTATTTATTTTTTTTCTTGAGGAGATCAGCCCTGTGCTAACATCTGCCAATCCTCCTCTTTTTTTTTTCTTTTTTGTTGAGGAAGACTGGCCCTGGGCTAACATCTGTGCCCATCTTCCTCCACTTTATATGGGACGCTGCCACAGCATGGCCTGCCAAGCAGTGCACCGGTGCGCGCCCAGGATCCGAACCAGCGAACCCAGGGCTGCCGCAAGGGAGCGCACGCACTTAACCGCTTACGCCACTGGGCTAGTCCCAAGGTAACTTTTAACAGAGTTGGGAACTGACTTTAAATGGTCGGGCTTCTCTGAAAAAGGGACATTTAAACTGAGCCATGTAAAAGGTGGTGTACCTCCAGCAGGAGGTACAATATGCACAAAAGCTTTGAGGTGGGACTGAGTTTGGCATGATCAAGAGATATAAAGGAGGTAGAGTGACTGGATAGTAGAAAGCAAGGGGGAGAGGGGCACAAGGTGAGATTGGAAAGCTAGCCATGCAGGACTCTGAGTGCATGGTAAAGAGTTTGGATTCCATTCTAAAGGCAATGGGAGGTTGTTGAAGGTTTTAAGTAGGGAGTGACTGATCCAGCTTGTGTTATGAGGTCACTTTTGCTGCAGTGTGGAAGAAGCATTAAAGGGACATGGGAGCAGGGAGAACAGTTAGGTGGTGGGTGTCATAAGCCTGGAAAAAGCTGATGGTAGCTCAACCATGACAAGCCTGCACATTCCAACAGGGAGCATGTGTTCCTGGCTTGTGCCCAGGGAGAAGAGGATACTCTGTGGTTTGGGCCTTATTCTTATCGGCACCCCGCTTCTTGGTCCACTTTTCATTTGTGCTCTTTTGTTGTATGTTATAGACCCACAACCTTAAATATTTTCTGGATATCCTAGACAGTCCTAGAATCCTAGGATATAGATCCCTCTTTGTTCCAAACATGATTTCATTATATTGCCTAGAAAGAAGAAATATTGTTTCTCAAGAAGGTTGGTGTGTCTGGGTAGATTAATCAAGAGGATTCAGTTGTGAAGACAGTTGAGACTTTTGGAGAAAGTGGATCTAGAACACCCAAACTGCTACTAAGAACAATTTATGAATGTAGGTCATGGAGCTCAGAAAGAAGTTTATCTTTGATATTTCTCCTGAATTATGTGGAAAGGAGACACTGGGAAATTCTGTGGACATTCAGGGAAGCCTCGAGTTTAGTGGCTATGAAGAAAGGAGTTACAATTGGGGAACCAAGGGTGAACATGGAGAAGGTGAAGTAAGATGGGAAACTACTTCCTCAAAATCAGGATCGTTATGAGAATTCTCTGGTTTGAACTTCAAGCAGATACTGGAAATGAATAATTTCATACACATGCATGCACACACACACATCTTTTGGAAAGAAGACATAGCAAATGTCTTTTGTAAGTGAGCTTGTGGCAAATTAAAGTACCATAATTATCCTTAAAATCTAGTGCTAGGAGAGAAGGGGTGTTGACTGCCCAGTGTGGGTATAGACAAGGAGTGAATATCCTGGCTGTTGTATCTATAAGGGAAATGTACTGCTCCCCCTCTTCAGGCCAGCCCTCCCAGCCAGCCCAGTTTCCTTCTTTCCCGTCCACTGCATGATGGCTTGCTGACTCGGTCCACTCTTAGGTCACTTCCCCCAGCATCTCTGTCTCTTCATTCTTAGTATCATATCATGGCTCTGGCCTCTGACCGGGCCCCTGGTAGTGTTTGGTACCTTATTTGACCCAACCATTTTCCTGTTTTCTTGAGCAGTAAGGTGTAATTTCATGACCTTGGACACAGAGTGCATAGAGTGAAACATTTATTAAATCTGATTACTTAATAACATTTTTAGAAAATTAACAATTTGTGGAGACAAATTGTGTATTGCGAAATATATATGTATCTATAGATAGGTATAGATGTAGATATTTAGATATACACACACACACAGCGTGTACATGCAAGAGAGATCATAGTGTGCATGTCCATTGGATACAAAGTAGTTGCAGCCTATGAAGAAGGGACAGAAGAAACAGGGAGGGAAGAGTAAAGGAACAAGAGTTGACATAGGTGTCCACATACCTCCTACTTTTAATGCAAAGCATGTCACTGTCAGATAATGTCACAAATCTCCTAGCTAGAATCCCCGCGGTTCTGCCCCTAAAGATGTTTCCTTTTCCAGTTCCAGGCCAGGATGGGCTCCATTCAATCCTCTTATATTTATCAGCTTTTGATCACTCTTAAGAGGTTTCATTTTGACCAACAGGCTCAAGAACTCCCATTAGCTTCTCTAAGGTTACCCCAGATGTATATATATGGTTTTTTTTCTGATTATGTCAGGAGTGTCTGGTTGAAAACAGAATCACAGATGCCCATTATTATAAACATGAAGACAAACAATAGTAATAAAGGAACCCCAGAGTTGGACTATGGGGGTTAAATCTGTTCTCCCATTTACTCAATGTGTGACTTTCAGTAAATTGTCTACCCTCTCTGTGCCTCAGGTTCCCCATTTGTAAATCGGGACCAGCGACCTCAAGGGTTGTGAAAGTTAAATGGGTTGATACACATAGAGCACTTGGAACTGCCCTGGCAATATTTAGACCTCTATGAACGTCAGCCTGTATTACTGCTTTCCTCTTCAGTTAGGAGTTATTAAAGTAGGAGTAGACTGCACATTCCATTAATCCCTCCTGGTCACTCCTCTCCCACACCAAGCCTGTATGATGGAATGTTCTACCCTAGAACAGCGTCTGAGGTGGTCAGAAAGGGAGGCTGGAGTGAAATGTGTGGAGAGGCTGACCTCTGGTTTAGGGTAGGGGGCCAGGTGTTTCCTCACCTCCCTCCATCTATGACAGGAGCCAGTCCGAACTGGCCAAGCCTTGATTCAGTTCAGCCAGTGTCCATTTCCTTTCCATCCTTTATTCATCTTTCACTACTCTCTGGCCGGTAGAAGGTGCTGAGCATCATGGTCTCCACTCTTGTTCATTGCCTCACATCCCAGCTTTATTTGCCAAGGAAAAATGCTCAGGATCACTGACCAGGTGATGAGGAAAATTTGAGCCTAGAAAAAAATCTTCCCCAAGCCTGACTGGAACAAAATACCCTTGGAAGTTATACCCTCAGAAGGTTCCTCAAAAGTTAAGTGACATTTTTCAGCCAACTGAACTTCCCTAACTCGATTTCCTAGAAAAGCCAGATATTCAGAGAAATTGTAGGGCACTGTTGGTCCAACAAAGAGGTCAGTAAATTCTCCCACAGAGTCCCTTCTCAGGCCTGAAAAATTACTTGCTAGTATTAGAACATGTTCGAAACCTGTGGGCAGGGACTGCCTCCAAATACTTGCCTTCCCACAAACTGACCATTCGCCTAGCTGCCCTCCCACAACTAGGTTCTGAGTTAATGCAAAAGCCTCATTCTGTCAAGTCAGCTGACTAGACAGTCTGTTTTCCTGCAATATGAGTTACTCTACTGGGACATGTGTCTTCAGGTATATACGCTTTGGTCCACTTACAGCAAGTTTTCCCAAGGAAATAATCAGACAAGGGCCCAGAGCTGACTGTACAGGTCATTCATGATGCCATTGTTTTGTAATATCAACAATACTGGAAATAACCTAAGTGGCCATCACTAGGGGATGGCTCAAATAAATTATGATGTAGCCATACCATGAAATACTTATCAGTCTTTACAAATAATCATGGGATCTATAATTATTGGCATAGATGCCCACAATATCTTTGATGAGTGATAAAAGCAGTTCACTGAACAGCATCTGGATATAATGACATTATTAAATTATTATTATTAGAGATTATTAAAGTTACATTCATATAGATGTGTCCAGAAAGCTATAGAGAATTATGTTCACTAAAATATTAACAACAGTTATCTCTGGGGTTAGGTATTTGGGTAATCTTTACTTTTTTTTTCATTTAAAAAATATTTTACAATGATACAATGTGTCATTTTGCAATCTGAAAAAAACTAAGCCTTTTACATTTTAATTCTGAGGGGGAAAAATGAGCTAGGTTTAATTGTGTTTTGGGAATGCAATCTTGGGTTGGCCACACCAACCAGGTAATAGCATAAGAATAACAGAATTAACATTTACTGAGCACGTTCTGTATACCCACAGGCCCTATTCTAAGCACGTTCCATGTCTCAAATCATTTAATCTATACAACAGTACTATGAGGCGGATCTTTTATGATCCCTATTTTACAGGTAATGAAATTGGCATCAAAAGAGAAAGTCATTTGTTCAAGGTCTCAGAGCTAGTACAAGAAGAAACAGAGATTTGGACAGAAGTCTCTGATCATGACCCCGGTGCTGCTCCACATACAGTTTGCCTGCTCCTTATCTTCAGGGAGGAGTGGAAGGTGCTGAGGTCTGGGAAGGAGCAAGGGGGTGACAGGAGCAGGACTCTGTTCTCGGCCCCCTGCTGCTCCTGAAGGCTCTTCAGCCTCCCACAGGCCACCTGTTTACTTAGCTCCTCTAAGCTTCAGTTTCCTCTTTCGTAAGACAAGGAATGCATCTTCGGCCCCTCAACTTAGAATTAATTAGTCCCCTCTCTATACCATATGCAAACCTAGTGGCTGTTCTATCCTGGCACTCATACTGCCCTCCACTGTCACCACCAACATCCCATCTAAGGCTGAGAGACAGGCCCAGCGTCCCCCAGTGGGCAAGCTATCAGAGCAGGCTGGAAGACAGTTGCGCATGACCACCCTCTACGTTAACTCTGTTCATTTGTCATTCTCCCCACTGGACATGAGCCCCTCGAGGCAGAGACAATGTCTTGTACACCTCTACATCCCCAGTGCCTGGAACATAATGTTGTTCAATTAATAAACATCCTTTGTGGAGTGAATAACTGGAAATCACAGCCACATGGTCTTATGATTCCAGAGTTACAGTTAGGGAAAACAGTGCTTGCATATTAATTTATTTTTCATTTTCTGTTTTCCACTTCATCTGGCACGGAGTTCAGAATAAGAATGATCAATTAATAAAGAAGTCACTAATTTTTAACATGCCACTTACGCAAAAGGGACCAGCAAGCCCTATTTTAATTACCTAATTCAAGAAATTCTAGGCATTCTATATAAACTATAAAATATCATTTATGAAACTCCTCTCAGTTCAGGCATTTTACCCTCAACACTCAGAATGGTCAAGTCACACAGCTTGTGAGGAGAGGAGCCTGATCCAGCTTTTCTGCCCTCTGTGTCAACTGCTCTCTCTACTTTCCACACAGCACTACCTCTACCAGTTACCATGGTTCCTAAAAGCCGACCTGCCACCAACTCTGGTGTCTTAGGAGAGATCAACTCATGTCTGAGTGCTTCCAGTTTCCCCCCACTGGAAAACCGAGGATCCCAAACCAGCTCTTCTTAATGAAAGAAAACCGAGAAAGCATAGAGATGCGTTCTCATCTTCCTTTTCTCCCTTTTACTCACTTTTCTTCACAAGGATTGCTGTGACCAATGTCATCCAACTCAGGGAGTCCCTAATGGTAAGCCACCAATTAGGGCAGGCTTGTTACTTCAGAACCACCTGATCAAAGTTTCGAAAAATGCAGATTTCTGGACCCCACCCGTGGAGATTTTGAATCAGGATGTCTGGGGTAGTGCCCGGGCATGTCTATGTTTTCAAAGTTTCCCAGGGGATTCTGATGTGCAGACAGGTTTGGGAACCACTAATCTGACCCCCAAATAATGAGTCACCTGCCTTCTCCCCCGATTGCCAAGGAATGAATCATCTTTTCATTTTTTTAATGGAGTTGAAACCAAAGCGTCAATGTGAGAATCTCTGATTTCATTCACCTGAGATTGTCTCCTCCAATTGGTCCAAGTTCTGCATCTGTTTCCCCAGGTCTTAAGGCCAAAGGATGTGGGGTCCAGGCTTCAGAAGACAGATTTCTTCTTCCATTTAGTCCTGGGAGCATGCAGTAGTCCTGATCAGCCCTGGTTAGGGAGTCCCTGGGTGAAATGGCTATGTGCTATTGTGATTTATAATAAGAAATATATATTTGGTCTTGTGTTTTCATTTCTGGCACACAGCTTCTAAAACACTTGGAATTTCTTAAGTGATGAAAGCTATAAATGTGTCTTTTGTTATATTAATGAGGTGACTTTTAGACCACATCTAAGGTTGGGGGCTAGTTGCCAGGAGAACTAAGCATGTGATCAGAGGATTGGAACTTTCAGTCCTACCCCCCACTCCCATCTCCTGACATCCCAGGAGGGGAGAAGGGCTGGATGTTGAATCAATTGCCAATGGCCAATGAGTTCATCAGTCATGCCTATGTAATGAAGCCTCCATAAAAACCAAAAAGGAAAGTGTTCAGAGAACTTTCAGGTTGGGGAAACAGAATGCTCCCACTTGCCACTGTGCCAGGTCCAACCTCCATGAGGACAGAAGCTCCTTTGTTCAGGATTTCGCCCTATGTATCCCTTCATCTGGCTGTTGATTCATATCCTTTAATATCCTTTATAATAAATCGGTAATCTAGTAAGTAAATGTGTTTCCTGAGTTCTGTGAGCTGCTCTAGTAAATTAATTGAACCCAAGGAAGGGGTTGTGGGAACCTTCAATCTGTAGGTGGCCAATCAGAAGCACAGGTAACAACCTGGCCTTGTGACTGGCATCTGATGTCGGGGAGCCGGGGGGGGGGGGCAATCTTGTAGAACTGAGCTCTCAACCTGTGGGATCTGATACTATCTCTGGGTAAATTGTTTCAGAATTGAGTTGAATTGTAGGACACCCAGCTGGTGTCCAAGAATTTCTTGGTTAGTGGTGTGGGAAAAACCCTACCCCACATACACTGGAATTGGGTGCAGAATTTAGGCTGGCTCTGGGGATCATTCAGTCCTGAGTTGCTGGGACCACACCGGGTTCATCTTACAGCAGGCCTAAATGTCTGGGTTCAACAGTCTTGCCTTCCTGTGTCCTCTCAGAGATGAGCCAGGACCAGGAAAAAGAAGAGACTTTGGGATGCATGTAGATTATTTAGTTCCTTAGGTATACCTTGTCCTTCTCCCCCCAACCACCCTAAAAATGAGGCCAGGCCTGGGTCAGCAGCAGCAGTAGGTGAATCTCGGGCACCTCTGCTCCTTTGTGTTATTAAAACTGTCTGATATAATAGAGACCCATTTGAGCAAAAGTCATAATTCACACAAGTATCTAGCCAAACCTGACACTGGGACCACAACCCAAACTACGGAAGGAACTGGAACAAGGACGAGGATTCTAGTCAGGGCTGTCTCTCTTTCTCGTCTGCTTCTTTCTTCACTTTCTCTCTAAAGAGCTTCTCTGGGCTACATAGTTGAAGATGCTCTCTGCTTTCTTCCCACACACATCAGCTCCCATAATTACATTCAGCATTTTTTTTTTCACATGGGGTAACTCACTATCTCTTAGACCCACTTCAAACGCCCAGGAAAAAGAATCTGATAGGCTTGGGGTCAGATGTCCATGGGGATAGGAAGTAAGGTGACACAGTACAGATATGGCTGCCAGGGACCAATGTTATGATCTGGGGAAGTTTCTAGAGAAGAGGTGAATCACTGTGTCCTAAGAAGACACAAAGTTACCTTTATCTTGGATGGGGATGAAGCAACAGATGTCTGACCTTGTACTCTAAGCCAGAAGAGCTGCTGAAATGGCAGAACCCCTTGTGAGTATCTGAACTATAATTCCAGCCCAGGCCCATTATCCAGGTCTGGTCCCTCATCAGAGGCTTCTGCCTTCCTTCTCACTGTCTCCTTTAGTCAAGCTTCAGAGCATCTGTCCCCTTTCTGAGAGAAATTTCCCTGCTTTCTGCCTCTGTTCAAAGGGTTACCCTAGGAAGCCAGGTTTCATTCTGTGTGACCCACCTTCCACAAGGCTCATTGGGCCAAAGAACAGTATTCTGTCAAACCTTCTGGCCTGTTGGGGAGAACATACCCTTCATCATATCTCTGTCCAATTTCATAATTTGCAGTTCACTTATTATGACGCAGTCCAGTTCCGTGTTTTCTAACAGCTTTTTGAGATATAATTCACATCACATACAATTCACCCATTTAAAGTGTACCATTAAATAGTTTTTTGTACATGTACAGAGTTGTGCAATGATCACTACAATCAATTTTAAAACATTTTCATCATCCCTAAAGGAAACCCCATACCCTTTAGCAGTTACCCCTCTACTTTCCCCCACACGCCTAGTCCTAGGCAACCACTATTTTCTATCTCTATGACTTTGTTTCTTATGGACATTTCATATAAATGGAATTATACAATATACGATCTTTTGTGACTGGCTTCTTTCACTTAGCATTATGTTTTCAAGGTTCATCCATATTGTAGTCTATATCAGTACTTCATTCCTTTTTAAGGCTGGATTATATTCCGCTGTATGGATATACCAAAGTTTATTTGTCCATTCATCAGTTGCTGGACAGTCAACTTCTTTCCACTTCTTTGTGGCTATTATGAATAATGCTGCTATGAACATTCATGTCTACATTTTGTATGGACATATATTTTCATTTCTATTGGGTATATACCTAGGAGTAGAATGCTGAGTTTTACAGTAACTCTATGTTTAACATTTTGGAAAACTGCCAGAGTCCAGTCCCACTTGAAATTCCAATCTCATATCCTTTTCAAATCTCCCCCCTTCTCACAGAATAGGTTAAACTTGTTGCTCTGCCATCTTGGAGTCAGGGAGGGAAATATCCCCAGGCTCCATCTGGTTCAGTCTAAAGTCAGTGGCCCTGAGAATGTCCCAGGACTCCTGTGTCTCTGGCTTCCCTCCCTTGTGCGTTGCCTGAAGCCACAGTAACTGTTGGGGTCTTCAGTGACCACTGAGAGCTCAGGGGCCTGGAATGGGGGTGCCCCCATTTTCTTTATCCCTGAAAATAACCTGACAGTCCTTCACACCCCAGGCGTGGGATACTCCAGTGAACCTCCCCCTTTCAGAAACTCCAGGCATGAAGCAGGTATTAATCTCTATCTAAGGGCACTCGTAAACTTCAGGATGTGTGCCCAGCATCCTCTGCCTCTCCCCAAGAATGAGAGGGGAAGAGGAAAGTACACATTCCCTCCAGGCCCTAGAACCTCCTCCTTGTCTCATGAATCTGTCTCTTTCATTTTTCATTGTCGAAGGCCAGTGAACCAGTTCAACCTCTCCCACCCACCGTCTCTTCTCCACCCTCATTCCCTGCCCACCCCTGTCCCTGGGAGACTCGCTTGAGGAATTAGGCCTTACTGAAATTTGACCTTTGTGACTTTAGTAACTTTTTTCTCAACAAGGAGCCATCTCCCCAGTTATTTCTTCCCCATTCAGTAACATGGAGGAAGCTGGGGCAGGAAAAGTACTTAATCAGTAGCTCACATCAACTCCTTCAACTTACAATAAACCTCTCTCTTATCTGAGTTCCTTTCAGGGCATGAGCCAAACCTGGACCTCCTTCTTTCTAAAAACAAACAACCACCTCTGTTGCTCTGGCCAGAACATCTGTCCACACCTTCCCTTCCCTCACTTTGAGGCCAGGCCTTGCTTTCAGGCCAGGCAGAAATTAGGTGGGATTCCAAGCCAAGTGTGTGACATCTTGTACGATGACAGGGGACCTACCTCCAGTCCCTGGGTTGACCACAACTCAAGGAAGGCCAGTTTTTTGGTTTTTGTTTCGTTTTGTTTTTTTAAATTTTTTGTTTATTGCAGTAAGGAAGGCCAGTTTTTGTGGTGGCCCCCATGTAGACTCCTCCTTCCTCTCTCTGCCCCCAGCTGCCTATGACTCTCTCCCCAGCTCCGACAACCGCCCCACCTCCATCCTCATTTTCAAGACGGGGGAGCTAGCCATCATTTCCTTTTGTCACATTCCAGATAAACTCATATGAAAACCTTTGTTCCTGACATTGGGAAGGTTGCTAAGTCTGGTGCTAGATAAACTGCTGGCTCGTTGCAGTTCTCACCCCTTCTTTGCTCTTTGCCCATGTTCCCAAAACCCTAGGTGTATTTCTTTCTCACTCTTAAGCTGTATTCTTTTGTTCCCTATAAGGCCTAGCAGAATGAGAAAGACTGGACTTATTCTTTGGATCTGAAGTAGTTACACTGATTTAGCACCTGCTACGTGGCAAGAACTGTTCCAGGTGCTTTACACGCACATTGACATCACATTACATTACATTGCATTGCATTGCATTATATACATTGCATTGTATTACACTGCATTTGGAGGAAAATATTCTGGGAAGAAAGGACAGAAATGGTTGTAGTGTTTATTCTCCAACTCTGTCCTGAACCCACAGGATGATCCTGGTCAAGCCCCATAATCTCTCTTCACCTCAACTTTCCCTTCTAAAAAATGGAAGGGGCCACGTAGACTGGTTGTATACACTGGTGAGATCATTCTTATGCTATTATAGTGCAATATTTATGACCTAAATTCCAATTTTCCATTACCAAGTATCGTCCTACGCACTATTAAAAAACAAAATTCAACTGAGTAAATTTTAAAGATCTTATTGGCGTTATTCAATGATTCATGAATTGGGTAGCATTCAACCTAGCAGATAGAAAGGAGCTCTGGGGAGCTGTACAAAATGAAACACGTTCATGGTCAGAAGGGAGGGGAACATAGCTTTTTTATACTAGACAAAAAAGCTGGTTGGTTATGGCAAGGTCACTTTCCTTTAGGGGACAGCAGGTATCCAGGCAGATTACCTAACTAGTACTAATGAAGCAATTCCTGACTAACTGGTTTAAGATTCCTGGGATTTCTGGGAAAGCCACAACTACAATTAAGTCTCAGTTTGGTGAGGTGGGGCTTAGCATAAGTGACCCCCTTTGGGGCCTGTTGTCTTATTTTAACAATACACACACATACACAATTCAGCTATGCCTCTCAGGGATGTTCTATTATAAAGAGAACAAAGTTAAATTAAACAAATTAGAAATGAACATAAGCCCTTTGCCAAGTTTTTAAATGTTTTCTTTCTGCTGTTGTTTAGCAAATTAACTATACTCTCCATTACTCCATTTTAAAAATTATTTCTATGTCTTTACAAAAGTAATTTGTGTTCACAGCAAGTTATTTAGAAAAGAAAATATAAGCAAAAAGAAGAAACTAAAAAAATCACCTGCAAGTCCTCCACCCAGAAAGACCCGTGTTAACACTTTGATATCTCCCCCTACAGTTTTTTTTCAAGGCATATAAACTTAAGGCACAAAAATGTGCTGAGATATTAGCTTGAGTTTTATTTGGGCCCTGTTGTGAAAACACCTAGGCCTTCCCTTGCTCTGAGATGAGTCTGTTTTCCCAAACCTAGGTGTGTGGAGAAAGAGCCCAGAGGAAAGAGTGGAGAGGAGAGGTGGGCAGAGCAGGGAGGAAGCTTAGACCAGATAGAGGAAAGGAAGCAGTAGGGAGTGTATCTCCCTCCTAAAGGGGACCAGGAACTCTGAGCTATAGATACAAATATATAATATATACATATATAGAATAATATAGGTACTAACTCTGATTCTATAGATACTAATCCCTCAGAGCCACACAGGGGACGTATGCCCATTCCTCAGCCAATCACGGTGGCTGGGGAAGAAGGTCAGGTGAGAGCAGGCAACTCCCCCGGAGACCGCATGCCTGGAGCTGCGGGTGGAGAAGCAGGTCCCCAGAGGAAGGACAGCTTTGCATAGACACAGCCCCATTCTTGGGGTCTAGGCAGCCACTTCTATTTGTAGCTACTACCAGCTTCATTCCTTCTTGCTTGAGGGATGGAGTAAAAAGAACAAGAAGGAGGAAAGGAGAACGCTGCTTTTTCAGAAGAAAAATAATTAGGCAGGGGAGACTTAGAGGCAAGGCATGAAGAGAGGACAAGAGAACATTAGAGAAATGTGGCTAAGAAAACATACCCTGTCTGAGCATTAGAGCCCCATCTCTGCTGACCCCACCTCTCTGAGCCCAAGGGGAGTGGGGTGGTAGGAATGGGATTGGTCCTCCAGGCCTGCATTCAAGTTGGCCTTTTCTTGGCACCTGGGTTTCATCTCACCACTGAAAAGCCTCACAGTATATAGACCCCAGAGGCCTGAGTTCAGATTCAGCGATGCAACGGAGGAAAGTTTGCTTGATCTTGACTGTTTCTTCATATGTAAAATGGGTCTAACAGTATCTAGACAACAAGTTGCTCCGAATTAAATGAAGTACTATAGTGGGTTAAATAGTGTTTCCCCAAAATTCATGCCCATCTGGAGCCTCAGAATGTGACCTTATCTGGAAGTAGGGTATGTGCAAATGCAATTAGCTAAGATGAGGTCATACTGGATTACAGCGGGCACTAATCCAATGGTTGGTGTCCTTGTATGAAGAGAGGACACTCAAAGATATAAAAAGGAAGAAACTCATATGAAGAGGAGACAGAGCTTGGAGTGATGCAGCTACAAGACAAGGAACACCAAGGCCTGCCGGGAGCCACCGGAATCTAGTAAGAAGCAAGGAAGTATTCTTTCTTGGAGCCTTCAGAGGCAATGTGGCCTTCTGACATCTTGATTTCAGACTTCTAGCCTCCAAAACTGTGAAAGAACTATGAGTACAGTGTTGTTTTAAGCCGCCCACCCAATTTGTGGTGATTTGTTACTGCAGCCCTGGAAAACTAATCAAGATACCTGGGTAAAGTTCCTGGTGCATAGTTAGAATATGCTGGTATTCTTCTTTCTCTCCCTTTCTCCTACTCCTAAATTTACACCAGCTTCCCTGGGGACACAGTTCAAGGGGTACTTGTATACAGACAAGCAATGTTGAAAGCAAAACCAAAACTTCTCAGTAGGCTGAGTTTGGTCAATTCCTCAGAACTAGTTCTGGTTTTCATTGCCCTCATGTTATAAGGAAGTCTGAGCTGGATGGAGATGACAACATCTTTTCTTCTCTTGCTTAATGTACCTTATCCCCACATTCTGGCGGCTTTTTCATTACCCATCCTCATATGTCCCTCTGCCAGCTCCTGGCTTGGAGCTACTGCTTCTTGCAGTGGTCTAGGCAGCAACCTAGGTTTTTTGATTTTTGTTTTATGTTGTTTTGTTTCAGCTGTTTGTTTAGTCAGCTTCTATGAGGGAATCTGACGCAAAGAGCAACTGTTTGTTATTTTCTTTTCTTGTACGTCTTTGCCTGAGGAGCGGTGCCAAGTCCTGAAGTGAGTATTCAGTGGGTGGCGATTTTCGCGTACTCTGAGTTGGTGTTGTAGATCGTGAGGTGGCTGCCACGACGGGGTAAGTGTGGGCAGACTCTCTCTCCACATCATTGGAGACAGGAGAAATTCTGCCTCAGAAATTGTGCTCAGAGGCACAAACAAACTAATTTCCTCCTGTCTCCAAAATAGTAGGATTTCTCTTGCCTATCCCTCTGCTTTTTATTCTTGTTGGGCAGTTTTATGAAGTAAGATTTTTTTCTGCACAAAATAAATGTGCGCTGAAAAAACTTTATGCTTGACATTGTCTCTCAGCTTAGAATTTTTGGACAGTTAATGGAACTTAAAAAATTTATTTTTCTACATCTGACATCTGTTTGTGGTTATCCCTTTGGCAGTCAGCATTCCAAGCTAGCTTGTGTTTACAAGCTATTCTCTAAGAGTAAGCTGTTTAAAAAAAAAAAAAAACAGCTATAATTACATTAACTTATAATATAGGCAACCATTATTTAACAAAAGCATGATTTGGGGCCTATATAAAATGATGAGATAAAGGTTAGCAAAATGAAAGAAAACTGCAACTATTGCTGTTGATTGCTCACCACCTGGGTGCACGTAGTAGAAAAGAGATGACAATGGATTCCTGGGAGAGAGAGTTGAAGTGAGGAGGTGAAGCTTGAGTGAAATTGCCTACTAATAAGATCTAACCCTGAAATTCTATGGTTCTGTGGGAGGAAATGATAGACGTAAATTGGCAAAATATGCAGTAAGAATATTCACTGTGAGCAGTAATCAGACAGCTATATCAGGAGTCAAACGCTAATTGACCTGGGTGTTCTCCAAGCTCCCTTTCAAGCCAAATATTCTATGAATGGATGAACCATATCCCTCTTGCCACTAGGAACTTGTCTATTTTCCTTCATTACCTGAACTCTCACTATCAGCAGGATCTTCCTCGCCTGCTACTTCAAGGCCTCTTTTCTCCGGATTTCTCCTGTCTGTGAGCCTTTTCATTAAACTGGAGCTCCTGGTAGGCAAGGACCACACCTTCCAGATTCTCTGAACCCCAAGTGCCTAGTACAGTGCCGCCATGCATAGATGCTCAATGGGGGCTTGTTGAGTTGTTGAATTAATTGATTTGATGAAATGGCAGGTGAATCACCAGATGTGGGATGTTTGTGTAATAGACAGGGGGCAGTTTGGGGTTGATTTGAGGGGGAGGTGGTGCAAATGTCCTCAGAGACAGTATTACAGTTCATGCTTCAGAGTTGACTTGCTTTACGATGCATTGCACAGTGATCCATAGATTGTTGTGTCTCATTTTTATTCCACATGGCAATATCCAAATACACCACATGCCTCAACTGTTGTATATTTGAGTTACCCTGTAACGAGGCAACTGCAGCCTGACCTCCTAATGTCACACCTTGCTCTACTGTAGTGGCCTCCCTCAGGTTATTTGTGTTCCCCTAATCTTCAAACTAACTCACAGAACTCCAGGGTAGATATAGGAATCTGAAAAGTTATCTAGCCCAATCACCTCAGTGCCTTCCAGCCCTTTCTAACACTCCTAGGAGCTGATTCCCATTCTCTTATCAACCTCTGCTTCTTGGGATTTTCCTCCCTTGGCTCTGAGATACTGCGATGGGGGAGCTTCTCATAGTCTTAGGACCACTTCTTCTCTGCCTTCTTCTCCTGGTCTCCTACTCCTGCTCTCCAAATTTGGGGGCATTCCTCAGAGTTCAGACCTTTTCTTTCTAACCTCTCTCTCCCTCTTTTTTTTTTTTTTTTGTGAAGAAGATTAGCCCTGAGCTAACATCTGCTGCCAATCCTCCTCTTTTTGCTGAAGAAGATTGGCCCTGGGCTAACATCCGTGCCCATCTTCAGCTATTTTATATGTGGGACGCCTGCCACAACATAGCTTGATAAGTTGTGCATAGGTCTGCACCCAGGATCCGAACGTGCAGACCCCGGGCCGCCAAAGCAGGGTGCACGAACCTAAACACTACACCACTGGGCCAGCCCCTCTAATCTCTCTTTTTTATATTCTCCCTCCTCAGAGAGTTAATTCATTCCCCAACGTCTACTAACATTTCTGTATCAGAAATAATTTCTTTATCTTCATCTCTAGCCCTGATGTATGTCCTTAACTCTAGACCTACATTTTTCTTGAATGCCTTGCATCACTTCATGACTCAAACTCAACTCATTCTCTTCCCTCTAAAAATCAGCTCTTGATTTTATATTTCCTTTTTTCCCTCCAATAGCATCAATATTGTCTTAATAATCTGGCCTCAAAACCACAGTCAACTTGTTGCTTCTTTTTCTTTCCTGTATGGCTGATCACTTGTCAATTGTTTTGTCAATTGTTCTGTCAATTGTCTTATAATAAATTTCTCCTTCCTCTTCCTTTCTTCCCTTTTGACCCTAAATCAGGGGCTTTACTAAACATCTGAATGAATACTATGACACCCTAATCAAGTGGCTGGACTTCAATTTTACTCTCTCTCCATTCTATGCTGAAAAAAAAAGAATAGATTTATTTTTTTTCAAATACTCCTTTGGTATTGTCACTCAGTTTTTGAGTGATTGTCACTGTCTCCTGTTGGCAGGTCTACCTGGTATTAAGCCTTTGACATTCTCATCTCAACCTGTATTTCCAGCCAAGTTATGCTGTTCATTGTCCGCATCAACATGCTCCGTGTGTTTGTACCTCTGAGACTTTTCTTCTGGGCCGTCTTCAGTGCCCTCAAGAGTAGCTACAATGCTCTGAATCCTACCAGCACTCCAAAGACTCAGTTCAAATCTCACCGATCTGGGAAGTCTCCCTTCCTCAAAAACTTCAAAAGTTTTTGCATTTTTATGTAAAACCTTTTACACCACTTCTTAATATTTTTCATCTGTATGCATTTTAACCTTCTGATTATGTTATAATGTCTTTTAAGGGCAGGGACCCTTTCTTAGATGAATCTTTCTGTTGATTCTCCACAGTCTAATTCAAAGACTTGCAAAAAGTGGGAGCACAGTGTTTATTGAATAAAAGATTGAGATGCAATTTGAATTTAAGTTCAATTTAAACTTAACTTTAATGGACTAGAATAGCATCTTAAGGCTACAGATAGTCTATCTATGTGCAGTTGGTTTAGAGATCTAATAATTATACTGAAAGATTACTCATCCACCTCTAGAAGGAGAGCACTGTGGCTAAAATCCCCTAAAAGCTCAAATGCCTGTAGGTCTGGTAGGTAATAAAAATGTGTGAATCCAGTTGAGTATAATGCTATAGAAAGAGGTAGAGCCTGGGGCAAATTCTGCATTACTTGCCCAAAGGCATTCAAATTCAAGTTATTTTAAAACATTGTTAGTTACAATTCCTGCCTTAGACACTTTGCTTTAAAAACAGTGATTAAGTCAGGTATTTCAATTTAATTTGGTGTGTACTTATCTAGGTCTTCATAGAAACCCAGGACTAGGGAGAAGGAGGAGCCAAATGAGATAAGACCGGCAA
This sequence comes from Diceros bicornis minor, assembly GCF_020826845.1. NCBI lineage: Eukaryota > Metazoa > Chordata > Mammalia > Perissodactyla > Rhinocerotidae > Diceros > Diceros bicornis. The sequence goes on from NC_080761.1 coordinate 29,463,371, forward strand.
TGTTCAGCAAAGAATAAAGTGTTATATAAACATGACCCTTTATGCTGGTTATTATTACACAAAGGAATTATTTGCTAGGATTCTTGAGATATTTCCATAAAGTGTCTATGCCTTGGTTATTCTACAGATCAGAGAATTCTTGGTTGTGTCTGTCTTATTTACCTCTGCATACCAGAGCTTGGCACATAGTAAATATAGAGTAAATGTCTTGAATAAAAGAAAAAAAGAAGTAATTAAAACTTCTGTACATTATTGCAGCACCATAAATTTTATTTCAGCTATCAGTTCACAGATAGATTTCAGCAGATAGGTGAAATGGCAAGAAACTGGGTCTATAGCAACCAGAAAGTGAAACTTCTAGCACCAACAATGATTTTTGATCCTCTCACAAATTTTGCTTGGAAAAGTTTTCCTCATTTTCTGCTTATAAGCTTCTCCTCAGAATTTATGGAAGTTTTCTTGATTTTTCCAGAAAGATACAGCTTTCCAATACAATTGAATAAATTGATATTAGTACTTCTCATGTAGAAATAAACAGAATAAGATCTAAACATCTGCTAAGGACAAAGTTGGACATAAACCATTAAACACAAGGTAGACAAGAAGTACCCTGGGAAGTATAACAGATCTGCAAACATTTGCTTGGGAGACTCAGGAGGAGGATTCATGAAGGAGGTGGCCCTGAGGGAGTCTTAAAGACTGGGGAAATTTTTCCAGGTGAGATCTTTGTGGGTTAGTGAAAAGAATGGTCATATTAGGAATTCACGGGAATTTTACATCATCAGTCACTCGTAAATGATAACAGCAATGAATGTGAAGAATGCTTTGCTATTTACAAAGTAATTTATCATATACCTTGTCCAAGGACCCACAAGCATTTCTGTTCACTGTCTGTGGTTTGGTCAAGAGCTTCAGATGTTAGATAACTTGATTTCCAGTTTCCACCCCTTCCAATGTCACCATGTCAGAAGGGTCATTTATGGCTCTTGCACCACAGGAGCATGATTTAGTCATTCAATAAATATTAATGAGGACCCACCATGTATCAGGAGCTGTTTGGGGTGTTGGAGATATAGCAAGGAATAAAAATAGACAGAAATCTCTGTCCTCATGGAGATTAATCTCTTGGGCAGGGTAGAGAAACAGAAAAAAAAGAAAAGAAGAAGGAAAATGTCCATAGGAGTAGGAACCTTGCACTTGATGGTATCCATAAAGCCTTGAGGATTTCTCCAGGTCTGCTCCTCCTTAGATGAGAACATGACTGGCCAAACTTCACATTTCTGGCCACTGGCTCTGCCAGAACCTAGGCAACTCCCCACATTGCTTTGTATTACTAATAAAAAAGTGCTTAAATTATCAAAAGTTTAGCTTTATATCTATGTACACATACATATATATACACATTTATAAGTTGGAATTTATTATTTATTATCTCCATGATGTCATTTTCATTCACCTCCTAAAATGCCTTTTAGAGGGGAGGAGTAAAAGACTTAGCTGGAATAAGGCAAGTTTTCAACTTTATGTTAAACCCTGGTGATCAACTGTTAACTGATATGCCGGTAATGGTTGTGGTAGTTACAAATGGAATCATGGTTTAATATCTTAAAAAATAGAAATGTTCATGATTCATCAAAAATATTGGGATATTATACACTTGAATACTGTACGTATTGTGTTGAAACAAAACGGTTGAGATTGGTTGTTAAGGCCAATAGTTGCATAGATCGTACACGGAAGGGACCTTAGAAATCACCTAGTTCACCCCTTCTTTTGTGAAGAGGGGAAAGGGAGTTCCTAAGGCATTAGGGACAGGACAAGGATTGGAACTAGTGTTTCCTGATGCCTAACCCAGAGCTTTTCCCACTATGCTGTCAAGAGAAGCAGCTTCCCTGGTGGCCTGGGGGAGAGCAAAGGCAGGGCAGCAATCTGAGCAGGATTTTTCACAAATCTAAAAAGAGTAGCTTTTGCTTCTTCTCACTCTTAAGGCTGAGCATCTCCTGACTAAGAGGGCCCTTCTTGAATCCTCCTGGAGCCACCAGCAAATGTTCTCAAATCTTAAATCCTATGCCATTCTGCTCTGTTTCAGATCATGACTTGACCTCAAATACCACAACATTTTCATAGGCAGAATTATTGAGAATTACCCAGAAATTCATTAAGAATTATCCAGAAATTATGAAATTTGGCTAAACTGATCATTTGATTAAAAACTACTTTTTCCACTCACGTTCCAGTGTATTCATTGGAGGCCAGCTTGTCTGATAAAAGATAGCTACAATGAGCACCCTCTGCTTGAAGGAAACTCTAGCAAAAACAAACATGTACCTAAAGAATATGCAATTAAGATGAAAATGAACAGCCATGCAGGCATAGACAGTAAGATAATTATATCCAAATGAAGATGAATTTTAAAAGGAGAGACCAAAGAGGAGGCATGGTTGTTTGAACATGTTCATTTCATCTCTTGGAGAAGAGTCATCACAATGTTCATTTGGCCAAAGGGGAGCCTTACACATAAATGCTCTGTAAAGGATGCGTTGAGTTAATTTTGGCAATGCACTCTGTAAGTTCTCTAAATAAACTGTTTCAGGCCTTGCCTGCCTGAGTATAAAAGAGTTCATACTTTCCTAACATTAAAGTTTCCAAGAACCTGCTGTTTCAGAAAATGTGGTTCTCCTAAGGAACCCAGAGGGCAATGGTCTTATCCAGATTGCCTAGTGTTTTGAAAGAGGTTGGTGAGAGGCTTGAGATACCTGTGGAAACATTCTTTTGGGAGACAATCTTGTAAATAATCTTACCGTTCAAGAGACATCACCTTCCACCTCTTGTGGAAGCTCTTGCTTCAACGTGCGTCCTTTGCTTAAAAAATTGCTGGGATGCTCCCCACCCCATTAGCAACCCATTCCATTGTGAGTGGCTCTAATTGATCAAAACTTCTTTCTTGTTTGGGGCCAAAATAAACAACCAAATTAAGGTTTCTGTTTCTCCAGTAGAGGAAGTAGCCAACAGTCTCAGATTCCTGAGTATGATGCTAAATTGTCATGCATGCAAGCATTCATTCGTTTGTCCACTCAGCAAACAGTTATAAGGACCTAATAAAGTAGAAAGAGCTCTTGTTCTACCAGGGAAGACAGAAGTGTAACAAATTAACACACCAGTAATGAGTTAAGTGCTAACACTAGAGGTGAGTAGCAGAGGCAGAAGGAACAGCCTAAGGCAGTTAGGACAAGGTTTATCCACTTGCATAGAATGCATAAGAATGTAAGGATACTTGAGATATTTATGATGCAATACAATTTTTTAGCTCATGAAGAAATTGAGATAAAGGAAAATTGAGATTAGAAAAAAATAAGATGAGATCAGACATGAGAGATTAGAATTCTCAAAGCACCTGTGAGGTCCTAGTCACGGAAAGTACATGTATTTCTCAGCTGCTGCGGCAAGAAGGACCAGATCAGGGAAGATCTGGCCATACTATACTAGGCCATACTAGGGAGAACTTTATCTTGTAAATAATGAAAGTTATTGAAGTCTTTTAAGCAGGATAGACATGGTCAGATTTGATTATTCAGTACTTAGGAGATTGTTCTGCCTGCTAGGTAAAGGGATAATTCAGTCAACAAATATTAACTGAGTGCCTACTTACTGCCAGACACTGTTCTAGGGCTGAGGTCATAGTAGTAAGCAAAACAAAGATCCCTGTCCTTGTGGTGATTATAGTCTTAAGGAAGATGGCAGGCAATAATACAATAAACAAGTACGTTATATGGTATGTTAAATGGTAAGAAATGCTTTGGAAAAGAGAGACAGATAAGGAGAATTGGGAATGCTGGAGGGGTGGCGCTGTTGTAATTTTACATAAAGTAGTCTCACCAGAAAGAGCAAGGAAAGTATTCAGTGCAGGTGCAGGGATGGCACACTGGCAGCAAGGTCTGCCCTTGGGGGGATGGATCTGGGGAAGAAGTTGCACAGACTTGGAAGTGGGCTTAGGGCCATTGGGCAGGGAATTCCAGTGTCCTATGGACCAGATTGTGATGGGTAGTTGGCGGAGGTCCAGGGCTCCAGATAACACCTCTTGGCCCTGCAAACACTTCACACTGCAGGGAGGGGCATGGCTATAGCGCATCCTCTAAAGCATGGGGCTCAAGATAGACGTCCTTCTTGCCTGGATTATTGGAAGGATTTATGATTTTACTCTCAGTGAAATGTTGAGCCACCAAAAGTTTTGAGCAGACATGATTTGACTCATATTTTTACAGAATTGTTCTGGCTGTTGTGTTGAGAATCAACTGTAGGAAAGCAAGGTTAGAATCATAGAGTCCAGTTATCTGGCTAGTGCAGTTTTCACGAGAGATGATAATGGCTCAGGCTGATATGGAAGCAGTGAGAAGTGGTCAGATTCTGGATATATTTGAAGGAAGGGCCTATAGGATTTGTTAATGAATCACGTGCAGGTGAGAGAAGAAAGGAGGTGAGGATGATGCCAAGGTTTGTATCCTCCATCTCAACAAGTAGAGGATAGAGCAGAGGGAAGCAAGAGCAGAAGTTAAAATGGCAGTGAGGAGGCTCTGCTATGGTATAAGGAGAAACGACAAAAAGCTGAATTAAGGCAATAGCAGTGGGGTGGTGGAAAGAAGAGGCATCATTCAAGAAGAATCCAAGAAGTAGAATTAACAGGACTAGGGGATGGACTGGATTTGCAAGATGAGAGATGAGTAGGTTTACGATGACACCCAAGATTCTGGCTTGAAGTGGGTGTTATTATTATTAGCATTATAGGAAAATGGGGCACAAAGAGTTACTATCCAAGGTCTTAGAGGCTAATAATTTATAGACTCAGGATTTGAACTCAGATCTGTATGACTTTAGAGCTTGAGCTCTTAACCATTGCATGGGGCATATTATTCCTAGAAGAAAGAAGACTTCTGATTGGAAAGTACCTTTATAACAGTGTCTGCCTCTCAGCTGGCTCAAGGAGGCAGTGTGCAAGGAAAGTCCCCTTGGATGGGCAAGGAAGAAGGGGAAGTTAAAGACAGTGGTGGGTGAACTAGGAGTCCTTTCTGTTGCCAGAACTACATGTTACATGCTATCTTCTTGTGCTCTAGAAATAAGAATGCTGCGCATGTGCCAGGCCTGCAGATGCAGCGTAAGATGATACCTTTTCTGGATAGGTTTGCATTTTTGATAAGGAAGAGGGTCTTCAAGTCTAGCTAAGGTGTGCCTTGAGCATTTCCCTGTGGAAAGCATTTGATTCTGTTCCTAGCTGTTATCTGCTGTAACATCTCCTTCTCTAAAATAAAACCAAGAATGCAGCCCACTGTGGACTTCACATTCCCTTCTAACTACTGTCTTATTTCTCTTGTCCCTTTTATAGCACTCTTCTCTAAAGAGTTGCCTATATTCTGTTATCTCCACATCCTTACTTCCTATTTTTCTTGAATCCACACAGGTTTTCATCTGCATCAGATGCACTGATGCCATGCTTATCAGGGTCATCCATGACCTCCATACTGCGAATCCACCTCTCAGGAACATTTGACTCAACTGATCACTCCCTCTTTGTAGCACTGTGTTTTATACTCTAGGTTTTATTGTCATTTAGGTATGGTGAGGCCAACAGATGAGGAGATGACTGCCATTGAAAAAATAGTTTGTCATGCTCACAGATCCCAAGAGAAGGGGACACACCACACCACAGGGGGCCACACAGGGAAGCACCAGGGTCATACAGGAGACAGACAGAGAAGGGGAAAATGTAGGCAAGAGACTTCATTGTGGTTTCTGAAGGAAGAAATTGCTGAGGCAGGTTAAGCGGGCTTAGAATTGGCTAGTTTGAATAATTTCAGCGGGCTCTGGGATGGAGGGACTCTCCCTAGTTGTCTGGCACCTGGCCCTGGGGTGATTAAGGCAGATCGATAGTGGCCAGAAGTGTGAGAGCTCAATAAAGGAGATGGTTGGGGGTGTGGGTTCTGGATTGGTTGGTTTGCATTTGAAAGGCACACTCATGGATGAATTGTTTACTATCTCTAGGAATTGGTTAATCCTGAGAGGGGCTGTCCCTCCAGGGTCAGCATGTCCCCAGATGTCAAAGCGTCAGAATACAGACAACATTAAGACAATAATTTGCCTTTTTACTCTTCCTTTCAGTCATCATTGCTAGTGCCCTCCCTTCTCAAAGATTGATAAATGTTGGAATGCCCCACATCTCAGTCCTTCAACACTTTCTCTTCCCTATCTCTCTTTATTTGATGTCATGCAGTCTCATGGCTTAAGTAACACTCTAACACTGATGACTCCCAAATTTATATTTCTACCCCAAACTCTGGACCACCTGGTATCCAACTGCCTACTAAACATCTTCACTTAGTTGTCTAATGGGCACCTCAAACCAAACATAATCCAAACACAACTCTTGATTTCTGCTCCCTAATCTGCTTCTCTCTCAGTCCTCTCCATTTTAATAAATAGCACCTCCTTTGCCCTAGGGACTCAAGCCCTAAACCTAGAAATTTTCCTGGATTTCTCTATTTTTGTCAAACTATCAGCAATTCCCAGTGGGTCTTCTTTGAAAACAGAGAGGATCTAAATAAATGGAAAGACACGCTGTGTTCATGAATTGGAACACAATATTATTAAGATGCAACCCTATCAAAATTCCAGTGGTCTTTTTTTATGGAAATGGACAAATTGATCCTAAAATTCATATGGAAATGCAAAGGAGCCAGAACAGCCACATGCAAAAACAAAAAACTTGAAAAAGAAAAACAAGATTGAAGGACTCACATTTCCCAATTTCAAAACTTACCACAAAGCTACCGTAATCAATAGTCTGTGGTACTAACATAGGATAGACATATAGTTCAATGGAATAGAATTGAGTGTCCAGAAATAGACCCATACATCTATGGTCGATTGATTTTTGGTAAGGGTACCAAGACAATTCAATGAAGAAAGAATAGTCTTTTCAACAAATTGTGCAAGGACAACTGGATGTCTATGTGCAAAAGAACAAATCTGGAGCCTTACTTCATATCAAATACAAAAATTAACTCAAAATCTATCCAAGACCCAAATATAAGAACTAAAGCTATGAAATTCTCAGAAGAAAACATAGATGTAAGTTTTTGTGATCTTGGATTAGGCAATGGTTTCTTAGATATGACACCTAAAGCACAAGCAATAAAAGAGAAAATAGATAAATTGGATTTCATCAAAATTAATTTGTGCTTTAAAATTAAGTTAAATTCAAAAATTTGTGCTTCAAAGGACACTATCAAGAAACTGAAAAAAAAACTGCAGAATCTGATAAAGTATTTGCAAATCATATATTTGATAAACAGTTTGGCAGTTTCTCAAAAAGTTAAACATAGGGGCCGGCCCAGTGGCACAAGCGGTTGGTTAAGTGCACACGCTCTGCTGCGGCGGCCCGGGGTTCGCCGAACACACGGGTTCAGATCCCAGGCGCGCACCGACGCACTGCTTGGCAAGCCATGCTGTGGCGGCGTCCCATATAAAGTGGAGGAAGATGGGCAGGGATGTTAGCCCAGGGCCAGTCTTGCTCAGCAAAAAAAGAGGAGGATTGGCACATGTTAGCACAGGGCTGATCTCCTCACCAAAAAAAAAAAAAAAAAAAAAAAAGTTAAACATAGAGTTACCAATTAACCAAGCAATTCCATTCCTACATATATACCCAAGAGAACTGGAAACATGTCTACACAAAAACTTGTATATGAATATTCACAGCAGCATTATTCATAATAGCCAACAAATGGTAACTCAAATGTCCATCAATTGATGAATGGATAAACAAGATGTGGTACATTCATACAATGGAATATTATTCAATCATAAAAAGAAATGAAGTACCGATATGTGCTACCACGTAGATGAATCTTGAAAATTTTATGCTCAGTGGAAGAAGCTAGACACAAAAGACCGCATATTGTATGACTCCATTTATATGAAATATCCAGAATAAGCAAATTGACAGAGGCAAAATGTAGATTAGTGATTGCCAGGGACTAGGGGAAGAAGAAAGGGGAATTGGGAGTTTCTGCTAATGAGTATGGGGTTCCTTTTTGGGGTGATGAAAATGATCCAAAATTAGATAGGGGTGTGGGTTGCACAATTCTGTGAATATACTAAAAACCACTGAATTGTACCACTGAATTGTCTGTTTTAAATACATATGTATATACACACATATATAATCCTCTATTGTATGTCAATTATACTTCAATAAAGCTGTTGAAAAAAATTTAATAAATTTAAAAGACAAAGAAAAAAAGTGTATAGATATGTAACCCTCAACAGACCACTTCTCACCTCCACTAGCCCCACCACTCTAATCCAAACTACCATCATCTCTGTGGAAACATTCCTCACTGATAGCCCTGATTTTAATCTTGCCCAATCCAATCTCCTTCCCAACAATAGTCTATCATCTACACCAAAGCCGAGTCCTTTTTTAAAGATGTAAAGAGATCATGTCTTTCTTTTAATCCAAATCTTCCCCTGCCTTTCCGTTATACTCAGAGCAGCTCTGCTTTTAACTGATATAGATGTATGGCTCCAACTTATTTCCCTTGAAGAAATGGTTCCACGGCTAATAAAATTTTGAAAGGCCCTTTGAGGGCAAAATAACTGACACTCATGTGTCCTGTCCCTTTCGTCTTCAACCATGAGAAGTCCTCGGGTGGGAGAAAGCCTTTGAGCAATGATGGAAGCATGGAAGGTGGAGCAGGACCAAGGTTTGGCACTCATTGAAAGGAGCCAGTTCACTGCTCTCCCTGTGTAAACCTCTTAGTAACAGGTAGTTCAGATGATGGGCAAACTCAATCACAGCACTCAAAAGAGCTTGACTACTTTACCTGCTCAGTCAACTATCAAGCACTTATTGAAAATCTAGTTCTGTTCTACAGAGCACTATCCTCAAGGGTCTGACTCCCAGAGTTCCAGCCCAGCTGCAAAAGATGGTGTGCATTATTCATTTGACAAACAAGATTGGTTTTCAAGGGCCTGCTACTGAGAAAACTGTGGAAGGCTTCATGAGAGAGACAAAGAGGTACAGATAACCACCAGTGTGGGTGACTTGTGAGGACTGGTTCATATTCAGAAAAGGCTATTAGAAAAGAAAGAAGAGCTTCTAATCCGGATTGATAAAGAGCGCCTTGCTTTCTCTTACTCTATCTCTCCTCTCCTCCAGACAATCAATCTATAATTTGTCTTCCCAGCTCCACTCCACCACGGTTCAATGCTTCCCCAAAAGATTTGTTTACGAGTCATTTCCCTGTTTTCAGGAGTGAGGAAATCACCAAATCATGAGACCCAGCAAAACTACAGAAGGCCCTGATACTTTCAATTGTCTGTTTCAGATCCGGCACAGAACATGTTCCTCCTCCTGCTACTTGTGAGCCTGGGAATGCAGCTTTGTCAGACAGCAGGTAAGAAAGGACAAATGGAGGGTCTGAGAGAGAGAAGCAGGGGATGGCCCCTAGCTGAAGTCAATGATGAGAATGTGGTCCTCAGGCTGATGGCTTTCTTTGAGAGGAAGTGTGAATACTGGCAATTACAAGCACAGCAAAAAGAATAGTGCCTAGGGTGTGGTTTGTGCACACCCACGTCCCCGTCTTACAGAAACAGGGACTGAGAATATTAGCCCATCTATCCCCACTCTCCAATAAAGGTAGTGACAAGAAGACATGACCACTCAGACCACGCACCCCTGAACTGATGCAAGAGGGCAGGGATTGAGTGTCCTGAAAGGTGAGATGCAAAGCAGCTGTCCCCTTCTCTTCTAGCTGGGAGAGTAAGGAGACAAAGGTCGGGGGGACACCTAAAGGACTCCATTACTCTAAAGAGTTTCCTGCAGACATTCTGCTGATTATTAAATATTCATTTGAGTTCCTCTTTTAAAAAGCAACAGTAACAGCCATTGGTCATTCTTGCATTAATGTGGATTACTTAACTGAAAAATCAGTCTTTCTATCCTCTAAATGAATAATGAACCTTAAGGCTATGCCTTTGGATTTTGAAGAACGGAGTTCTCTGGAGGGTGTGGGTGGGCAGGAAGGAAAGTAGTTTCAGAGTTTGTTGCTTTCCTGGGAAAGGTAGTTCAGAATATTTGCGTGTGCAGTCAGGACCATGAGGGCATTATTTTGGGGGAACATCAGAAGGTCAGAGAGGAAGACAGAGGTGGGCACAGGAGATTAGGTCCCTGATGATAGCAGCCCGAATCCCATGGGAAATCATTCAACATTCTGCCTTTGATAGAGAAAGAATAGCTTCTTGGGCACTGAGATCCTTTTGAAGAGCTTTTCTCTCCCTTCCAGGTGGTCCCAAACTGCTCTTTACCCAGTCACATTCCTCCCCCTCCCTTGGGCTGCCCAGCCAGGTCTGGTACTAGAAATGTCGACTTGGGGCCATCCTTGGAGAGACCCCAATATTCTGCTTACTCTAGCCCTGCCCCTGCAGTGCCAGCTGAAGGAACCCTTCATGTTTCCTTTCTAAGGGACTCTGCCTAGCTGGGATTTTAGAGACATTGAAAGGGGCAAACGCCTCCTTGCTACCAAAGAGCTTCACGTTTCCATAAAGAGACAAGAAAACAGAGGGTCAAAAGAAGGGTCCAAAGCTGCCACTCCGCGTTCCCTGACTGGGGGCTCTAGGAGAAACCTTGGGAATTGTGCAGCCTCTGTGGGTTTGCAGTTTAAAAACGCTGAGACCCTGTTTTTTTGGTTTTGTTTTTGTTTTTTGCCTTTTTTCTTAGGAAAGGAGTGAGTTACTAACAAGGGGCAGCATTTTTTAGCCCTCACTGGATCTTTCTACAGAGAAAGTATCTTTCCTTCTAAGAGAAGCAGTACAAGGCAATGAAGACAAGCACTATCAGGGACAGCAACAGGGTGTAGGGATGAGAATGTACATTTACTGAGGACTGAGTCCACACCAAATACTGTGCTAGGCAATTTACGTAGGTTATCTCATTTCATCTTCACAATAACCATTTGGCAGGTTGAGGAAACTGAGACCAGAAATGTTATTTAATTTACCCAAGATTACATAGTTACTAGGTGGCATGGGCAAGCTTCCTACAAAGCTAATGTCCTTTCTACCTTACCATGCTCCAGTGATGACGGTCGTCAAATAAGGCAGACGATCCCTAACCTTCCCACTTTGGAATGCGTTTTTGGAGTTAAGTTTGATTGTGGACATATATTGAAAGTTTATTCTGTACATTCACAAAACCAAAAAATAGGTATGATGAATTATGTTTATGAATTAACCAAAAGGAAACTATAAACATATTGTATTTTGCTTTCTCCACAAACTTGGAATTCTTCTCTGCTTTCCACCATACACTATGCAGATAAGACCAGTTCAAACAAACATTAAATATTTGTCTAAGTTAGAACACGTTTTCTGCACGGGTTTTTTTTTTTTTTTTTTTTTTTTTTTTTGTCTTATCATTTCACACCTCCCTAATTAAAGAGTTTTCATTTCAAAGGTTTCTTATAGAGGCTTCCTGAGAAAGAAAGAAAAGAAAACTAAAGAATCTGAGGACTGATTAGAGTCCCCTTACTTCTGGGGAAGGGAAGAGATCTAGGATGGGGGTAAAAAGCACAATCTTATCCATTATGTTTACTAGGTTTTGGGTTTGTTGTTTTCTTTTTACAAGAAGTATGCATTTACTTGTATATTAAAAGCAATCAGCAAGAAGTATTACTAGTATTAAAAAATATAATTTTTTTAAATATAAGAATCCTTTCAAAAGCATATGAGAGCATCCAGTGCCCAAGGAGAGCCCTGGCTATCAGGGTGGCTAGACTGATGACTTCACTTCCCTCATTGCCCTTGTGCATCCCTAGACCTGCACTCTTCATTGAAAAGAAAACAAAAAGATATATAAATTGGATCAATATGATTCCTTATTACCTCTCTGTGTAAATTTCTATTTTTAAATTTTAAAAATAATGCTTATAGGGGCCGGCCTGTGGCATAGCGGTTAAGTGCACGCGCTCCGCTGCTGGCGGCCCCGGGTTCGGATCCCGGGTGCGCACCGATGCACCGCTTGTCCTGCCGTGCTGTGGCGGTGTCCCATATAAAGTGGAGGAAGATGGGCACAGATGTTAGCCCAGGGCCAGTCTTCCTCAGCAAAAAAGAGGAGGATTGGCAGATGTTAGCTCCAGGCTGATCTTCCTCACACACACACACACAAATAACGCTTATAGCAGCATTGTTAGTCATTTCAAAAAAACAAAACCCAAATGCCCATTAATGGGCGAATACATACACTGTGGTATATTAGCAAAAGGGAATATTATACAGCATGCCAATAAATTAATTACAAAAACATGCAACTACGTCTAAGAATCTTAGCATAATGTTGAGTAAAAAACAAAAAGTCGAGCACAGAAGACAATACATAGCACAATGTCCTTTTTATAAACAATACATTGCTTAGGCATATGTATTTTTAATATAAAGCTAAAAAATAGCAAGAGATTGATAAACACAATATTCAGGATGGTGATTTCCTCTGGTGAAGCCAGTAGATATACGTCATTAGTAATGTTCTAGTTCTTGGCGTGGGTGATGAGTTCACAGATGTTCATTTTACTTAATTCAATATTTAAAAATTTCTTTTTGCATTTAAACCTTTCTGTTGTAAAATATACCTTTGTGTTGTAAAATATAAAATATACAAAAGATACAGAAAACCACTTGAAACAAACGTAAAGCATCATGTTACTGTAAGGTAAACACTTTTGTAACCACCCAGGTCAAGAAATAGAACTGTGCCAGCCTCTCCAGAAACTCCTCACGTGCCCCAGCTCAATAACACCCTCCCCAAAACACTCCCCATAGCTCTATCCTATCTGCCCTTTTTTTCAGTAAAAGAAATTTTAGTAAGCACTTAGTAAGTATATGTTTTCCAAATCAGCAAATACAGATATCCCTCACTTTTATGTGGCTCTGTATATATTTCATTGGACATGCTATTTATTTAACCAGTCCTCTATTGATGGATGTTGCAGTAATCTTAATTTTTTTTTCTGAATTAACGCTTGAAAAAAATGGGTATCTCCTAAGGACTGTGATGAAAATTGAGTCTGAGTATGACTCAAGTAAACTGTTAATCATGAACTCTTTCCTTACTTGTATGTTCTGTAGATGCTCTACTGTGTTATCTATAAAATAATTTAAAGCTTGAAGTGAAAAATTAGTGGAAAACATTTTCATTTCATTTTTTAAATATGTTCTCATTTTGAAATTGACATACAGCAAAATTTACTCTTTTTCATAAAAACATCTATGAATTTTGACAAATGCATAATCATACAACCACACCACAGTCAAAATCTAGAACAGTTCCAACACCCGTCAAACAAAAACCTCTTGCCTAACTCTTAAGCCCAGGTACCCATTGATCTATTCTCTGTCCTATAGTTTTAACTTTTCCAGAACCTCATATAAATAGGATCATTCATTAGTTGCTCTTTTTGTCTGGCTTCTTTCACTCAGCATAATGCATTTGAGATTTATCTATATTGTTGCATGTATCAATAGTTCATTCCTTTTTGTTGTTTAGTAGTATTCCACTGTATGTATGTACCACATTTTGTTTATTCATTCCCCAGTTGAGGGACTTTTTGGTTGTTTCCTATTTTTGGCAATTACAAATAAAGTTGCAATAAACATTTGTATAGAGGTTTTTGTGGGAACATGGTTTTCATTTCACTTGGGTAAATACCTAGCAGTGGGATTGCTGGGTCATATGGTAAGTATATTTTTAACTTTTTAAGAAATCATCAAACGTTTCCACAATGTCTACACCATTTTTGCACTCTCATTAGCAAAGTATGAGAGTTCCAATTGTCCCACAGTCTTGACAGCACTTTGTACTGACATTGTCATTTCTTTTTAAAGATTTTATTTATTTATTTATTTATTTTCCCCCCAAAGCCCCAGTAGATAGTTGTATGTCATAGCTGCACATCCTTCTAGTTGTTTGTCATTTCTTTTTATAAGTCATTCTAATAGGTGTATAGAAGTAGCTCCTTGTGGTTTAATTTGCATTTCCCTAATATCTAATGATGATAAGCATATGTTCTTCTGACTATTGGCCATTCATATTTCTTCTTTGGTGAAGTGTTTTTTCAAATCATTTGACCATTTTTAATTGGGTTGATTCTTTTCTTATTAAGTTTTGAGAATTCTTTATATATTCTGGATACAAGTCCTTTAGCAGATATGTGATATGCAAATATTTTCTCCTCGTCTGTGGCTCATCGTTTCATTTTCTTAACAGTGTCTTTTGCAGAGCAAAGATTTTAATTTTGACGAAATCTGATTTATCAATTTTTTCTTTTATGGGTTGTGCTTTTGGTGGCATATCTAAGAACTCTTTGCCTAACCCAAGATCTAGAAGATTTTCTTCTATGTTTTCTTCTAAACATTTTACAGTTGTACATTTTACATTTAGGTTTATAATCCATCTTGTGTTAATCTTCATACCAAGTATGAACTATAGTTTGAGGCTCTTTTTTTTTTTGCATATGGATGTTCAGTTGCTCCAGCTCAATTTGTTGAATAGACCATCCTTTCTCCACTGAATTGCCATTACAACTTTGTCAAAAATCAATTGGCCATATTCATGTGGGTCTATTTCTAGACTCTCCATTCTGTTCTATTGATCTATGCATATACGCTTTCACTTATATCACACTCTTTTGATTACTGTAATGTTATAGTTCTTTTTTTTTCTTACATTTTCATTTCAAAACCTAAGACATCTTGTAACCCAAATTCATTTAAGGGGAAATATTTATTTTTGCACTTTGTCATGTCTTGGAGAAAAAAATTACTCCAGTCTTACTCCTTTCGTTGGTGTTTCCTTCTTTCTTCATCCTTCAGAGATGGACAAAAACCAAGGCGGCACATGACCATGGTGATGCTTGAGGTCACTCTGGGGCAGGGACCACACCCTGGGTCACTCCATTTAGCCCATCTTCAGCCTCCAAAATGACTTCTGCTGACCCCTGAGGTATACAAAGCAGAAAAATCAGGTTAGGAAAAGGATTTCTAAGAGACGAGATGTCTCCATGCAGTGTTCCTACAAAGAGGAGCACATACGTCAGGAGCCAGAGTTTTCTGAAGATTGTGGCTGTGCACAGCAGGCACCCCCCCCCCATCCCCTTCAAGTATATTAGGTAGAAAGTCTGAAAAACTTAAGCTTCTGTTGTTAAATGGAAAAAAAGTATAAAATTAGCTTAAAGAGGAAGCTATCTTGGGAGATAATGCAAATAATTTGTTTTGTGTTTCCTGGAGATGTGACAGGTGCTGACTCTCATTGATGTCTGATTGCAAATAAAATGCAAAGTTCCCCCAAGAACTTTCAAAAAGGCTCCAGTATTACTCAATCCAGCTGCTTTAATCTGTCTAAACCTGCATGCATGAATTCTTCATGCCCTGGCCAAGTCCTTTACCTTTTAATTTAGTCAAGAGGCCCAAATGAATGGGAAAATCTGTTTTGTCTGCTTAATTTCGTAGTCATGAAAACTTTCCGATTTTCTCCTTTGTCTGATACCTTCAAAAATTCAATGCTAGATTGAAGCTTAATTTAATGACCATGTGGCGTATGAAACAGAAAACAAATGTCTGTTTTTTTTAGCATAAAGTTGAAAAGTATACCTATCTCTTTCGTGGATGTAGTATATACATGCCAGTGGATATACAGTCATATCTGTAGAGTTGTTAGGAGTACAGGCTTGCGAGATACAGAGATATGAATTTGAAATCCAACTTCAGGAGCTACCACTCTTTGACCTTGGGCAAGTTGTATGACTTCTTTAAGCCTCAGTTTCCCCATCTGTAAAATGGGGATAGTAACTCCTACCTTGCAGAGTTTGGGGAACAACAAATGAGATAATGATGTAAAGGTTACCCCACTGCTTGGCTCATTGCGTTTAATAAATGTTAACTATTACTCTACTTGCCAATAACAGTCCATGTGCATGTGAATCACCTCAACCTTATT
Source organism: Diceros bicornis minor (assembly GCF_020826845.1). Taxonomy (NCBI): domain Eukaryota; kingdom Metazoa; phylum Chordata; class Mammalia; order Perissodactyla; family Rhinocerotidae; genus Diceros; species Diceros bicornis. The sequence goes on from NC_080761.1 coordinate 29,479,407, forward strand.
AAAATGCAGATTCTGCCTCTCTAGGTCTGGGGCAGTGCCTGAGACTCTGCATTCCTAACTAACTCCCAGGTGAAGCTGAGGCCATTTTGAATGGCAGGATGATAAAAGATGTTTGCAAGTACAGGTGTTTTATTTCTCTAGTCATTGGTTTTCAATACTGTCTGCACATTAGAAGCTCCCAGGGAAATTTTTTTAAAAACTCATGCTGGCCTCACAAAAGAACTAGAATTTGATTTTAAAGGATCCGAAGTGGGGCCTGGGCATTAATGTGTTTTAAAAGCTGCCCAGATTGACAGCCAAGGTTGAGGCCCTCTGCTTAGTGATTCTAATGTGCAGCCAGGCTTGAGAAAAACCTCTTCTCAGAATTGTTTGCAAGAGTGTTTTGGTTTCCTCTGTAATTTACAATAAATAAGAATATTTTAGGATTTCAAAAGTGTGTCGCATTTTCTAAACTCCTCATTTTATATGGGGTAATCAAGCTCAAAGCTTGGCATGTCTTAGAAGCTTTAATTAGGGCAAAATTAAACCAAATAACAATTAATCTTCCAGTTATTCTGAGCTGCTCAGATGCTTCATACATGTTTGCTAATTGCTAATTGCTCTTTCCTCTTTTGAACATTAGCTGAAAATGTCACCTGCCTGAGAGGTAGCATACTCTATGCCTACAACTCCTGGACCCATAGACTATCTGGGTCGAGGGGAAAAGCAAGTAGAAAATGGATTTTTGTTAAAGGCCCAGACAGAAAAGAGGGGAGTTCTGCTGTATGCTACGGGGAGTTCCAGAGGAAGTTACAGGCGTTCTCTCTCTCATGAGAAGAAAGCATAACTGTGGTAAATAAACTTGCTATAAATTCAATAGAGACTGCACCCAAGTCCTCTAACTAATTCCTGTTATAGTGCAGACTCAGCAACTAACCTTCCTTGCAAGCCCCATTTCTCTTCCCTGTTTCCTGTTCTATTGTCTGTAATAAAAGAAGAGAAAGAAGTAGTATGAGGAGAGTAAAAGTAGTATAAATTCCTGAACCTGGTACACAGAAGATGGTTAACACATATTTGATGGATTAATAAATAAATAGTATTCTTCAGGGTGGAATGGATTTGGTGTCAGGTGGCTCTGTCTTAGTTATAAGGGGAATTAATAACTCAAGTATTTGGAGACGATTCCCATCATAAAAAGATTTACCCTTAAGAGTGTCCTATTCTGGAGACCCAGGTGAGAGTTATTACAAGTGTTCAGTGGATTCCACAAAAATGGAATCATGTAGGAAATTCTGAAGCACAACATCTCTCTGCACATGTATCATCCCAGAGTCTTCTCAACCTGGCCAGGCAGGTGCAGGTGTAATTAGCATTGTTTTACACAGAGGCACTCATGTTATAGCTCTGCCCCTGCTCCCATCCTGCACAAAAGGATGCTGGGTGAAAGTAACTCCTTTCTGTACCGTAGATCTCTGCTGGAAAGGCACATTAATGTTCTAGTTGTGCTTGCCTTGCCGATCTTGGGCAAGCTGCAGTTTGATGAAAGGAAAACAGAAGTGAATACGGTTAGGCTGATCCTTTCTTGCTCCCTCTTCTTCTTTCTGTCATTTATTTGCCAAGTGCTTAACTGGAACTTAGTATGGACTGGGCACTCAACCTGGTCACTGCTTTCAAACAAATTCAAACTGGTCACTGCCTTCAAAGACTTGCAAGATAGTAAGAGGAAAAACTTGAGTCAGAAGAGAATTGCAATGTGAATCATTCAAGCAACAGAAAACCCAAAATTACTTATACTGTGAAATCTGTTGCCCAAGGTGGTCAGGAATGGGCTGTCCTAGTTAACAAAATATTGTGGTTAATAAAGAATGGCCACGCGTTCCATGTATGGATTACCACTTTCCCAAGAATTAAAACATGGTACAAAAGAAAGGAACCAAGGTTTGCTGATGGCCTACTGCCTGCCAAAATAAGGCACTTCACATGTGCCATTTTGTCTAGCTGTCACCACAATCCTGAGAGGTAGCTATTAACCTTGTACCTTGACAGATAAAGAGGCTGAAACTCATAGAGGTTAAATGACATGTTCAAGATCAAAAGGCTCATAATCCTGATACAGTCAGAATTTGAACCCAAGTTTGTCTGTCACTAAATCCTATACTCTTTCCATATTGTGTTTTACATGGAAATAACTTCTAAAATAGCATCTGCTTAGACACCACCCCCAAATATTTGTTGAATGGATGCTTTGACTGATTAAATTAATGAATGAGGGCCGGCCCCATGGCTTAGCAGTTAAGTGCGTGCGCTCCGCTGCTGGTGGCCCAGGTTCGAATCCCGGGTGCGCACCGACGCACCGCTTCTCCGGCCATGCTGAGGCCGCGTCCCACACACAGCAACTGGAAGGATGTGCAGCTATGACATACAACTATCTACTGGGGCTTTGGAGGGAAAAAATAAATAAATAAAATCTTAAAAAAATAAAAATAAATTAATGAATGAATGAAGCAAGTTCTACTGAACATCATTCTATCTGATCTGTCATGATTCAGAAGCTCCTTCAAGATCTTGCTGTACCTCAGTCATAATGAATATCCTTCATTATGTTGAAAGCAGCATAATTTTGTACAGTTTCTCATACTTTATTCATGCATCCACTACCTTCATTGGTTTTGCCATGTTTGACCACTCTTTATGCAACTGTTTTTATAGAATTCTTTAAATCAACTCAGCTTTATTTTTTTAATAAAACGGTATATCCCTGTGGTAAACGAATGACCAGTATCACTAGCTGTGGGAAATAGAGGATATGAGCAAAAATAAATACAATGAGAGTAAGTGGTGTTATTAAATTCTACCCAGATACCATTATCTACCTGGGAGCCTCCTGTTTTATTAAAAGGAAAAATAGCTAGTGTTAGAGGTGTGAGGGTCTAGTTGCAAGTTACACATAATTTGAAGGATTGCAGTAGAATTGAAAAGGGAATAAATTCCTCTCTGAATAATCCAATTCCCTTTAGGCCTGGATTCTGCCCTATCTAAAACCATTTTGCATACTTCTAATGATACGTGCCTCATATTTTGGGAAATACTCTTTCAGTGGAAACTATAGATATTGAAGTGAAACATCTGAGTGGCTGCGAATTTTATTAACTGTATATCCTACAGTGAACCTCTTGGAGCCAGTTTCCTCAACTATAAAAGGGTAATGATAATATATATTTCATGGTCATATTTTCAAGACTAAATGATATAGTTATAAAGAGCCTGGCACATAGTAGGTAATACCCTAAATATTAGTTCCAGTCTTCTTTCCCCTTGTTGATAGAAAAGGAGAAGCTTCTACAGTGGGCTTGTATGATGTGGTGGTTAAGACTACTGGGTGGTTTGTATGATGTGGTGGTTAAGAGCACTGGTGGTTAGGGGCACTCAGGATTTAGCAATACATGGATCTGAGCCTGACTGTGCAATCTTAGGCAAGTTGCTTAACCTTTCTGTGTCTTAGTTTCATTCTTTAAAAAGAGGATGGCTCTGGGAAGACTAAATGAGATCATGTGTTAGCAGAGGCCTAACATACAGTAAGAACAAGAGATGGTTGTTTCTATTTCTATCACTGGTGAGAGGAGGGAGTATTTGGAAGAGAATAATGTAATTTGATCCATATGAAGAAAATGAGCCTGGATAATAGGTGGCGGGAGGGCAATCAGCTGCACAGGTGGGGCGTGTTGAGAGGTGAGAACTACCTCAGAGCAGTGGCTCAAGAATTCCACTCTTGCCCAAACTGGATCAGGCAAAGGACAGAAAGCAGCCCAAGGGATTGCCCAGATAATGACAGGAATCTCCTGGGAAATGGGGGTGGGACGGGTCTCCTCAGCTCCCACTCTGTACAGAACTGAACTGTGAAGGCAGACAATGGGAGAATGTCTTGTTTTCTCTTCAGCTTTATTCATAGTGACGGTCCCTAAGGAACAGTACACGGTAGACTACGGCAGCAACGTGACCCTGGAGTGTGATTTTGACACTGGAGGTCATGTGGAACTCACAGATTTAAAAGCCAGTTTGCAAAAGGCGGAAAATGATACATCCTTGCACAGTGAAAGAGCCACTTTACTGGAGGATCAGCTGCCCCTGGGGAAGGCCTTATTCCACATCCCCCGAGTCCAAGTGAGGGATGCGGGGCAGTACCGCTGCCTGATCATCTATGGGGTCGCCTGGGACTACAAGTACCTGAGTCTGAAAGTCAAAGGTGAGTAGCTTCAGGGACTGGAATCCATGGAGGCATCTCTTCAACCCAGGACTTGTATTAGCTGCAAGTAAGAGAAGCCCACTAAAGCTAGCTCAAGTAAAAACTGGGGGGATAGTCATAAAGAGACAGAGCTACCTTAGAGAAAACAAAAGTATCTGCCCAGAAATATTTTTTGACATCTGAGTATAAAGCAGCTGAGGTGATGGTATACAGGAGTAGGAGTTGCAGGAATAAAAGGGGTCTAGAGGAAACCAGGAAAATGAATCCCTGAAAGGCAGGGGGGACCAAAGATAAATTTGCCTAATCCACAATTCTTCCTAGAAACAACCCTGACTTTATTATTAAGCTACTCTTTCAGAGTCCAGAGTTTTTTAAACCATGGTTTGCCATCCATTAATCTCAATTTAGTGAGTAGCAACCAGGTGGCTGATTTTTGCCCAATAAAATGAATAAACCAAATGAATGGAATAGGTCAGAGTTCATCACATAGTAGGGCTGAGTGTGGTTTTGTGAAACTCTTATTTCAGAGGGGTGTATGTGGGGTGTGTGTGTGTGTGTGTGTGTGTGTGTGTGTGTATTGGCTCATGGTGTAAACTTTTTCTCTCACTGAGTTATAGTCTAAAAAGTTTGGAAAATACTACTCTAGTTCCAGGCTCATCTATTGCAGATGAAGCAGCTGAAGTTCAGAGAAATGAAGTGGGCCCCCTGACGAGCCCAGTTAAGTCAACAGCTGTCCCCATTCCTCTGGTTCAGGGCTCTCTCCACCACAACCTGGGCCAAGAACCTAAATCTGAAGAGAATCTTCAAGTTCTTATTTGTTCTGGGAAAAGTCATTTGAGGAAAGACAAGTAACAACTGTAAAAGAATAGATTTGGCTCTGTTCCTTGGCTTGTGATTTCAGCCTTCATTGACTTTCTGAGTTAAACTATGCCAGTTTTTTCCTGTCCCCTCCCTATTCCACCCATTAGGCCTCAAAGGATCTGTTCTGTCTTCTGAAAGTTCTGTGTATTTTGGTCCCTAAAGACCACTGACCTTGGCAGCAATCATGTGACTTTATGATCTGGTACAAAGAAGGACAAACTAGAAAGATTAGACATAAGGGTGAATGTTGTTTTCACCTGTGACCTTGAATGGATTATTTCACCTTTAATAATCTCACATTTTTCTTATTTGTAAAAGGATAGTAATAGTAGCACCTACCACATAGGATTATTGTAAGAATTAAAAGAGATAATGGACATAAAGAACTGAGCGTGTGGTGAATGTCCAGTGATTTGGTTAAAAGACTCTATTATAGGGACAGTGACCTCCTCATACCTCAATTATCAATGAGTCATCAGGAAAGCTATTAGCCTGGATATAACTGCCTTCTATTTTTAATGCATTTCCCACATCCAGGCATCAGCTGGGAGGAACTCCAGAACATTGAAGTTCATCTGAGTTCAATTAACAGGAAGAAAGAGGTTTATACATTCTCATGAACTTCTAACGTACTTGGGTATTTGCAGCCCTACATCACTGCCCCCATGTCTGTTGATCTCTATTTGAAAGCTATAATGCATCTAGGGTCTTTGGGCAATTTAGGGCCAGTTATCCCACTCTTTCTCTCCAGCTGAGGGCTGCCCCTCATTCCTGGGAAGACACTCTGCCTGCTTCCCCACCTAGACCAGGGATGGCTCAGGTGTGGAACAGATTTATTCCTTAAATCTTAATTATTAATTCTTTAAATCCTTAATGGTCTTCAAACTAGGGTATATGGGGGTCACAAAGACTTTGTAAGGGATGCACAGGCACACGCAGTTTTAGGAAATGAATTTCTAGATCTTCATCTTCCCCAAGCACTTTTCCCCCAAATTGAGTGTGCCTGAGAATGTGCCTTCCAGGCAAGGCTCTTGGAGTTCCCCTAAAATACTTCCTCTTTTATTATTGCTTTCTCCCACTTCAGAAAAAGCCCACCTCTCACCCATCATGAATATAGTACATTGTCCCGGGGTACAAAAACCTCCATAGTGCTAAACAAAAGAGTGACTGGAAATATTGATACCTTATCAAACTGTAATAACTAACAAATCCTTTTCAAATCAGATAGTATCAAATTCTCTGTTTCAACACAATTGAAAGAGGCTCTAGCAGAGTTAATAGCTGACAATAAAAAATGAAGTAATTTTTGCCATATAAGTCATAAAACATTCAAAGAATGAAATGGCATTACTATAATAAAACTGCTTACATTCCCACGTACTTACTCATATGAACAAGATTCTTTAGCTCTTATACCTACAAAAAATGAAAATAGAAATAAAATTGATACTGAACCTTGTCTTATTCCAACCATAAGTTATAGGCATCCTTAGATTCACGAGCAAATTGAAAAAGAGTCCCATTCATCCCATTAAGAGATACATTTCTAGTAAATTTTTATCTTTATGTTTAATAATTATCAATATTCAGACTATTTTACATTTTTATTTTACATGTGCTGATAATAATGGAAATTAGATTTCAATGCAGAAGAAAACTTTGATCACTTAAAGCCTTATGGTCACAAGAAAAAAATTAATTTCAATAGCTATCCATATTTTGTTGTTGCAAAGAATCATAAGGATAGTCAATAAAAGAGCTTTCATATATGTTGCATTAGGATAAAATCCTGTAGAAAAAGTGGAATGGGAACTGAGGTTCAAGGAACAAAAAGGAACAATGCAAAGCTCTGACCATTAGAGAAGAATTTTTGTATGTATTTTTCAATGGATGGTGGTGTGTATAAAAGACACCTTCTTTGATATCTAGATGACATTGGATACATATGGAAGAGTGAAATAATTGTTTTACTAAAAATATAAAAGTCCATAAAATGCTAAGCAACATATATTTTCCAATACAGAAACAACGAAAAACTTGAAAAGAATCAACTTAATAAATATGTGAGAGGGTGCACACTGCATCACAATTCTTTTAGGAGGAATGCAAGCCAAAAAAAAAAAAAAGTTGAAGATAATTACCTAAGAATATTCTACCTTGTCTCTGAAGGAATCAGGGGAAATCTGGGGCCCCAGTTAGGATTTGCTTAAATGGAATAGGACTAGACGCAGGAAGTGCTTTTACCTTAAAATGCCTGATCTATGGCATAAACCTAGACAATGGGTTTATAGCACCTTCTCTGATGTTCAGGCAACAGTTTGTATTAAATACAGTGAAAAGAGAACTGATTTCAAAAGCACAGGGGGAAAAATACTAGCTAGACTGGATAGTGAGTCTAGAAGAGACAGTAGTAATAAGAGGCTACAGTTTCTGAAAAGCCAGGTTGCGACTATAGGCTGTGAGTAATCTGTCTGAGGAAGGGCAAGAAGGGTGCCTGAAGACAAGAGCACAGTAGCCCAGAAAGGCCTGGAGAGTCCAGGGATCTCATGGAGGAGCTTGGGCTGAGAACTGGCCTGTGCAAAGGCTCCCAGACAGGCACAGAGCAAATACTAAGAACAGAAGGGCCGAACCAGCCTGAAGGCCCGGGCAGGGCGTGAGAATGGGCATGGGAGAGAGCCAACACCCGGCATGGGCTGAGGCTTACAGAAGTACTTCAAACCAAGAAAAAGGCCCAAGATAGACAGGAGTGCAACTTCAGCAAGTGGAGGAAGGAGGCAGTATGGCTTCCATTTTCTCTCACAAGAGAAATGGCCTTCACCCTAAGAAGAGAAGACAAAGGGCATGGGGAGGAAACAGCCCAAAAGAAGCAACGCAGCAGTGAAAAGATGACTGTGGTTTAGCCTCTAGGCCCAGAGAAAGCATTTGCTAAAAGAACTTACTGATGGGGCTGCCTGTTTTCAGTGTCTTTTCTCCATTGGAGAAACAGAAGGAAATAAGAAAAGCTAAGAAAACAATGTCCTGAAGTTTGAAGGTGGAAAAAGCTCCTGGGAATTACAAGCTGTTTAGCCTAATGTTCCCCTCCAGGCCATTTAATAGATGAACTAGGAGCAATCCTAAAAGATTATTTCAGTGATTACTGGAAACCTGCCTGAATTCTCTAAGACCAAGGAATGTAAAACTACATTTTTTCACCTTCGTTACTGTCATGATGATAATAAAGCAGATGAACTAGTAGCTGTGTACAGTTTATTTCAGAAATGATAGAGTTGCCAGTAACATGTATCAGATTGACAGAGACAATCAGGAAAACAGAAACCATTTAATCCAGTGGAAACTGAAATCTGGAAATAGTGATTCTTTTGATGGAAGAGACTGAGAAGCCAACCAGGGAACAGGAAAGCAAATTAGTGATTTGCAATAGCAGAGAGCTGCCACCACCGCTGGGCTGGAGGGAAAGGAGGAAGGCAGGGGAGCCCAGGGGCCAGAGTCTCTTGACAGACACTGGAACCCCAATGGGCCTATCCAGGGAAGAGATGCAGCTGCTGCTGGAGAGGCCATTATACGCATAGGGCGTAAAGGAGAAATGCCCTAAGTTCTCCTTATGCTCACCCTCCAGTCTTCCTATCTTGCCCTCTATTGGCTATCAAGAGCCTGGGGTACACAGCCTACAGGAGTCAGCCTTCCCACAGTATAGAGCAGAGAAGAAAAATTGAAGGATGGATCTGAGGGCAGGCAGGTCCTGGACTCACACAGTGCACATCTTGTGCACAAAGTGGTAAAATGTAGGATGAATAATAGTATAGTTGACTGGATCTATAACAAAATGAATGAAACTAGTACAGTCAAGTGCCACATAACGACATTTCAGTCAACGATGGACCACATATATGACAGTGGTCCCATAAGATTAGTATCATATAGCCTAGGTGTGTAGTAGACTATATCATTTAGGTTTATATAAGTACATTCTGTGATGTTCATTCAATGATAAAATTGCCCAACAAAGCACTTCTCAGAATGTATCCCTACCATTAAGCGATGCGTGACTGTAGTTGTTGACTCAGAGCCAACAAAGGGTGATTGATGGTCTTGGGTCAACCTGGAGACAATCTCCAAGTGCCAAGGGGTCTGTTATAGCCAGCCTAGCTGGGCAGTAGATCATTTATGTAAGAAAATTGATCTTATGACCTTAGGCTGTATTAAAACCCTGTGTTGAGCCTAAAGTGTGCTCAGCGCATAAGTAATTAGTCACACTATACTTTGTGCTGCTTAGATAATATCTGGAATATAGGTTGTGTGACATTGGCAAAAATAAATTAAATCCAAAGACCAGTATCCAGAACTGGGTCTGAAAACTGTGTCCTGCTAGATACAGTGGAAGAAAGCAGGTACGTTTTACCTAGAGGTGAAAAGACTATATGGAGTCTTGCCAGTTATCTTCAAATACGTGAAGTGTTGCCTTATCATATGGAAGAGCCAATAATAATTGCTAACACCAATTGAATATTTATTATGTTCTAGGTGCCTAACTCATTTAATCATCCTAACACCCCTGTTAAGGATAAGTATTATCGCATCCATTTTATAAATGAGAAACCTGAGGGCTTGACAGGTCACGTAACCAGCCCTTGGCTCACGCCTAGTCAAAGCTTTCAGAATCTGAAGCCCACGTTCTTAACTACTATGCTTACCATAGTTGTTTTACTAACCAGACAAGTACGAATGAGTTGAAGCTACAATGAGACAAAATTTGAATTGGCATAAGGATGGTCTTCCCAAGGAGAGTTAACTTTTGTCTAATCATGGCAGTGACTGCTTCTGGAAGTAGAAGCTTCCATTCACAGATATATTTAATCAAAAGTTAGTTATATAGGAGGTAACAATATCAGAAAAGAACTATTATTAAAGGTAAAAAGGGACATTTCATAATGATAAAAATGTCAATTCGACAGGAAGACATAACAATCCTAAATGTCTATATATCTCTAACAATATAGCTTCAAAATAAATAAAACAATAATTGACAGACCTAAAAGGAGAAATAAACCAATCTACAATTACATTTGAAGATTTCAACTCATCTCTATTATAACTGGTGGAACAAATAAAAAAGAAAATAGAAGAGTTGAACAACATAGTTAGCCATCTTGACCTAAATGGCATATATAAAACTTACACTCAACAGCTGAAGAATACACACTATTTCCAAGTACATGTGAAACGTTCGTTAAGATAGTTATCTAGCAAAGTTGCTGCAGAATATATTTCTCATTAAGTAGGAAGTTGGGCTAGTTGAATTTTAGCATCAATTTCACCTCTGAAATTCAAAAATGTACTCATCTTTTCCCAAGAATATCACTCTCAGTCCAGCTTCCCCATTGTGTGTTGCTGATAAGGATGCCTCCTCAGCCACTTCCCAAATACAAAAGAGGCTGTGGTGGCACCTTCAATATTGTATAAATAGGATGTGGGCTCCTGTCCCTTCCCCAAACCTTGCTGATTCTTTTGGTTGAACATCTCTCTCCTCTGATCCCTCATTTCTACATCCCAAGTCAAAGCCTCAGCCCAGCTCCGATTCCTGGCCCTCCTACCTGAAATCAACTCTCAACTGGCCACTAAGATCAGCTTCTTGTCCCGAGCTACCCTGAGGGAACAGGCCAGACTCTCACCCACAACACACTTAACCTATGAATCCATTTATTCTCCTCCATCCCCACAAAGACCCCAGAGCTTACAGAAATAAACTACAATATAATAGGGTGAAATGATTATAAGAGGACATCAAACCAAGGGAAAATAAGTGTAGATAGATAACATAAAACGAGAGATAAAGTGAGTACTCAAAATGTATGCTTCAGATACTGTTTGATTGATAGAGGTAGACCAAAATTTGGCTCCAAGGAGACTGGTGCGTCTAATCAGTTCAAGGCCTTCAGTAGGCTGCTTCAGATCCTGATTCTCCTATATTCTGCTAGTTCTGAGTGCTCTTAAGTCCTCCAAGAAAACAAATTCTTCTTCCTGAGTATGTTGCTCCATCCCTAGACTTTTGCAACTACGTAGAGAATCATCTTTTTATAATGATTCCAGTGCAGAATTCAGAATACCGTGGCCATGAAGGGCATGAGTTCAAGGCACTCCACCCACCCCGCAGATTTCAGCTTTTCCTTATTTACAAAATAGGAATATGCATTTTACCTACCTCATAGGGCACTTCATGCAGTTTTAATGACATAATATATGTTAAGGGGATGGAGTCAGGTTTTAGAGCCTCTCACCCCTGCTCCTTTCCCAGTTCTTGACTAAGTAAGATATACCCAACTCTTGACTATTTTAGGCAGAATCTAGGTTTTTATTTTTTTTCCTCCTAATCTCAAAGAGAACAGAGGAAAGGAGGGAGTGGAAAGTCAATTTTCTCTTGAAGATATTAGAAAAAACACTAAAGAAAGTGAGATATGGGTGTTATCTAGTGATTTTATTTATCCATCCTCTCTCCTATCTCAGTCCCAACTGCGAAATAATTTACGTAATACATGAAGCCACCAAGTATGGTGGTGTAAAGCACTGTTGCTCTATAATCAAGCTTACAATGTGCAAATATTGGCTCCACCAGTTATTAGTCCTGTGACTCTGGGCAAAATATTCAAACTCTCTATCTTCAATTTCCTCCCACAAAAATCTGGAATATCAGCAATGCCATTTTTACTGTGTTGCAAGAACTAAATAACTTAATGTGTGTATAATAGCATGATATCTAGGACAAAGGAAATGTTTAAAAACTTAAAACTATTATTACTTAATATTGATAGTGATAATTTTATTCATTTCACATGGCATTGAGTACAGAGCTCTACAGGAATCAGAGAAGAAAGACATTTCTTTTTCTTTCTATTGTCCAGCTTCCTACAAGAAAATAAACACTCACATCCTTAAGGTCCCAGGGACAGATGAGATAGAGATCACCTGCCAGGCAGAAGGTTATCCCCTGGCAGAAGTGTCTTGGCCAAATGTCAGTGTTCCTGCCAACACCAGCCACACCAAGACCTCTGAAGACCTCTACCAGGTCACCAGTGTTCTGCGCCTAAAGCCACACCCTGGCAGAAACTTCAGCTGTGAGTTCTGGAACGCTAATGTGAAGGAACTTACTTCGGCCATCATTGACCCTCAAGGTAAGAGCTGCCCACCCTTCCAGTTCTATCAATCAGAATTCAGGCAAGAAATAGATGACACACTCAGAACAAGTAATTTGAGGAGAGTGTAATAAAGGGACTGTTTATGAAGGTGTGATCAGGATTTAGCGAAACTACTAAGGATAGTGCAAGCCCCTGGGGCTTCAACAGCGGGGGAGCAATTACCACTGTTGGAGAGGTTACTGGAGCCTGGAGAAGAGAGCTGTAGAGAAAGCACCACTTGACAGGAGCTGTGGCTGCAGTAGAGGGATGTTGCCATCTGCAGCAACTCCAAAAGGTGGAAGCTAGGTGAATGAATATCCCAATCTCCTTCTCTTCCCACCCTCCAGTCTCCTGCTGGTGCCTCCCATTGGCTGAACCCAGCTGGAAGTCAGAGAACAAAGGAGTCCACTAATATGGACTCAGGGCTCTCAGAGCTCAGAACAGAGTGTTCAAGTATAGAGAATGGATCTGAAGAGGAAACAGAAAATATCCAGCACAAAAGCCAATCATGATGATTCAGTGCTATTAGTCAGCAGGATTAAATATTACTGCTGGCTTTGCCAAGTGGTTATGGGGATTTCCAGGAAAACTGGACTCCTACAAAAATCTTTCAGAGCCTTCGCTGGCTATGCTGAATCCCATACTTTAGAACTTCATACACCAGCAAAATTTCAAACAATTTTGGGAGTCTGACAATTTTTTATTTGCCCAGTAAGAACATTTATTTGCTAAATAAGGGCAACTAACGTCTAGTATCACAATTATTTCATAAGACACAGATCATTGCATCACCAAGCCCATATGTTTCCTATTGCTCCTGTAACAAATTACTGCAAACTTCGTGGGCTTAAGACAACATAAATTTATTAGCTTACACCGCTGGAGGTCAGAAGTCCGAAAAGGGGTTTACTGGGCTCAGATTAAGATGTCAACAGGATTGCAGAGGCTCTAAAGGGAAAATTTATTTTCTTGTTTTTTTCAGCTTCTAGAGGCCCCCTGCATTCCTTGGCTCATGGCCCCTTCCTCCACCTTTAAAGCCAGCAATTGCATTACTCAGACCTCTGCTTCTGTCATCACATCTCTGTCTTTAACTTTTCTGCCTTCCTCTTCCTTCTTTTAAGGACCCTTGTGATTATATTAGATGCCTCCCTCCTACCTCAACCCAACAATTCAGGATAATTTTCCTATTTCAAGGGCCTTAATATAATCACATCTGCAAAATCCTTTTGCCATGTAGGGTAACACATTCACAGGCTCCAGCGATTAGAACATGGACATCTTTGAGGGGAATAATTATTTGCTGTAATACCCATAAAGGATATAACCTCAGAATAAAGGACAGTCCCTAGTACTGATTAAATTTGACTTTATAGAAAATTCACTAGGTCATCATTATATTTCCCTTTTTTCCCTTTGTCTTAGTTAGACAAAATAGAGCCTATGATAGGGACTTGTGTGGCATGCAGGTGGTGACCCCAGGGAGCAGAAGTGAGAGGTTTAGGAGATTAAGACAGGAAAGAAGGAAAAGCAAATGTAAGGGTGCACTATCAAAGTTGTTGGTGTGGGCGACCAGAGCTCAAATACTCAAGGATCACCTGAGAAGTTTACAGATGGCCTCCTAAGATGTTTACTCAAAGGACTCCAGGCGGGAGACTAATCCATCTGCTTTCACTCCCTGTGGTTGACAGTTGTCCCTAGGAGTGTGAACTCCCTTCTGCTGTGAGCTGAATGAGCACGCCACAGCATCTGTAGCATCAGAGACATCCCAGGGCAGAAAGCGAAGTACCCACTTGAAGTGAATCACTAACCCTGAAGTGAGTCGAAGCCTACCCAGAATTCTACTTGATCTGTGGCTGAAATCAGAGGTGAAACTGAGAGGAGGTGAGGCAGGACTACAACAGTCTATCCCTCGCACTGCTCAAGTCTACTCCTGCCCTACATTAAGGCCAGTGTCTCTGAGCCTTCAGGCAGGAAAGCAGACACAACCTTGGCAAAAGATTTCATATACAGGAGTTCGTGGAACAAGCCACAGATCCTGCTGCTGCAATTGATCCCAAGCCATAATTGATATTTGTTATCTCTCTCATCCACCATACGTTCCAGATTTCCCTCACTCTGCACTCCAGGTGGAATAGTTTGTTTGCCTGGGGGTGAGGTATGAGTCAAACTGTTAACCCTGAGAGACCTGAGCCCTTAGTTGCCTTGCCCTTAACAGACTGAGGTTACTGCAGTTGCCTTTTCCTTGTAATTACTGGGCATGGAAGTAACAAGAATCAGAGAATCAGTGGATCCCTGAGTTCCAGACATAGTCTTCCTTGCCTCCATTTTGTAGCGGCATTCATGTTCTTCATGGTAATCAAGATTCCTTACTCCACCAGTACAATAATTCTTTTCTTTGCCTGCCAGTCCGCCAGTGGGTAGAGCTCAAGCTGACGAGGCAGTAGCTATAACTTTAGATGCGGTAGAATATATCCCTTGGTACAACATCCCTCAGTAGACACATTTGCTGCAAGGAAGCTGGACCTTTAATCCAGTAGAGCCTATATTTGTGGAGATGAGAAGCAAAAATCCTACAAGTGGGTCACTGGAAGAGGGACTATCCTTCAGCATTGGGAGAGCTCTGGCACAGAAACAGCACATGGTTGAGGCGAGATTGTCAGGGAGAAGTGAGTCAGAACCCACACAGAACCATCCATCATTCAGCCACATTCAGCCATGGCTGAAATCAGGGCGGGGACAGACAGGATATGAGTTGGAGCATCAGAGATATCTGCTCTATCTCAAATTAACGTCAATTTTATCATGGACTAGCACCAATCCACAGACCAGAATGAGAACTTTGAAGTGACTCAATGCCCATCTCATTATTAATTTCCTAGTATTCTCTTCTGGAAAAAAAAAATCCTCCTGATACAGTTTTCAGAGGCAGCCAGCTGCGATGTCATCTCTAACTCCTCAATTCCCCACTTCCTCACCTATCCATACTTCACTACCCAATTCCAACACTAAAGTTAGCCCAGCTGCTTTCTAACTAAATTGTTATGGTAAAGTGAGGAAGTAAAGAGAGGAGTCATGCTAAGGATCTTGATAGAAATAAAGATATTAGAAACATAACATTTTTTGGGTCAGCTTTGGGTAAAAATAGTGAATTAGGCAAGCTGGTCTTTCAACATTCTCTACCTCTCTTTTTGTCACAGCTAAGAGCACCAGACTTGTCACCTTACGAAAAGTGAGCTATAACTAATGCATACCAGAGCTTTAGCGGCTCAAATATTAACAGTTCCAGGGGAATTAATTTTTTCCTGAAATTGTTTACTCAATTATCCCTGTTATGTGGAATTTCCTGCCTGGTTAAGCGTAGATCAGCAGTTTGGATGAAATCTGGTTTTCTAGAAGGACACTTATATAAGGATATTTGCAGGGAAATAGGGGCCTGGGTAAGGTGAATTTGGAAATAACTAGAACCTACCCTTTGCACCACTGATTACATCAGTGTTTTTTTCTTTGTGGAAGGGCCAATTGACCATTCCTCCAGAGGACTTGAGGCTGTGAGAAGTCAAGAGTGAAGTAAGGTGGCCCCTGTCTCTCTGGGAGCCAACACAGCTGACTAGTCAACAATCATGGGAGCGGCCTGTGAGGTCTGCATCAGAGCTCAGGACCTTTTTGTTACTCATGAATGCAACTGGCAAGGAGATGGAGAAATCTTTGTGCAGTTAGAGATTCTCAACCTAGTTTTACCCATCCTTCCCAGCTTTGTATTCTCCTACTATCCCTGGACATGGAGCCTCTTCTCTGGTCAGCTCCCTTTCCTCTCCAGGTACTCTCTGAACTCGCTGCACCTCTCTCACCTCCATGACTTCTTTGCTCAGGCAGTTTCTTCCACATAAAACATCATTATTCACCCTCTTCTCCAGCTCCAAGCCCACCCTCTCTCCAAGGCACCTCAGGTAACTCCAGAGTACGAGGGGTCTTTCCCTCATCTTGTCTCCTAAGATGGATTACCTGTACCATTTCTTTGTTTGCCTGTGACTGTGCTTTTCTCTTTCATTGCTATTTATTTTTCATGTATTTTAATTGTTCACATGAGTCTTCTTTATACCCAGACTAAAGCAAAAGCAGAGTGCTCTTCCCATAATAAGTGCTCAATAAATGTCAGATTAATGGGTTGGAGACCATGTCTTGGATGACTCTGTCACATCATCCTAGCTGCCAGACTGTGTGGACAGAAAGATAAGAGCAGTCAAATGATCCCCCAGCTTGTGGTATAAATATCAGCAACAAAATAACCAAAGTCACACATCCTCCCATGGGTTCCTTGTTTCTATTTCTCAAAGGCATTTTTGAATTGTCTATGACTTTCCCCTTTGTACTCATTCTCATAAATTGAGCTGCTCACTGCTGACTTCTGTGACCCACCACAAGCTTCTCCAAAAGTCAATGAATAAAACAAATACAGCAATGAGAGTCTGGGGGTGGGAGATGCTCTTAAATGGATGTCTGAGCATCCTAACTTTCTATCAGAAATTAAGGAGCAATGAGATTATTTTCCTTTTGAAATAGGGTTTCTCCTGCTCAGCCAGTTGTTGCTGTTTCATTAGGAAATGTAATGGGACTGGAGCACAGGAAATAACTATACCAAGATCCTTATGGGGTTGGCAGAGAAGCCCTCCCAGGAGACCTAGAGGTGACTCTCTGGCAGTGGTCAAGAGCATGGGCTCCAAAGTCAGATGGACTTGAATTTCAAATCCCTTTCTGCTACCTACTAGCTTTAAGAACGTGAACACACAACTGAGCCACCCTAGAACTCAAGTCTCTCATTTGTTGAATGAAGGTACATAATGGTAGATACCTTATAGTGTTATCATAAGGATTAAATGAAATATGCTTGTCAAGTCCTTTGCACTCAGAAAGAGTGGAAATGGGGGGGAAATATGGAACCTCTAGCAAGAGGCATGGCTTCTTGTGAGTGCCTGGGACTGTGGATAAGGATAAAACATAGACTTTTCCCTTTGCATCGTCATATCATTGTTAAGTAGCATGCAATTATTATAAAACAATTTAGAAGAATACGTATTAGGATATAGGCTAAGTTGCCATAACAGAGACCTCAAAATACGACTGAATCAAGATAGAAAGATATTTCTCTCTCATGTAATATTCAGAGATATAAGGTGATTTAGAGCAGATAAGTAGCTATATTTCGTAAAGTCATTCAGTGATTCAGATTCTTTCCATCTTGTTGCTCTGCCACTCAGAGGATGCTGTCTGTTGAACTGTCAAAGCTGGGTCATGGCCACATCCATGTTTCAGCTCTCAAAAAGGAAAAGCAGTTGTGGAAGACACATCCAACGTTTTAAGGCCAAGACTCAGAAGGCCCATTCTGGTGGCCTGAACTTAGGTAACATGGCTGGCCACACCTAACTGCAGCGGAGGCTTGGAAATGTAGTCTTCAGAATCCATGTGTCCAGCTAACAGCCTAATACTAGGGAAGACAGGGAGAATGGATTTAAGGGATAAGCAGCAGTATGCCACAAGGTAACTAATGACAGGGAAGATCAGGCTAGGTGGGCTAGGTAGACAGATGATCAGTTCAGCCCAACAAATCCTTAATGACACCTTTCATGTAGCTGGTACTTGGTTCTATAGGGGATTCAGAAGTGACTTAGACAAAGTCTTTGCACTCCAAATACTTATAGTCTAAGCAAACTGATGTCCTGTTGGATGTTCAATGTTAGAAAGTCTTCAGGGACGAGTAGAGCTTCTGTATGTGGAAGGGATTATGCGGGAACCTGCACAGGACAAGAGTTTGCATAAAGGCACTGAGATAAGGACTTCTCCTGTTGTGGAGACAGTGAGGGTCCCAGGACTCCTTGACTCAGTGCTACATGCAGCAAGCGCTTAAAAAGCACTTCCTAGAAGTGAGGAGCAGATTGTAATGAGTATGGGTTATCCAGTGTGTAGATGAGCCAGGTTTCTGAATCCTTTTCTTTTTTAATGTTCACCACAATGTTTTGGATAGAGACAAATATCTGTGGGACCTGAGCTTTGGATAAGACAGATCTGGGTTTGCAATCTTGGAATTGCTACTTACTTAGCAGTAATAACCTTAGATTATTTAGCATCTCTGAGCCTTACTTCCTGAATTCCAAAATGAAGGGCTTGGATTAAATGAAGTCAAATCCCTTCCCAGGTAAAACTATCTATGGTTCTCAGATGGCATTATCATGGGGAAGGGTGAGGGCAATTAGCAGGACTAAGCCCTTCCTCCCGAGCAGTTTTGCCAAGTTTTTACTGGACCAGGCTGTCATGTTTCTTCTGTATGAATTACTCTGGCTTTTGGAAAGAGCACAGCTTACCTTGGTACCCTTCTATCTCCCTATAGTGAACTCCCCTCCAGCCCTGCCCTTTGTCAGTCTGGGGCCCTCATTCTAACCTGTAGATATCCAGAGCTCTCCTTTACAAGGCTTTCCCCAGGCTCCAAAATTACTCTTTTCATCCACCCCTCTACTAAATTTATCTTTTCTTCAGGGCCAGGACCTTGATTAGCTGAGACAACGAAAAGGGCTAGTTGTAATAATTCACACTAAGGTGTGAATGACTGGATTTTGTATACTAACACTACCTATGATATTCTATTTTTTCGAAAGGATCTTGTTAATCCTTGAAATTGAATAACTAATGGTATAGATTCTAAGCACTGTGAGTGCTTTACAGTGGAGTGGGGAGGCATTTTGGGGCTGAGGGACTATCCTACTGGAAAAAGAGAGAGATGATGATGATGGTGATAGATAGATAGATAGATAGACAGATAGATATAATATAATAGATGTATCAGAATGATGAAAAGCATAGAACCTGGAATCAGACAGCCTGGATTATATCTCGGCTCAGTTGCTTACTGTATAACTTTGGGAAGGTTTCCTAGGCTCTCTGTGCCTCACTTTCTTCACCAGAAAAATGAGAGTCATAGCAGAGCCTGCCTCGTAGGGTGCTTGTGAGGAGTAAATGAGCTAATACATGCAGCACACATAGAACAGTACCTGGCATGGAGTAAATGCTCAATTCAAATTGGCCATGCTGGGTATAACCCACTCAGATGGCCAACTGGTTGGTTTACCTCTAAGCCACCATGTAATGGGATTCTGGTGCTTTTCTTTCACCAGATGAGATGGAACCCAAGATCCCTTCAACTTCGCTGCTTCATGTTTTCATCCCTTCCTTCATCATTGCTTTAATGTTCATAGCGACAATGATAGGCCTAAGAAAACAGCTCTGCCAAAAGCTTTATTCTGGAAAAGGTAAGTGAGTTTTATTCATGGTAACCAAATGCACTGGGTGTCTGCAGTGTGAGGCCCTGCTTTGCCCCTTTGGCCTACAGCTTCCCAGTTTCACACTAAATCTATTCAGGGCTTATGAATCACTTTGGGCTCATCCTGATGATTTTTCCCCAGAAGAAAATGGCTCTAGTCTTCAGTGAGCTGAAATCCTGACACCGAATATTTTAAAAAGAATGTTTTCTTCCTGTGGCTGAAATAGTTTACTTTGTTCTCTGAGCTGAGAAGTATTATCAGCCTCGTGAGATCCGTGTTGTTTTGCAATGCAGACAGCTATGTCAGAGTTCGCTGGTGGGAGGATGCAGGATCCTTTCTGAGGATTCCTTCAGTTCTCATTCTTCCTTTTCCCATTCTGGGTGTGAGCTGGGCTAAGCCCTCCCCCTACCACCAGGAATCTGAATCCCTGGTTGGGTAAGGAAAGGAGAAAAGTGTGTGAGGCAATTTGGGGGCGGGGAAAGCACCTGTTTGGTGGTGCCCTGAGGTCTTTCACCAGCTCCCCTGGAGTCCCTCCTCAGCCTGTCATATCCTCACCAACCCACTCCTGTTCTATTGTGCCAGCTGGGACAGAGCTTGCCTGCAGCCTTTGAGCCCTATGCCAGAATATCTGCAGGCCTGTCTTGTGCTTTCCTAAACGGTCCCTTTGTCAGTACCCAGTGAGCTCCTCCCAACATATACACATGGCCTTGTCTATGAAAAGGAAACGAAATCTGAGAATAATTCCATATAAATCCATCTAAGAATTTGGAATGGTCACTATTTGAGGATTGAGGGGCTTTTAGGTGGTTGTTATCCTACATTTACAGTCTAACGTCTATATTCTCATCTGCCATGTAATATTATCATACTTTCTTTGTCCATTGGCCTATGTGTGTATTAGCTTGGGTGCTAACCACAAAACCCTCTACTGTAGAATCCAAGGAACTATTGTCAAAAGAAAGAGGGAGGTTGGAGGGGAAGGAGGAAGGGGAGAAAGCAGGGAGGAAAGGAGGAAGAAGAGAAAAAGAGAAAAGAGAGAGAGAGAAACTATAGAAGTGAAGGGGAAGGGTACTTTACCACAGAGAAGGAATTACAGGGTGTCATCTGACAGAACTTTGACTAAACACAGTCACTTCTGCAAATCTATGACCTCAGAGAGTCATGGCAGATGCAGCTCATTCTAATGAGAATCTTATCTCCTGCCATTCTTCTTTTACCTCCCCCACACATACCTCTCAGAAACAGCTTTATACCAAGGGTCTAGGCCTAGGGCCTGAGAACACATTAGTCACCTGGGAAACAAGCAGCAGAGTCTTCTGTCACTACCCACTTTGGGAGAATGAAATGGAGTCGTACTTAAAGGTAGAGAGGAAAAAAAATCCTCCCCTCATCCCTCATCCCAATCTCAACAGTGAGTGAGAATATCAGTAGCTCCAAGCTGAATGCAAGGCTCAGGTACCAACTGCGGTGGGAGAGATTTGTTACTAACAAGAGTTAAGTGAGTAAATTTGCAAATGATTCCTTTTTTGTTTTTAATGAACCAGAGTGAAATCATGGTTGCCTATATAATAACCTCCCTCTCTAACTCACGTGTGTTGGGATCCGCTTTCTTACACGGGAGATACAAGGATACGCGTGTGGAAATGCACACAAACTCACATGTCATGGAAAAAGTTTGAGAACTGCTGGTGGATAGAGCTTTAATCCAGGGTCAGAGGCTATGTGTGTACCTGGTGCTGCCTTTTATTGCTTTTATGATCTTGTACAAATCACCTAACTTCTTTGAGATTGTTCTTCTATCTGTAAAATGTGAAGTGACATGACAGTGAACATTACAGCTTATTGACCCAACATCAGAGCCACTACTGTGGCTCCACCTGGACTAGAGCAGAACCTTCTGAACTCGTCTCACTGCATCCACTCCTGCCTCCTCCAATACAGTCTATTTTCACTTTTAGCTGGAACAGGCTTTTAATGATTCTGAGTTTTCTCATGGAGTATTCACTCTTCTTAAAATACTTTCTTCTCCTTGTCCACATGAGTTGGAGTCATCCTTTAAATCTCAGCTGAGCTGTCATTTCAACCCACCCCTGATTCTACTCCCTCACCACACCCATTACATTAAATCCCCTTGTTAGAGGCTTCATAGCACCGACTTCTCCTTTCAATACACTCAGCACACAATTACATATCTAGGACCTGTTTCAATAGCTTGGACTACAAATGCAATTGCATCCCTTTAATTTTGCAATTAATTCCTCAAGCACCCACCTGCCTATCTTAGCAAGAAGTCCAATGTCTCCCTCTTACAGCATGTATGTCCCCACCTCCCACAAACTGTCAAAAGGCTTACTTAGCTTACTTAAGGGCCAGTGCTGCTTCCAACCAGGCAGGAAGGCTATTGGGGAGCTGGGTCAGTTCACCAGAGCACCCTGGTTTTGAGTTGCTGCTGTTTCTACTCCTGCCACACAACATATCTTTTCCCTCTGGGTGTCTCCATCCACCATGCGAAATCCAGATCCCCACACAGATCAAAGTGATGCAAGAGGACAACCTTTCTGGCTCCCCTCACATGTTCTGCCACTGTGCCCAAAGCAAGACTCTCATGGGCTGCTGAGGCAGGAGGGGCTTCCTGCCTTAACCACAGCTGTGCCAGCCACCTTCTTCTGCTCTCGGCCTTCAAGTTGAGCCTGGGACACCAGTTCTAACTTCCTTCTCTTGAGTTCCTCTTAGGGCCATTGCTGTCCTGAACTTCTCAGTCCATAGGAGAGAGTCAAGTAAAGAGGTAGCAGTCTCAGGCCCTTTCCTTCTAGAAGGCCGCTTGGCTCCTAAACAGATTTACTCACCTATGCCTCAAAAACCAGCTCTGCTCACCAAGCTGTATTGAGAGGGCAGCTATTGTCCATCCTTAAAAGGTTCTGTGTACCATCTCCACCTCAGAGAAACCATCCAACAGTTCAGGGCTCCAGGGTGACTTGCTGGGTTCCAGAGAAGAATTTGGCAACTGCTATTGCAAAAATAATGTCAAGTTCTGCTTTATCTGCTAGTCTTTAAATTTCATGAGTGCAGGGACTGTGTTTCTCTTACTCACCAATATATGTCCAGTGTCTAAAACATTACCTGGCATATATAGATGTTCAATAAAATTTTAAACATTGAACCCGCTATATGCCAGTATGTATGCTAACCTGCTCTGTACAACATAGTAGCCATCTGTGGTTATTTGAATCTAAATTAAATAAAAATTCAATTCCTTGGTCACATTTTAAGTGCTCACACATTGTAAGTGTTCAATCGCCACATGGGGACAGAGCAGATATACAATATTTCCATCATTGCTGAAAGTTCTATTGGGCAGTAGTGTGCTAGACCAACTTTATAAACTTCAGTTAACTTCACACAAACTGCTTGAGGCAAGGAGTAGTGTCTACTTTGCAGATGAAGATATTGGAACTCAGAAAATATTCCTACAGTCATATAGCTGGAGTTTGAACACAGGTCTGACTGACTCCAAAACTTGTGGCCTTTCTGTTGCAAAAGTGCTTAATAAAAATTGGCTCAATCTGAATAGTATTATCTTTGGCCAATGGAAGGAGAGAGTCTCAACCTAAAAGAATTGAGTGACTTGTTCATTGACTTGCTGGGCTGATGGCAAAGCCAAGAATAGAATCCAGTAGGAGTTACTAGCCATAGAGACCAGATCTCTAGAACAGGTCTCCAGATCTTAAGAACAGTATTTCTCAAACTCTCTATGGTGAAGAACAGTTTTGTTTTTTTTAAATTTCTAATATGTTAGGATCGATGCTTTTGTAATACCTATATACCAAAAATGAATTACTAAAAAATGAAATGGAAAGAACAAAGACATAAAACAATAAGCCCAATTTTTATTGGATTCAATAAATATAATATGACACAAATAAATATGATCCGAAAAAAACATAACATAGTAGAGGAATTACTATAAAAGTTTCTAAATGTTTACACTCGATTTCTGTACTCATCTCACCATGGACTGGTAACAAACAGTTAACCTACCAGCACCAGCCCGTGGACCACACTTTGAGTGGCACTGCCCTAAAGGACTGAGCCAGGACTTTATAGGGATTTAAACCAAAGGCCAAATATGCTAGCTTATAGTTGCATAAGAACCACGGAGAATGGCAGCACTGACCTCAGGCATTAGAGGAGCCTTCTCTGAAACTGCAACATTCAAGGACACTTTCTATGCATTAACCATTGGGCTCCTTTCATATGCAAACCCTCTTGGAGGAGACTGCAATGCTGGATAGAGGCCCTCAAAGTCCAGTCCAAGGTCAGGATGGTCATGAAGGAGTTACTAAAAATCTGGTGTACAGAGCAAAAGCAGAATTAGGGATGGACTCAGTTCAGAAATGCAGGCAACTGCAGGACATGGGCATCAACCCCTGGAAGAAAATCAGAGTGAGAAGGAACATGTGAAATCAGGGGTTAAGAAAGAGGTGAAACCAGGGAAATACTGGTGAGCAACAACCCATTATGTGAACTTGTGCTTCTGCCCTGCTGAGTTACTGTAAACCAGTGTCAGTCATTTACACTCTAGTGCAAATTAATTGATCAGACCTTCTGCTCTGTGTAGGGCAGATAGGGAGAAGTGACAGTCAAGACTAAAGCAGAAGAGAGAGAGATAATTCTAGAGCTAGACATTTCTTGGGCTGAATACCTAAATTAGTAGTTCCTCAGGATCAGGCAAAGGAATGGGAAGTGGGGGGCCTTCTTTGCTCGCATTTTTTGCCTAAAGGTACAGTTTTACATTATATATTACTCAACCTGAGGTCTCAAGCTATGGTGGACATTTGAACTGTATATGCGGATTTATTTGGATTTACTTTTTGTTCTGCCATCTTTTAGCCTATAAACAAAACAATCTTAATCTTATTCCATCACTGGGATTTTTTCTTTTTCAGACACAACAAAAAGATCTGTCACCACAATAGAAGGGAAGTGAACAGAGCTGTGAGTAGTCATGATTTTTCTTTTCTTTTTCACCTCTTTTTCTCTCCCAGCTTGATTTAAGAGATAACCATTGTTCTAGAAATGCACAATGGCCAACTGAATAGTTTAGGCCTGTTCAGGATCTTCCTGTTCAGCGGCATTTCAGCTAGTTTTTCTTGCAACTCTGTGTTGTTCCACACCTTTCTTGGAGAATGAAGATGGTGTCTGCTGTAGAGCCGCAGAACAATTATGTTGCTTTTGGTCTGTCCATATTCCTAAGTACTCCTAGGGAATACTGCACAGGACATCTGGGCTTAGATACTTAGAAACATGGTTAAAATTTAACAACAAAGGGAAGAAAATCAACTGTGATGCAATCATATCTGATGTTTTTGCAACAATTCAGCACGTTGTTCGGGGCTGTGGGTCAGCAGTAATGCTGGAGGAATAGAAGTCTCTTCATGAGATTGCCAGGCTTGGAGCTGGGATTTGTGGAATAGAAACCATGTGATCTGGAGGTCAAGAGAAGTGGGGTTGCTGAAATTATTCAGGCTAGTTGGATGAAAATCTTAGACCCTGGGGAAGCGGTGTGTTAGGGGCCGACAGGCCTGTGTCATGTTGTAAAATGGATATTTCTAGTTTTCTTGAGAAAGCTGCCTTTTCTTTTGTAATCTAGGAATCACATGGTGTGACACATGAGTTCATGAGTTCACCAAAATGATGACAGGCAAATCATAGAAATTTCTGAATAACTTTGTATCAGCTGCTCAGAATACTCATAACTGTTCGTTTTAGAATTCTGCTGAATATTATCTCCAAATTCCAGAGGCACCAATTAGGAAAACAACCTTAGAAAACCTTCAAATACCAGAGTCTGTTTCTGGCTTATACATAAGACATGGCAGCTCATAAGCACAAAATGACTGAAAAGAATGAAATTGGCCCCTGCACCCTCCAACTCCCCAGCTCCCACAACTTCTCTGGAAGCCATTTATGAAAATATGTCCTGTCAGTGTGTACTCATTCCTTGGCACAGAACCAAGGAACAGGTGCAGCTTAGGCCCAGACTGTACTTGAAGTCCACTTATACTGAGCTTCTCTGAATGAGCAGTGAGATTTTCTTGACTCAGAAAAGCTTCAGATCAACACTGGTAGTCCTGACTGAAACATCCATTTCTTGAGAAACAAAAATCCTGTATTCCTATAAATTGGTCTGCCTGGCCTACAGGTGAGTTTCCATGGCAGGGGCCCCACTATTTGTCTGAGATTCATGACCTCGGAGCCTTTGTATAAGGGTCTCTTTCAACTGCTCAGCATGAAGAAGAAATAGTGAAAGGCCTAGGAGCAGAGGTGATAAATTCAGATACCCACCAGGGCCAGCCAGGTGACAAAATGAGTAAAAAGGGCCTTACATAGGGAGTGGGGAGGACTGCGACAAATTGGAGAGCATATTCCCTGTCAACTTAGCACTCGCCTAACAGTGCAAGAAAAGATGAAAATCCTGAGTTTTATATAAAATGTCCTAGTTATTAAATGCTGCTGAAAGTATTTCAAATAGCAAACAAACCAAACAAAATATGCTCATGGGCAAATTGAGCCTGTCAATGACCAGTTTGCAACCTCTCCTCTACAGAAAAAATATTATCAGAAAAGAGCTTAGGATCTGAGTAATGAAGGCAGAAACATCTATTTGAGGAACTGAGAAATGCACAAGGCTTGCTGCCATCCCAAATGTCTCACCCTAAGACCTGCCACATGGTCTGAATATTGCACTATTACAGAGTGACTTCACTGGATTAACAGGACATCACAACCATTTTAAACCAACACATCTCCTTATAAATAGAAAAATCTCACATCCTCTTTGAATGTATCTGAAATTCAAAATGAAGTAACTATCTTGATCAAAAGTCAAATTAAAGAAACGGGACTAATCCTCCCCCTTCTTCCACCTCCCCCCCAATTATATATAAAACATATATATATATGTTTACACAAAACATATATAAAAACATGCAAAAAGCCCCTAAGTAGTGTTTATGGAAATGGTCATGTGAAGTAAAAGTACAAAAACAACATGGAAATGATAAACACCAAATTCAACCTCTTAAACTCTCTATCCTTTGTTTTATGCCTGAAATATTTATTTTTATAAAAAAGAGGTCATGACTAAAGTTCAAGAGATTTAGATTCAAGTTTTTCTGTGAGCTGAGCTAGTTACATAATCTTAGGTAAGATCCACCCCCTCTCTGGGCTTCGGTTTTGTCATCTGTGAATTGAGGAGGATGGATCAAATCCAAAAAGGCAAACAGGCCTCGTGGGAGGCGCAGGGGATGCCTAGAGAAGAGATGAGGATGGTTTGGGAGACCATTTCCAGGTGGGGAATGCAGTGATTGATGAATGATATCTGCCTTGGGTGTGGGATGGGGACCTTGGCCATATATTTGCCAAATGTGGAATAGATGCTCTTTTTGAAAAAACAAATATGTGTTTATCTGTGTTTCCATTCATCTTTGTCATGTACATACATATTTTAACACTTATATAATATTGAGGCATTACAATTGTGTCCTACATGTTCCAGTTGCATTCAGTTATTTTTGCATTGATCCAAGTCTTTGTAATTATGTTTAGAGCTGCATAAAATGCAGAAATTGATTAATGATCAATGGCGATGGAGTATTAAAGGAAAAAGTGGCCCATTTTACTTAGGGTCCACTGTTTTATGGTTTTGTCAAGATAAGTACCAATGTGTTAGATTTCAGTAGATACTTTTTAAGTTCTTCCCTATAAAGTTGCTCACTAGTTACAAACTCTTTATTGAAAACTAATTTAACATTTTGGATAATATCCTCTGGGAAGAAGAGGGAGCAGGACATGGAGATATTGATGTTGGGAATGAAAAGATAGGTCTGGGGATGTGTGTGGACAGCCAAGAAAAGAGAAACTCTCTCCCCTGACTCAGCCCTCTTTGTTTTCCTTCTGCAATGTACACACAATCTACACCACTCTTAAGGACATGATCACAGCATTATTTTCTGACTGCTTCCGTGTGTATACATTTTATGTCTACCTGGTCAATGTAATAATATTAATATTAATGTAACTATTGGGTATTTGATGTTTGTCTTATTTTTCCCATTTGTCTGTATTTCTTTTAGTATATTCTCTGATAAATTTAAAAGAAGGCAACTGATTTGGACCAAATTTGGCTCACTATGAAAGATAAATCTTGTTTAATTTTAGTTGTCCACCAGCTCAAAAAAAGAATAACGTAACAATTTTTAGAACATTTTTTAAACTACATAATTTTTTCTGAGTATAAAAATGAAAAATATAGTATAAAGAAAATAAAAATAATTCATAATCCATTGCCCAGAGATTACCAGACTTAATATTTAATATTGCTATTTAATTCCTAATAGTTTTCTATATTTAAATTTTTACAAAATCAAATTACAGTATGTATAGCTTGATATTGGTGGGGTTTTTTTGGTGAAGAAGATTGGCCCTGAGCTAACATCTGTGCCCATCTTCCTCTGTTTTGTACGTGGGATGCTGCCACAGCATGGTTTGACGAGTGGTGTGTGGGTCTGCTCCCAGGATTTGGGCCCACGAACCTTGGGCTGCCAAAGCAGAGCGTGTGAACCTAACCACTATGCCACCAGGCCAGCCCGTTGATATTGTTTTTTTAACTTAATTTTATATCATTAGTATTACCTATATACAAAAAATATAACTAATGGCTCTAAGATATTTTATTGTATATATTACCAGGATTTATCTAACTAATTCTCTGTTGTTGGACATTTAGTATCTACCTCACAGAGTTATTTTATTTTTTGGCTATTTAAACATTATCACAATTAATAGCCTGTACATAAATCTTTATGTGCAACTCTGATTATTACCATAAGATAAAATCCAAGACACAGAATTATTGGGGTAAAGCTATAGGCATTTTTAAGACTCTCAAAATGTGTTGCTGAAATGTGGTACAATCTAAAAAGTTGTACCAATTTATACTAGCGCTATATGAAAGAGCTAGTTTTATCACATTCGTCCTGATACTGTTATCATTGTTTTTAAATTTTGCTAATTTGAAAATTGAAAATTGTAAGTCATTATTATTTTAATTTGCATTTTAAAGTTATTAGATAAACCATTTTTCGTGTATTTATAGGTTTTATCTTCCTTTGGGAATTGCTTATGCAAATTTATTTCCATCTTTTCATTTATGTCTTTACTTACAATTAATATTAACCCATTGTCTGCTATATATTTTACAAGTTTTCCTCTGATTTGTCATTTACTTTCAATTTTTTTTTCTTATCCTGAGAAAACAGGTATTGTATTTAGTAAAATTGGATTTACAGAACCAGGTTATAAGCATTAATGTCCTATATGCTATATATTTATTAAAATAAAGTGTGTTTACTTATAATATTTATGCTAATTAAAAAGCTTATATTGAGTAGGCTCTGCAGTTCCCAGAGTACTAAGGTATAAATTTCTAGAAAGCAGGTGCAGTGTCACTTTCAGTAGGCATCTATTAAATGGGAATTGATGAAAGTTAACACTCTACTGTCCATTGATATGTATCAACTAACAAGCGGTAGGCAAACTATGGCCAGGGGGCCAAATCCTTGACTGTTTTTGTAAACAAAGTTTTAATGAAATGTGGCCATTCTCATTGTTTTCATATTGTCCCCCCAACTTTCATACCTCATCCACCACCTCTGATGGTAGAGTTGACTAATTGCAACACAAACCATATAGCCCATAAAGTCTAAATTTTTTACAGTCTGGCCCTTTACGGAAAAAGTTTGTTGACCCCTGACCTAGAGGTTCTTCCTGGCTTTGTGCCTTCTCCCACAGTCCATGTACTTCTTCCGTTACTATATGATCTAATGCCTCCCCCCACTCCTACTTCAGCTTTATGAACTCTGAGGACAGAGCCCCACTAGGAAGTGCTTAGGCCCAGCCAGCTCAGGTCTTTCACTTTCCCACACCCATTCTCTGCCACCCCAGCTCTGCCTCACCTCCAAACCACCCATGGGGGGACAATGTCAAGTTCCAGGCTGTCCAGGAGCCATCCTGGGCCATCATGTTCTCATTCAGCCTCACTTTGGGAGAGGGAGTCTTGGAACTTGGTCTGAGCATGTCAGTCGTACATTCTTCTGAAAAGACTTTTATTTAGGTAAATATTCTTCCTTCCCACTTGAGAAGGGAAGGGCTTGCTGGTTTTGCTTCACTGATTAGAAAACGAAGCGAGACCTCATTATTGTGGGAGTGCCCAGCAGGGCTCAGTAGCTCAAGCAACAGCTGCTCAGGGCTGGGTTTTTCACTCCATGGCTCTGCCTCTAACTTTCTAGGCCAGGTGACTTGATTTGGCCAAATAAATGTAAGCATAAGTGGTGCGTGTTACTTCTGGGTAGAGGATATAAGAGCTAGCATGTGCTTTGCCATATTTTCTTTTTCCATCTGGCATGGTAACCAGCAACATTAGAGGTAGTGATTGCTATATCAGCCCAGATCTCTGAGTAACCACAAATAACAGAGCCACCTGCTGGCCCTCAATGAATAGAAAACATGATCAAGAATAAACTTTTGTTTATTATATTGAGATTTTGGTTATTTGTTACTGCAGCATAGTCTAGTCTACCCTGACTGATACAAGAGGAAAAAACTGAAACCTCTACTCAATAGACCCTATGTTACCATTTAAAATTCTGTTCCTGAAGACTAATAATATGGGGAAATGCTTTCTATATAATAAAAAAAGGTAAGCTATAAAAATATACCTTATTATTAGTGCCTTCGAGTTGATTCTGACTTCTAGTGACCCTGTGTACAGCAGAGCGGAACCCTGCTCAGTCGTTTTGCACTGTCCTCTCATCTTCTGGTGCTATATCAGACAACACTCCACTGCTATTCACAGGGTTTTCATGGCCAATCTTTTGGGGAAGTGTGGCTATATCCCAAATATACTTACAAAGAAATTCACAACGTGGACCCCAACTATCTTTCCCCTTATCTCACACCTGGCTCTTTCCAAACTAGGATCTCATGCCTTTTCCTACAGATGCCCCACGTCCTCCTGCCTCTCTGCCTTTCCTCCTATGTCCTCTCTATCTAGAATAGTCTGCTATTTCTGTTTCTGTCTGGTTCAAATGTCACCTCCTCCATGAAACCTTTCCTCTTCCCTGATTATCTCCAGCCTAAAAGATATTTTTCCCCATCTATGAACTTTCATGTGTTATTTGTACTTCTTGTCACTAGACCTGCCTTAAAAGAAATGTTGAAAGGAGCCCTCCTACTTGAAATCAAAGGCAAAGGTAGGCAAAGTTTTGAGCAAGGTGATAAATAAACAGACAAACTCAGAAAATTACAACTCTATGTCAGAATAAGTTATTAAACACTTAAACATAACATAAAATCTAAAGGGAAAGAAGCATCAAAAATAACTATAACCACTTCAGTTTGGTAACAAATTCACAATACAAAAAGGGATAATTTGTGACAACAAAAACATAGGAGGGAAAGAGGAAAAGGACAGAACCTGCATAGGCTAATGGAGGTAAGATGCTATCAGCAAAAAAAATCAGAGATCTTTTATACAAACCTCATGGTAACCACAAAATGAAAAATCAGAGCACAGTCACAAAACATAAAAAAAAGGAAAGTGAGAAACACATCACAGAAAACTACCAAACTGAAATGGCAGACAGAAATACAAGAAAAATGAAACAATGGAAATATAGAACAACCAGAAAACAAAAGATAAAATGGCAGTATTAAGCTCTCACATATCAATAATCACCCTAAATGTAAATAGATTGCATTCACCAATCAAAACACACAGATAGATTAAAAAACAAGACCCAACAATATGCTGCCTCCAGGAGACCTATCTCAGCTCTAAAGACAAACATAGGCCCAGAGTAAAGGAATGGAAGATGATACTCCACGCAAATGGCAACCAAAAGAAAGTGGGTGTAGTCATACATATTTCAGACAAATTAGACTTCAAGCCAAAAAAGATAACAAGAGACAAAGATGGATATTATATAATTATAAAAGGGACATTCTACCAAGATGACATAACATTTATTAATATATATGCACCTAACATAGGAGCACCAAAGTATATAAAGCAACTATTAACAGACCTAAAGGGAGAAATTGATAGCAACACAATAATAGTAGCAGACTTGAACACCCCACTTACATCAATGGATAGATCATCCAGATAGGAAATCAACAAGGAAACATTGGCTTTAAGTGAAACACTAGACCAGGTGGACTTAATAGATGTATAGAGAACATTCCATCCCAAAGCAGTAGAATTCTTCCAAAGTGCTCACAGAACATTCTCAAATATAGACCATATGTTGGGAAATAAACAAGTCTCAATAAATTTAAGAAGTCTGAAATCATATCAAGCATCTTTTCTGACCAAAATGATATGAAACTAGAAATCAACAAGAAGAAGAAAGCTGGAAAAATCACAAATATGTGGAGACTGAACAACATGCTACTGAACAACCATTGGCTTCAGAAAGTATCATTCTTCGTCTAACAAGCACCCCTGGTTATTTACAAGTGATACATTGGGACATCCCCCACTCACCTCTCTAAATCCCAGTAGTCAAATGTATTATGTAGGATCCTTCATTGGTCCCTCATCAACTTTAGGGAGGGAAATGCTATACCCTCTTTCAAGGACATATACCAATGTCTTAGTTGTCTTTCAGAGATGCCCTGCCCAGCCAGCCTAGAAAGGATGAATATGTACTCCAAGGATGTAAGAGATGAGGTGACTTGCACAGGTCATCTTATAACTTGGTGGTGGAACTAGAGCTAGAGTCCAGGCTGCCTGAGTCCTTGTGTCCAGCACATTGCCCTTTCCATTTGTGGAAGTTCTCCTTGCGGCTAACCTTACTTGCTTGTGCTGCTATTTGGGCCCATGGCGTCTTGCTTTTATGCAGGCAATCAAGCTGTCAACCAGTATAACTTTAGGAGTGAATTCTGATACCATGGATATATATCATGCTTCCTTTTAAAAAACAGTTATTCTAGTCATCAAGCCATGGTTTGTGAGAGCTTACAGACCATGTAACCTGATTTCCTCATTTTAGAGATGGTAAGACTAGGGCTAAGCAATGTTAAGTGACTCTCTTGAATGAAATAATGACAGAAAAATAAAAGGTCTTGAAATTCCCAGGATAGTGCTATTCATTCATTCACTCTCAAACATGTATTAAGTGTCTGCTATCTGCAACACTCTGCGTCACGTAGGCCGTGTGGGAATTTTGAGGACGAAGTAAGCACAACATCAGTCATCCAAGATTCTTACACCAAATATTGGAGATAAGATACTCAAAAAACTGTACTCATTGGCATAATTTGGGTTAAAATTAAAATAAAAGAGGCCAATTCTCTATATACCTCCTAGCAATTGATCCAATCTGTATGTTCTTTTTTGTTGTGTTTTGCTTTTTTGCATGAGTCTCTTGTCTTCCCCTTAAGAACTTCCACCCGAGGACTGACCACAACCACAGTATTCCACCATGGAGGTGTCTCCTTTCCCCTTTCCTACCCCAGTAGTTTCCAATCTTTTTCTTTTCTCCTTTTTTGCCATTATAACCCTTTTATAAAGGAAATATTAGACAGAATACCTACAGATACTGAGTAGGAAAAACTTCAGTCCTGCTCCTGTGTCTCTCCTTTACTCTGACACTACTACCACACTCACAACACTTCTGACACCAGAGGCATGGGGGCTTTCCCTCCCACCAAGTAATTCTCTGCACATCAGCTGGGTATCCTACAATTTAACTCAATTCTGACACTCTCTACTTGGAGATGGCATGAGATCCCACAGGTTAAGGGCTCAGTCCCACAACACTGCTCCCTCTCCCTCAGTTCAGAAGCCAATGGCAAGTCCAGGTTGTCACCTGTGCTTCTGACCAATTGGTTATAAACTGAGGTTCCCACGATCCCCTCCTGGGGTTTGATTAATTATCTGGAGCGGTTCACAGAGCTCAGGAAAACAGTTTACTTACTGTTTACCAGTTTATTATAAAAGGATATGATAAAGGATACAGAAGAACAACCAGATGGAAGAAATGAATAGGGCAAGGTATGTGGGAAGGGGCTGGAAGCTTCCATGCTCTCCCCGCACCTCCATGTGTTTACCAACCCGGACGCTCTCCAAACCCCTACTTTGGGGATTTTTATGGATGCTTTATCACATAGGCATGTCCAATCATTAAATCTATTTTTAGCCCCTCTCCCCTCTCTGGAGAATGGGGGGTAGGGCTGAAAATTCCAAGCTTCTAATCTAGCTTGGTCTTTCTGGTGATCAGCCCCCATCTGGAAGCCCATCAAGATTCACCCCATTAGAACAAAAGATACTGCTATTACCCAGGAAATTCCACGGGATTTAGGAACTCTGTGTCAGGAACCAGAGTCACAGACCAAATATTAGAACAAAAGATGCTCCTAGTGCTCTTATCACTTAGGAAATTACAAAGGTTTTTAGAACTCTGCTCCAGGCAGCAGGAGCAGAGACTAGTATATATATATACACATATATTTTTTTTCTATTGTCTCACAAAAAACAATTAAAACAGTGGTGGAGTTGGGGTAGAGGATATTAACACTCTACCATAGGTCCCTGCAAAGGCTTTTATGGCACCTTGTGCTTCTTGGAACATATTTGGAAAATCATGTAGCTCTTAAATTATCACTTTATTCCAAAGCCCACCTTATTTACCTATCCTCAGAATCCCCAGAAATGTCTACTCTATGTCAAGCTTCCTTTCTGCACAGAGCACAGCTGTCCCAGGGAGGGCGGAGGGGGCTGCAGGAAGAGTCATTAACAGCCTCACTCACTTGGGCTTATACATTTTTAATGATGTGAGAAGTCTGTGTATTTTTTGTGATTCTCTATGGCCTTACAAGAGGTACAAATAATATGAAAGTTCAGAGATGGGGAAAAAATATCATTTTACGCTGGAGATAATCAGGAAAGAGGAAAGGTTTCATGGAGGAGGTGACATTTGAACCAGACAGAAAGAGAAATAGCAAACTATTCTAGATAGGGAGGACAGGGGAGGAAAGACAGAGAGGCAGGAGGACGTGGGGCATCTGTAGGAAAAGGCATGTGATCCTGGTTTGGAAAGAGCCAGGTGTGAGATAAGGGAAAAGATAGTTGGGGGCCACAATGTGAGCCATGAATTCCAGGCTAAGGAGATTAGATTCTACTCACCAGGCATGGGTGACTCAGTCAGGTCCCAGCAGGAAACAGAGGGCATGCTCAGAAGGGGTTACTGAGGCAAGTTTACAAGTTTTCACAATTTACAAAGACATGAGCAAGGTTAGGGGAAACCAGCGAGAGATGTTGAGCACGCTGGGACTAGCAGGTGCAGGGACAGTGACCATGCCTCAGCCTGAAGGGGAAAGGAGAGGGAGTAGTTACCAGAATGCTGGTGAAAACAGCAATAGGAAAGGGAGCCCACAAAGACCTGTGGCCTTTAACAGAGGGATAAAGTCAACCTGCAACCTGTCTGGGAGGTTGCTGAGGAGTAATTACCCCAACCTCACTCTCCTACCCACTGAAATCTCCTTTCTCCCCTAGGCAGAGGGTAAGAATGGAATGGAAGCCAGAGGGAAGAAAGCCCAATGACGCAGTCAACAATGTCATTCCCCTGGGTCAGGAACAGGGCAGAGTAGGGGGGAGAATGCGTCTGCAGGAATAAATAGAAATATCTGCCACAATGGGAAACTATAAAAGGTTTTGAATAGGAGAGCCCTACGAACTGTGCTCCAGGATTAGTAAGCTGTCTGCAGCCCAGACAAGGGAGAAGAGAAGGCTCCTGCGATAGGTCTGGAGAGGGAGGCTGAAGACAGACTAGAGAAATGGTAGAGGGAGTGGAAAGAAAGGTTTTGAACCATGCTGCCTCCAGATAGATGAGCTTTTTTTCTAAAATAGTTTCTCACTCCAATCTGATTTTGAGAGGTTACATATTTTCTAATCAGAAAAGTGATTTTCCTATTTGTGGACTTTTCTTCCCAGATTTGAACCTGTGGTCTCAGGAGCTGGGGTGATCTGATGGGAGATCCTCAAGAAGCTTCTGGACTCTGAACAAGCATCCCTTGGCCTGCAGAGCTTCTTGTTTATACTTTTCAAATGCCTTTGTATGACCCAGCACTTTAATCTGGAGACTGCAACAAGACCAAGCAGCACCTGGCCATGGTGTGCTCAGAGGAAGTCAGGCAGCCCACCCCTTCACAGATCCGGGCTCTCACCTCCACAGCCTGTGGCTCGAAGCAAGCACTATTGCACTTTAGAAAATGACCACACTGGGTCCTAGACTCCAGTGCGTGTCCTGAGGCTCCTTCTTGCTGCCAGACTGAAAACAGAGGGAATTATTTCCCCCTACATTTCCAAAATGATTTCCAGAAGCAGAGATGAGTGGAGATTTCCAGTTACAGAAACTTACAGATTGCCGATAGACTTATTTTTATCCATAGTTCCCTCTGGCTACTGGAAAAACCTATTGAGACTATGAGCTGACAGACAGGGCTTCATACAAAGTCAAGCCATAATTGATAAGTTTTAGGGCTTACTGGAATCTTGAAAGCATCTGAGTTGTTCTAATTAACAGAAAGCATTTAAGGACACAGAGGCGCCAACTACAAATCATGGAGAAAAGCCTTTGAGTATTTTTGTGAGGTCTAAATCACAAAGCAT
This sequence comes from Diceros bicornis minor, assembly GCF_020826845.1. Lineage (NCBI taxonomy): Eukaryota > Metazoa > Chordata > Mammalia > Perissodactyla > Rhinocerotidae > Diceros > Diceros bicornis. Next base: position 29,515,704 of record NC_080761.1, read on the forward strand.
TTATTTTAACCTATTATGGCACCATATTGAATGGTGTTTTTTAAACTACATCTTTCCTTCAAAAAATCTGTTTTTTTTAAATTTCAGAAACCAATGATCTACATTAAAAAATTATGGCATTCTTAATGCTGTACCTGCAAAGATTTCAGATGAGTAGCCATAATGGTCAAAGTCCCAAACTAGGCCTCCTTTCCTGGTTCTTTATATGACTTTAAACTTAACCTTTCAGTGACTCAATTTCCACATCTGTGATACGGTGATATTCTCTAGTCAAGGCCTGTGATGGTTGACACTATAGAAATCCTGTGGGATCCCATTACGTGTGTGTCAAAGGGGAGGGAATCTGGACTCAGCAACAACAGGTTAATCATGTTAAATTTGGCCTTTGTGCTAGGGCCATGAAGCTCAGGGCATTAGCTGACCCATGAACTATCCAAATGTGTACGTTACCAAGCATAACAGTCTTAGGTTAGTGGGCCTAAAGCAAGCTCTTTAACTGGTGCTCAAACTAAAAAGAATTTGGGGTTAATGGGAATAAAGGGGTGTGAAAGTGAGTAACAGGCAAATGAAATAACATCTCAGTTTCTCAATTCTCTGTCTATACCAATCAAAAAATGCCTTTGAAGAATAAAACTCAATTGTTTATTCTTCAGAGTGTTCCAGATGTTCTTCTTTTGGCTAAGTGGTTTCCTCAAGGCCCATCCATGTCAATAAGTTTAATATTCCATCAGGCCAGTTGGCTCCCACAGGTTTGAAAGCCTTTGAGACACACTTGGATGCCCTCTTCAGAAGGGTGGGGTCCCAGGGCTGTTTCCCAGGTCCCATGTGTTGGTCTTGGGTCCCTGCTGGAGGAGCGGCATCTCCTAATGCTGTGGAGATCAGGGCAGACAGACATGGCCTTCTGCCCGGGGAAGCAAGCCCACGTATCCTGGGACCCAGATACATGATCGGCATGCTGAATCCTTGGGTGGTGGTGTTTAACTCTATTAGGAACCCAGTGGCATAATGGCTTCTATCAAAATATCACCATCCTTGGTCCTAGACTGGGGCTATTGTCTAGAACACCACACAGGGACAGGGCTCCCCAGTCCCAGTATCCTGAAATTCAGGCTTCTTCAGGGAAGAAGACCATAAAGCAGTGTGTCCTGATATGAGAAATGTTCTACACTACAGCATACCATCCTAACGTCTAACATATATCAAGTACTTACTATGCGCCTGATACTGTTTAGCATGTTATACATATTATTGGAATGAATTCTCACAAAACCCTCTACAAATGGCACTATTTTATGTCTCCATTTTAAAGATAAGGAAATTGAGGCACAGAGAGGTTAAGAAATTGGGTTTAGGCTGCCTCTTTAGTTAGGAAGGGCTAGAGCTAGGGTGATGAATTTCCATGGATTATGCTGCATGATGTGCCCTGATTTCCTACCGGACGGGACTTTAAGGTAAGACTTCACTGGTTGCATACACCCTGTGGTCTCTTTTCCTGGTCAAGGATTAATTTCACTCTTACTCTTTCTGGAGAGGCACTATAGGAGGGTGGGCGGAGTGCAGGCTCTGATGTCAGAGATTCCAACCCCAGCTCGACTATGTATGAGTTACACAACTTTGGATATTTCAGTTGATCTCTCTAAGTATCAGTTTCCTTGTCTAAAAAAATGAATAGTATAATAAAGGTATTTAGTACCTTCCTTTATCAGGCACTTAGCATGTGCAGCATGTGGTAAATACCTGATAAATACCAACTATCATTGGTAATCCCCGTATGTACCGGCCACTAGCCCTTGACAAATATAGGCAGTGCCCAGACACAATCGAAATAATCTGTCTACAGGGTATTTCTCCTAAATCCTACTCCTAAGAAAGCAGTGAGCTATGCTCCAAGGAATGCCCAGCCGAGGTATATCAGCACGGGTTTTGTGTCCCCTGGGCTCTCCCGTACATGCCGCATTCTCCAGGAAAGTCAAAGGGCTCACCGGTCCTCAAGTATGCCTTATACTGTCCCCTCCACCCAGAACGCTTTCTTTCTGGGACCTCAATTCTCTCTGGCAAAATCCTAACCATCCTTCAGATGCCAGCTCTGCCAGTGAACACTTTCTGATTTTCTCTGATTAAATATGAGCTCTCTTTACTTTGGGCAGAGCAATGCTTTCTTTGTCCCTCTCTGAAGCAGTTATCTTTCTCAGTTTTGAATCATGAGGATTTGAGCACATGTTATATCTTCCCCTTAGACCGTAAGTTCGTGGAGGGCAAGGAGAGAGTGGGATTTTCTCAGTTCTGCAGCCTCTTGTATGTGATAGATACCTCATGTATGATTGTCTCTGAGACTCATTATAATATTGAAGAGAATGGCTACACTTAACATTCTTACTGTTTATGATCTTAATATGATTGGCTAAAAGTGTATAACGGCAATCCTTAAAACAAAAGATCTAGATAAGTTCTACGTCTTAAAAAAAAAAAAGTACCTTTTACACAGGGAGCAAAAATAGCATTTGGGAGAGTTTGAGGAATTGAAAAAGATGAAACAAACAAAAATCACCTATGATCTCATCATCCAAGCACAAGTATTTTCATTTTTGCTGTTAGCATTTGTCCAGACATATACATAATTTCAGCTATAGTTGTAATGTGTAATTTTCTATCCTTTTTTCAAATTTGTCATTGTATTATAAGCTTATACCCATGTTGCTGACTAGTCTTCCTAACTACCATTTTTAACGGCTGCATGGGTCGCAGATCCATGATGAGATGGAATTGGGCCCAAACTCTTTTTATCACCTGACCACTATAAGCCCCTATTTTGACTAGTGGACCATAGGGGTATTTGGGATTCCTAATGATTAGTGTCATTTCAGAGCAGTGTTTAGGAATCCCTGAAAAGTCTGGGTATTTCCATTTCCTCTATGCACAGACACCTTAGCAAACGACTTCAAGTCACTTTGGGGATGGCTTGGAGGAAGATCTACAGTAAGTATTTGTGGCGTTGTTACAGGGTCCTTTCTCAAGGGGTCCAATTTTTCTCTTCAACCAGGGGCTTCAGATCTGTGAACTAGTAAGGTGGGGAATTGAGGAAGAAGCTGTGATTCTCGGTTGTGAGAACTCAAGTCAGATTTCTATTACATAGATCAAGTAATGCTTTGGTAGGCTGGCCATCTATTTAATTCTTAGGGGCAACGACCACCAAAGATTCCTGTGAGTAAAAAATTCTGATTGCCACTCTGGGATCTCATCACCCCCACTGAAATCAAGAAACCCCTCTCAGTGGCAGAATTTCCCACCTTGGACTACAAAAAACAGCCAACTGGAGGTGTCAGGGTTGCTGGGGCTCCCTCACTAATGCATTTCTCAATCCTTTGGTGAAGGGAATATTCCGTGGACCCTTTCAAGGTGAGGAAAGATGCACAGGTTACACATGATAAATTACTCCATTATTCCTATCTCCCTAAGCCTTTAGAATCCTTCCTGTACATTATTCCAGAGAAATTCTATCAACTCAACATCACTAAATGTAGCCTACTGTTGAGCACAGGGTTCAGCCAACCAATTAAGCAAACAGAGAAACTCCCAGCTGCTCAAGTTAATATATTTGTTTCAGCTAGCTTTTGCTGCATAACAAAACTTAGTGGCTTATGTTTATCATTTATGTTTTCTTGATTTTGTAAGTTAGCACTTTGGGCTGGGCTCAGTTGGGGCAACTCATTTCCACTTTCCATGGTGTCAGCTGGGCTCACTCACGCATTTGCACTCAGTCAACAGATTGGCTGGAGGATGCTGGTCTTAGATGGCCTCATTCACATGTCTTGGAGTTGGTGCTGGCAATTGGTTGGGCCTTGTGTCTCCACCAGGTTAGTCCATGCTTCTTCAACATGGAAGCTGGTCCAAAAACAGCAAAAAAGAGGGCAAGCCCCAGTGTGCCAGCGCTTTTCAGGTTTCCATTTGCGTTATATTTGCTAATGTCTCATTGGCCAAAGCAAGTCAGATAGCCATGCCAAAAATCAATGTGGAAGAGGATTACATGAGGGCATGATATACAAGGCGGCATAATTCCCTAGGGGCTATTACTGTAACAATCTACCATAGCATTAAGTCCAAAAATCTATCATAAATTTGGCCCGAACCCAATGTTATATTCTGTTCTCCTTGGTCTAATACCCTTAGAATCCATCCCCATATATATTAGCTAAATTTCTTCTAATATAAATTTAATAAAATCTTGTGATTCTTTCGAAGTATAAGCCTTTTCCTCCTGAGCCAGACTCTGCCCTTCTCCCCATGAATATGCTGGGATCTGACTCTAGATAAAAGCCTGAAGGCCATGAGAGTTAGGAGCAGGGGGGTTTAAAAGCAATATGGATCCCTGTGCAAGGTAACTGCCTCATATGTGGTTATTATAGGTTTCCAAGCAAAGGAAGGCTAGTATCATCAAATAGGAAAGGTGAGACTTCTTCCACTATCAAGGGAAGCTCAAGGATCTTGGGGTGTTCAAGGTTCTCAGCTTCATCCAAGTCCACTCAAATGTTCCCATTACTAGTCTCTGAGTCCTATCCTTTCCAAATTACTGCCTGAACTTTCACATTTGAGACCTGCCGAGTCTGTGAATGCTTGATTTGGGTCTGATTTTTTAGACACGTCTGTCTTATAAATAGAAGGAATAAGAGATACTTTGGGGCAGCTTAGAAGCTCTCTGATGCTTTGAAGATGATTTGAGCTGAAAGCTTGGAGCTTGTTATTTTCTTCCTGCAAGCACCATAGTGCAACCAGAAGCAGCCATCTCACCTTACAGTCCTTATAATCATCTTTACCACCATAATGATCAAATGCAGCAGTTAATTGATCTCCAAAAGCCTGCCTCCCACTGGCGCTCAAACCTAGCAAGAATAGATGATAATTTAATGAATTGTGATGCCATTGCACACCATAGATTACCAGTTCCCATTTCCCATTAGCAAAAAGTTCAACTCCAAGTTCAAAGCAAATCAATCCCAGAATCCTGTTTTTGAGAGTCTGTTTCCTAGAATCATTCCTAGTATCAAGTACTGTATCAGCCAGGGTCCAGTCAGGAGCAGAGTGGATTTAATATCAGGAATTGGTTATAAAGATATCAGAAGGCAGAAAGAGAAAAATTGTACACCAAAGAAACTCAAATATTAGAACTGCAGAGAGCAGCTGCCTTTCTGCTGTCTGCTGCTACATTCAGGAACTGAAAACAGGAAGGAATTCTCCTCCTCCCACATTCCAGTCCCCTAGGGTTTCCCATTTATTGAACTTAAAAGAAAGCCGGCTGGCAAGAGAGGCTGGTAAATGAGGCTTGTGAATCCTAGCTCCAGCACAAAAGAGCAGAGTAGAGGAAGGGAGTCTTGGAACTGAGAACAGGAGGTAAATAACCAACTCATTCCTGAATCAAAACTTATCTAAGTAAATGGAGATAAATTCCTTGAGAGAGGAAAGTACAGAGCCTATGGATTCCAATTAGACTGTAGTGCAAGAAACTTTCTTAAACTTTGTGCCATCTGACCATGTAACAAGGGCCTAATATATATTTATTGATTAATTGAACAAGAAAATAGCGATTAGGAACTCCTTCCGCCATGAGCATAGGACAAAATTAATTTATTTTTAAATGCATTTTGTAGAAGTTGTATCATTTGGTTGCAAGTCAGAGAAAACCTGATGCAAACTGGCTTAAATTAAAAAACAGCATGGATTGGCTGCAGTAACTGAACAGCCCTGAACCTTGGGCGTAGCAGTCTAACAGTGCCTTTAGGATCCAGGTTCTCTCTAGCATCTCTTCACTCTGCTGCCTTTCTGTTGACTTTATATTCAAACAAGGCCTCCCCTCATGATCACAAGATGGTTGCCAGTAGTTACTAAACCTTCCATGAAAAAAAAGCCAAGGTATTTTTTCCAGCGTTCTCAGCAAAATCCAGGGATTAAACTCTGGACAAACTTATGTCGTACACCCTCTCCTAAGCCAACCACTGGAAGAAAAAGAAAGAATATGTGAGTGATGTCTTAAGTCTGGAGCTCCACTCAGAACGTGTGAACTGAAAGTGGGGAGTATGACAGATTTCAAAAATAGGAATGGATGCTGGAGAGGCAGGCTGCAATATCCACTGTCTAAGCCATTTATTTAATCAGGCAACAATTGATTGGCTTTTACTATCCACAAGGCCCTATGTTGGAGACTGGGAATTTTAGATGGCTAAGTCATGGTCTTTACCTTCAAGGAGTTCACAACTAGGCTGGGAAGCCAAAGATGAATGTAACCCTGGTGTCTGCTGGATGTTGGGACAGATGCGTAAGAATCAAGGTGATATCCTTTGTGCTGGGGTGTTGGAAGGGCCCAAATATATCTGTGAAATTTTCCTGTAATGTATAGCACAAGACGTCGGTAGCCTATTCTAAGAAAAATATCACTATTATATGAAACACCTGAGGAAAAATACTTCCAAATTTGAAACAAAAATGTCACATTTTCAGAAGCTGATCGTCCCACCTTTCCTGATAATATACTTCCTACCTGTTGTGGCATATAGATGTGTTAAAGTGCTAGGAAGGGTTTGGACTGTATGCTCCTCCTTGTGTTGAGTTTCAAACATTAGATTGACCATGTCATATTGCTGGTAGCCATCATGAGGTTAATTAAGTTTATTATTATAGCTAATTTTCATACCATGTGCTAGACATTGTTCTAATTGCTTTACATGTATCATCTTATTTAAGCTTCAAAATTCAATGAAGTATGGACTATTATTGTCTCCATTTTACATGAAAGCAAACTAAAGCCCAGTGAAATTAGATAAATTGCTCACATTGCACAGCAGAGCTAGATCTAAAGATTCTGCAAGCCAGCCATGGTGACAAGAGGCCAGAGGTCCTAGACCTGTGACACAGTCAAGCCCTCATCATATGGTATTTTATAATTAGGTGTGTGTTTGGTTTTCTCCAAAAGCCTGTGAGGTACCTACGGGCAGGAAATGGGTTTTTACTCTTTTATGTAGGCCTAGAACCCAATACAATGATTGGCACATGGAAGATGCTTAATGAATACTGTGGAATTATATTGAAGGCAATGTACATGGAGTCTAGGGAAAAGAGGCCAAGATGCAAAAATGTGTTAGTGAATCCAGTGGTGATGAATGCATCAGATTCACATAGCTTGATGACATCAGCCATTAAAATCATTCCAGCCACCATCTTCCTTCCCCACCCCATCCTGACTCTATGATTAGTGAGACACCTGATTATAATTTGACTTCTCATATAGACATTTCTATGGGAAAAGAATGTTCTGAAGCAACTTCTGATCTGCAAATTAATTGTATTTCTTGTAATAGAAAAGTCTTTTAGGAGTTTGGTTAGCATCCAGTTTTTTAGGCAAATTCTGAGTATATTGACAGAATCAATTTTCTGGACCTTTAAGATAAGACCTTGATGGTGCCAAGAAACTGTTTTCCTATGAGGATGCTTATGGTGGTCATCAGCTGCCTCCTGTCACATATTTTGTCTACAACTGTGTATTCTCAACAGCAGGATCCTCTTAAGAGAAGTAAACTTAAAGAGAGTAGCACGTTTTCTCCTCAGTTCTGTTTGTTCTATAAAAAGAGAATTCCATGTTAAAACAGAACAGTTGCGAGAAGTACAGAGGAAGCAGCTAATGCCCGGAATGTTTGATTGTACAGATCAAAGAGGAATATAATCAGACTGCTTGCTGGTCAAATCAAGCAACTTCCAGTGTCTCAGTTCCCCTTGCTTTAAAATTCAGAAAATGAAATGCTCAACTTACAGGTAATTCAAAATTTAAATTTAAATTTAAATCAAAACAAAACTTAAGTAGGCCTTTTCAATCATTACATTGGCAAAAGCTTTTTAAATTATAACACCTAATGCTCCAGAATATGTTGTTAAATTGGTAGACTCATAAATTGTTAGTGGTCATATACAACAGTACAATTTTTTTGGAAGGTTATTTGTCTATAGACCGGAGGCCATACAATTTGTCATACCATTTGTTCAAGTAATTCTACTTCTGTAAATCTACTCTAAGGGAATAATCCAAAAATATAGAAAAAGCTAGACATGGAGAGTTTCAATGCAAATATAACTATATGATTAAAAAAAAAAGCTTTGCCATAACATTGAATGAGAAAAGCAAGGTACAAAACTCTATGCTCGGATTACTCTTAAGTTAAAAAAAAAAAAGCAAGAACTCAAAAAAATATGCTTGGATATTTGGCAAGAATCATGTCAAGGTTCATACTTTTACCCAAAAATACCATTCCAATGATTTTTCTAAAGGAAATCCATCGACTAAAGTGAAATGCATATTATATGAAAAAATACATTAATTACAGCGTTATCTAGAAGGCCCAAAACTGGAAATAACCTGTCAAAGAAAATGGAAGTGAGTTAGTCATTGGGATTTGTATTTGTATTATAGAGAAAAAAGGAATAATTATATAATTTTAAGTAAAAAAAAATAGTTTCTATATATTGAGCACTTACTCTGAGCTCCTCACTGTGTCATCAATTTACATACACTATCTCTCCTCATGCTCACAGAACCTGATGGGTGGGGAGGGTGCTATCCTCATAGTCAGATGACAAAATTGAGACAAAGTTGCTTAGTAATTTTCCCAAGTTCACACAGTTCGTAGGGCCAGAATTCAAACCTAAGCTAATCAATATCAAAGCCACTTCTCCATATCCGACATGCTATAAAAGCCCTAGACCACTGAGGATAATAAGGAAAGGTAAAATATATTTAGAGGGAGATACAGAATCAGAGTGGGGCAATGATGTGAATGGTCTTATAATAGCTGTTTGCTTTCAATTACAATGTTAAGTCCAAATAAAGAAATAAGAAAAAAAGTGAGAGTGGGACAAAAAGCTGGAAAGAAGTATACTAAAATATTAACAGGGTTTGGTTAAAGTGGTGGGGTTGTGTGTAATTTCCCCTTTTTCTCTATTTTACAAGATTTTTTGTAATGTATAGTACTTTTGTAAAATATTATTATACATTTGGGGAAAAAAATATAAAAGCTCATATTCCTTCCTTTTTTCCTTTCTTCCTCTCCTTTGCTTTCTCAACAGTAAAATTAGAATGGTAATAAGAGTAACTATCTCTATTGATGTAATGAGGTTATAGGCAATTTATATTTTTTTCATATTCTTCCTGTATTTGAAAGGTTTTAAAAAACACATTTAACATCTTTAATCTGAAGAGTAATCTTTAAACTTAATGTTTTAAATTAAATTATTAATTTTAAATTTAATTTAATCTAGAATAAAAAGATTTTTTTTAAAATATTTTGAAATTTTAGAATTTCATTGTCTATTAAAAATCAAAAGGTCACACAAATACCAAATATAATGTTATTTTGGGCAAAATTTTTATATGCACAACCTGGTTTTCTTCCCTTATGTCAGGTGCAAACTTTCACCTCTATTTTTAAGAAAATCTAAAGAGAAACTAAAAGAAAAGTTTGCTAAGTGAAAGTTTGAAAAGGCACTGGGGCTGTCAGTGTTCTGCCTGCTAATTAAATGTCGCATCGGCTTCTGCACACAACGCATGACTGGGTTGTGACAGAGCATATGACACACATGTGATAGGATGAGCTGCTCATGTCCTTTCCAAGTAGTGCTCTGGGGACTTGTCCTCAAGAACCACCCTCCTGAAGGCAGAACATTCAGGGGTGGGGAGCCAGAGGGGTCTTTCCAAAACACAAAAACTTTTCTGTGTTCTAAAAATGAAGAGAAGGAAAGAACAGTGTGTGCTAGATGCTGGAATGTGACATTTGAAAGCTATTAGGGAAAATGTAAGTGTGACGGACTCTGGTAATATCCCCGGAGAGGCAAAATGAAAAATTCAAGCCCAGGTTGATAGAGGTTCTAATTTTCCGAGTGTTCATCAATGAGACTGGGGATTCACTGGACTCCCCCCACAGCTTCCCCACCATTTCAAGGCTCTTGAGGGGAACGGTCTAGACCCCAGGATCTATCAGATTCTGTCTTGGGACTTGGAATCCCAAGTCAGCACTGTGCAAGATGTTGTGAAAGATACAAAGTCTGTATTAGATATGTTCCACCTTGAGGAATTTATAGAGAGCTGGAGAAATACAACACACACAGGAAAAGTTGTATAAAAAATAAACCACATTCAGTTAAGTGTCTGATGAGTGGGAACAGACTATAAGACTGAAAGGAATTTAGAGGGGGTGGAAGCTCCCCATGGGAGGGAGAAGCTCAAGAGAGTAGGAAAGGAATGAGAAATGCACTGGGCCTGGAAGATTTTCAGTGATGGGTAGGGAGTAGATAAGGAATGAGAGCAGGGCTGATATTCAAAAACCTTACCAACCTGCCCAGCAGTGGCGCTGGCTGATCAGAATGGACACTGGTCCAAATGCTGGAGAAGCAGCCTGGAAGCTCCCTGCTGAGCCAGGAGTTGCTCATGTGGTTATTAGATGGTGGCAATATCAAAGCCTCTATAGGAGGGGTGAGTCCCAGGAGATGGCTGGGGTGGGGGTGGGGGGCACTCAGGGTGCAGATGAAAGAAGTAGCATGTTGTAAAAGCAGACTTTTTACCCCGAAACACTGCAGGATAGTTCAATACTCTCCCTCAGTAACAATGGCTGGCTTCAGCAGAGATTCACAACCTATTGAGAGGATTAAAGATAATACACTAAAGTACCTGTCACAGTTAGTATACAGCCATATAGCCAGAGCTTAATGAATGATCAGCTACTGGTATAGTAATTTGTCTTAAAAACTATATTGTAGGATAATAGAGTCCGCTGAGTCAGCCTTCATGTAGAAGTGAAAATCCTGAGATTTGCAGGAAATATGCTGTTAACAGTAAATGCCCTATGTAATGAGGTATACCACCTTAGACTAGGGGCAAATATTTCATGAAACCTTAATTGCTAGAAATAGGAAGTTGGGGTGCAGAAGTGGGAGAAGCTGCTATTTCTAAACCAACAGATTTTTTTTCTAGAAGGATAAATTTAAATTGACATTTGAGATTGATTATTTAAGGGAAAAAAACAATAATTTTTTAAATCACATAAATGTAAAACCAAGATCCTAATCTGAAATGGGAAAGTTGAGACCATTCATTGATTCATTCACTCAACAATATTTATTGAGCACCTGCTGCCTTCACACGAAGCACTGAAAATAAAAGGCACTGATTATGTGAAAAACTGTCTCTAGGTGAGTAGAATTGCAGCCCCGAGACGGAGTTTCCTTGGGCTCTGGGAAGAGGAGGCATGGTCAACGGACTCCTCTTGTCTGCAGGAAACTTGATCCTTCCCACATGGTAGAAGGATAGGCATTGAGGGAATGATACCTTCCTAAGAGGTGAGGGCAGGAGAAGTTTTGGAGGGCCCAGTTTGATATGTTTCTTTTCTGCATTGTTATTTCCTTCTGTTATTCTCACATCTCCTTCAGTAAAGTTGTGTTAAATGTCATAGTCTATTCTCTGTTGTTAGGAATTACAAGATGGACTACCACAGTGGTTGGCTGGAGTAAGCATTCCTTGGGAATTCCCAGAAATCCCTGGGAGGAGAAGCCAGAGACTGGCCTTCTTGCTGTCATGTGAGGTGATGAGGCTCAGAGTTATTTGGGCATTAATTAGAAGTGTGACTCTTTGAAGGTTGGACACCTCTGTTACACATTTGTCCTTGTGGGTGGCTTGAATGATCCTCACAAAGCGACTAGACACACTCCCATGATACCAGGCCAATGGGCACAGTTTCCAGATCATCAAGCCAGAGCAGCTCACTTTCCTCTAACTGGAATAACATGAAAAACACGAGTTACTTCACATGCCAGGATACAAATGTCCTAACAGCTGATCTGAAAGGATTAGAGATTGCCAATCCACGGCTATTTCCCTTTATTCCTATCTTTTCCTTTCTTACCTACCATCCATGTTTCTACCAAGCTTTCTTGGGCCCTGGTGCCCAGGTGAAAGTGAAGAAGAAATTACACGTATGGAAGTCTGCTATGCTAAATATTGCATGGACTGTTCTGCATAAATTATTTTATTTAATCCCATACAACAATTCGGCAAGATAGGTAGCATTATTCTCATTTTTCTGATGAGAAATGGAAGCTGAGAGTCCTCTGTCCAAAGTAAAACAACCAGTAAGTTGGTAACAGCCCTGGGGTCCAAATACAGGTTTATCTAACTCCAAAGTTCTTTACACCAACCACAAAGGAAAGGGTATTTGAGGATTAGTCTAGGCAAAACATAATTAAGAAGAAAACTGTATTGGAAGAAATGCTTACTATTTCCAAGCAAACATAAGTAGTTGTTTATCAGTGGACACTGACCTCCAGCTGTAACTGAAACCCCGGCTGCAGGGGGCTCAGGTACAGACACTTCCTCTCCACTTAGGAAACTGCCACAAAGGAAAAAGAAGTGGTGAAAGCATTTCCAGGCAGATCACGGCAAAATCAACTCAGCTTTCTTGGGTGATAGGAGTAAAGAGGCCACATCTATCTGTCCTGGGGAATCAAACAGTTGACTAAATTGATATAATCTGTTGTTTGTTTTAAACACAAGTTGTTTTATACATCTGGTCCCAACCATCTAAGCTTAAAAAATATCCCCACTCAGGCAAAATCATGTTTACATATAAAGGCACATATGTGGTCCACAGTTTGATCCTTCACAGGCCTCTTAGGAAGGACTGACCACAGAGGCCTTTGCAGATCAGTAACAGTTTGGGGATGGGCGCAATGCCCAGATCACTCTTTCAGAAGCACTGATACTGTTTCACTTTCAGTTGCAACAGTCTTACCATAGGTTACTTCTAAGATAAACCTAACAGTTTTACCCTCAACTAGGTCTCCATCTAGCAACTAATTGCAAACTATTTCTTTCCTCTTTCTCTTTTTGTCTTTTTTTTTTAACCCAAGCTACCCATGGGCCTGCTTTAATTAAAGCAGTCTTTAATTACTACAGACTTCCTGAAGGAAATAAGAGAGATTAGGAGGTCTAGATTATATCTTCTTTCCAATTTTTGCTGTATAACTCTGAGTAAAACTGTTATTATTATTATTTTTTTTTTTTGGTGAGGAAGATCAGCCCTGAGCTAACATCTATGCTAATCCTCCTCTTTTTGCTCAGGAAGACCGGCTCTGAGCTAACGTCTATTGCCAATCCTCCTCCTTTTTTTCCCCAAAGCCCCAGTAGATAGTTGTATGTCATAGTTGCACATCCTTCTAGTTGCTGTATGTGGGACACGGCCGGAGAAGCGGTGCATCGGTGCGCACCCGGGATCCGAACCCAGGCTGCCAGTAGCGGAGCATGTGCACTTAACTGCTAAGCCATGGGGCCGGCCCCAAAACTATTATTTTTAACAAGTGTTGGAGAGGGTGTGGAGAAAAGAGAACTCTCATACACTGCTGGTGGGAGTACAAACTGGTGCAGCCACTATGGAAAACAGTATGAAGATTCCTCAAAAAATTAAGAATAGAACTACCATATGATCCAGCTATTCCACTGCTGGGTATTTACCCAAAGAACATGAAAACACAAATACGTAAACATACATGCACCCCTATGTTCATTGCAGCATTATTCACAATAGCCAAGACTTGGAAGCAACTTAGATGCCCATCAAAGGGCAAATGGATAAAGAAGATGTGGTATATATATACAATGGAATACTACTCAGCCATAAAAAAGGATGAAATTTTGCCATTTGTGACAACATGGATGGACCTTGAGGGTATTATGCTAAGCGAAATAAGTCAGAGGGAGAAAATCAAATACTGTATGAGCTCACTCATAAGTAGAAGATAAAAACAACAACAAACAAACACATAGAGACAGACATTGGATTGGTGGTTACCAGAGGCGGAGGGAGGAAAGCGAAAGGGGTGATTAGGCACATGTGTATGGTGATGGATTGCAATTAGTCTTTGGGTGGTGAACATTAGGTAATCTACACAGAAATCAAAATGTAATGATGTATACCTGAAATTTATATAATGTTATAAATCAATGTTACCACAATAAAAAAATAATAATAAAATTTAAAAAGAAAAAGACTGGGTTTTTTGGTCATGTCCAAGATTAAAGTTGCCTCTGGCAACACTAGAGTAGAACCTCAATATTTGCATGTTTCTTCATCTGCTTTTCCCCTTTCTGGATCCTGCACCCAAACTTTTAGAGGAACCAGATGCCAGTGGGAACGAGGAAGAGAGAACACGTAAGCAGAGCTACTAACTCACGGTAAGCACCCAAATTGGCCTTTTTGTAGTCTTATTGTAGAACTTGATTTAAAACCAAACAGACAGCACCATAGCACCACCCTCTGTACCTTTCCTTTGTCATCTCTGTTTGGTGGTAACATGATATTCTATCACAGAGTGGTGACACCATTACAACCTTAAGGGGTTTCTATGCTGAATTCCCACAAACAGTTTGGGAGAAAAGTGTTATTTCTCTTTTGCTTCCCCTCCCCCAAAGGTCCCTTCTGTGCACCTCAAACTTACTCTTCAACGTACTCTGCTTTTGAGGGGAAATTAGTCAATAGTTTGTAGGGATACACCTCAGCTCTGACCTCAGTGGCTCACCAGAACCAGAACCAGTCCCTCACTCAGTCAGGTCCAATAATGATCTTCCACAGCTACTGAAGCCCCACTTGAACCTGGATTTTTTTTTTCCCTCTTAGGATTCCCCTTGGAGAGAAAGAATCAGGGAAGCCCAGAGAGAGTTGAGCAGAGACCAGAAATCCCAGAGCCTTCCGGCTTCAACTGTTACTACTGTTCTGATGAGCGGCCTGGGGCTGGAAAGGGAGAAGATCTAGCAGAGGAAAGATGGTGGCTTTTAGAGGCTTTGGGGAAGGGATGTCTCAGGAGATCTGAAAGTATACAGAAAGCCTTGCAGTTATTAGGAAAATGCAGATATCAGTGCCTGACAAACAGTAGGTGCTCAATATATACATTAAATAATTGAATGGTTGGATAAATGAATGGGCAAAAGGAGGAAGCAGAAGAGATGAAGGTGAACCAGGGCTGGGTACAGATGACATTCACCTTCCTTTCTTCCTAGGATCTTTTTTAGGGTTGTTTCTGTTTTTTCCAGTTGCTCCAGGATGATGCTCAGACGCCACCTCCAGGCTGAAGGCTTCTCCATCATTTTGCCTTTCCAAACTTAGTGATTGCTAGACTAGGAGTTCTACACCTTCCAGGTGAGGCTCAAGACAAGCAAGCCTGGAGAGTAAGAAAAAAGAGAGAAAAGGAAAGGGCAAGCAGAGGAGTCTGCGTTCTCTTCCTTGTGTTTTAATATGCTGGTGGTTACGGGCAAGTTAACTTCTTCACGCCTCTGTTTTCCATAACTGTGAATTATAGGTAATATCATTGAGGCACCCTGGAGGTAAATCTATTGATGGTAGATCTGTGAAAGCATAAGAAAAATACCATATTTGGTAATATCTAGAGAATGTGCCTTCAAAGCAAACCCTTAGTTCTCACATCAAGCAGCGCTACTCAGACTTTAACGGGAGCTTATTAAAATGCAAGTCTGATTCAGTAGGTCTTGGATGGGGCCCAAGATTCTGCACTTCTAGCAAGTTGCCTGATAATGCCAAAGCTGCCCTACAGAGAACTATACTTTGAGTAGCAAGGGTCTAGAGTCTAGGTCGTAGACCTACAGTGTCTTCCAACTTCAATTCTTGCCAAGTCTCTCCCACCCTCAGCCCCAACTCAGCACTCTGCCATCATCAATGACTTGCAGAACCCCAAACATGCCACGCTCTTCAAACTTGTGTGGCTTTGTACATCTTCCCTCTGCCCTTCACCCCCTTCACTGGACAAGCTCCTTCATGTCTCAGCTCACATGTAATCTCTTCCATGAAAACTTCCCTGGCTCTCCATCCTACCAGGCAGTCAGGCCCTCTCTCCTCTGTGCTCATCACAGTGTACTATAATATGCTGTTTACATGTCCACGGCCATAGCATAAGGTTGCTCAGATTATGCCCTACACAAGGGTCCCTGGCCAAGGAGGCAAGAGGGGGCTGAAATCCATCCTGTTCTCCACTTGTCATGTCGGAGCCCTGGTGCACAGCTGCCTCCACCAGGAGAAAGAATGACTTTTTCCAATTCACACAAAGGCATCATATGGGCTGATTGTTTGTCTTTTCTACCAGATGTGGGGTCCTTGGGGAAGGAATCAAGACTTTTTCATCTTTATGTTTCTATCTCCTAGCACAGTGCTTTCTACAGTTCAGTGTTCAATGAAATGTTTGTTGAATGAATAAATGATGAGAGAAAGAAATGAACAGCTACTGAGAAGAATGCACAGACAATAATTTCATTCAGTTCTAAAGGTAAATCGACTGAATTGTAAGCAAGAGGTCTGGGATTTTGTTAATGTGCTGCTAAAAAGGCAAGGTTCTCAAGGCCCCATTTTACTGAAAGGATTGTAATAGGTGTTAGTGAAAAGGGATATAAAGGCTACAGTCAGCACCTTTAGAAGACTCATCAGAACCAGCAAAGAAATAAGCTGCCCAGAATCACCACCAAATTGTCATGTGTTTTCAGCTCTAGGGGAAGAAGAGGGAAACTCTGAGGTTATAATTCGGTCATAAGATTTAGAGGCTGCTAGAAACAAAAACATCCTGAGAACAAGAAGAGGTGATGATAAAACCATGAATTTACCTGGAAGGACTGAAGTCAGAAACCAAACAGAGAACGTGTTGAACTGCAAAAGTGAGGTTCCCACAGCTGCTAAGGGCCTGGGCTTTGTTGAGAAAGGCCTGAGCCAGATAAAGAAGTATCATGATACATTCTTTTAAACAGGGTTTATCTGATCTGCTCTGCACGAGTTTCTCAGTTGTTTCCACATGAGTGTCCCTGAAAAGACTGTAAGCTCCTGGAAGTTGGGACCAAGACTTAGACTTTTATTGTCCTGGGACTGTGTGATGCTCTGTGAAATGAGGGAGGTCCTGGATTTGCAGGGAGTTTACAGCTGTCACTGGTGGTAAAATAAGGAAGAGCAAAGTGCTAACAATCCTCAGCCAAAATATCCAGAATTTCATTCTGGGACTGTGACAGAGATTCCTCTAAGAAACATACCGATACCTTGCAAAAACCCAACCTGGATTTTGCCTTCTTACATCATCTTGTTCTCATTAAGGCCAGTTTCTGCAGTAAGGGGAACTGAGAATCTTGAATACTGTACACTAGCATGTGACTTCAGGATAAAATGTTATTCAAAACAAAACCTAAATTAAACACACACACACACACACACACAGAGAGAGAGAGAGAGAAAGGAAAGTAGGGTAAGATTTCCAGATTTTGATTTCTCTCTTACCAAAATTTAATCCCAGATCTCCACCACCTCAGAGCCAGGGCAGTAAACAACCAGGAAGAGTTTGAAAGCACTTTGGGCCAGATCTTTTCATCTAGGGGACTTTCTGGTCTAGTTATCTAGGACCATCTTTATGATCAGGGTGACGTGGAGTCATTAGTAAAAAGAATAGAGATAAGGTCTTCCTGACAGGACACCATCCTAAGACTTAATACTGATAACCGCCCAAGAACCTATGGGCTATGCTGGAGTCAAGAACTGGGTAACTGCAAAGTTTTATCTTTTTAAAGCTATAAAAAATGCTGACTTCATGTACTTATTCCCTGGGTCATTTCTAGAAGGAAGGCAGGCTAATTTCTTTTTTTCTAGGAAAATAAGCTAAATAGCAAACATTAATTTTTTTAAAAGGCTTTCAATTATAAAAAAAAATGCATGCTCATTTTAGAAAAATTTAGAAAGCATAAGAGAATTCAAAAAAGAAATCCCTCCAAATGCCACTAACACAACCTTACTAATACCTTGCTGTAGCTTTTCAAGTCATAGAAAATAATCAACACATGAAAAACTGTGTTCATATATTTACTAAGTGAACCAAATGCAGGCTATGCTCTTAGACTCTGAGGATCACTAGAATTGTGTAAGTAAAATAATCTGGAAATCTTAAATGTCAAATTCAAAAATTAAGAAAATATGTGAATATTGATCATTATTTTCAGTGGATAAGAATGTAAATTTCCTGATCTGTCACATGACTTCTTTTTTTCAAACAGGTTGGGAAGGTTTTGACACATTTGTTTGCTGTTTCTACATCTTGGAAGAAAGCTGAAAACACCTCAGACACTGGATACTGGTTGGCACCAAAAAAAAAAAAAAAAATCCATTCAGGAAAGTTAGAGAAATCCCAGAACATTATTTATCAAGCAATCCAGATTTCCTTTTGAAAAAGATTGACACTGAAAATTTTATTACTTAGAATGTCAGTTATAAGACATTTCTTCTGAATGTCCATAACATTTTTCCTTCTTACAAAGCTCTTCTTTCTTGGCTTCTTTACCTGGTTCTCTGAAGAAATCTGAAGTGATCTAACTCCTTTGGATACAACACAGTAGGCTACTAAATTTCTTACTCTGTGATATGGAATTGCTTTGAAGCTGAGTTCTGAAGCTTCAAACTTCAAACTTCGATCTAAGCACCAAAATGTTTGAGTCAATATGTGTGGCTTGGCATGTAAAAGAAACAGCAATAATAGTAACAACAACAAACACATAAAGCTCTTACTGTGTGTCAGAAACTATTCTTTGTGCTTTACAACTACTAATTCATTTAACCTTCATAATAAAATCCTCATAATCCTCCTACAAGCTAAATACCATTATTATCCCCATTTTACACCTGAGGAACAGAGAGTAATTTGCGCAGTCACAGAGCTAGTATGTGGCAAAGCCATGATAGGAGACTGGTAGTCGTCTCAGAGTCCATACCTCTAATCACTATACTTGATTGTCTCGTCTAGCAATCCATTTCCCCAGTTGAAAAATTACATTGATTCCTCTATCCACCCTCCTCCTCTGATATATCCACCTGAGTAACTGAATGCAAAGCTCAATACAGCTGCATTCTCTAACAACTCCCTTTCCCAAGGTCCACAGGAGAAGCTGGCTATTTGCCCATGAAGCCTTGTTCATTCCCTATCTGAAGGGGCATAATGGAGACTAACACTCCGTATGTATTACTAGGGGAGGAAGATGAGTTTTCTTGTTCATTTAGCATGAAGAGTCTCTTAGGTTGAGGAGTTTCCTTCCCCCTCCCTCTGTAGCTGGCAGCAGGTAAGAAGGTCTCCTGGGTATCAGTTTCACATGATCTGCCTCAAAGACAAGTCTTGTGCTCCTGATACAGCAACTTCTTGCCTCAGCTTTACTGCTATCTGTGTCTTTTGTCTTCAGGAAGAGTTTAAGGAAATGAACATGAATTATAAAAACTTTGCTATTTGATGACGCACGTAAATCTCATCAGCTTTCATTTTCTCTGCTGGGAGTGTAACCAACGTGCCCACAGCAAAGAAAGAAAGCCTTAAGTTATTGTATTAACAAGTCTGTTCTTTGGATGAGATAACATAAAACTTTGGGATAGTAGAGCTGGAATGGAAGTTCAACATCATCCCCCACATTTTACAGATAAGGAAACTGAGACCCATAGGGGACTCATGGTATGCTCATGGTGACACAACTAATTTGTGACTTTAAAAAAATATATTTCCTTTTTGGCTTATTTTATTTAAAAACAGAAAAGAATAGAAATTAATTAGCCTATCTGGACTTCTAGAAATGGCTCATGGAATAAGGCTCATGACAGGAAGTCAGTATTCTACTGCCTTACACAGAGGAAACTGCAGTTACCACCCTCAACCCCAAAATGGGTCATTCTAGGACCCTAGGGCTTACATAGTACCATGAAAATGGAGGAGCACTTGGTCTTTGGTCTCTTAGCTACTGTGCCACTCACTCTCCATCACTGGCTGGTCCTTTAGCAGCTGTTGGGCCCTAACGCCCTGCGGAGATTCTCCCACAAAAGTCCTCTCTTTTGATCACAGGTCTGCCACAAGGGATTCTTGCCACTGTTCTTGGGGCCAAAGTGCTCAGGCCAGGCCACCACAGGCATCCATCCATGCCTTTCCCACCAGAGGTCTCATCCTCTTTGGAGTACTGTGCAAAAGTACAATCAGATCCCAATTGTTATAGAACCTACTGCTCCTCCCCATTCCCTATCCATGCCAGTCCCATGCATGCTCCCTTCTCCCCAGGGTCAGGCCACTTCATTTCTTCTTCCACTCCAAAACTCCAGGTCTTACCATCCCAGAGACTTTCTGTTTTTTTTTTTTAATTTTATTTATTTATTTATTTTTCCTCCAAAGCTCCAGTGGATAGTTGTATGTCATAGCTGCACATCCTTCTAGTTGCTGTATGTGGGACGGGCCTCAGCATGGCCAGAGAAGCCGTGCGTCGGTGCGCGCCCGGGATCCGAACCCGGGCCGCCAGTAGCAGAGCGCGCGCACTTAACTGCTAAGCCACGGGGCCGGTCCCCAGAGACTTCCTAAAGCAAGTGTTATAATGCATCCCTAAGACTAAGATGCTCTGATTGCCAAGACACAAAGCTTGGGTTTATACTCTCTTTCTTTCAGGGGGAACCTAGAGCAGAAAACAAGAGCCCTGTTATCTGTGTAATTGTATGTTTAATGTCTGACTCTCTCTCTCTGGATTATAAATTTCACAAATTGAGGATTAGGATTAGGTTAAGCTTAGAGTTAGATTTAGGGTCCTTCCATCTTGTTCACTTTTGCATCCTTTGTGCCAGCTCAAGACCTGGTAAATAATGGTAATTCAATACATATTTGCAGAGCGAAGAAAGGGAGAGAGCAGGGAAGGGAGGGAGAGAAGGGAAGAAGAGAGAGAAGCAGTGGCCCATAGAAATAACAACAGTCTGATTTAAGGTTGCCTCAGAGGAGATAGAGAGAAAGAGGTGGGAATGAAGTTGAAAACTATTAAGAAGAAACAGCTTGATAGCAAATTTGCCATGAAAGATGTAAAAGACAGATGATTCTGAGATTTTTTTAATTGACTCATCTAAATGTGATGTGGGATTCTGAGAGGAAGGATGGGTTTGGTTTTCTTGGTAAAGGGTTGGGAATGGCAGATCAATTTGTGGGTCTCACTGTTTTAAGCCTATGTTAACGGGGAAACCAAAATTAAATAGTGAAGTGGGCAAAGTTACCTTTAGAAACTCTCTTCTCTTTTAGAACCCATTTCAGGTCCCCAGTTCCCTAATTTTTTGCCCATCTTTCTTCATCCACAGCTGCTGGTAAGAAGTGACCTGGTTCTCAGTTTGAAAGATAAACTATTGATGAGACACAGTGAGTTAGTTCTCTCATGTTGTACTTGCATACTAATATGGGAGCACGGCCTCACACCAAAGGAATGATAATAACACCACTAAATTAGAGCCAGTGCTCATCTGGCTGTTAATATGCGCCAGGCACTATTCCAAGCACTTAATACTCTCAGTGGTACCATGAGGTAGGAACCATTTTATAGAGGAGGAAACTGAGACATTTTATAGATGAGGAAACTGAGGATAAGTGACTTGTCCAAAGTCACACAGCCAATTAGTAATGGAGCAGGAAACATACCCTGGCATTGTGGCTCTAGAGTCCATTCTTGTCACCACTACTTTGGGAATGAAAGTAAAAGAGTAGAAATTTAAGAAGAATGGAAATGTCCCTTTGTAAGGGAGCCTTCAGGAACATTCAGATCCCATTATGTAGGTCACTGCAGTTTCATCCTACTAATTAATGACTCTAATGATATGGGGTCTGCCAAGAATTAACCTTAGGCAATTTACTGAATCTCTTTCAGTTTCATTTTCCTCACACATAAAATGAGGAGAAATGACTCACATATAAGGTTATTCCTTACGGCAATGTTGGTAATACAAAATGACTAGAAACACCCTAAATGTCTATTGATGGGAGACTGGCTAAAAGATGATTGTACACCCATAAAATGGAATATAATGCAGCTTAAAAGAGAATAAGGAAGATCTTTATGTACTGCTGTAGAGAGATTTCCAGGATATATTTTTACATTAAAAAAAAACAAACATGGTACGGAACTGGGTATATGGTATGCTACAATTTGAGTTAATAAGGATGATAGGAATCTATGTATTCCCTTATGCTTGTATGTGCATACATAGAGGAAACCTATAGAACTGGTCGCTTCAGGAGAACTGGGTGGATGGGGAAGAGAGAAGTGAGGAGGGAGCCTATAGCAGTTAGGATCACAGCAGGAAATACATGGCACACACTCAAAAGGCATAAAGGAAGGGAGGTTAATGAAGAAATTATTTATAAAGGTGTGGACAGGGCTAAGGCACCCAACAAAGGATGGTGACATGCTAGCTACCGTGGGGAATCATTACCATGCCTAGGCCCTAAGGGACAAGGGGAGTAAGTGGTTACCTGAACCCAGAGAGAGAGCCGTGGGTGTAAAAGGAGCCACTGGACAGAAGCCATAGCCTTCCCTAGGGAACCCACAGCCCAGGGGGGAAGGAGCTGGGGAAATAAACACCCTGACCCTATTCTCCTCCTGCCCTTGGATCTCTTGCCAATGACGCCCCACAGGCAGACCCTCTAGAAGCCTGAGGGCAGAGGAACTGCCAGTGCACGCTTAGAGATGAGCCTCTCTGCTCCCAAGGTAGGGTGAACAGTGGATCTGGACGGGAGACAGAAAATACCCACTGCAGAGACTGTATGGTCTTTTTAACCTTGTAAATTTACACCTATGAAGATATAGCTTATCTAAAAAGTAGTCAATTTTACATACACAAAAAAAGAAATTAAAAAATAAAACATAAAATGAGGGATTAGAGCAGATGGTTTGCAAGTCCTTTCTCTCCAAATTCTACCTATTAGTTTTTCACCTAATCACAATCCATGGCTCCACCTAGTGTCAAAGCGACGCCTCACTGAGCTCGGGGCACAGGCTCATTCTAGGGGAATTTTGGGGCAGTCACTCTCTCTGCCCCAAATCACTGGTGTGTGTAAGCAGTTTTCACTGTGAATTATACCCACTTGGTGAATGATATCCCCTTAAAAGTAGAGAATAATTATTTCGAGACTTAGAATATTTGTTGTTTTTTTCTATTAAAGCAATAGTGGAAATTTACTTAAATTCAATTTTGTACTAAGTAGTTATGATTTTTTTTCCATATCTCAAACTGTTAAATAAACTTAAAGGTAAACAGCATGCAATCCAAGACTATAAATCTTCCAGTTTTGAGCTTGTCACTCCCCTGTTCGTATGTCCTTAATACAGTGACTTTCAATCCTGGCTATAAGGTAATATCCTCTGGGGAGTTTTCAGAAGCTCCTACTGGAGATTCTAATTTAACTGGCCTGAGATGGGACTCAGGCACTGATTTTGTTTTCTTATGTGAGATTTTATTCTTTTGTTATTGAAGTTTAATTGACATACAATAGCCTATTAGTTTCAGGTCTACATCATTTGTTGTTAGTGCTGCCGAGTTGATTCCAACTCCTAGCGACCCTGTATATAGCAAAGCTGAGCCCTGCCCAGTCTTTTTGTGCCATCCTCTCATCTTCCAGCGCTATATCAGACAATGCTCCACTGCTATACATAGAGTTTTGGTGGCCAATTTTTTCAGAAGAGGGTGGCCAGGTCCTTCTTCCTAGTCTGTCTTAATCTGGAAGCTCTTCTGAGACCTGTCCACCATGGGTGACCCTGCTGGATATTTGAAATACCAGTGGCATAGCTTTCAGCATCACAGCAACAACCAGCTGCCACAGCATGACAACTGATAGACTGGTGGTATGGTTCTCTGACCGGGAAAATGAACCCTGGGCCACAGTGGCGAGGGTGCTAAATCTTAACCACTAGACCACCGGTGTACATCATGGTGATTCAATATTTGTATACATTACAAAATGATCATCACAGTAAGTCTAGTTATCATCTGTCACCATACAAAGTTATCACAATATTATTGACTATATTCCCTATGCTGCACATTACATCCCTGTGACGTACTTATTTTATAACTGGAAGTTTATACCTTTTAATCCCCTTCACCTATTTCGCCTGCTCTCCAACCCCTCCCCTCCCTGGTAACCACCACTATGTTTCCTGTATCTATCAGTCTGTTTCTGTTTTGTTTTGTTTGTTCATTTGGTTTTTAGATTCCACATAGAAGTGAAATTATGTGGTATTTGCCTTTCTCTGTGTGACTTATTTCACTTAGCATAATACCCTCCACATCCATCCATGTCGTCGCAGATGGCAAGATTTCATTCTTTTTTATGTCTGAGTAATATTCCATTGTATGTATATATACCACATCTTCTTCATCCATTCAACTGTACTACAAAGCTATAGTAATCAAAACAGTATGGTATTGGCACAAAAACAGACACATGGATCAATGGAATAGAATAGAGAGCCCAGAAATAAACCCATGCATATTTGGTTAATTAATCTATGAC
Organism: Diceros bicornis minor; assembly: GCF_020826845.1. NCBI lineage: Eukaryota > Metazoa > Chordata > Mammalia > Perissodactyla > Rhinocerotidae > Diceros > Diceros bicornis. The sequence continues at coordinate 29,540,097 of NC_080761.1, forward strand.
AAAGGAGGCAAGAATATACAATGGGGAAAAGACAGTGTCTTCAATAAATGTTGTTGGGAAAACTGGACAGCTACATGCAAAAAAAATGAAAATGGACCACTATCTTACACCATATACAAAAATAGATTCAAAATGGATTAAAGACTTGAATGTAAGACCTGAAACCATGAAACTCCTAGCAGAATCCTAGAACAATTTTTTTTTCCTTTAAAGCTCTCCAGTGATTGTAAGGGGTGGCCAGAGGGGGGAGTCCTTGCTTTAATGATTCCTTGATGCCTACCAGGTATATTTCTCCCACTACCCAGGATGTGCTGCGTCTGCTTTAGACAAACTAGGTTACTTGTAAAACAATTTTCCACCCTCTGTGCCTTGCTCAGGCTACACACTCTACACTGCTCATGCCTTGAATGTTTTGCCCCCTGCCTCCATCTCGACTGCTATATTTCTACATATTATTCCAGGCTGTGCTTAAGGGTTACCTCCTCTGAGAATTCCCGTGCCCCTTATTCCCAGATGTTTCTTCCTCCTTTGAACCCCTGAAAATTTTTTAAAATAACTTTTATGATAGTTTTTCCTTAATAGAAAATTAATACAATGATAGGGTATTCTTTTTACTTATCAAATGGACAAAAATCAAAAAGTCTGATATTTCTGTGATAACATGAGCACTTTCTGTATGATGAGAGTATAAATTGGTGTGATGGCTTTAAGAACAATTTGGCAATGTGTGTCAAAATACATTCTGTTTGACACCACAATTCTACTCCTAGGAATTTATCCTATGTACATAATCACACAGCTAGCCAAAAATGCCTGTGAAGGAATACTCATTGTAGCATTGTTCATAATAGCAAAAGAAGGAAAATAATTGAAATGTCTCATGAATAGAGGACTGGTTAAATAAGTAATGCGACATCTATACAACGGAATGCTGAGCAGTCAAAAAAATGAAGTATATCTACAGATGCAGATATAGAACAATTCTAAGGTATATTGTTAAGTAGAAAAAAAGATCCAATACAATGTTATAGAATGGTCCCATTGTGTTTTTTACAAAAGAACAAATATATATTAGTCTACGCTTGCAAAAGCGTTGAATATCTTTGGAAGGATACACAAGAAGCTGTTAACAATGACTGACTCTAGGAAATCAAACTTCATGTGATGGGTCTGGGGTGGCAAAATAACAAAAGATAAATTCATAAAATTCCCCAAATATTTGAAAATATTGAAACACACTTATAAATAATTCATGTGTAAAAGAAGAAATGATAGTGGAAATTAAAGAGTACTAAAAACTGAATGATACTGAAAATACTACCTACCATGTCCTGTAGGATACAAAGTAGTTCTTTAAGGGAAATTTATTAATTTAAATGCTTATTTTAGACAAGAAGAAAGGTTGAAAATGTGAGCTATGTGTTCAACTTAAGACATTAAGAGCCATAGAAAAAAATAAACAAGTAGCAGATAAAGATAAAAACAGAAGTTCACGAAAAAGTAAACAAAGATACAAAAGAGAAAATACACAAAATTAAAGGTCCTCTTTTATAAACAGAGAAATCTCTACTGAGATCGAGCAAGAAAAAAAAGAGAAAGAAAAAATAAGCAATATTAGGAGTGAAAGGGACCTAAAGATATGGCGAAGATTTTTAAAAAGTATTAATTTAGGCCACTTGAAAACTTAAGTGAAAGGGGCAAATTCCTAGAAAAATATAACTTAAAATTTACTCAAAAAGGACAACCTGAACTGTCTTATAACTACTAAAGAAACGTAATCAGTATTTTAAAGTCTACCCACAAAGAGAATATTAAATTCAGATATTTTTACAGATGACTTATACCACATTTTCAAGGAAGAGACCATCCCAATCTTTAAAACTGTCCCAGAGAACAGAAAAAGAGGGACTATGACACAAGACATTGTATGAGATTAATATAATCTTGATATCAAAACCATGCAAGGACAGTACAATAAAGAACCTCTATGGGCCAATCTCAATCATAAACATAGCTACAAAATTAAAATAAAATACTAATATTCAATCCAGCAATATGTACCCTTAGGTATATATTGTAGACGAATTCTTGCACAAGTGTGCTAGAAAACACAAACCTGAATGTTCATAATAGTGCTTTTTGTAATAGTAAGAAACAAAAACAATCCAACCTAAAGGTATCAGTTAGGGTTTGTTCAGAGAAGCAGAACCACTATGAGAAATAAACACAGTAAGGGATTTACTATAGGGATTTGACTGTATGCAATTATAGAAGCTAGTTGTACTGTCTGTGTGAGGCTGCTGTTTCTGTGTCTAGTGCTGGAGGTAGTCAGAGGACAGGTAGTTGGGATGTGAGGTGGGGGAAGCAAGGACAAACTACAACCCACGAGGATGGACTGAAATCTGCATTAGTCTCTCACCACTTCCAAACCTCTAGTGCCATTCATCATGGAGTTAAGCACACTCCTGACCCAAGAGTTGGAGAAGCTGCAGCAGAAGATCTGAAAGGAGTTAGAGGAGCTATGGGCCTCCACAGACCTCCTCAGAGTGAGGAAATATGGCTGCTCCTTCACTTCCACCATCTGTCCTGGGCACAAAATTTTTGTCTTTGCACATGAGAAGTCTAAGGGGCCAAGAGAAGTGAAGTGACTTGTAACCCAGAAGCCTCTTTTTTTGTTTTGTTTTGTTTTGGTGAGAAAGATTGGCACTGAGCTAACATCTGTTGCCCATCTTCCTCTTTTTGCTTGAGGAAGGTTGTCTCTGAGCTAACATCTGTGCCAATCTTCCTCCATTTTGTATATAGGACGCCGCCTCAGCACGGCTTGATGAGCGGTGCATAGGTTCATGCCCAGGATCTGAACCAGCGAACCCTGGGCTGCTGAAGCAGAGTGCATGAACCCAACCACCACGCCACGGGGCCAGCCTCCAGAAGCCTATTTTTAAAAAATATCCTTATGCATCTGAAAGTCTTCTCAAGAGAGTACATGTCAGTATTTTGTATCTGGGTACATGCTACTCCTGACCCATGTACTTGTGCCTATTGCCTCTGAGGATATCACATACACAGGTTCAGGTAGCTTTGCAATAACAGATCTAATTATATTATTATTCTCTAAAGGAAGTTTCTCATTCCACTACAAATAGAAGTGATCTTAGGACTGATTTCCTCCCAAATCTTTATAATATAATCTTATCTAAATTTGAGCACTGCACCCAAATGTTGATTTTATTTAAATGTGAATTGCTGGCTTTGAGCTAAGGCCAAGTTCTCATCTTCTATCCAAATCTGGTACCAAATTATCCATGATTACTCCGTGACTACTAATCTAGGAGGGAAAAACACTTTTTGGCTGAAGAGGATGAGTAAGTTCCTAACCTTCATTTCTCTATTCTTGGCTACTCATCCAGGATCAAGTTTAAATCCATTATGAAAACATAGCATTAGAATTAAAATTATTTAAAGGGGAGAATGAAAGTCTTTGTCAATGTATTGTTTTGAGCAATAATAATACAACAAAGTTCCAGTACTGGGAAAGAGTTTGTTTAATCTCCTCCTGAACATTATAGCAATATGTAACTTGAAGTGACTTTTTCTCCCTCTGTATCTAAAAACATTGGGTCAAGAATAATTAATTAGAGTTGAATGAATTTTATATTTTTTATATAGATGTTTTGCTGTGGTTTTTAGACTTTGAATAACAAATACCTTAAATCATTTCAGTGAGTGAAAATCTAGTTTCATAAAATAACAAATTGGAATGTAGTGATTTAAACGTGCAATTTTTTCTCTGCAAAATTACTTGTCATACAAATCTTTAAATGCTGAGTTCCACTACTGACTTTAAAAGATAATTTAATTCACCAAAATATGATTCATAGTCCACTTTTTCAGGAATGTGTTTTTTACAAAGATGTATCAGTACTTCTTTCATTTCTATTTCTCACTCTGTCTTTTCCTTTTTGCTAATTTATTTATTGACTGTATTTCTAAGATAGTTGACAACAAAATGCCCCCACAACCCACATTTTCATAAATATTGTATTTACTGGGTTATATTCTGATATGGTTATTATTCAGAGACCTTAAAAGAGAGATAGAACTTCCTCCTGCAGGAGAGTGATCATTAATACCATTCAACTGAGCACGAGACAGTTCCACACACAGGCAATAATAGGCTGCTGTGACTTTCTATTCCTTTACCCTTTTGAGTCTAGACTTGAGGAGTTAAAGTTTCTAGTTATGGGCACCTGGGCTGTGGGTACCTGCCACAAATTGGCTTCTCAGGGAAGCAGACTCTGAGACAGAGATTAGGATACAGGAAATTTATCAGGAGGTGCTCTGGGAATCAAACCAGTCTACTGTCCCGGCTTAGGCCAATATTAAAGGAGGGAACAGTGCCCTCCACCCCACGCCAAGGGCAAGATGAATCTAGCGGGATATAAGAGCCAGCTATTCCTCTCCATGTGGAGTTTCTCCTTCCAGTGTCGATTTTCGAGGACATGCGTTTATTTCAATTAAGGAAGGCAATGTTTTCAATCAAGGGGCTGTAAATATTAGTGGCTAAACATTTTTAAAAATTTGGAATTTCACTTGTAATCTTCATTATCAGTGATTGATTTAGAAAAATACAGCATTGTCCTGAAATATATTTACTATATATTTATTTCAGACGCTATCAAGAATTGAAAAATTAATGTTTTCTGCTTTTTGGAAAATATGATAAATATGCTTCTCCAAGTTTTCTGTTGTTGTCTTCACGTGGCCTCTCAGGGCTCTCCATGTGCTCTGCATCCCTTCCCAAAATCTGTTTTTGCTGTCAGTTAGGTAGAGATGTTTAGCAACAAAGAAAAATCTAAGCAGGACACGCCCAGCTTTTATATCCTGCATGGCTTAACTTTAATGAAAGTTTGAGTTTTTCCAAAAGTCTGGTCTTCACTGACTAGGGAGGAAAAACAGTTGGAAAAAAATGCTTTGAGTATGTGAACCATGTAATTTCATTTGAACTAAGGAATTCCAAAAATACTTGCTTATTGGAAGGGCAGTTATGTTTTTGTGTTGGAACTTGTTATGGAGAAGGATAAATACTAGTTCTTTCCTCCCTTACTTTTTCTTATAAACATACAAAAAAAATTAAAGACTGTCTGAGTGGCTGGGTAGGAAAATAGTGTGGAGAAGGTAAGTTACACCACAAGATGGGCCTGCCCTAGAACCTACTCCTTCCTTGGGAGATCTATCTACTCTCCTGGGACCTATTGAGCCCCACTCAGTTTGAGACAATCCTCTCCCCCTCTGATTATAATTCAGGGCTCCGTCTGGCCATGTCTTCAAGACTAGTTGGACTGAGACCCAGAGGTTTCATTGGTTCTGCTCACCGATGCCAGTGTAAATGCTGTGCCAGTAGCAAGACTCGAACTTCTGGGTCCCTGCTGGGCAACCTGGTCAGGCAAAACAATTTTAGATCCTGTCTGGTTTTAGGTCTCTGTGAGGGGATCAAGTGTTAATAATAATATTAATAACTAGCATTTTGGGGAATATGTACGATGTACCAGTCACAAAACTGGGTACTTTTATGTGAATTATTCAATCCCCACAACAATCCTTTGTGGAATTTTGAAGCTTAGAGAAGTTAAGAACCCAGATTTTGAAACCAATCAGTCTGTCTCCAGAGCCTTTGATCTTCTTCTCTCTTCTGAGACTTTTTGTTTATTGCAGTAACATTGGTTTATAATATTGTATAAATTTCAGGTGTACATCATTATACTCCTATTTCTGCATGGATTACATCATGTTCTCATGTTCACCACCCAAATACTAATTACAATCCATCACCACACACATGTGCCTAATTATCCCTTTCACCTTCCGCCCCACCTTTCCCCTCTGGTAACCACCAATCCAATCTCTGTCTCTCTGTGTTTGTTTGTTGTTGTTATTATCTACTACTTAATGAGTGAGATCATACGGTATTTGACCTTCTCCCTCTGACTTTTCACTTTGCATAATACCCTCAATGTCCATCCATGCTGTCACAAATGGCTGAATTTCATCGTTTCTTATGGCTGAGACCTTTTGAATAATGGGTCTCAGTGTCCTAGTTTGGAATCTCAGACACTAGCAGAGCAAATGCTGTTGCTGTCCTGCCCATGTCTCCTCGGGGCCTTATCAACTACCAGCAGCTGCACCACCTTGCAATGGCTTTCTAGTGGCTAGAGGTCCAACTGTGAGCACGGAGGCTGGATGTGTGAAGATTTAATGCCTCCCAGGAGCAGCCCTTAACTAATGATTGATAAGAGTTGATGTATAAATCTCCGGCTTCCTTGCTTCTCAGGTAGAATAGCTCAGAAGCATGGGTTCTACACTGGTTCCCAGAATTCCACAGAGGGACTAATCACCTGTTACCCATAGAGCTAACATGCTTGAAAACACTCTCTTTATTGGCTGTCTTCCCTTCCTTGTCTTACTTCCCCTGCCGGCATTTCCCGAGATCACCATCCAAATAAACTACTTGTATGTGTATTGTTGTCTCAGCGTCGGCTTCTGGGAGAACCAAAACGAAGACACAGAGTAAAGGAAAGGTGGATCTCTGAAGGAGGAGAACCCAGGTGGAGGAGATGCTGCTGCCTTGCTGGAAGGAGATCACAGGATTGCTTTTGTAGGAAGCAGCCTCATGGATGGTTCCCTGTTCTTGAAGGTGTCCTTGGGAGACAAGAGAGAAAGGTTTTGGAGGATTATTGAATATTGACACACTGGATGGTTCGTTGACTGCTTGGTTGGGTGGAGCTTCTTTCAAGTTCTCTTTTGCTCCGTCCGTTCTTTTTATTTATATTTGTCCAAAGTTCAATAGCAAGTAAGAGAACCCAGGAAATACAACCATTAATAAGTGGAATAATGAAACAAGATAGAAATGCCAGCATGTTCTCAATAGAACACTGAGGAAGCAGTCATAAGTAAATGAAAGACAAAAAGTACACATATAATTTTGGAGAATTTATAACTTACCCATACGGCCTGAATATAATAACGCTATGTGCAATCTTTCATACTAACTTAAACTGAAGTAGGCTCTTTTACCAACTTTGCTACACTTAAAGGATAGTTTCCCAACTTGTGACTCTATGGTCTTTCTTGATTAACAGGACTTCCTGTGGTGCCTAATATATTTTCAGGGACTAACATGGGCATTGAGAAACTCTTGCTTTGTTAAGGTTAACAGCATTGTAAAGTGTTAACTATTGCGTTCACACATTTTAATTCCTTGACTGTCTTTGATTTTATATACTCAACTTCATGTCTGCATTTACTGAGTTTTGCCTAAGACTGGACATCTTTAAAATTCATTATATGGTGGTTATACGGTCTGAATAAGTTTGTTTTGAAACTTTTGCTTCGGGGTATTGTCATTAGTTCTTTCATGATAAACTTAGAAATGTCCATTATTTTTATAAAACCTCTAGATTAAGAGAGGATAAAACCTTAATACTAGTGAATACTTTAGCCACAAGAGGGAACTGTATGAGCAATAATAGGATACTTTGAGATAATTTTTAGAGGATCTCAGCACCCATTTCCCATTCCTTGAGTCTTGAGTCCTTGAGTCCCAATATGCTGCCACATTTTAGCCAAACAGTATTTTCACCAGAGATCTGGGTTACAAAGCTGGATAACCCCTAATATTAACAGACATTAACAGGTAAACTGGTTTTTTGTGTGTGTGAGGAGATCAGCCCTGTGCTAACATCTGTTAATCCTCCTCTTTTTTTAGCTGAGGAAGACTGGCCCTGGGCTAACATCCGTGCCCATCTTCCTCCACTTTATATGGGACACCGCCACAGCATGGCCTGCCAAGCAGTGCATCGGTGCGCACCCGGGATCCGAACCAGCGAACCCCGGGCCGCCTCAGCGGAGCGCACGCGCACTTAACCACTTGCGCCACCAGGCCGGCCTGGTAAACTGGTTTTTATCTGCTTGATCATGGAAGGACATGGGCTTAATAAGAAAGTGTATACATTGTGTATATATACACAATGGAATACTACTCAGCCATAAGAAACGATGAAATCCAGCCATTTGTAACAACATGGATGGACATTGAGGGTATTATGCAAAGTAAAATACATCAGAGGGAGAAGGTCAAATACCGTATGATTTCCTTCATTAAGTAATAGATAATAACAACAATAAACAAACACAGAGAGACAGAGATTGGATTGGTGGTTACCAGAGGGGAAGGAGGGAGGGAGGAGGGCGAAAGGGATAATTCGGCACATGTGTGTGGTGATGGGTTGTAATTAGTATTTGGGTGGTGAACATGATGTAATCTATGCAGAAATAGAAGTATAATGATGTACACCTGAAATTTATACAATGTTATAAACCAATGTTACTGCAATAAACAAAAAATTAAAAAAAAAAGTGTATACAGGCAATGGCCAATTTCCTTTTCTAATCCACACACCTCGCTGATGTAAACCCCTGTGTTTCCTCCCACCTGGTCAACGTAAAAACATGGAGGGAGCTCTGGCCATCCTCGTCAATTTTCTTGTCTTTACGACAGAGGAATCCTGAGACAACCTCCCAGAACAATGTGATTGCTTGGAGTTGGGGCACTGCAGCACAAGGCAAGAACACAATCAAATCCTAGAGACTTTCAGAGGAAAATAAGAGCCTGCACTGCATTACATTGGGCATTTTTAGGAAGTGACTTGGGTAAAGGTAAATTCGTCCTTTGGTGAATCATATGTTGAATGATGTGGATGGGTTAATGTTGTTAAAGTTCTATCCAATTGTTAAAAGGTTAATTCCTTGATTCATTTATAGCCTTCAACATCATATCTGAGCGATGTGATTCCTTCTTCCCTCTCTTTCTTCCACTGCTTATTTTCAAGAATTCACACGATCCTTTGGATAAATTATTGTTTTAATTTTTGCTTAAGATACAAAGGATGTCATTCGCCTGGTGAATGTGAACATGCTGATTTCGTTCATTTTCTTAGCCAACTAATTTTTCTGCATGAAGCATTGAGTAAGAAAAAATATTCTTAGGAGTTAAAAAAAAATCTAGTTAATAAGTCAGCCTAACACAAATTATGTATATTTAGTTAGTAAGAAAATAAGTTTGTGGAAAGAGACAGTAGAGTGAAGTTGCTAAGTGTTGGGGTTCTGGGTTCCAGTTTTGATTCCACCACTTCCTAACTCTGTGAACCTTGAGCCTCTCTAAGCCTGTTTCTTCATCTGTAAAACAGAGATAATAATATCCACCTCAAATGACTGTTAAGAGGGTAAAAATTAAGTAATGTAAAGTGCTTAGAGCAGTATCTAGCACATAATAAGGGCTGAACAAATAATAGTTCTATTATTATTATTTGCGTAACAGCGCCAATCATTAGGAAGTTCTTCTTTGTGTCTAATCCAAAATATACTGCTAAGGGCATGGATTACTCTGAGCTCTTGGTTTCTAGCATTTTAAAAAAAAAAGAAAATCTGATGAGACAGGTATTATTATCATCTCTACAGATGAGGAACAGTTAAGGGTAGCTTAGACAGCTAGCAGGGCAACATGAAGGTGATCAGCATGGGCTCAACTCACTCAAGATGACTGCTATTAAATGACCTCAGGTGACTTGAACCACTTGGTTTCATCTGGTCTCTATAGCAGAGTTGTTAACATTCGTCAGATAGCTCTTTCATCAGGAAATCAAGAAAATTCAGATTTGCTGGAGGGATCCTGCCCACACCTCCTAGGAATCCAGTGTACTTTCTGACTTGTTTATATGCTGATGGGAGAATTGGGAAATTTAGTACAGAGATTCTAGCCTACACATAAAGAGAGTACAAACAGAGGGCACATTAGCTTTTTTACTCTCAATCAACTCTTTATCAACCTTATTAATATGCATGAGAATCATGGGCGTATTTGTTAAAAATGCTAATTCTTGGGCCACACCATCAAGGAATTCTGATTCAGGAAGCCTGGGACTTGGCCAAGGAATCTGCATTTTAAATGTATCTCCAGGCAATTCTGATGCTGGTGATGAATGGATCACACTTTGGGAAAATTGATCTCCTCAACAACAAATGAACATAATTTTTTTAAAATAGCATTTATTATTTTTCTGATTACAAAATAAAAAATTAGAAAACTCTAAGAATAAAAATAAAATAAAAACCATTCACTGGGATTGGCCCTCTGGCCTAATGGTTAAGTTCAGCATACTCTGCTTTAGTGTCCCGGGTTCGGTTCCCAGGCGGAGACCTACACCACTTGTCAGCAGCCATGCTGTGGCGGTGACCTACATAAAAAATAGAGGAAGATTGGCAATAGATGTTAGCTCAGGGCAAATCTTCTTCAGCAAAAAAAAAATTAAATAAATAAATAAATACCATTCAGAATATACTTTCTAGAGATGACTACTGCAAATATTTTGATGACTGTCCCTTTAATTCTTTTTTTAAAAATATGCAGCCACTTTTCCGTATTTCTCTTCAGATACTTGTAATCAAGGGTATTGAGTATTCAGTTTCATAGATATATTCTTTTAATTCTATTAATTCTTTAATGGTTTTTATAAATGATTTCTATGTTTGAAATATACATAAATTCACTCTGTGAAATCCACTTATATTCCTATTGGGTCTGGGGATTAGACTAGATAATATTTAAGGCCCTGACTTAATTCTGACTAAGATGTCATACTTGTGAGATTCTTGCAATTCTTTGAGTGTAAGGATTAACCACGTTCAAACTTGATGGAGAATCTAAAATTACATCCTCCAAAAAATTTAAAGATTTGCTCTTGAGCTTTGTCTTTTTGTGCAGACCTTCTGAGGAGACATTGTATCAAAGGTCATAGCAACATTTCTTCAAAGATAACACACAAAAGGCCAAAAACTATGGGAAAAGATGTTCAACATCACTAATCATCAGACAAATGTAAATCAAAACCACAATAAGATATCATCTCACATCCTGAAGACGGCTACTATCAAAAAGACAGAAAATAACAAGTGTTGGTGAGGATGTGGAGAAACTGGAACCCTGTGTACTGTTGATGGGATTGTAAAAGGATGCAACCTCTATGGAAAACAGTATGAAGTTTCCTTAAAAAATTAAAAATAGGGGCCTGCCCAGTGGCTTAGTGGTTAAGTGCGCACGCTCCACTTAGGGAACCTGGGGTTCACGGGTTCGGATCCCAGGTGCACACCGACGCATCGCTTGTCAAGCCATGCTGTAGCGGCATCCCATATAAAGCAGAGGAAGATGGGCACAGATGTTATAGCCCAGAGCCAATCTTCCTCAGCAAAAAGAGGAGGATTGGCATTGGATGTTAGCTCAGGGCTAATCTTCCTCACACACACACACAAATTAAAAATAGAACTACCGTATGATCCAGCACTCCCACTTCTGGGTATATATCTAAAAGAATCGAAAGCAGGGACTTGAACAGATATTTGTACACCAATGTTCATAGCAGCTTTATTCACAACAGCCAAAAGGTGGAAACCACCCAAGTGTCTATCAATGGATGAATAAATAAAATGTGATATATATATATAATATACCATATATGTATACAATATAACGTCCTGTTGTGTGTGTATATATACATATATACACACACAATGGGTTATTATTCAGCCTTAAAAAGGAAATCCTGTCACACGCTATAACACGGATGAACCCTGAGGTCATTATGCTAAATGAAATAAGCCAATCACAAAAAGATAAACATTGTATGATTCCACTTATATAAGGTATCAAAGGACTCAAATTCACAGAAACAGAAAGTAGAATGGTAGTTATCAGAGACTAGGGGGAAGGGAAAAAGAGAAGTTGTTGTTTAAGGGATACAGTGTTTCAGTTTGGCAAGATAAAAAAGTTCTGGTGGTCTGTTTCAAGACGTGTATATACTTATGCTACTGAACTGTAGACTTAAAAATGGTTAAGATGGTAAATTTTATGTTATGTGTTTATCACAATAAAAGAATATAAACCATAAAAAAGGTAATAATAAAAAGAACAGTGTTGCCCTTTTGTAAAATTTTGTACTACAAAACATAACAGTTATATAGTTAATATTAAGGTTTGGTTTGATAAAAAATTTTCATGGAAACTGTTAATTTCTAGAATTGTACTCTATAATTCTTGAAGTCGTCAGATTAAACCTAGTGGAAAACATAATAATGGATGAGAATAGGACAGAAGTCAAAACTATTACATACCAGAATGTTTTGTTACAACCGAGCACTAAATTTGACTCTAAGCTCACTGATAAATACAGGAGATAAAGGGATAACATAATGAATAAGAATTTTTGTCCAAATTAATGAAAGAATATTTGTCTGAATAGAGAGGGAGAAGAAGGAGGAGAAGATGGAGGTAGAGGAGGAGAAGAAAGAGAAGGGAAAGAAGAAGGGGGAGAGAGAGAGGTCTGATTAGAATTATGGTGAATTCTCTATTGTCTCACATTATAGGGTTAAACAATTTCTCTTTCCAACTCTTGCTATTTTAATAAAGAATACACACAGAAAATTCAGGTATGGCATTTTTTATACTGCAAAATTGGTTGAAACATGGTCAAACAGAACAATTGTTATTGTTGGCTAGTTTGAGTGGAATTAGGTCAGTTTCTGACAATTTTTTAATTTCTAAAAAGACGAAGGTGGGGCCGGCCCCGTGGCTTAGCGGTTAAGTGCTCATGCTCCGCTACTGGCGGCCTGGGTTCGGATCCTGGGCACACACCGACGCACCGCTTCTCCAGCCATGCTGAGGCCTCGGCCCACATGCAGCAACTAGAAGGATGTGCAACTATGACATACAACTATCTACTGGGGCTTTGGGGAAAAAAAGGAGGAGGATTGGCAATAGATGTTAGCTCAGAGCCGGTCTTCCTCAGCAAAAAGAGGAGGATTAGCATGGATGTTAGCTCAGGGCTGATCTTCCTCACACACACACACAAAAAAAGAGTCTAGCTCAGAAGCAAATACATCAGTTGCACATAACGAAAGTGTAATAAGGTTGAATGTTAAAAGCATATTAAAGAGTCATAAACTAAAGCAGTATCATCTTTAGTGAATATTATCATAGGCTGTGATGGAGGTCCCCAAACTTTGAGAGTGGTATGCTCAGAAGCAAAATTTGGTCCCAGTTCTGTTACGTTGTCATAAGAAGTCTGAATGTGTGAAGAAGTACACAGGGCCTACTTTTAGTCTGGTGACTCGATGCCTTTCCTCCTAATCCTCCTGTCACTAATCTTGGGACTCTGCCTGAAACTCCACCTTACACATTACTCCCTTTGATTTGCCAGCACCACAGGCCCCACTTTGAGAGAACAAGTGGGACATTTTCAATCATTAGTAATTTCACTCTGTTTTATGTAACTTTTTTCCTCATTACAAAAGTAACATGAATTCATTATAGACAATTTGGAAAATACAAAAAAACCCAAAAAAAGAACATAAAAAGCACCCATAATCAGGGGTAAATGCCAATATTTTAGTACATTTTCTTCGATTTTTTTCTAGGCATATATACAGATTTTTTTCATGAACACAGGATATTTTACATACTGTCTTTAATCTGCTTTCATTACTTCATAATATATAGTGAACATGCTTATATATGATTAAATATTCTTCCCCAATACAATTTTTTATTTTTGCAAAATATAAGGAAGGACTTTAATTAATGTCTTTTTGAGGACATTTAGATTATTTCCTCTTAGCTACACCTTTGTGGGGCACATTCTTAGCTAAAACTCTGAACCTATCAGTGTTTATTTCCATAGAAAATAATCATAGGAAAGAAATAGCTGGGGCCAAGGATATGCATATTCTTTCTTTTGGTGAGGAAGACTGGCCCTGAGCTAACACCTATTGCCAATCTTCTTCTTTTTGCTTGAGGAAGATTGTCCCTGAGCTAACATCTGTGCCAATCTTTCTCTATTTTGTACATGGGATGCCGCCCCAGCATGGCTGGATGAGCAGTGTGTAGGTCCATGCCCAGGATCTGAACTTGTGAACCCCTGGCCACTGAAGTGGAGCATGTGAACGTAACCACTATGCCACCAGGCTGGCCCCTCATATGCATATTTTTAAGATCTTTTTTTAAAATGTAATGCCAACTATCCTTAGAAAAATTACACAAAATTATATTCTCACCAATAGTTTATAAATGTACCTGTTTCCGTGTACCCATAGTAACATTATTTCTTGTAATAAAAAAAGACTGTTAGTTTGACAGATGAAAACATGCACCTATTAACTTTCATTCATCAGCTTAGTCTTAGCTCAGAATAGAGTTCAGTAAGTTTGACTAGAGAGTGATGGTGGTGGGGTACAGGGGAAAGAGAAGGAAGATCCAGGGCATGGCAATTGCTATTGTATTTTACAAAGTAAAGTTAGAATATGGTATTTGAAAACAGGAAAATCCAGTCCATAGGGTTTATATCACAATGCAGGAACTCTTAAGTAAGGGGTTGTACAGAGTCAGATATTTCATTTTTCCCCCTACAGGGAGAAAGGGCCAGAGGGTCTCCTCCTTCCCCTCTAACTACCAGGAGCAACTACAATTCAGTTCAATCCAGTCTAAAGATCACTGGGTCTGTAGATCAGTTCTTTGCAGGCTGTGTGACTTTAGGCATGTCCACCACTCTGGTCATGTTTCCTCATTAAGAAAGTGAGAATAACATCATACCAACATTACCTACCTTGAAGATTTACTGTGGAACTAAATCAAGTCATATATTTGAAAATATTTTGAAACCTTAAATGCTACAAAGGAATACGGCAAGGAAATTAGATTCTGAAGTCAGCAAGTAAAGTTAAAGCCGAGCACAATAAAAATTACATAGAAGTTCCTTAAACTGTGCATGAGTGCTGTAACATGCTCACATTTAGGAGGCACATGAGAACAAAGACCCTCCGGAGAGCTGCTGCGAATATACTCTCAGTAAAATTGCCAGAGGAACTGCTGCACTGTAACTTTTTTCATTTCCTCTCTCTTTCTGCCAAGTGCATAACTGAATCAGAGCAAGTTAGATGAAGTATGATGCAACTGTATTATTCTTCTACAATTTTATATTGGCAAGTCAAGAAACCTCTCTGGGCCTCTTTATTTGCCTGATGGTGTAGTTCAACTGGATCAGGGTTTCATCCAATGTTTCATTTGACAAATATTTTCAGAGTTTACTATTCTTACTATGTTCCAGGCTGCTGTGCTGGATGTCGGAAAAAAACACCAGGAAGGAGACACAGTCTGACCACAAGAGGCTGGTGAGTGGCGAGGCAGTTTCAACTTGGATTTGAGGAATCCTGGGTGGTTGGATCACATTCCGGGGAATGTAGTGAATGTTTAGAAAAATTACAGAGTTACATATTTTGTTATGAATACCAGCTACAATGCTACATCTGATAAGGATTAAGTTGTTTCCTTTTTTTACTGTTTATATTGTTACTTTTTATGAGTTAACTTTTTTTAAACCTAGGCTAACAAATATTTTTTAATTGAAAAACCAATACAATTATATGGAAAAATTCAAACTATACAAAAAAGCTAGGCAATGAGAAGCAAGTCTTTTATTCCAGATGCCCCTTCCCCCACTCTATCTCCATTAATGCCGTCCTCCTATTCAGAGGCAATCATAGGGTCAATACTTCAAAAGAAACAGTTGTTGTTAAGGTGATCCCTGGGGTCCAAAAGTTAAACACTAAACTACACAGTCTCTAAAGTCCTTTCCAACTCTAAAATTAAGTCCAAGTCTTTTGCAGCACATAACTTACCGAGGGTGGAAGAGATAGACAGCCTCGCCTTGTCTAACGTTATGGTTAGTAAAGGGAGAGATGAATGCAAACTGAATTCAAAAATATATACCAGATTTAGAACTCCTAAATGTCAGAGGACAGCACTCAGGCACTTTCTTGGTAGGTTGTTTGTTTATGGATTGAATAAAGGCCCTCTCTACGATGTAAACTCCATGAGGGCAGGCACTTCACCACCAGCTTTCTCTGCAGTCCTTGGCACACAACAGAGACTCACCAGGCCAAGAACCCGACAGCTCAGCACAGAGGCCGCGGCCCAGAGCCCAGGGTGAGAACTCGAACAGGGAGCGTCAGGCGATGCGAGCTCCCCGGCGTTGCAGCGTCGGGCCCGCCCCCACCAGAGGCCTCACCAATCCGCGAGGGAAGTCAAATTTGGCTAGGAACACGGGGCGTGTTCCACGGGCCGAGTCGCTTCACAGCGGCGTCTCGCCCGGCTAGGCCCATTTACCTCTCGGTCTCAAGCGGTCGTCCCGCCCTCCCTGCCCCGACAGTTCCGAATTGCAAATGGGAGGCGCAGAAGAGCAAGAGCGCATGCGTGTTGACGCAGCACGGCGGCCGCTAGCGAAGATTAGGACGCAGCTTCAGAAAGCAGAACGAGGGGGAGGGGAGAAGTCTCCACGAGTGCGCGCGCGGCAGCCCTCCCCAGCCAGACCCTCGCGGCGCGGCGTGGTGACGCCCGAGCGGCCCAAGGAAGGGGCGGGGCCGGGGCGGGCCTCCGTGCTCCTCCCGCCCCTTTTCCGTCCCGACTCTCACTCCCACTCCCTCCCCCACACTGGGCCCCGTCAGCCCGGGGGTGCCTTCGTCGCTTAGCATCGTGTCGGCCCGGCCCGGCCCGGCCCGGCCCGCGGGCAGATGCCCCGAGCTGCCGCTGCCGCCGCCGCCGACTCGGCCGGTGGCGGTGTGGGAGGCAGGCGTCCGGCCCCGGGCCGCTGAGTGTGACGGACGGGGCCGGGGGCCGCCCGGCGCCGCGGCGTCGGCTGCTCCGCGCGGATCATGTATTTCCTGAGCGGCTGGCCCAAGAGGCTGCTCTGCCCTCTGGGGAGCCCAGCCGAGGCGCCCTTCCACGTTCAGTCCGACCCCCAGAGGACTTTCTTCGCTGTGCTGGCCCCGGCCCGCCTCAGCATCTGGTACAGCCGAGTAAGTAGAACCGCCCGCCGCCTCTCGCCGCTCCCTCCCGGCGTCCGGCATCGTCCCGCCCCCAGCTTCCACCCAGAGTCCCGGACCCCTGCCCCTTCGCGCCAGACCCTCTTGTGTTCGCTGTCCGCTTCCTCGTTCCACCTACTCGACCGCACGTACCCCCGGGTCCGGGCGCGTCCTCCGCCGGCGGCCGGGGTGGATGCAGTCGCGGCTGCCGAAAATCCCTGCACCTCCCCGCGTTGGACCGACCACCGCGCACAGTGCGGACTCCGCGCGTTCCCTCGGCCGAGCCCAGACTTGCCCTTCTGGCCCTTCCCCCATTCTCCGGGGAACAAATTTGTTTAAACTTTCCACAATTGGAAACCTGGCCGCTGTTGTGTTCCTAGCCCTCGTTGCTTTAAAGGCCGTTGTTTTGGAGTTAGGGAAAGCCTGTGGGGCTTTACCCGGTGCGAGACCTTACAGGCTGTGATAACTTATTTCTAGCAACTGCAGCCAGAGTTCTTTATTTTTTACTAAGGGTCTGGCTATCCAAGTGTTCGCCTCACTCCCACATCCCCTCCCCACTTTCAGGCTAGTCCTTTTCTCTGCTGCTCTTGGGCTCTTCAGTAGAAATTGTAGGAGGGTTAGTACGAGCGGAAGTAGAACTCAGAGCTGCTCCCGGGTATTAACATCTGGGAATAATAAGATTTGAGAAGCCTGAGTTCTGTTTTTGCTTTCTGTGAATCCTGGTTTTTTTCTTTCTTGTCCCTAATTACCGAATACATAAGAGAAAAAACTTAAAAAATAAGTGGTGGACGGAATACTCCCCTTTCTCCGCGAAGGCTGCTATAAGTTCGTCTGTAAAAACTAGAAAATAGAGTATAAAGATGTTCTTGTTTTTTTTTTCCTAAAAGGCAGTACTAATCGATGTCAGAGTGAAGTTTTTCTCTTTTCAAAGCTATCTTGGCCATGTAAAATAGGTTGTGACCTTGGCTTTATTAGATCTATGTGAAATACTGGCTTTACTTAAAACCCTCAAATCTCTGAATCGGACCATTGTAATGTCTGTAAGGCCCTTGGCTATCCTCACACACAGCCCTGGTAAAAGAGCTGATGAGATTTGGATATTTATGGTATCTCCTTTATATGACTGTCATAGTTAGGCTGTAAATCAGACTCTTTGCCATTAGGTTTTGGCTGATTTAACTTAATTGTGACTATTCTGTCTGATGCTTGATTGCATTTTTGAATATGTATATTGTATATCGTTTGGTTCACGAATTCATTTACATTGTGTATGCCAGTATGAATGATTTTTTATTTGTTTGGGTGTATATAACTATTATCTTTAAAGCACATGCAGAGAAAATAACTAGAACTTGAATTTTAAATTGTCTTCTGAATTTAGTACATAATTTCACTCTAATGTAACAAATTGTTTGTAAAGCCTAAAATTTAACTTTCCTTATCTCTAAAAAGGCAGACCTAGCTTAATTTTAGGCAGAACTAAACTAAAATGAGGGATGAATAGACCAGAAGCCTATAGGCTACTTTATTCTTCTGTAAAAGAAACAAAACTGTGCCTTAACTTTCTTAGGAATATTGTGAACCTTAAGAATATCTGTTTTTTGCTTTTGGAATTAGATACTATATAAATCAAAGGCAGCCCTGGAATTTAAAACCACTCATACTCCTTTCCTTCCAACTCTCACCCTACACACAGATAGCTACTTTCTGCAGAAGTCCTGGGGCCGCTACCATTAAGATGCAGGGTGCAAAAAGTTAGGTTGTAGGGAATCTACGGGTTCAGAAGTATGAGGTGAAATGAAATGCAGGAATACCTTGGGGGAGGCTGCATGGTACTGTAGGTTTATGAATGGCTAAGCTTGATCTCTGGCATCAGCTTTGTCACTTTAAAAATCAAGTACTGGACCAGATGGTTTTAAGGTCTATGATTATATAACTGGGGAATGGGAAACAGGTGCCAGACTCCAGCTTACAGTCTCCTCTTCCTGGGAATGCCTTTTTTCACTAAGTTGGAAAGTTTTTATTTTGATTTTTTAATTTCTAAACTTACTGAAACTAACTTAAAATAAATTTAGGTTAACAAACTTCTTTTAAAAGTGAGAACACCTCTAGCTAAATTGAGGAGCTATCAGTTATTCCGGCATAGTTTAGCGTGAATTGGTTTAAAATGTTTGCATGAGAACATGAAAGCTTTGATTCTGGAGAGATTGTATATGCAAATAATTTTATAGAATAAAAGGAATTTTGAAGATCTAAAGAAGGGTTTTATGGAGTTGAGGTCTTAAAAGCTGTTTCAGGGCATTTGAAGACAGGGAGAGACGTGCTCAAAGAGATGAGAGGATATAGTAACACTATTTGCTTACTTGGAATTCTGTTAGGGCTCTATTAGTAAGTTAAACCCAGTTAGGAGAGGTGCTTTTTTTTTTTTTCTTTTGCAGGGGAAGGTTCGCCCTATGCTAACATCTGTTGCCAATCTTCCTCCTTTTTTTCCTTCTTTTTTCCTCCCAAAACCCCAGGACATAGATGTGTATAGTTGTGAGTTCTTCTGGTTCTTCTCTGTGAGCTGCTGTTGCAGCAAGGCTACTGACAGATGAGTGGTGTGGTTCTGCACCCAGGAACCGAACCAGGCTGCCAGCTGAAGTGGAGCGTGCTGAACTTTAACCGCTGGGCCATCAGGGCTGGCCCAAGAGATGCATTTTTAAAAAGAGAAAACTAGCCTTGTGGAAGGCATTTAATAGTCTAACCTGTTGTGTTTGTTTTGGTGAGGAAGATTAGCCCTGAGCTAACATCTGTTGCCAGTCCCCCTCTTTTTGCTGAGGAAGGTTGGCCCTGGGCTAACATCCATGCCCATCTTTCTTTACTTTATGTGGGATGCCTGCCACAGCATGGCTTGCAGTGCGTAGGTCAGTGCCTGGGATCTGAACCTGTGAACCCAGGGCCACTGAAGTGGAGCGCGCGAACTTAACCACTACGCCACTGGGCTGGCCCACTAACCTGGTTTATTTTGTTTATAATTTTATTTATTTTTTTCCCCCAAGGCCCCAGTAGATAGTTGTATGTCACAGCTGCACATCCTTCTAGGTGCTGTATGTGGGACGCGGCCTCAGCATGGCCGGAGAAGCGGTGCGTCAGTGCGCGCCCGGGATCCGAACCCTGGGCCGCCAGCAGCAGAGCGTGCGCACTTAACCACTAAGCCACGGGGCCGGCCCTAACCTGGTTTTTTTTAATGTCCAAACGAATTGCTATGTGTAAAATGTTGATTGCTCACGAGACTATGGAAACATTAAAATCTCTAAGAATAACTTGTGTACGTTTCATGGGTCCTGTACCTCTTATAGCTACTACACTGTATATCCTAGGTATCTATTTGGAATCTCCATGTTATAGAGTCATATCTCTTCGAAGTTCTTTTCAGTCTCCAAATTTGAGAAATATGGTGTAGTGCTGTTCAGGTGTGTTTGTGAACAAGAGAGTTTCTGTAGATTCTCACTTTTCCTTTTAATTTTATTTTTAGCGCGAGGGTGTAATTTGTTTTCAGTGTAACATGTTGATGTAAATTTGCTTTTTCTACTTTGTGATTCTACTTAGGAGTTCTAAAAACTACTCAAGAGTTTACTCCAGGGATCATCCATGTATTTTAGAACCCCAAAAATGTTTGGTATGTGTATGTTAGATTAGGGTAGAGGTGCAACTTAATCCATGAAGCAGTTGATGAGATATTTCGGCCAAGGGTATTGTAAAAGGGCTAGTTTCAGCATTGAGGATGAAGCTGCTGTATAAAGCTGCACATTATGGTTTATGATTGACATGAGTTTTGTATGACATGAATTGTGTTTTGTACTGTACCAGAGAGCCTAGAATTATTCCTTTAATATACTGCTTGACTGTGAATATGAAAGTCGACGTATGTGAACCACAAATTGATACCTTAGAATGCTGTAATTTTAAATTAGTCGTGCCTCAATTTTCAGGTCATTGATTATTTCAGTTATATAAATTACCCTCAAAAGTATTTTTGAATACTTCCTGTGAAAGATAGCGTAAAATAGGCAGTATATGAAAAGGATGAGGGGGCATGTTATATGTAACAACATTCTTTCCAAAGATGTTAGTGTGTTGTTATGATAAATGAAAATTTTTTGAGTTATCACTGCAGAGGTTGCTAATAAAAAGCTGAAATAGGCAAATAATTACTGGGCTTATGAAATAAATTGTGTGTCTTGGAGTAACCCTAAGTAGAAACTTATGTTCTTGTTGGTGTACGATAATAATAGAAAACAATGAGATAGATGTTCAGAGAAGCAAGTTGTAAAATCAGGTATATGGTTAATTGTGTGGCCTCAGGAAGGCCATCTAATTTGTATCTACATTTTTCCAACTCTCCTGTTTCTCACCCTTTCAACTCTATTACTCACTGCCTCCAGAGAGCTTTCCTTCTAAACTCACTGCTTGGGGAAGTCTTTTAATCACTGTTGATTAAAGAATGAAGTTCAAACTCCTTAGTTGGATATTAGAGACACTCTCCTCTGGGAATGCTCTCTTGCCCCATCTCTGCCTATTAGAATATTATCCATCCTTGAGCTTCTGTTGAAATCCTGCTTTCTGTATGAGTCATTCTTTATTTACCATAAGCAGAAGTGTTCAAATGTTTTTTGTGTGTGTGAGGAAGATCAGCCCTGTGCTAACATCTGCCAATCCTCCTCTTTTTTTGCTGAGGAAGACTGGCCCTGGGCTAACATCCGTGCCCGTCTTCCTCCACTTTATATGGGATACCGCCACAGCATGGCTTGCCAAGCGGTGCGTCAGTGTGCGCCCAGGATCCCAAACGGTGAACCTCGGGCCGCCGCAGCTGAATGTGCGCACTTAACCGCTTGTGCCACCGGGCTTGCCCCATGAAGTTTCATTTTTTTGATGAACTACGTTTGTGTTGTAAGTTTTACACACATGCTTTATTTCTCCAGCTAGATTATAAGTTTCTGAAGGGGAGAAATGATCTTATTTTGTATTATCCATAATGCCTTGCACAAAGCAGATGCTTAATGAGTATTTTTAAAATAAATTAATTTAGGATATCTGTCCTATGCATAGCACAGAATTTTTTAAAGCCTTAATAATTGGAAGATTTTTAAATGTTGACATGTAATTTGAGAAATATGGTAGTACTAGGGCTGGCCTGGTGGTGTAGTGGTTAAGTTCGGCGTGCTCTGCTTTGGTGGCCTGGGGTTCGCAGGTTCGGGTCCTGGTCGCGAACATATGTACCGCTCATCAAGCCATGCTGTGGCGGCGTCCCATATACAAAATAGAGGAAGATGGGCGCAGATGTTAGCTCAGGGCCAATCTTCCTTAGCAAAAAGAGGAAGATTGACAACGGATGTTAGCTCATGGCCAATTTCCCTCACCAAAAAAAAAAAAAAAAAAAAAAAAATGATAGTACTAAATTACAACTTAAATTCAGAAAAACATATTAAAGAGAGTTATATAAGTGAAAGTGAATTAAATACTTTTTTATTATACACACTCTAGATTATATTAGAAAAGTAGTACATGTTATTCACAATAGCCAAGATGTAGAAACAACCTAAGTGTCTGTCAACAAATGAATGGATAGAGAGGATGTGGTGTATATATACACAATGGAATATTATTCGGCCATGAGAAAAAAGACATCTTGCCATTTGCCACAACATGGATGGACCTTGAGGGCATTATGTTAAGTGAAATAAGTCAAATAATTGAAAAAAAGACAAATGCTGTATGATATCACTTATATGTGGAATCTAAAAAAGCCAATGCATAGAAACAGAGACTAGAATGGGGGTTATCAGGGGGTGGGGAGTGGGGGAAAAGAGGAGATATTGGTCAAAGAATACAAACTTGCAGCTGTAAGATGAATAAGTTCTGGAGATCTAATGTACAGCATAGTGATTATAGTTAATAATACTGTATTACATACTTGCAAGTTGCTGAGAGAGTAGATCTTAAATGTTCTCACCATAAAAAAGAAATGGTAATTATGTGACATGGTATGGGTGTTAGCTAACACTATGGTGGGAATCATTTTGCAAGATCGAAGTGTATCAAGTCAACAGGTTGTACATCTTAAACTTACACAATGTTATATGTCAATTATATCTCAATAAAGCTTGGAAAAAAAGAAAACTACATGATAAAGGGTCTTTTTTTTGTGTGAGGCAGACCAGCCCTGAGCTAACATCTGATGCCAATCCTCCTCTTTTTCGCTGAGGAAGACTGGCCCTGAGCTAACATCCGTGCCCATCTTCCTCTACTTTACATGGGATGCCGCTACAGCATGGCTTTATAAGCAGTGCGTCGGTGCGCGCCCGGGATCTGAACCGGTGAACCCCGGACCGCTGCAGCGGAGTGTGTGCACTTAACCACTTGTGCCACCAGGCCGGCCCCTAAAAGGTCTTTTTTTTTTTTTTTTTTTGAGGAAAATCAGCCCTGAGCTAACATCTATGCCAATCCTCCTCTTTTTTTGCTGAGGAAGACAGGCTGTGAACTAACATCTATTGCCAGTCCTCCTCCTTTTTTTCCCCAAAGCCCCAGTAGGTAGTTGCATGTCATAGTTGCACATCCTTCTAGTTGCTGTATGTGGGACACCGCCTCAGCATGGCTGGAGAAGCTGCGTCAGTGTGCACCCGGGATCCGAACTCGGGCCGCCAGCATCGGAACGTGCGCGCCCGACCACTAAGCCACGGGGCTGGCCCCTAAAGGGTCTTGAGTTATTAGATTATCTGTAGTTTACCAAAATTTAAACTATTGTGCAGTCTTATAACCAGTTGAACTTCTGGTTCCCAGTATGTATTTATATTGACGTGATCTGTGGAAAAAGAAGGTCATACAAAAAAGAAGCAGTGTAAACACATTTAAATAAAAGCATTTCACCTATCTTCAGGTGCTTTTGAATCACTGACATGATCTGTATTACAGGTAAATATTTATTCTGAGTTTACTGTGGACTAGGTGGTTTACATCATGGGAAGCAAGTTTCCTGAATTTAGGTTCTTCACATGCCTCATTCGTGATTTTTGCCCTGTCCTCATAGTACCTATTCAATCTAACTTCTAAACTTTATATTGTCTTTCAAAATAAATTAATTTATATCTTTACTACAAATGGAAAGCTAGCACCACTTGGATGAATAGAGCGTAACTGTATGAGGGAATGCATGAAAACACTGTTTCGAAAATCTAGTTTCCTGCCAAAGGCTCTTGCCCTTTTCTTAAAAAGGGAGTTAGCAGATACATGAGAGGGGTTTGGAAGTAGACTAGCATCTCATACAGATTTCCTATTTTAAATCAAAAGGATTGAAGAAGAACTGAAAAAATTTATTTTCTCACTACATGATTAAATATTTAATACAGTGTGTGTATGTCACCTAAAATGATGGGATAGGAAATACTGCATCAGTAAAAGTGTTCCATTTACTGTTAAATTACTGCATTAAAGTGTTCCATTTACTGTTAAATTAAAGCATTTATTATGAATTTATTATGATTTATTATATCAGATTAGAATAAATAAAATAAATTTACAATTTAAAAATATTTTAAAATATTCTAGAATTCAGACTTGCCACAAGGTGAGGCAGTTATTTAATTAAAATTTTTTTATTGACTAGTAAGCATCAATTGGTTGGAATCAAGATATCTTACCTTTCTTTTAAGTTCATTATAATTGCTTTACTTTGAGTTGCTATCACAAACTTGTCTGTCTCCCCAAGTTATTTGCCTTATTTCAGTCATAAATCATACATAAATTCACATATGAAAATTTGGATATTATTGTTGATATAGAGTAGAATTTGCTATGGTTTAATTTTGTAACAGTTTTATTGAGGTGTAGAAAATAATCTAAGTATATAATGATTTTTAGTAATGATTTTTAGGGTTGTGAACCATCATCACAATCAAGTTTTGGGACATTTATAGCAACCCAAAAAGTACTATGCTCATTTGCAGTCAACCTCTGCTCCTGCTGTAGCCCCAAGAAACCATTGGCCTGCTTTTTGTTTCTTTGGATTTGGCTTTTCTGGAAATTCCATATAAATGTATTCATGTAATATATGATCTTTTGTGCCTGGCTTTTATTTAGCATAATGTTTTTGGTAGTACTCCTTTTATTGCTGAGTATTGTTCTATTGTATGGATATACCACATTTTTAAAAATTCATTCACCAGTTAATAGGTGTTTGGATTATTTCTAATTTGGGCCCATTATGATGTTGCCATAAACATTTATTTGTGTTTGTGTCTTTGTGTGGATCTATATTATCATTTCTTGTGGGGAGATACCTAGGAATGGAACTGCTGGGTCTTATGGTAAGTTTATGTTTAGCTTTTTAGGAAGCTACCAGAATGTTCCAAAGTAGCTGTAGCATTTTACATCTCCACCAGCAATGTATGAAGTTTTCTGTTTCTCCACATCGTTATCAACACTTGTTATTGTTAGTCTTTATTATAGCCATTTTAGTGGGTTTATAGCGGTATCTCATTATGGCTTTAATTTGTATTTTCCTAATGACTAAAAATGTCTAGCATCTTTTCATGTGCTTATCGTTAGCCATTTGTGTACTTTATTTGGTGAAATGGCTGTTCAGATCTTTTGCCCGTTTTTTTTTTGTTTTTATTCAAGTGTTTGTCTTATTGACTTGTAATGGTTCTTTATATATTCTGGATACACTTTTTTTTATCATATATGTGATTTACATATGTTTTATCGTAGTCTGATTTGTCTTTTCAGTCTCTTACTGGTGTCTTTTGGAGAGCAAAAGTTTAATTTTGATGAAGTCTAGCTTATCATTTTTTTCTTTTATGAATCCTTTGTGCTTTTTGTGTCTTACGTAAGAAACCTTTGGCCAATCCAAGGTCACAAGCATCTTGTATGTTTTCTCTTATAAGTTTTATGGTTTGAACTCTCATATATAGGTCTGTCATCTGTTTTGAGTTGACTTTTATGTATGGTGTGAGGTAAAGATCTAAGTTCAGTGTTTTTTTTTGTTTGTTTGTTTGTTTTTACATATAGCTCCAATTGTTTTTAGCACCATTTTTTGGGAAGACTCTTCACTATTGAATTTCATTGGCACCTTTGTAAAAAATCAATTGACTGTAAATGTAAGGATTTATTTCTGTATTTTTCTGTTTCCCCTCACACATGCATAGCCTCCCCCATTATCAACATCACTCATTAGAATGATATATTTTTTACCAAGGATGAACCTACATTGATACATCATAGTTACCCAAAGTCCATAGTTTACTTAAGGGTTCACTCTTGGTGTTGTATGTTCAATGGGTTTGGACAAATATATAATGACATATATGCATCATTGTAATATCATACAGAATATTTTCCCTGCTCTAAAAATCGTCTGTGCTCTGCCTGTTCATCTCCCTCTCCCATAACTTTTGATATGTTCCAATTTTTTTTTTTTTTTTTTTTTTTTTGCTGAGAAAGAGTCGCCCTGAGCTAACATCTGTTTCTCATCTTCCTCTTTTTGTATGTGAGCTGCCACCACAGCATGGCAACTGACAGATGAGTGGTGTAGGTCTGCACCTGGGAACTGTATCCGGGCTATTGAAGCAGAGTGCGCCGAACTTAAGCATTACGTTACTGGGGCTGGCCCCCAATTTTGTTTTAATTCAGTTCTGTTTTTAAGATTTGTTTAACCATCTCTTTGGATCATGGGTTATTTAGAACTGTGTGGTTTAATTTCCAAATATTCAAGGATTTCCCAAATTCTTTCTGTTACTGATTTCTAACTTAATTCTATTGTGGTTGGGGAATATGCTTTGATTTTTATTCTTTTAGAGTTAAGACCTGTTTTGTAGGTTAACACATGGTTTGTATAAGAGAATGTTCGATGTGCACTTGTAAAGAATATGTATTCTGCGATTGGCAGAGTGTTGTCTAAATATTAGGTTAAATTGGTTGACATGGTTGTTCAGGTCTTCTGTATCCTTGCTGATGTTCAGTCTAGTTCTATCAGGGATTGGGAGTGGAGATGGAAATCTCCACCTCTATTGTTGAATTGTCTGTTTCCTTTTTCAGTTCTGTCAGTTTTTGCTTCATGTATTTTTGGACTGCACTATTAGGTTTGTATACATTTTTAATTATGTCTTCCTTTTGTATTGATCCCTTTATCATTATGAAATGTCCCTCTCCCTACTAATGTTTCTTTTCTTAAAGTGTACTTTGTTTTATATTAATTTTGCCACTAGAGTTCTCTTATTGCTACCACTTGTGTGATGTATCTTTTCCATCCTTTTACTTTCAAACCACTCACATCTTTGAATCAGATGTGTGTCTTCTATAGACAGCATTTATTTATGTATGTATGTATTTATTTATTTATTTATTTTTTTGTGATGAAGATCAACGCTGAGCTAACATCCATGCCAATCCTTCTCTTTTTGCTGAGAAGACCGGCTCTGAGCTAACATCTATTGCCAGTCCTCCTCTTTTTTCTCCCCAAAGCCCCAGTAGATAGTTTTATGTCATAGTTGCACATCCTTCTAGTTGCTGTATGTGGGACACGGCCTCAGCATGGTCAGAGAAGCGGTGCGTCAGTGTGTGCCCGGGATCCGAACCCGGGCCGCCAGTAGTGAAGCGCGCGCACTTAACCTCTAAGCCACGGGGCCAGCCCCGACAGCATATATTTAGATCTTGCTTTTTTGGTTGTTTTTTTTAAAAAAAAAAATCCGGTCTGATAATCCCTGCCTTTTGGAGTGTTTAGTCCATTCACATATGATGTAATTGGTGATGTGGTTGCATGTGCATTAGCTGTTTTGCTTTTTTTAGTTATTTTACTAGTGGTTGCTCTAGCAATTACAAAATGCATCTTAACTACAGTATACTTTAGATTAACACTGACTTCATTCTGGTAAAGTATAGAAAATTTTTCAATCCTGTTTACTTTCATGTTTTTAAGGTGGTAAAGTATACATAACATAAAATTTACCATGTAACTTTTAATTATAATAATTTTTATTATGTAAAATATAAATTTTTGTTATATATTATTTTAATTAACATGTATTTTATTATAAAATTATAATTTTTAAATGTACAGTTCTGTGCCATTAAGTACATGCACATTGTTGTGCAGCCATCACCACTGTCCATTTTCAGAACTTTTTTCGTCTTCCTAAATTGAAACTCCATACCCAGTAAACAATAATTCCCCGTTTTTGCCTCCTGCCAGCCCCTGGCAACCACCATTCTACTTTCTGTCTCTATGAATTTAACTATTGTGGAAACACGATATTTGTCCTTTAGTGATAGACTTAGTTCACTTAGCATGTCTTCAGGGTTCTGCTGTGTTATAGCGTGCACCAAAATTTGCTTCGTTTTTAAGGCTGAATGATATTCCATTGTATGTACCTATTATATTTGTTTATCCATTCATCCGTTGATGGACACTTGGGTTGTTTCCACTTTGGGGCTGTTGTGAATAATTCTGCTGTGAACATTGAAAGTATAAATATCTATTCGAGTTCCCTACTTTTGATTCTTTTGTGTATATATAGGCATACCTCAGAAATATTGTGGGTTTGGTTTCAGACCATCGCAATAAAGCGAATATTGCAATGTAGTGAGTCACGTGAATTTTTTGGTTTCCCAGTCCATATAAAAGTTACGTTTACACTGTAGTATAATTTATTAGGTGTGCGATACCATTATGTCTGAAAAAACAAGGTGCGTACCTTAATTAAAAAATTCTTTATTGCTAAAAATGCTCAACACCATCTGAGCCTTCTGCGAGTCATAATCTTTTTGCTGGTGGAGGGCGTTGCCTTGATATTGATGGCTTTTGACTAATCGGGGTTGGTTGCTGAAGGTTGAGGTGGCTGTGGCAATTTCTTAAAATAAGACAATGAGGTTTGCTGCATTGATTGACGCTTTTTTTTAAGAACAATTTCTTTGTAGCATGCAATGCTGTTTGATAGCATTTTACCCACAGTAGAACTTCTTTCAAAATTGGAGTCAATCCTGTCAAACCGTGCTGCTGCCTTATCAACTAAGTTTGTGTAATATTTTAAGTCCTTTTTTGTCATTTCAACAATCTTCACAGCATTTCCACCAGGAGTAGATTCCTTTTTAAGAAACCACTTTCTTTGCTTATCCATAAGAAGTAATTTCTCATTCGTTAAAGTTTTATCATGAGATTACAGCAACTCAGTCACATGTTCAGGCTTCACTTCTAATTCTAGTTTTCTTGCCATTTCCACCACATCTGCAGTTACTTCCTCCGCTGACATCTTGAGCTCCTCGAAATCATCCATGAGGACTGAAGTCAACTTCTTCCAAACTCCTGTTAATGTTGGTGTTTTGACCTCTTCCCATGACTCGCGAATGTTCTTAATGGTGTCTAGAATGGTGACTTCTTTACAGAAGGTTTTCACTTTACTTTGTCCAGATCCATCAGAGGAATCACTATGGAGAGCTATAGGCTTACAAAATGTATTTCTTAAATAATAAGACTTGAAAATCAGAATTATTCCTTGATCCACGGGCTGGAGAATGGATATTGTGTTAGCAGGCTTGAAAACAACATTAATCTCATTGTACATCTCCATCAGAGCTCTTGGGTGACCAGTTGCATTGTCAGTAAGCAGCAATATTTTGAAAGGAATCTTTTTTTCTGAGCAGTAGGGTTTTTTTTGTTTGTTTGTTTGTTTTGGTGAAGAAGATTGGCCCTGAACTAACATCTGTTGCCAGTCTTCTTCTTTTTGCTTGAGGAAGAGTGGCCCCGAGCAAACATCTGTGCCAGTCGTCTTCTATTTTTTGTATATGGGACACCGCCGCAGCATAGCTTGAGGAACAGTGCATAGGTCCTTGGCCGGGATCCGAACCTGTGAACCCCAGGCTGCCAAAGCAGAGCCCATGAACTTATCCACTACGCCACCAGGCCAGCCCCTGAGCAGTAAGTTTTTAACAGTAGGCTTCAAATATTCAGTAAACTATGTTGTAAACAGATGTGCTGTCATCCAGGCTTTGTTCCATTTGTAAAGCACAGGCAGAGTAGATTTGGCATAAGTCTTAAGGGCCGTAGGATCTTCAGAATGGTAAATGAGCATTGGCTTCAACTTCAAGTCATCAGCTACATTAGCCACTAGAAAGTGAGTCAGCCTGTCCTTTGCAGATAGGCATTGACTCTAGCTGTGAGAGTCCTCGATGGCATCTTCTTCCAATATGAGGCTGTTTTGTCTACATTGAAAATCTGTTGTTTAGTTTAGCTGCCTTCATTAATTAGCTAGATCTTCTGGATAACTTGCTGCAGGTTCTGCATGAGCACTTGCTGCTTCACCTTACACTTGTTGGTTATGGAGATGCCTTCTTTCCTTAAACCTCGTGAACCTATCTCTGCTGGCTTCAAACATTCCTTCTGCAGCTTCCTCACCTCTCTCAGCCTTTATAGAATTGACGGGAGTTAGGGCCTTGCCCTCTGTTAGGCTTTGGCTTAAAAGAATGTTGTGGCTGGTTTGATCTTCTATCCAGACCACTAAAACTTCTCCATATTAGTAATGAGGCTGTTTCACTTTCTTATCATTTGTATACTCGCTGGAGTAACGCTTCTAATTTGCTTCAAGAACTTTTCCTTTGGATTCACAACTTGGCTAATTGGTGCAAGAGGCCTAGCTTTTGGCCTGTCATGCCTTTCGATGTTCCTTCCTCACTAAGCTTAATCATTTCCAGCTTTTGATTTAAAATGAGAGGTGTGTGACTCTTCCTTTCGCTTGAACATTTAGAGGCGATTGTAGGGTTATTAATTGGCCTAATTTCAATATTATTGTATCTCAGGGAATAGGGAGGCCTGAGGAGAGGGAGAGAGATGGGGGAATGGCTGATTGGTGGAGCATTCAGAACACATACAACATTTATTAAGTTCATCCTCTGATATGGGCATGGTTTGTGGCGCCCCAAAACAAGGTAACATCAAAGACCACTGACCGCAGATCACCATAACAAATATAATAATAATGAAAAAGTTTGAAATATTACAAGAATTACCAAAATGTGACACAGAGACATGAAGTGAGCAAATGCTGTTGGAAAAATGACATGGACAGAATTGCTTGATGCAGGGTTGCCATAAACCTTCAATTTGTAAAAAAAAAAAAAAAAAAAAAAATACAATATCTGCACAGCGCAATAAAGCAAAGCACAATAAAATGAAGTATGCCTGTACCTGAAATTTTGGAATTGCTGGATCATGTGGTAATTCTATGTTTAATTACTTGAGAAATTGCTATTTTTTTCGAGAAATCACTGTACCGTTTTCGCAGTGGCTGCACCATTTTACATTTCCACAAGCAATTGGAGGATTCCAATTTCTTCACATCCTTGCCAACACTTGCTCTTTTCCACTTTTTTGATAATAGTCATCCTGAAAGGTGCGAAGTGGTATCTTATTGTAGTTTTGATTTGCGTTTCCCTAATGACAAGTGATGTGGAGGACCTTTTAATGTCTTTATTGGCCATTTGTATATCTTCTTTGAAGAAATGTCTGTTGAAATTTTGCCCATTTTTAAATTAGGTTGTCTTTTTGTTGTTGAGTTTTAGGAGTTCTTTATATATTTTAAATATCGATACCTTATCGTATATATATGTTTTGCAAATGTTTCCTCCCATTATGTGGGTTCTCTTATCACTCTGTTGATAGTGTCCTTTGATGTCCAGAAGTTTCTGATTTTGATGAAGTCCAACTTAACTACTTTTTCTTTTGTTGGCTGTCCTTTTGGTGTCATATCCAAGAAATATTGCCAAATCCAATGTCACGAAGTTTTGCCCTGTGTTTTCTGAAGAGTTTTATAGTTTT
Source organism: Diceros bicornis minor (assembly GCF_020826845.1). Classification (NCBI taxonomy): domain Eukaryota; kingdom Metazoa; phylum Chordata; class Mammalia; order Perissodactyla; family Rhinocerotidae; genus Diceros; species Diceros bicornis. The sequence continues at coordinate 29,571,898 of NC_080761.1, forward strand.
AGTTGTTATATTTAGGTCTGTGATCCATTTTGAGTTAATTTTTGTTTAAGGTGTAAGATAAGCGTCAAATTTCAGTCTTTTGCATATGGATATCCAGTTTTCCTGGTGCTGTTGGTTGAAAAGAATGTCCTTTTCCTCCATTGAATGGTTTGGCACCCTTATCAAAAGTCAGTTAGCTATATACATCAGGATTTATTCATGGGCTCTCTGTTGTATTCTTTTGTTCTGTATGTCAGTCTTTATGCCTGTGTAGTGCTGTTTTGGTTACCATAGCATTGTATTAAGTTTTGAAATCAGAAAGTGTGAGACCTCCAACCTTGTTCTTTTTTTTTTTTTTTTTTTTTTATTTTCCCCCAAAGCCCCAGTAGATAGTTGTATGTCATAGATGCACATCCTTCTAGTTGCTGTACGTGGGACGCGGCCTCAGCATGGCCAGAGAAGCAGCGCGTCGGCGCATGCCTGGGATCCGAACCCGGGTCGCCAGCAGCGGAGCGCGCGCACTTAACCACTAAGCCACGGGGCTGGCCTGCTCCAACCTTGTTCTTATTCAAGATTATTTTGGCTATTTGGGGTCCCTTGAGATTTCTTATTCATTTTAGGATGAATTTTCGTATTTCTGCAAAAGAAAATGGCATTGAGATTTTGATAGGGATTGCATTGAATCTGTAAATTGCTTTGGGTGGTATTGACATCTTAATATTGTCTTCTAATCCATGAACATGGGATATCTTCATTTATCTGCCTCTTCTTTTTTTTTTCTTTTTTTGTGAGGAAGATCAGCCCTGAGCTAACATCCATGCCAGTCTTCCTTTTGTTGCTGAGGAAGACTGGCCCTGAGCTGACATCCATTCCCATCTTCCTCCACTTTATGTGGGACGCCGCCACAGCATGGCCTGACAAGCAGTGCGTGGGTGCGCGCCGGGATCCGAACCCGGGCCGCCAGCAGCGGAACACGTGCACTTAACCACTATGCCACAGGGCCAGCCCCTGCATCTTCATATGTCAGCAGTATTTCCTAATTCTCAACATAAAAGTCTTTCACTTCCTTGGTTAAGCTTAATACTGAGTATTCTTTTTGATCTTACTGTAAATGCAGTTGTTTTCTTAATTTCATTTTTGGATGTTGTTACATAGAAATACAACGATATTTGTGTGTTGATATTGTATTCTGCTCATTCGTTCATCACTTCTAACAGTTTTGTATGGTGTCTGTAGAGTTTTTTATATATAAGATCATATCGGAGAACAGATAATTTTTTTTTCCAATTTGGATGCCTTTTATTTCTTTTTCTTACTAGTTGTTCTGGCTAGGACTTTCTGTACTATTTTGATTAGGAGTGGTGAAGGTGAACATCCTTGTCTGACCTTAGAAGAAAAGCTTTTCAGTTTTTCACCATTGAGTATGATGTTGGCTGTTGTTTTTATATATATGGCTTTTATTATGTTGAAGTAGTTTCCTTCTATTCCTAGTTTGTTGAATGTTTTTATCATGAAAGGGTGTTGAGTGTTGTCAGATGCTTTTTCTGAATCAACTGATATGGTCATGTGTTTTTCCTTCCTTTTGTTGATGTGGTGTATTACATTAATTGATGTTCATGTATTGATCCATCCTTGCATTCCAGAAATAAATCCCACTGTTTATGGTTTATAATCTTTTTAACTATGCTGTTGAATTTGGTTTGCTAGTATTTTGTTGAGGATTTTTGCATCTGTGCTCTTCAGGGATATTGACCTGTAGTTTTTTTTTTTTTTTTCTTTTAGTGTCTTTGTCTGGCTTTAGTCTTAGGGTAATGCTGGCCTCATAGAATGAGTAATTGTTCTGTCTTCAATTTTTTTGGAAGAGTTTGAGGAGGCTTGGTGTTAATTTTCCTTTAAATATTTGGGAGAATTCACTAGTGAAACCATATGGTCCTGGGCTTTTCTTTGTTGGGAGATTTTTGATTACCACGTCAATCATCTTACTAGTTATAAGTTTATTCAGATTTTCTATTTCTTTGATATTCAGTCTTGGTTGGTTGTGTGTTTTTAGGAATTTGTTCATTTCATCTAGGTTATCCAATTTGTCAGGATATAATTGTTCTTGGTATTCTCTCATAATCCTTTTCATGTTTGTAAAGTCAGTAGTGATGTCCTGTCTTTCATTTCTGAGTTTAGGTATTTGAATCTTTTTCTTTTTTAAGTCAGTCTAGCTAACGGTTTCTCAATTTTATGGATTTTTTTTTTTTTTTTTGAAGAATGAACTCTTGTTTTTTATAATTTTCTCTATTGTTTGTTTATCCTTCACTGTATTTTTCTCTTATCTAATCTTTATTATTTACTTCCTTTTTCTAGCTCTGGGTTAATTTGTTCTTTTTATATTTCCATAGATGTAAAGTAAGATTGATTTGAAACCTTTTCTAATGTAAGCATTTTCAGTTGTAAATTTCCCACTTTGCACTGCTTTTGTTGCATCTCGTATGTTTTGGTATGTTGTTTTCATTTTCATTTGTCTCAAGATATTTTCTGGTTTCCTTTGTGATTTTTTCTTTCTCATTGGTTGTTTTAAGAGTCTTTTGTTTAATTTCCACATAGTTGTGACTTTACCAGTTTTCCTTTTGCTGTTGATGCTTAGTTTCATTCAATTGTGATCCGAAAAAAATACTTTGGATTGTTTCAGTATTTTTAAGTGTAGTAACATTTTTTGTGTGGCTTAATTTATAGTCTGTCTTGGAGACTATTCCATGTGCACTTGACAGAAATGTATTTTTTTCTGTTGTGTGGCGTGACCTATGTATGTCTATTAGGTTCAATTAGTCTGTAGTGTTCAAGTTTTCTATTTCCTTATTCATCTTCTATCTGGTTATTCTATCTTTCAGTCCCTTCTTTGAGGTATTGTTGTCATGTATGTTATGTCTGTGTATGTTATAGACTCAACAATACAGCATATTGTGTTTTTAAAAATTACTGTCTTATAAAGCTTAATATATTTTAAAGAAATTAAATAGAGAAAAGGTAAAAATATGTTTATTCAGTCTTTTACATTTATCTGTGTATTTACCATTTCTTATGCTCTTTATCTCTTTCTTTGGATTTGAGTTACTATCTGTGTCAGTAGTCCCCAAAACCACCCCCTGGCTCAGTGATTTGCTGGGAAGGCTCACAGGACTCAGCATATGGTCATACTCATGACTATGGTTTATTAAAACAAAAGCATACAAAGCAAATTTGCCAACGAGAGAAGGCTCATTGGGCAAAGTCTGGAGGAACCAAGTGCAAGCTTCCAATAGTCCTCTTTCAGTGTAGTCATATAGGTTGTGCTTATTTCCTTCATTGTCAGATTTTGACAGCATTTGTGCAATGTTGTCTACCAGGGAAGCTCATTATAGATTCAGTCTTCAGGGTTTTTACTGGGGGTTCTGTGCCTATCACTTACCAAATTCCACATTCTTCAAAGAAAAACAGGTATTTCAGCATAAACCATGTGGTTTGTACAAACAGTTGGGGCATAGTCAGCCGCCTTTATCAGTTAAGGAACGGTGGGAACCCTCAAGTTCCCAGATACCAACAAAGGACCAGCCTTGCAGGCAGGCTTTTTTTAGTATAGCAGTCTCAAGTCTGTTATGTTAACTCTTTTATTTATACCATTTGATGTCATTTCCTTTTTTTTGAGGTATTTCTTTTAGTATTTCTCATAAGGCAGGTTTGCTAGCAACAAATATTAATCTCTGTTTATTTTGGAAGGTCTTTGCTTTGCCTACAGTTTGGCTGGATATGGAATTCATGGTTGGTTTTTCTGATTCCGCATTTAAATGTCATTTCATTGCCTTCTGGCTTTCATTGTTTCTGATGAGAAATCAGCCAATTATCATAGTTTCTCAGGTGTGATCAGTTGTTTTACTTTAGCTCTTTCAACATTTTCTTGTTGGCTTTCAGTAGTTTGTGTATTATGTATGTAAATATATAGGTGTTTATCCCACTTGGGTTTTGTCAAGCATTCTGAATATGGGGCTTAATGTCTTTCATCAAACTTGGGACATTTGTAGCCATTATTTCTTCAAATTTTTTTAATCCTCTCTTCCATCTCCTGGAACTCCCTGTTATACATATATTGGGGCACTTGATGTCCCACAGGTCTCTAAGGCTCTCTTCACTTCAGTCTTTCTTCTCTTGTTTTTTAGATTGGATCATTTTATTGAACTATTTTCATGTTTTTTGATTCTTCTGCTGTCTCAAATCTACTGTTGAGCCTGTATAATGAAGTTTTCATTTCAGTTATTGTATTTTTAAACTCTAGAATTTCTAGAATTGGTTCTCTTTTTACTGTTTTTACTTCTTTATTGAGGTTTCCCACTTGTGGAGGTATTATCATCATATTTTCCTTTGATTCTTTAAACATGCTTTTATTTCTTTAATAAATTTGTTATTACTGATTTGAATTCTTTGCTCTTCTGGGCCCACACAAGATAGTTTCTTGTTCCTTCAGTGTGGGTCACACTTTTCAGTTTCTTTATATGTTTTCAAGTTTTTTTTTTTTTTTGTCAATAATTGAGAATTCTAGATAATTTATTATAATAACTGTAGAGTCTGTTTTTAGTTTCCTGAGGATCATTGTTGTTGATTTTTTGTTTTAAGATTGTCTTTTAGTAACTTGCCTGGACTTAATCTGCAAAGTTTATCTCCCTTGCAACATACAGTCACTGACTGTCTCTCTGCTTATTTTTGCTTTTTTTTTTTTTTAATTTTTTGTTTATTGCAGTAACATTGGTTTATAACATTGTAAAAATTTCAGGTGTACATCATTATACTTCTATTTCTGCATAGATTACATCATGTTCACCACCAAAATACTAATTACAACCCATCACCACACACGTACCGAATTATCCCTTTCACCCTCCTCCCTCCCCCCTTCCCCTCTGGTAACCACCAATCCAATCTCTGTTCCTATGTGATTGTTTGTTGTTGTTATTATCTACTACTTTTTTTTTTCCAGTTTAATTTTTTGTTTATTGCAGTAACATTGGTTTATAACATTGTAAAAATTTCAGGTGTACATCATTGTACTTCTATTTCTGCATAGATTACATCATGTTCACCACCAAAATACTAATTACAACCCATCACCACACACATGTACGGAATTATCCCTTTCACCCTCCTCCCTCCCCGCTTCCCCTCTGGTAACCACCAATCCAATCTCTGTTCCTATGTGTTTGTTTATTGTTGTTATTATCTACTACTTAATGAAGGAAATCATGCGGTATTTGACCTTCTCCCTCTGACTTATTTCACTTTGCATTATACCCTCAATGTCCATCCATGATGTCACAAGTGGCTGGATTTCATCGTTTCTTATGGCTGAGTAGTATTCCATTGTGTATATATACCACAGCTTCTTTATCCATTCGTCCCTTGATGGGCACTTAGGTTGCTTCCAAGTCTTGGCTATTGTGAATAACGCTGCAATGAACACATGGGTGCATGTACCTTTACAAATTGGTGTTTTCAAGTTCTTTGGGTAAATACCCAGCAGTGGGATGGCTGGATCATATGGTAGTTCTATCCTTGATTTTTTGAGGAATCTCCATACTGTTTTCCATAGTGGCTGCACCAGTTTGCACTCCCACCAGCAGTGTATGAGAGCTCCCTTCTCTCCACATCCTCTCCAACACATGTTGTTTCTTGTCTTGTTAATTATAGCCATTCTGACGGGCGTGAGGTGATATCTCATTGTAGTTTTGATTTGCATTTCCCTGATAGTTAGTGATTTTGAACATCCTTTCATGTGTCTGTTGGCCATCTGTATATCTTCTTTGGAGAAATGTCTGTCCGGGTCTTTTGCCCATTTTTTAATTGGGTTGGTAGTTTTTTTGTTGTTGAGATGCATGAGTTCTTTATATATTTTGGAGATTAAGCCCTTATCAGAAGTGTGGTTTGCAAATATCTTCTCCCAATTGTTAGGTTGTCTTTTCGTTTTGTTGATGGTTTCCTCTGCTGTGCAGAAGCTTTTTAGTGTGATGTAGTCCCATTTGTTTATTTTTTGTATTGTTTCTCTTGCCCGGTCAGACGTGGTGTTTGAAAAGATGTTGCTAAGACCGATGTCGAAGAGCGTACTGCCTATGTTTTCTTCTAGAAGTTTCTCAGTTTCAGGTCTTACATTCAAGTCTTTAATCCATTTGGAGTTAATTTTTGTGTATGGTGTAAGGTAAGGGTCTACTTTCATTTTTTTGCATATGGCTATCCAGTTTTCCCAACGCCATTTGTTGAAGAGACTTTCTTTTCCCCATTGTATGTTCTTGGCTCCTTTGTCAAAGATTAGCTGTCCATAGATGTGTGGGTTTATTTCTGGGCTTTCGATTCTATTCCATTGATCTGTGTGTCTGTTTTTGTGCCAGTACCATGCTGTTTTGGTTTCTACAGCTTTGTAGTATATTTTGAAATCAGGGAGTGTGATACCTCCAGCTTTGTTCTTTTTTCTCAGGATTCCTTTAGCTATTCGGGGTCTTTTGTTGTTCCATATAAATTTTAGGATTCTTTGTTCTATTTCTGTGAAAAATGTTTTTGGAACTTTGATAGGGATTGCATTGAATCTATAGATGGCTTTAGGAAGTATGGACATCTTAACTATGTTAATTCTTCCAATCCAAGAGCACAGAATATCTTTCCATTTCTTTGTGTCTTCTTCAATTTCTTTCAGAAATGTTTTATAGTTTTCGGTGTACAGATCTTTCACCTCTTTGGTTAAGTTTATTCCTAGGTATTTTATTCATTTTGTTGCAATTGTAAATGGGATGGTATTCTTAATTTCTCTTTCTGCTACTTCGTTGTTAGTGTACAGAAATGCAACTGATTTTTGTATGTTGATTTTGTATCCTGCAACTTTTCCATATTCGTTTATTACTTCTAAAAGTTTTCTGGTGGATTCTTTAGGGTTTTCTATATATAAAATCATGTCATCTGCAAATAGTGACAGTTTCACTTCTTCCTTTCCAATTTGGATCCCTTTTATTTCTTTCTCTTGCCTGATTGCTCTGGCTAGGACTTCCAGTACTATGTTAAATAGGAGTGGTGACAGTGGGCATCCTTGTCTGGTTCCTGTTCTTAGAGGGATGGCTTTCAGTTTTTCACCATTGAGGATGATATTAGCTGTGGGTTTCTCATATATGGTCTTTATTATGTTGAGGTACTTTCCTTCTATACCCATTTTATTCAGAGTTTTTATCATAAATGGATGCTGTATCTTGTCAAATGCTTTCTCTGCATCTATTGAGATGATCATGTGATTTTTATTCTTCATTTTATTAATGTGGTGTATTACGTTGATTGATTTGCGAATGTTAAACCATCCCTGCATCCCTGGAATAAATCCCACTTGATCATGGTGTATAATCTTTTTAACGTATTGTTGTATGCGATTTGCTAGTAATTTATTGAGGATTTTTGCATCGATGTATTATCTACTACTTAATGAAGGAAATCATATGGTGTTTGACCTTCTTTCTCTGACTTATTTCACTTTGCATTATACCCTCAATGTCCGTCCATGTTGTCACAAATGGCTGGATTTCATCGTTTATTATGACTGAGTAGTATTCCATTGTGTATATATACCACAGCTTCTTTATCCATTCGTCCCTTGATGGGCACTTAGGTTGCTTCCAAGTCTTGGCTATTGTGAACAACACTGCAATGAACACATGGGTGCATGTACCTTTACAAATTGGTGTTTTCAAGTTCTTTGGATAAATACCCAGCAGTGGAATAGCTGGATCATATGATAGTTCTATCCTTGATTTTTTGAGGAATCTCCATACTGCTTTCCATAGTGGCTGCGCCAGTTTGCACTCCCACCAGCAGTGTATGAGAGTTGCCTTCTCTCCACATCCTCTCCAACACATGTTGTTTCCTGTCTTGTTAATTATAGCCATTCTGACGGGCGTGAGGTGATATCTCATTGTAGTTTTGATTTGCATTTTTCTGATAGTTAGTGATTTTGAACATCTTTTCATGTGTCTGTTGGCCATCTGTATATCTTCTTTGGAGAAATGTCTGTTCAGGTCTTTTGCCCATTTTTTAATTGGGTTGGTAGTTTTTTTGTTGTTGAGATGCACGAGTTCTTTATATATTTTGGAGATTAAGCCCTTATCAGATGTATGGTTTGCAAATATCTTCTCCCAGTTGTTAGGTTGTTTTTTCCTTTTGTTGATGGTTTCTGCTTATTTTTTCTTATTTTTATTTTTATCATAGCTTCCTAGGGGTTGACTATATGTTTACATAGTGAACGTTTAGAGGTTTTCTTCAAACATCTTCAGCCAGTAAGGTCTCCATTCTCTGTTGATTGATTTGTCTGTGGGTTGAGGAGTACATACAAAGCTCAGGACGTTTTTATGTCTGTCCCAGCTTTTACTGCCTGCTGTGCCCTTCTGAGACTTGCATGTGAACAGCCTCCCAGTGAGCCAGTGATGTGTGTGGAGCTTGGTCTTTCTTTGGTCTTATCTGTGCATGTACACAGCCTCCCTCTCAGACACAGATGACTGGACAGCTTGGGTCCTTCAGGGTATTTCCTGTTCATAAGTACTGCCTCCCAGTGAGCCAAGGATGTGTGGCAAGCTTATCTGTTCCCTCTCTTGCTCTAATTTCCAGGATCTCCCTGTTAAATTTCTGGCTGGTCAAAGGATGTGCTGCTTGCCCAAAGCAGGTCTGCAACCTCTGGCTAACAGCACTGTCAGCTTTCCCCGTTTGCTTTCTAAGGAGTTTGCTGTCTTTACTGACAAGGCTGCAGGGTGTGTTGCCCTGTGCCCCATATCAAGGCAGCCCAACTCTAGTAGCAAAGCTGCTGGTTTTTCACTAATAGCCTCACTCTGGTGGCATTACTGCCAACCAAGCTTTGGGGAGGGGATGGGAACAGTCCTGGCAAGAACATCATTTATTCCCATTGTTCTTACCTAAGGTTCAGTTTTTCATGAATAAGAGGTTCCTAATTTGTTGTTTGCCTTTGGTCAATTTCAAAATATTTGAAATGGTTGTTTTGACAGTTCAGTTTTATGGTTGATTTTGAGGGAGAGGATTTCCCAATCTTTTCACTCTGCCATTGTTGGAAGTCCTTGTGATTTAACTTTTGCTAGGTAATTTTATGGTTTCCTAAGTCTTAATGGGGTAAAACTAATCAAATTGTCTATTTGTGTCATGATTCTCAGTCATACATTTAGAAGAAATAATTCTTTAGTTTTTCTCTTCAAGCAGATAATTGTCGATGTAACTGCATCTGTTGTCTTCTGATTTGGGAGACTAAGCTGTCCGCGCACGCGCGCGCGCGTGTGTGTGTATGAGGGGAAGGTGATAGGGAGAGAATATATTCGAAGTCTGATTATTTACAATACAGTATTCAATAATTTTTCGGTCTCATTTGTCTACCATCGCCACAATTGTCATCATTTCTTTTAAAAACCAGAGCCACTAGAATCACTTCTCCTACCATCATCAGTATCACTTGTTTTTGCGGCATAAACGTGATACAGTTTTTGTTCGCTGTCAATCATATGAAATACAAATCCCATTGACCTTAAAAAAAAAAAACAAAACCTAAAAGAGAACAAATACAAACTAACAAGTAGTGAATGCGTGTTGTATGTCAGTGACTAAGTTTGTTTTGTTTTGTTTTGTTTTATTGTGGTCATAATAGTTTATAATACTATGGAATTTCAGTTGTACATTATTATTTGTCATTCACCATATAAATGCCCCTTTACGCTTTGTGCCCACTCCCCAACCCCCTTCCCCTCTGGTAACCACCAGTCTATTCTCTTTCTCCATTTGTTGGTCTATCTGCCACATGTAAATGTGATATATGGTGTTTGTCTTTCTCTGTCTGGCTTATTTCACTTAACATAATACCCTCAAGGTCCATCCATGTTGTTGTGAATGGGACGGTTGTGTCTTTTTTTATGGCTGAGTAGTATTCCATTATATATATACCACATCTTCTTTATCCATTCATCAGTTGATGGGCACTTGGGTTGCTTCCACATCTTAGCTATCGTAGATAATGCTGCAGTGAACATAGGAGTGCATAAGTTTCAATAATGTTTTATAGTTTCCGTTGTATAGATCTTTTACCTCCTGGTTAAATTTATTCTTAGATATTTCATTCTTTTTGTTGTGATTGTATTCTTGCAATTTGTTTCTGTTAGTTTGTTATTAGAGTGTAGAAATGTCACTGATTTTTGTAAGTTGATCTTGTACCCTGCAACTTTGGTCTAGTTGTTGATTATTTCTAATAGTTTTCTGGTGGATTCTTGAGAGTTTTCTCAGAAAATCATGTCATCTGCAAACAGCGAGAGTTTCCCTTGTTCATTGGCAATTTGGATACCCTTTATTTCTTTTTCTTGTCTAATTGCTCTGGCCAAAATCTCTAGTACTGTGTTGAATAGGAGTGGTAAGTGGGCACCTTTGTCTTGTTTCTGTTCTCAGAGGGATGGCTTTCAGTTTTTCTCCATTGAGTATGCTGTTAGCAGTGGGTTTGTCATATATGGCCTTTATTATGTTGAGGTGCTTCTTTCTATACTCATTTTATGGAGAGTTTTTACCATAAATGGGTGTTGGATCCTGTCAAATGCTTTCTCTGTGTCTTTTGAGATGATCATGTGGTTTTTATTCCTAATTTTGTTAATGTGGTGTATCACATTGATTGATTTGTGGATGTTGGACGGTCCCTGTGTCCCAGGTATAAATCCCACTTGATCATTGGATATGATCCTTTTAATGTATTGCTGTCCTTGGTTTGCCAGTATTTTGTTGAGGATTTTTGCGTCAATGTTCATCAGCAATATTGGCCTGTAATTTTCCTTCTTTATGCTGTCCTTGTCTGGCTATGGTATCAGGGTGATGTTGGCCTCGTAAAATGTGTTAGTAAGGGGTCCATCTTCTTCAACTTTTTGGAATAGTTTGAGCAGGATAGATATTAAATCATCTTTGAATATATGGTGGAATTCTACAGGGAAGCCATCCAGTTCTGGACTTTTATTTTTTGGGACGTTTTTGATTACTGTTTCAATGTCTTTACTTGTGATCAGTCTATTCAGATTCTCTATTTGTTCCTGAATCAGTTTTGGGAGGTTGTATGAGTCTGAGAATTTATCCATTTCTTCTAGATTGTCCAATTTATTGGCATATAGTTTTTCGTAGTATTCTCTTGTATTTTTGTATTTTTGTGGTATCCATTGTAATATTTTCTCTTTCATTTCTAATTTTGTTTATTTTGAGCCTTCTCTCTTTTTTTCTTAGTGAGTCTAGCTAAGGGTTTGTCAATTTTGTTTATCTTCTCGAAGAACCAGCTCTTAGTTTCATTGATCCTTTTTACTGTTTTTTTGGTTTCAATGTCATTTGTTTTTGCTCCAATTTTTATTATTTCTATCCTTCTGCTGACTTTGGGCTTTGTTTGTTCTTCTTTTTCTTGTTCTATAGTTAGCTATATTGTTAGCTATAGTTTAAGATTTTTCTTGTTTGTTAAAGTGGGCCTGTATTGCTCTGAATTTCCCTCTTAGGACTGCTTTTGCTGCATCCCATGTGAGTCGGTATGGTGTATTTTCATTTTCATTGGTTTCCAGATATTTTTTAATTTGTCCTTTAATTTCTTCATTGATCCATTGATTGCTCAGTAGCATGTTGTTTAGTCTCCACATATTTGTCCCTTTCCCAGCTTTTGTCTTGTAGTTGATTTCTAGTTTCATAGCATTATGGTTAGAAAAGATGCTTGATATGATTTTAGTTTTCTTAAACTTATTGAGGCTTGCCTTGTTTCCCAACGTCATATGGTCTGTCTTTGAGAATATTCCATGTGCGCTTGAGAAGAATGTGTATTCTGTTGTTTTTGGATGGAGTGTTCTATATATATCTATTAAGTGTATCTGGTCTAGTTTTTCGTTTAATTCCATTATTTCCTTGTTGACTTGCTGTCTGGATGATCTATTCATTGATGTAAGTGGAGTTTTAATATCCCCTACTATTATTGTGTTGCTGTTAATATCTCCTTTTAGGTCTGCTAGTAGTTGCTTTATGTACTTTGCTGTTTCTGTGGTGAGTGCATATATATTTATAAGCGTTATGTCGTCTTAGAGGAATCTCCCTTTTCTCATTATATACTGATCCTCTTTGTCTCTCATTGCCTTTTTTATCTTGAAGTTTGCTTTGTCTGATATACGTATGGCAACACTTGCTTTCTTTTGTTTGCCATAAGCTTGGGGTATCATCTTCCATCCCTTCGCTCTGAGCCTGTGTTTGTCTTTAGAGCTGTGATGTGTTTCCTGGAGGCAGCATATTGTTGGGTCTTGTTTTTTAATCCATCCAGCTGCACTGTCTTTTGATTGTAGAATTCAATCCATTTATATTTAGAGTGATTATTGATGTATAAAGGCTTAATGCTGCCACTTTCACTTGTTTTCTAGTTGTTCTGTTTTTCTGTTGTTTCTCATCTCGTGTACTTTGGACTACTAATTCAGTTTGGTAGTTCTGTATGATGATTTTCTCAGTTTTCTTTTTACTTTAGAATTGTGTCTCTGTTCTGATTATTTGTTTAATGATTACCGTGAGGTTGTGTAAAAAATCTCATATCTATTTTGTGATGTGATTTTGTGGTTAAAATGATGAGATTATAGTTATTTTGATTATAGTTATTTCCTTCACTTTATCTTTAATGGTATAATTAAGTGCTTGCTAAGTTGTTTCAATAGACGGCTACAATTTTCTGATTTTGTCTGCCTATTTATCTCCTTGCTCGAGGCTTTGTAAACCCTTTCTTTTTTTTTCTTTTCCGGTATGAGGGCCTTCTTCATCATTTCTTTCTTTTCTTTCTTTTTTTGTGAGGAAGATTAGCCCTGAGCTGACATCCGTTGCCAATCCTCCTCTCGTCTGCTGAGGAAGATTGGCCCTGGGCTAACGTTCGTGCCCATCTTCCTCTACTTTATATGGGACACCACCACAGCATGGCTTGACAAATGGTGCGTCTCTCTGCACCTGGGATCTGAACCTGTGAACCCCGGGCTGCTGAAGCACAGTGCATAAACTTAACCACTACACCACTTGGCCGGCCCCTTGATCATTTCTTTTTGAGGCGGTCTTGTGGTGATGAGCTCTCTCAGCTTTTGTTTATCTGGGAAAGTTTCTATTTCTCTATCATCTCTTAAGCGTATTGTCTCTAGATAGAGTATTCTTGGCTGAAAATTTTTGTCTTTCAGAATTTTGAACATATCCTTTACTCTCCTAGCCTTTAGTTTTCTGCTGAGAAATCCACTTAAAGCTGATTAGGGGTTCCTTTGTATTGTTTTTTCTGCCACGCTGCCCTTAATGTTTTTCCTTTGTCATTGACTTTTGCCAGTTTTACTAATATATGCCTTGGAGAAGATCCTTTTACATTGATGTAGTTAGGAATTCTATTAACTTCTTTTGCTTGTGATACTAGCTCTTTCCCCAGGTTTAGGATGTTCTCAGCTGTTATTTCTTTGAGCAGACTTTCTGCTCCTTTCTCCCTCTGTTCTCCCTCTGGGATACCTGTAATCCTCATGTTGCGTTTCCTAATTGAGTCAGCTCTTTCTCGGAGAATTCTTCCTTTCTTTTTAGTCTTAGTTCTCTCTCCTCCTCCACCTGAAGCATTTCTATATTTCTGTCCTCCAATCTGCTAATTCTGTTCTCCATAATATCAGCTCTGTTATTCAAAGAGTCCGGATTTTTCTTTATCTCATTCATTGTGTTTTTCATCTGTAACATTTCTGATTGGTTCTTTATAGTTTCAATCTCTTTTGTGAAGAATTTCTTCTGTATCTTAATTTTGTTCCTGATTATATTGAACTGTCTTTCTGAATTTTCTTGTAACTCGTTTTTTATCGATAGCTATTTTGAATTCTCTGTCATTTAGATTGTAAATTTCTGTGCTTTCAGGAGTGATTTCTGGGTGCTTGTCATTTTCCTTTTGATCTGGAGTATTAATAAATCTCCATACCATTTATGGGATAGATTTGTGCCTTCTCATAGCGTTAGTGTCTGGATACAGATTCCACCTGCTGCCACTGGGTGGAGTACAGGAGCTGTATATTCTGAGCCCCCATGATCCCTGGCATCTCTGCCTGTCCTTTGGAATCTATGCTGACAGGGCCTGTCTGGGATTGCGTGCTCACTGCTGCTGCTTTGCAAACGTATGTGCATGCACTCTGGTGAGGGATCCCTTAGTGTGGCAGACCTGCCAAGCTGGTGTGCCAGGCAGGGCAGGAGGGGCACTTGCTATTGTATGCCCAATCCTGGGGAGTGTTCTTGCTCTGCCCTTGCTATCTGCCCTCCTGGGGTGCTGGCTTGTTGAAGATATCCCTGCAATTGCTTACCCTCTTCTGTGTGGAACTTTCCCACGGCTGGGAGGTGATTCGGAGAGTGAAGGCGTTCCACAGCGAGCTGCCCCCCCCCCCCTTCTCAGAGCTGTATGTGGTCCTGCGCCCTAGGTTGCTGCTGGGGAAGGAGAGGAGATCCCCTTATCTCCTTCCACTTCCTCCCTGGGGCCAGCACCTCCACCTTCAGACGTATGGCAGTGTGGGTCTCTCAGACATCTGTTTTTTTGTGTGAGTGTCCTCTGTTGGTTCATGAATGTCCTTTTCATTGTGTTTTTTAGGGGTAAGAGCCTAACGGAAGAGCTCACTCTGCCATGATGCTGATGTCACTCGAGACTAAGTTTTTTGTATATATATACATGCAATCCTTACACTAACTTTGGGAGATTGCTCTTAGTTCTATTTTGCAAATAGGAAAAGTGAGGCTCAAATAAAGTACTAATTGTGTGACCTAGAAGAAATTATTTAAATGGTAGAGCTGAGATTCAAACCCATACTTAGTGCCAAAGCTTATTTTGTGGAGATTGTTCTGTGCTGTTTTTCATATAAAGTAGGAACAATAAATCTTGAAATAATCTGTTTGAAAGATATCTTAGCAACAGCTGACTTTAAAAAAATGCATTTAAACAGTTCTGTTGACTTAAAGATTATTTAATAAGTACCCACTAAATTCCAAGTACAGTGCCTAGAACTTTTTAGTGTATTATGTATTTACATGAAATGATAATGTGAAGTAAAATGGTTTTCTTTCCAATATAGATATTTCCTTTTCATTTTATAAATGAGGAAACTGAGGCCTAAGGGTAGGTGATTAATAAACTCGGGTTCCACCATTGTTATGTTGAACTGAGGGAAAACTTATGAAACTGTGTTGGGAAGATGGCATATAGGAAGAAGAAAAGTCTTACAAAATGGATGTACCTTTCAAACTAGAATAGTGTGTATTGTTTAGTGTATTTTAAAATGTTTACTGTTTTTCTGAAATAGGGAAATTAGGTAGTCTCCCTAAGTTTATTTTCCAGTTAACCAACTCTAAGTGCAACTTAAAAAAAAACCACTTTTTACAAAAATTTTTCTGAGGCCTATTATGTATTTTCTTTTTTATATAGTATATAAATAGTATTTAATAGTGAGGACTCTAAGCCGTATAGTACATAAGACTTGGAGTCTTCATTATTGATATATCACGATGTGCTGTTGAGGTAGATTGGTCTTCTGACCCACAGTTGACACTTAACTATATGCTAGGAAGTAGAGATGAGTTATAGAGATTGCTTACCTTCAGCTCTGTATGGAATATGTGTGTAGAAATTTCCACCTCTAATTATATCCAATTGTGTACACACATAGTACTTAACTGAAATGCTTCTCTAGAGGGAGCAATACTAGTTTCCTTAATTGATGAAATTTAAGTATTGTTTACTAATTAAGAAACTACAACCTATCACCCTTATTTTTTTATAAAATTTTTTATAAAAAATTTAAGACATGTAGAACACCTGGATACTCACCACCTAGAGTCAACAGTTGTCAACATTTTCTTTATCATTTACTTGCTTATGTGTATATGTATATAGGTCTGTGTGTGTGTATTTGTGGGAACTATTTTAAAGTTGCAGACATCAAGACAGTTCACTGGTACCTCAATACTTCAGTCTGTGTCTTCTAAAAATGACATTCATATGCATAGCCATGATATGAAAATTAATAATTCCCTAATATCTCCTAATAGGGAGTTTGACTTGAAATTTTCCCCAGTACTCCCCAAATTACTTATATAGCCTTTTTCTTATTTTAAAACAAAGATCTAGTCAAGGTTCCTGAATTCCATTGGATTGTTTTATCTCTTTAGTCTCTTAACCTAAAATAGCCTTCCCTCGGTCTCTCACTTTGCTACATAGACTTATTTGTAGTAGATCAGGCCACTTTTCTTGCAGACCACGCACATACTCTGGATTTGTCTAGTTAATGTTTTCCTGGATCCTCTTCATTTCTTGTAAACTGGAAGTTATGTTTAAAGACTTGATTAATTTAAATACATGTAATGTGACTATTTTGTGGATGATGTTGTATTCATGAAATTAATTTTAAAGGTGTTTCCATTCAAGGTCACTCGTTAATTGAGGTAATATTTCACAGGATAAATAAGAGTAACGTGGTAGAGAAAACAGCCTGATTTCAAGAGCTTGAAAATGGGAATCATATATTCCTCAAATATAACTCATTTCATATAGGAGAGAAAGGAAATAGGCAGTTTATTGGCTATCCTCTTCCTGTACATGAAGTTGATCATCTCAGTTTAAGGTCAAGAACATTGGTGTTGAGATTGAGGCATCAGTCACAGTCATTAGCTGCTACCCTTAAGGAAAGTACCACTTTGGAAATGGAGGAATGTTTGAAGCATCAAGTTAATTACTCATCATTGCTGAAACAGTATCAGTAGAAGAAACTTCATGTTACTGATAAAAGTACCGTGTATTGACTTTGAAAACGATACCTAATAGATTGTCAACAATTAACCAGAAATTCTTCTTTGAAAATCATTTAAAATATGTTAGTAATCTTTCGTGCCTTTGTAAACAGCACTCAGTATACTTAAATGATGGCTTATTTACTGACTTTTGGACTTTTTTTTTTTTAGGTAAAATTTATGTACAGTGAAATGTTGATCTTCAGTGGATTTTGACAAATGTGTATACTTATATAACTACTATTCCAATTAAGATTCAGAACATTTTCATCACTCCAGAAAGTCCCCTGTGCTCACTTCCAGTCAGTCTGATGCCCCTCTCACCCTCCAGGCATCTGGTGGTTTGCCTTGGTCCAAGTCCTGTGCTGCCAGAGAGTTGGGCAGATCTTGTGATTGCCTAAGCTATAACAGGAAGCAACGTGTTACTGGTGTCTTAAGTAGGAATTTTGAATAAATTATCTCAAGGAAGCAATTGGGAGTTTTGTTCTATAGTATTTTTAGTAATGTGATCCTGAGACATTAAAATAATAAAACAACAACAAATACTATCTGTAATACTTATCGAGTGCCGGGTATTCTCCCAAATGCTGTATTATTTATTTGATCTTTGCTGCAGTGAGATCCGACGAGGTAGGTTCTTTTGTTACATTTATTTTAAAGATGCAGAAACTGAAACACAGGAGAAATTAAATAGTTTCTCCAAGCTCACAAAGCTGGTAAATGGCAGAGCCAGTATTTGCACCTCACATTCAGACTTCAGAACCTATATTCTTAACCACTATATATTATATTCCCTGTTGGTATATGTGAGCTGAATAGACTTTTTTGAGTTGGCCAGGGAACCCAATCACCATTTATAATGAATTTTTCTGTAGAGACAAAAGAACTCCAGTAACCAACCTAAAAATTTTGGTATTAGCACAGAACCTCTTTAAAAGTTGGTGACCCCAGTTAAAAAATAGGCAATGGTATTGCATAGGTATTCCTCCAAAGATAATATACAGATGGACAAAAGGCACATGAAAAGATGCTCAACATGATTTAGTTGTTAGGGAAATGTAAATCAAAACCACACAAGATATCACTTTACACTCACTAGAATGGCTACAATCAAAAGACAATAACAAGTATTGACAAGAGAAATTGAACCCTCGTGAACTGCTGGAATGCCAAGGAATCCTGGTGGGAATGTAAAATGGTGCAACCATTGTGGAAGGCAGTTTGACAGTTCCTCAAAAAATTAAACATAGAGTTATCATATGACCTAGCAATTCCATTCCTGGGTATATACTCGAAAGAGTTGATAACAGGTGTTCAAACAGAAACTTGGACATGAACATTCATAGCAGCTCTTTTCACAATAGCCAAAAGGTGGAAACAACCCAAATGTCCATCAGCAGATGAATGGATACAGACAATGTGGTATGTCTACACAAGGGAATATTCTTCAGTCATAAAAGGAATGAAGTACTGATACATGCTATAACAGGGATGAAACTTAAAACATTATGCTAAGTTAAAGAAGCCAGACATAAAAGGCCACTTATTGTATGATTCTGTTTACATGAAATGTCTAGAATAGGCAAATCTGTAGTCAGACATTAGATTATTGGTTGCTGGAGCTGGGGATGGGAGGGAATGGAGAATGACTGCTAATAGGTACAGAGTTTGTTATTGGAGTGATAAAAAAAATGCTCTGGAATTATATAGTGGTGGTGATTGTACAACTTTCTGAATATACTAAAAACCAATAAATTATACACTATAAAAAATAAAAAATAGGGGCTGGCCCCGTGGCGCAAGCAGTTAAGTGCGTGTGCTCCACTGCAGTGGCCCGGGGTTTGCAGGTTAGGATCCCGGGCATGCACTGACGCACCGCTTGGCAAGCCATGCTGTGGCGGCTTCCCATATAAAGTGGAGGAAGATGGGCACGGATGTTAGCCCAGGGCCAGTCTTCCTCAGCAAAAAAAGAGGAGGATTGGCAGATGTTAGCACAGGGCTAATTTTCCTCACAAAAAAATAAATAAATAAAATAAAAAATAGACTTAAAAGAGTTGATGACATTTAGTTTATCAGACATAATGTATATGTATAAGTACTTGAAAAATATAGAATAGAATTTCCTGAAGGCTGGTATAAAGAACTCTTGATGCTGTTTGATAATCTAGGGGAAAAAGGAAATGTTTAATCAAATAACCTTGGGAAATATACATACTATAGTCTATTGAAGGTTTACAGTGTACATCAGCCTACTAAAGATTTGCTAAAACTCTGCAGTGAAGAAACTTGTTGAACTTTAACACAGCATTTTTGAAGCTAAATTGGTCTCCAGCCCTTTATTTAAGTAAACAATCACCAGTTCTGCAGAACCTACTTCGGTATATCCTGTATGGAAACCACTAGCCACATGTTATTAAAGTTTTTAATTTATTAAGAACTAAGTAAAATAAAATCAGTTCCTTACTCACTAGCCACATTTCAAGTGCTCAGCAGTCACATGTGACTAGTGTGTACTGTATTGGATAGTGCAGATATAAAACATTTCTGTTGTTGCAGAAAGTTTGATTGGAGAGCCTTAGTATAGACATATACAGTATGATGTACAGTCATAGGATGTTATTGTTTACTCTTAGTATCCTAATTCTCAGCTATGATGGAACATTTACAAAGAGAAAATGAGTTGACTCATGTCCTCCCAAAAAGATATATTGAAATTTAACCCAGTACCGGAATGTGATCTCATTTGGAAATAGGGTTTTTATAGAGGTAATCAAGTTAAAATGAGGTCATTAGAGTAGGCCCGAATTCAATATGACACTGTCCTTATAAAAAGGGGAAATTGGAACACAGAGACAGACGTGCACAGAGGGAAGACAATGTGAAGACACATAGGAGATGGCCATGTGACTGGAGCGATGCATCTGCAAGCCAAGAAATGCCGAGGATTGCTGGCAAATACCCGAAGCTGGAAGAGGTGAGGAAGGATATTCCCCTAGAGCTGTCAGAGCTGTCATGGCCCTACTGATACGTCAATTTTGGACTTCTAGCCTCCAGACTGAGACAATATAAATTTCTGTTGTTTTAAGCCACCTAGTTTTTTGTATTTGTAACAGCAGCCCTAGGAAACTAATACAGAGAACATGCTAAATAGTTACATAGTCTCTAATGAGCTAATTTTGACAGCAAGGTGTTTTATAAGATTTAAAAGGTCAGTTTGGAATCTCTTTGACAAATATTCACCAGGTGCAACCATAACCTTTAATCTTTAAAAATCAACCAGAAGTACTAGGAAGCACGTAAACATCATAGATTTGCAATTCTGTTAACATAAATGTGCCATACTTATGTTAGTTTAATAAAAATAGTGCCAGTTGTATTCATTATTTTACAGTTTACACTGTGCATTGAATTGAACTGTTTATGCTTACAGGCCCCCTCCCCACAACATTTCTCATTTTGAAATTAACTTCTTTTTGATCAGACAAAGTAATGCGTAAATTCTTTTTCTGAACTCAAATGTTTATCAACAGGAGAATGGATAAATAAATTGTAGTATATTAATTCAGTACAAGAAGTGAATAAATTACAGAAGAGCAGAGATATAATCGCAAAATTGAAAGTAGTGGTTATGTCTTGGACGGTACAGGTGCGTGTGAGTAGAGGACAGCACTCAGGTAGCTTCAGAGTACTGGTAGTGAGTGAATCATTTCTTAAGCTGGATGATGGGTTCATAGGTGTTCATTGTATTATTGTTTATTTTTTATATTAGCTGTTTTGTTAAAATCAACCTTAAATCAGCAGAGTCTGTGAAAACAACTATTTGACTGAAGTGATGGATTACTAAGAATTGATACATGTAGGTACTCATATTTTTTATGGATATTCAAGGAATACAAAATTTAGATATTAGTTAATGTAACAAATTAGGAAGAAAATCTGTTTTAATAGCATGAAATTTTATACAAAAAGATTCATGGGTAACTTGGGACCCTATTTTCTATGTTGCCATGTGTTATAAAGAAATATCTTATAGACTTCTTTGGATCTGTATGTATTTAGAAACAGAAGCAGTGCTGTAAGGAGTAAATTGCCTCCTAGAAAAGACTTTTTCACAGAGTCAGTAATTAATTGTGGGCCTTTTAAACACGTTGATTTCTGCTATTTACAGAGTCAGAGTAGTACTTATTAACATGTATGCAAAATGTAAGTCCCTAGAGGAGAGGTGACACTGAAGACTGCTGGTTGTCTGCTTTACATAAAAACTTAGTTTCACACCTTATTCTTTGTTTCGATATGGATACAAGCAGAGTAAAAACCTCAGATTTGGTATGCTTTCTGACTCCCAAATTAGAGAAGTTATTTATCTTTAGAAATGAAAAGTTTATAAAATAGGTAAATATTGGAATATTTAGAAATGAAAAATTAGTAAATACTAAAATATACTGTGGTTTTAAATTAGTGATTAAATATTGTCACTCTGACTAACTTTTACCTTTATTAATCCAATAGGCAGATTATCATCACTGCTGATTATAAGAACAGAAACCTTTTTAAAAAGCCCGTTTTCTGATTGAACTGGTTACTGTCTCCTTTGTCACCAACATTAAAAAATAATCTTTCAAAGAAACAAGTCAAAGATATAAAAATCATCAAAAATAAATATAAAGAAACAATTTACACAAACTTGTATGTTATATGTATGTATTTTAGTTGCTAAACAAATTACAACCATTTTTTGTTGTTTCTGTGTTCTTTTAGTTTCTCCTACCTTCTCTCATAGTTCAAGTTTCTAGCTTCTACGCTTTTGTAACAGATTGTAAGCGTCTAGGCTTTTGTAACAGATTCTAAGTAGGTCTCACTAAGTATATTTTCCTTCCTTTAATCAGTTCTTCAAAAGACTATCCAAGATGACTTGTTTTTAACTTTTTTTTTAACAGCCTTTTTGAGATATAACTGATATATAATATAAATTGCACCTGTTTACAGTATAAATGTGATTAGGTTTGTCTTGTGTATACCCATCACAGCATCACCATAATCATGATAATGAACATGTCCATCACCCCCAGATGTTTCCTCTTGCCTCTTTGTGGTTGCTTCCCACTGCCTTCTGTCTTCAGGCAGTCACTCATCTGCTTACTTTCTCTTGCTATAGATTAGTTTGCATTTTCTAGAATTTTATATGAATGCAGTCATACAGCATGTACTTCTTTTTTTGTTGGTGTTGTGCATCTTTCACTTAGCATAATTACAAAGAGGAAATTAACATTGGTTCAATATTATTAACTAAAGTACAGATCTCATTGAAATTTCCCCCAGTTTTTCCACTCACGTTCCTATTTGGTTCTAGACTTCTATCCTGTTTCCCACATGGCATGTAGTTATTTCTTCTTAGTCTCTTTCATTCTGTAACAGTTCCTCGGTTTTTCTTTGTCTTTTATAAGCTTAATCCTTTTGAAGAGTACTGATTGGTTATTTTGTAGAATCTATCAGCTTGGGTTTATTTGATTTTTGTATGAATGGAATAAGCTTATGTATTTTTGGTAAAAATACCCCAAAAATGTGTCCTTCTCAGTCTATCATAGCAGGTTTATGATGTTCATAAATCTTATTACTGGTGATGTTTACCTTGATTGCCTGGCTAGTTGATGTCTGCCAAGTTTCTCCACTGAAAGTTACTGTCTTTCCTTTTGTAGTTAAAAAGTAATTTGGGGGGGATACTGTGCATATCCTGTTTTTCCTGAAACTTTTGCTCATTGATTTTAGCATCCACCATTGGATTTTGTTTGCAACTATTACTATGTGGTATTTACCTAATGATGATTCTCTATGTCCCTTTTTCCTTTTACATTTATTAATTGGAATTCTGATGTAAGGAAGAATTTTCCCTTTGCTTTCATTTAGTCAGTTACTTATATCAGCATGGTTTCATAGATATTTACATATTAAAATCCAATACTGTGGTTATTTTGTTTGAATTTCTTGCCTATTTTTAAAAATTCAGTTTTCTTACTGAGGTTTAAGAATTCTTTGTATGTTCTGGATACAGGTCATCAATGCAGAGATGTGATTTGCAAGTATTTTTTTCCAGTCTATGGCATGTCTTTTTATTCTTTTTTAGCAGCGTCTTTTGAGGAGAAATATTTAATTTTTATAAGGACCAAATTTTAATTATTTTTCTTTCGTGAGTCATAATTTTTGTCTTGTCTAAGAAATCTTGGCCTAACCCAAGGCCACAAAAGATTTTTTCCTACATTCCTGAACTTTTACAGATCAAGTTTTACATATAGGTCTGTAATACCCTGTGAATTAATATTTTTACATGGTGCAAAGTATGGATCAAAGTTCTTTTTCTTCATATGGCTGTCTTTCCAGCACCATTTCTTGAAAAGATGGTTCTCCCCCCATTGAATTGACTTCACGAAACCTTCCATTTGACTTCTCTGTTTCTGGAATCTGCCTATTTCCTTGATCTTTGTCACTCTTGATGCCAATGCCACACTGTCTTGATTACTGTAACTTTATAATAGATCTTAAAGTCAGGTAGTGTAAGTCTTCCAGCTGTTCTTTTTAAAAGTTGTTTTGCTATTCACATTTGCCTTTCAGATGCAAGTTTCTTTTCTAGGTTGTTAAAATAAATACCTAATGGGCTCCCTAATTATATTTTTTTCTCTTCACCCATTGCAGTACTATCCAAGGTGCTTTTATTTATTTATTTGAAACAGAGTACAAAAACTTTATGGATAAGGATTCAGATTCCACACTACTACTAATCTTGAAGAAACTACCCCTTTTCAAATTTTGGTGTAGTATCACAGGATATTTATCATTATTTTGAAAGTCCAACTATTAATCTGTGTAAGACTGGGTTTTCTTCATATACTTCAATTAAAACATGTCACAACAGACTGAATGTAGAAGTAAATCTGAGAATCCAGCTGTAGTCTGTTATACTAGACTTTAAAGAGATTTGTAAAATAGTTGCACTGCCTCACTATTTTTTTCTGTTTTATAAATACAATTATTTCAAAGTATGTTATTTATGTTAGTGTGCAAAGAATTTTTCTAAATTTTATTTTAATCTGATATGAACTCTTAACATGAAATCGGCCTTCTTAAATTTTTAAGCATACAGTACAATATTGTTAACTATAGGTACAATGTTGTACAGCACATCTCTAGAGCTGATTCATCTTGCTTAACTAAAACTTTATGCCCATTAAGTAGCAACTCCTGATTTCCCTCTCCCCCCAGCTCCTGGCAACCACCACTTCACTCTTTGATACTATGAATCTGGTTATTTTAGATACCTCATATAAGTGGAATCAGGTATTATTTGTCCTGTGACTGGCTTATTTCACTTAGTAAATGTTCTCAAGGTTCATCCATGTTGTTGCGTGTTACAGAATTTCCTTTTTTAAAGGTGAATAATATTCTATTGTATGGATATACCACATTTTCTTTATCCATTCATCTGACAATGGACATTTGGATTGTTTCCATATCTTGGTGGTTGTGAATAGTGCTGCAGTGAATATTGGAGTTGCCATTATCTCTTCCAGATCCTTATCTTGATTCTTTGGAAAAATACTCAGAAATAGGATTGCTGGATCGTATGGTAGTTCCATTTTTAGTTTTTTGAGGAATCTCTGTTTTCCGTATTGGCTGTACCATGTTACATTTCCAGCAACAGTGTGCAAGGTGTCCAGTTTCTCCACATCCTTGCCAACACTTGTCTTTTGGTTTGTTGATAATGGCTATCCTGATAGGTGTGAGGTGATATCTCATTGTGGCATTTCCCTGGTGCTTAGTAACATTGAGCGTCTTTTCATATACCTGCTAGCCATTTATATATCTTTGGAGAAATGTCTGTTGAAGTCTTTAGCCTATTTTTCAGTCAGGTTATTAGGTTTTTTTTCTTTTGAGTTACAGGAGTTCTTATGTATTTTAGAAATTAACCACTTATCCAGATACATGGTTTGCAGATGTTTTCTTCTATTCTGTATGTTGCCTTTTCACTCTGTTGCTATTTCCTTTGCTGTGAAGAAGCATTTTAGTTTGATGTACTCCCACGTGTCTGTTTTTGCTTTTGTTGCATGTGCTTTTGGTGTTATATCCATGAAATCATCACCAGGAACAATGTCACAAAACTTTTCCCTATGATTTCTTCTAGAGGTTTTATAGTTTCAGGTTATACTTTTAAGTCTTTAATCCATTTTGAATTGATTTTTGTGTATAGTGTTAGATAAAGGTCCGATTTTATTCTTTTGCGTGTGGCTATCCAGTTTTCCCAACACCATTTATTAAAGAGAGTATAGTTTTTCCATTGTGTATACTTGGAACCCTTGTCGAAAATCAGTTGACCGTGTATGTCTGGATTTATTTCTAGGCTCTCTACCCTGTTTCTTTGGTCTTTGTGTCTGTCTTTGTGTCAGTACCATACTGTTTTAATTACTATACCATTAAAATACATTTAGAAATCAAGAAGTGTGATGCCTCCAGCTTTTTCTTTGTCATGATTGATTTAACTATTTGGAGTCTTTTGAGGTTCCATATGAATTTTAAAATTAATTTTTCTTATTTCTGTAAAAAATACCATTGTGATTTTCATAGAGATTGCATTGAATTTGTAGATTGCTTTGGGTAATATGGACATTTTAACTGTATTAAGTCTTCCAATCTATAAACACAAGATGTCTTTCCATTTGTGTCTTTTTAAATTTCTTTCATCCATCAGTATTTTGTAGTTTTCAGTGTTTGAGTCTTTCACCTCTATAGTTGTTTAATCCTAAGTATTTTATTATTTTGGTGCTATTGTAAATGGGATTGTTTTCCTAATTTTCTTTTCAGATAGTTCACTGTTAAGTATATAGGAATGCAAATAATTTTGATATGTTGATTTTCTATCCTGAAACTTTACTGAATTCGTTTATTAGTTCTAACAGTTTTTTTGTAACAGAATCTTTAGTGTTTTCTGTGTATACGGTCATTTTCTTTGCAAATAGGGACCATTTGACTTCTTTGTTTTTTCATTTCGATGCCTTTTACTTCTTTTTCTTGCCTAATTGCTCTGGCTAGGAATTCCAGTACTGTGTTGAAGTGGTGAGAGGAGGCATCCTTGCCTTGTTCCTGATTTTAGAGGAAAATCTTTCATTTTTCACTGTTGGGTATTGTTTAGCTGTGGGTCTTTTAGCCTTTATCACGTTGAGGTACTTTCCTTTGGTTCTTAGTTTGTTGAGAGTTTTTATCATGAAAGCATGTCAGGTTTTGTCAAGCACTTTTTCTGCATTTATTGAGATAATCATGTGATTTGTATCCTTTATTCTGTTGATGTATCACATTAATGGATTTTCATATATTGACCCATCCTTGCATTCTAAGGATGAATCAAACTTGGTTGTGGTGTATGATCCTTATAATGTGCTGTTGAATTCAATTTTCTACTATTTTGCTGAGGATTTTTACATCTATATTCATCAGGGATATTGACCTGTGGTATTCTTTTCTAGTGGTATCTTTGTCTGGTTTTGGTATGATGATAATGCAGGCCTCATAAAATAAGTGCAGAAGTTTTCCCACCTCTTCAATATTTTGCCAGAGTTTGAGAAGGGTTAGCATTAATGCTTCTTTAAGTGTTGGGTAGAATTTACCAGTGAAACCATCTAGTCTTGGGCTTTTCTTTGTTGGGAGGTTTTTGATCACTGATTCAGTCTCTATACCAGTTAGAGGTCTATTTAGATTTTCTGTTTCTTCATAATTCAGTCTTGGTATGTTGTGTATTTCTAGGAATTTATCCATTTCTTCTAGGTTACCAGTTTGTTGGCATACAGTTGTTCATAGTCATCTTTTATGATCCTTTGTATTTGTGTGGTATCAGTTGTAATGCCTCCCCTTTTATTTCTGATTTTATTTGTTTTCTTTTTTTCGTGGTAAGTCTGGTTGAAGGTTTGTCAGTTTTATCTTTTCAAAAAGCCAACTCTTAGTTTTATTTTTTTCTATTCTTTACTATTCTCTATTTCACTTATTTCTGCTCTCATCTTTATTATTTCCTTCCTTTTGTTAACTTTGGACTTGGTTTTCTCTTTTTTTAGTTCCTCGAGGTATAAATTAGGTTGATTTGAGATCTTCTTTTTTGATGTAGGCATCCATTGTTATAAACTTCCTTCTCAATACTGCTTTTGCTGCATCCCATGAGTTTTGGTATGTTGTATTTTAGTCTTTGTTTCAAGATTTTTTTTTTGTTTTTTTAAATTATTTTATTGAAGTCGTATTGGTTTATAACACTGTGTAATTTCAGGTGTACATTTTTATGTATCATTTTCTGTATAGACTGCATCGTGCTCACCACCAATAGTCTAGTTTTCATCCATCACCATACATATGTGCCCCTTTTCCCCTTACACCCACCCTCTCATCCCCTCCCCCTCTGGTAACCACTAATCTGTTCTCTTTATTCGTGTGTTTGTTTATCTTCCACATATGAGTGAAATCATGCAGTGTTTGTCTTTCTCTGTCTGGCTTATTTCACTTAACA
Organism: Diceros bicornis minor; assembly: GCF_020826845.1. Classification (NCBI taxonomy): domain Eukaryota; kingdom Metazoa; phylum Chordata; class Mammalia; order Perissodactyla; family Rhinocerotidae; genus Diceros; species Diceros bicornis. The sequence goes on from NC_080761.1 coordinate 29,599,250, forward strand.
TAATATTCTCAGGTCCATCCACATTGTTGCACATTGGACAGTTTTGTCTTTTATGGCTGAGTAGTATTCCATTGTATATATACCACATCTTCTTTATCCATTTATCAGTCGATGGGAACTTTGGTTGCTTCCACATCTTGGCTATCGTAGATAATGCTGCAGTGAACATAGGAGTGAGTAAGTCTCTTTGAATTGTTGATTTCAAGTTCTTTGGATAAATACCCAGTAGTGGGATAGCTGGGTCATATGGTATTTCTATTTTTAATTTTTTGAGGAATCTCCATAGTGTTTTCCATAGTGGCTGTGCCTGTTTGCATTCCACCAGCAGTGTATGAGGGTTCCCTTTTCTCCGCATCCTCTCCAACATTTGTTACTTTTTGTCTTGGTAATTATAGCCATTCTGACAGGGTGTAAGGTGATATCTTGTTGTGGTTTTGATTTGCATTTCCCTAATAATCAGTGATGTTGAACATCTTTTCCTGTGCCTTTTGACCGTCTGTATATCTTCTTTGGAAAAATATCTGTTCATATCCTCTGCCCATTTTTTGATTGGGTTGTTTTTTTGTTGTTGAATTATATGAGTTCTTTATATATTTTGGAAATTAATCCCTTGTTGGATAATGTGATTTGCAAATATTTTCTATGAGTTGGTAGGTTGTCTTTTCGTTTTGTTACTGGTTTCATTTACTTTGCAGAAGCTCTTTAGTTTGATGAAGTCCCATTTGTTTATTTTTTCTTTTGTTCCCCTTACCTGACCAGACCTGGTATTCGAAAAGATGCTGCTAAGACCAACGTCAAAGAACATACTGCCTATGGGTTTTTTTTTTGGTGAGGAAGATCAGCCCTGAGCTAACATCCATGCCAATCCTCCTGTTTTTGCTGAGGAAGACTGGCCCTGGGCTAACATCCGTGCCCATCTTCCTCTACCTTATATGGGATGCCGCCACAGCATGGCCTGACAAGCAGTGCGTTGGTGCGTGCCCAGGATCTGAACCCGGGCCACCAGCAGTGGAGCGCATGCACTTAACCGCTACACCATGGGGCCAGCACCCCTGCCTGTGTTTTCTTCTAGGAGTTTTATGGTTTCAGGTCTTACCTTCAAGTCTTTAATCCATTTTGAGTTAATTTTTGCATATGGTGTATGATAATGGTCTATTTTCATTTTTTTGCATGTGACTGTGCAGTTTACCCAGCACCATTTATTGAAGAGACCTTCCTTTCTCCATTTTATGTTCTTGGCTCCTTTGTCGAAGATTAGTTGTCCATAGATGTGTGGTTTTATTTCTGCGCTTTCAATTCTGTTCCATTGATCTGTGTGTCTGTTTTTATAACAGTACCATGCTGTTTTGGTTACTGTAGCTTTGTACTATATTTTGAATTCAGGGATTGTGATGCCTCCAGCCTTGTTCTTTTTTCTCAGGATTACTTTGGCTAATTGGGGTTTTTTGTTGTTAAACATTAGGATTCTTTGTTCGATTTCCATAAAGAATGTCATTGGGATTCTGATTGGGACTGCATTGAATTTGTAAATTGCTTTTGGTAATATGGACATTTAACTATGTTTATTCTTCCAATCTATGAGCATGGAATATCTTTCCATTTCTTTAAGTGTTCTTAGATATCTTTCAGTAACGTCTTATAGTTTTCAGTATAGAGGTTTTTGATCTCCTTGGTTAAATTTAGTCCTAGATATTTTATTCTTTTTGTTCTGATTGTAAATGAGATTGTATTCTTGAGTTGTCTGTTTATTAGAATATAGAAATGCAACTGATTTTTGTAAGTTGATTTTGTATCCTGCAACTTTGATGTAGTCATTGATTATTTCTCATAGTTTTCTGGTGGATTCTTTTTCATTTTCTATATATGTAGACTCATGTTGTCTGCAAACAGTGAGTTTCACTTCTTCCTTTCCAATATGTATACCTTTTGTTTCTTTTTCTTGCCTAATTGCTCTGGCCAAAACCTCCAGTACTATGTTAAATAGAAGTGGTGAGAGTGGACACCCTTGCCCTTGTTCCTGTTCTCAGAGGTATGGCTTTCAGCTTTTCACCATTAAGTATGATGTCGACTGTGGGTTTATCATATATGGCCTTTATTATGTTGAGGTACCTTTCTTCTGTACCTATTTTGTTGAGAGTTTTGATCTTAAATGTATGTTGGCTTGTTTTCTCTGCATCTGTTGAGATGATCATGAGACTTTTATTCGTCATTTTGTTAATGTGGTGTATCATATTGATTGATCTGTGGATGTTGAACCATCCCTGGGTCTCGCGTATAAATCCCACTTCATCATGCTGTATGATTCTTTTAATGTATTACTGTATGCAGTTTGCCAATATTTTGGTGAGGATTTTTGTATCTATGTTCATCAGCAATATTGGCCTATAATTTCCTTCTTTGTGTTGTCTTTGTGTGGTTTTGGTAGCAGGGTAATGTTGGCCTCATAGAATGAGTTAGGAAGTGTTCCATCTTCTTGAATTTTTTGGAATACTTTGAGAAGGGTAAATGTTAAATCTTTTCTGAATGGTAAAATTCTCTAGAGAAGCCATCTGGTCCTGAACTTTTGATTTTTGGTAGGTTTTTGATTACTGTTTCAATCCCTTTTTTTGTGGTTGGTCTATTCGGATTGTCTATTTGTTCCTGATTCAGTTACAGGAGGTTGTATGAGTCTGAGAATTTATCCATTTTTTCTAGGTTATCCAATTTGTTGGCATGTAGCTTTTCATAGTATTTTCTTGTAATCCTTTGTGTTTCTCTGGTATCTGTTTTAATTTCTTCTCTTTCATTTTAAATTTTATTTGAGTCTTTTCTCTTTTTTTCTTAGTGAGTCTAGCTAAGAGTTTGTCAATTTTGTTTATCTTCTCAAAGAACCAGCTTTTAGTTTCATTGATCCTTTTTACTGTTTTTTTGTTGTTGTTGTTCTCTATTTCATTTGTTTCTGCTCCAATTTTTATTATTTCCATCCTTCTGCTGACTTTGGGCTTTGTTAGTTCTTCTTTTTCTAGTTTAAGATTACTTATTTAAAGTTTTTCTTGTTTGTTGAGGTAGGCCTGAATTGCTGTAAATTTCCCTCTTAGTACCACTTTTGCTGCATCCCATAAGAGTTAGTATGTTGTGTTTTCATTTTTGGGGTGTTTTGTTTCCCAACATATGGTCTATTGTTGAGAATGTTCCATGTGCACTTGGGAAGGATGTGTATTCTTCTGGTTTTGGATGGAGTGTTCCATATATATCTCTTAGGTCCATCTGGTCTAGTATTTCATTTAAGGCCACTGTTTCCTTATTGATTTTCTGGCAGGATGATCTATCCATTGATGTAACTAGGGTGTAGAGGTCCCCTACTATTATTGTGTTGTTGTCAATTTCTCCCTTTAGGTCTGTTAATAGTTGCTTTATATATTTTGGTGCTCGTGTTAGGTGCATATATGTTCATAAGTGTTCTGTTCTCTTGGTGGAAAGTCCTTTTTATCATACTGCTCCTCTTTGTCTTTCATTGTCGTTTTTATCCTGAAGTTTGCTTTGTCTCATATAAGTATGGCAACACCAACTTTCTTTTGCTTTCCATTTTCTTGGAGTATCATCTTCTATCCCTTCACTCTGAGCCTGTATTTTTCTTTAGAGCTGAGATGTTTTTCCTGGAGGCAGCATATTGTTATGTCTTGTTTTTTTTTTTTTTTTTTTTTTTTTAATAATTTTATTTATTTATTTTTTTCCCCCAAAGCCCCAGAGGATAGTTGTATGTCATAGCTGCACGTCCTTCTAGTTGCTGTATGTGGGACGCGGCCTCAGCATGGCCAGAGAAGCAGTGCCTCGGTGCACGCCCGGGATCCGAACCCAGGCCCTCAGCAGCGCAGTGCGCACACGTAACCGCTAAGCCATGGGGCCGGCCCCTGTTATGTCTTGTTTTTTAACCCATCCAGCCATTGTGTGTCTTTTGATTGGAGAGTGCAATCCATTTCCATTTAGAGTGATTATTGGTATATGAGGACTTAATACTGCCATTTTATCTCTTGTTTTCCAGTTGTTGTATATTTCCCTTGTTTCTCTTCCCATGTATTTCTGACTGCCATTTCAGTTTGGTGGTTTTCTGTGATGATTTTTTCAGTTTTCTCTTTATGATTTGTGTCTCTGCCCTGATTTTTTATTTAGTGGTTACCATGAAGTTTGTGTAATAGATCTCATAGATGAGATAGTCTATTTTTTGATATCCTCTTATCTCCATTAGCCTAAGCAGGTTCCATCCCTTTATTCTTCCCCTTCTGAGTTATTGTTTCACAAATTCTTTTTTTGTGTTGTGAGTTTGTGACTAAATTGAAGTGTTGTAGTTATTTTTGATGCTTTCCCTTTAACTTTTATGTTATAATTGTTTACTAACCTGTTCTGGTATAGGGCTGCAATTTTCTGATTCTGTCTATTTATCTCCTTGCTTAAGGTTTTGTAGACCTTAGCTTTTTAGTTTCAGATGGGAGGGCTCCTTTCAGCATTCTCATAAGGCAGGCCTGGTGGCAATGAACTCTCTCTGCTTTTGTTTATGTGGGAAAGCTTTTATTTCTCCATTGTATCTAAGGGGTAGTTTCGCTGCATAGAGTGTTCTTGGCTGAAAGCTTTTGTCTTTCAGTATTTTGAACGTATCATTCCATTCTTCCCTAGCTTGTAAGGTTTCAGTTGAGAAATCTGCTGAAAGCCTGATAGGGGTTTCTTTGCAGGTTATTCCCTTCTGTCTTGCCCTTAATATTTTGTCTTTGTCTTTGAGTTTTGCCAGTTTTACTGTTATATGCCTTGGAGAAGGTGTTTTTTGCATTGATGTAGTTAGGAGTTCTGTTGGCTTCATGTACCTCTAAGTCCAGTTCCTTCCCCTGGTTTGAGAACTTCGTAGCTATTATTTCTTTGAACAAGCTCTCTGTTCTTTTCTCCCTCTCTTCTTCGTCTGGAATACTTATAATCCTATGTTGCTTTTCCTAATTGAGTTGGATATTTCCTGAAGAATTTCTTCTGTTTTTTTTTTTTTTTTTTTTTTTTTTGCTGGGGAACATTTCCCTGAGCTAACATCTGTTGCCAATCTTCTCCTCCCCGCCCCACCCCCCCACTTTTTTTTGCTTGAGCAAGGTTAGCCCTGAGCTAACATCTGGGCCAGTCTTCCTCTGTTTTGTATGTGGGACGCTGCCACAGCATGTTGATGAGTGGAGTAGGTCCACGCCTGGGATCCGAACCCGTGAACCCAGGCCGCCGAGGGAGAGCACATGGAACTCGAACCACTCGGCCACAGGACCAGCCCCAATTTTTTCAATTTTAAAAAATCTTGGTTCTCTCTCCACCTCTACGTGAAGCATTTCTATATTTCTATCCTCTAAATCACTAATTCTGTCCTCCATAACGTCAGCTCTATGATTTAAAAATTCTGGATTTTTTTTCATTGCTGTAATTGTGTTCTTCATTGCAAGAATTTGTTTGGTTTTTTTTTTTTTACACCTTTAATCTCTGTGGTGAAATATTATTTCTGTTCATTAATTTTACTCCTGAGCTCATTGAACTGTTTTTTTGAGTTTTTTTTTTTAACCCATTGAGTTTCTTTATGGCTACTATTTTGAATTCTCTGTCATTTAGATTGTAAATTTCTGTGACTTCAAGATTGGTTTCTGGAGACTTGTTGTTTTTCTTCTGTTCTGAAGTGTTACTGTAGTCTTTCATGGTGCTTGATGAATTGGTCTTCTGCTGGCACGTTTGTGGTAGTATCAGGTTGCACATTCCACCTGCCATGCCATGGTGGGAGGCAGGAGCTATGTTTTCTGATCCCGCCCCATCTGCTGGAAGTTGTGCCGGTAGGGTTGCTCTGCGTTCATGTGTTGGCTGTCTCTGCTTGGCAAGTGATGCATGCATGCACAGACAGGGCTTCTTTTCTCCATGGGCAGGTCGCTGTAGGGCAGGAAGGGCCGCTGCTCTTGGCGGGGACCAACTGACATGATGCTCTAGGCATGGGGTAGGGACTCATTCTTTTGTGCAGGCCAGTGCTGCACTTGTGGGTGGTTAGGCTGAGCTACTGTGCTTGGTGGCCAAGGCACCCTTGTGGGGGCTGAGTCGCTGCCAGTCAGTGGGGAGCATTCTCACGTGTGGGGCCACCGTGGCACTGTGGGAATTTATTTGGTCTATAGTGTTGTTCAAGTCCTTATTGTCCTTATAGATCTTCTGTCTGAATGTTCTATCCATTATTGAAAGAAGGATATTGAAGTGTTCTACTATTGTATTGCTGTTTATTTCTCCATTAAAATCTGTCAGTATGTGCTTTATGTCCTTAGGTGCTTTGTTGTTACATTTAACATGTATGCTTTGCATATATATTTATAATTGTTATGTCTTCCTGGTGAAGTTACCCTTTTATTGTTATAATATCTTTGTTTTTGGTCACAGTTTTTGACTTAAAGTTTATTTTGTCTGATATAAGTATAGTCACCTGTGTTCTCTTTTGGTTACCATTTTCATAGAATATCTTTTTCCATCCTTTCAGTTTCAGCCTGTGTATGTCCTTAAATCTAAAGTGAGTTTCTTATAGACAGCACATAATTGGATCTGTCTGTCTTTTTCTTTTCTATCCATTCAACCACTCTATGTCTTTTGATTGGGGAATTTAATCTATTTACATTTAAAGTAATTATTAATAGGGAAGGATTTACTTTTGCCGTTTCGTTAATTATTTTCTTTTACGTCATTCTCATGTCCACCTTTTCTTCTCTTGCTGTCTTCTTTTGTGTTTTGTTGATATTTTGTATTGATCTGTTTTGATTCATTACTCTTTTTTTTTGTGTAACTTCTATAGATATTGTTTTTGTGGTTACCATGAGGATCGTAAAATGTAGTTATAACTATATTTTAAGGTGAAAATGTCAGTTAAATTGCATACAAAGAGTCAACACTTTTACTTCTCCTCCCCCCACACTTTATGTTAGTTATTGCTGCAATTTATATGTCTTTGTTGTGCACCTGTTAATGTATTTTTTAGGTATAATTATTTTAATACTTTTGTCTTTTAACTTTTGTACTAGAATTAGAAGGGATTTATCCACCACCCTTACAGTATTCTGTATTTGTCTATATATTTACCTTTACCAACCAATTTCATACTTCTTTATGCTATTACGTTGCTGTTTAATGACCTTTTACAACAAGAACTCCCTTTAGCATTTCTGGTAAGTAGATTTAATGGTGATGAACTCCCTCAGCTTTTGTTTGTTTGGGAAAGACTTTAACTTTCCTTCATTTTTGAAGGACGGTTTTGTTGGATATAGTGTTCTTAGTTGGCAGCCTTTTTTGTTTTAGCGTTTTCAGTATATTGTCCCATTCCCTTCTGGCCTGCAAGGTTTCTGCTGAGAAATCCACTTATAGTCGTATGGGGGTTCCCTTGTGACATAACAAGTTGCCTTTTTCTTCTGCTTTCAAAATTTTTTGCTTTGACTTTTGACAATTTGGTTATAATTCGTCTTGGTGTGGATTTCTTTGAGTTCCTCTTTTTTGGAATTCTTTGAACTTCTTGGATCTAGATATCCATTTCCTTCCCCAGTTTGGGAAAGTTTTCCTTCATTATTTCTTCATATAAGCTTTCAGTCATTTCTCTCTCTCTTCTCCTTCTGTGCATATCTTGGTATTCTTGTTGGTGTCCTGTAAGTTTCTTAAGCTTTCTTCACTTCTTAATTTTTTTCTTTTTGCTTTTGTGATTGATTTCCAATGATCTTAGAGTTTGCTGATTCTTTCTTCTGTTTGATCTACTCTTGTGTTGTACGCCTCTAGTGAATTTTTCATTTCAGTTATTCTTTAGCTCCATGATTTCTGTTTGGTACTTTTTTATATTTTCTATGTCTTTGTTGAAATTCTCATTTTGTTCATGTTCTCCAGACCTCAGTGAGCATTTTTATGATGACTATTTTGAATTATTTATCTGGTAAATCATATATCTTTGTTTCATTAGGGTCTGTTTTCGAGGATTTGTCTTGTTTCTTTTGGAACATATATTTGCTTGTTTCTTTATCTTACTTGACTCTCTGTGATGGTGTCTGTGCATTAGACAAAACAGCCACCTCTCCCAGTCTTCATGGACTGGCCTCATATAGTAGAAGACTCCCACCAGTCAACCTGGCCAGAGATTCTGGCAGCCTCTCAGACCTTCATGCTAGTCCAACGTGCTTTTTTTTGTTCTTTGTTGCCCCCAGGCATCTAGGGTATGCTGCATCCCTTCAATGCACTGGAACAAGTGAGATTGAAGCTGGTCCTCAGTCAGCGTCCAGAAAAGCTGGATCATTGGATGCTCCATCCAGCTCTTTCTCTCCTTAGGAAGAAACGGGGAGCTGGGTTCTTTCATCTGCTTGCCCTGTGCTGAGCCAGGGGAGGGGCTATGGCAACTGCCAGCCCAAACCTCTCTGTTCTCACTACCTCCCTGTTGGCTAGATTATACCAGGTCTCGTCAGTGCCCCATGAAAGGAAGGCAGAACCCTCCCTTTGGACAGCCCCTGGAAAATTTGGGGCATTGGAGTTGTGGACTCTTTCCCTCCCCAGGGAGAAACTGGGGGTGGGGGTTTTTGTTTTTGTTCCCCTGCTCTGTGCTGAGCCGGGGGAAAGGGCTATGGCAACTACCTGCCCAAACTTCTGTGTCTGTTCTCACTAGCTCCCTGGCAGCTAGATTTTTCCAGATCCCATCAGCACTCTGAGACAGGCAAGACAGAAACCATTCTTTGGGTAGCCCCCATAGAAGTTGGGTTATTGGGCATGTGGACCAACTCTTTCTTTCCCCAGGGAGAAGCTAGGATCTGGAATTTTTCCTCTACTCACTCTGTGCTGAGCCGTGGGGAGGAGCTACGGTGACTGACAATCCAAGCCACTGTCTCTGTTCTCTCCCAGGTAGCTAGGTTATGCCAGTTCCAACAGTGCTCCAAGATTGGCAAGACAGAAGCTAGTCCTCTGGGGAGCCCCTGTGAAAGTGTTGGGGCACTGGACATGCAGACCACCTCTTTTCCTCCTCAAGGATTAGCTGGGAGCTGGATGGTTTCATCCTGATTGTATGGCACTGTGTTGGAGGTAGAAATTCTGGTAAGAGTGTCGCGAATCTCCCTACCAGCTTTGTTGAGTCTAATCTCACATTCATCCAGCATTCAGGTGCCTTTCAATTAGTTCCTGGATTTCTCACAAAAGGGAATTTTTCTGTGAATTGTTGTTGAATCCGTGTGTTTGTAAGGGGAGGGAGAGTCCAGGGCTTCCTATTCTGCCATCTTACTGACGTCACTCCTCCCAAGGTACTTATTTTTAACTTTTAATTGCTATTTGAAGTACAAACAACTAAAGTTTAGCAGTTTAAATGTGTCTGGAGCATTGTTAGCTTCTTAGAAATTTTTGTATTTTACTTTTAGAGATTAAAAAAAGCTTTAAGGGGGTGACCTACATAACTTTGGAAAACCGTGTTTTAACTGGTTATGCTGAGGCTAAAGTAAAAGAAGCTATCCATAAAAACTTTGTTCTAGTTGGTAAACTTGTTTGTTATAGGGATATAGCTAGCAGTTCCAAACTATTATATGCATATAGTAGGTTTGAACAAAGAACTAAGTTATTTGTATGAAATGATAGCCAGGTTTCTCACTGTCAGAAAAAAGTTACAAGTAAGTAAGGGAGAAGACTAGAATGAACCACAATTTACTTGATCATAGTCATATATGTTTCTGTATATATAAATATGTGCATATGCACATATAGACCTTCCTCGACTTACGATGGGATTACGTCCTGATAAACCAATCGTAAATTGAAAATGCATTGAATAAGGAATGGAACAAGATTAAGAGTTTCCAAAGATTTTTTTAAAGCAGTAGAAACCTTTGTGCACACAAACACAGTGTCATTTCACAAGATGATTTAAGTGTGTGTATTTAAAAAGGGGAAAAAGGGGCTGGCCCTGTGGTGTAGCTGTTAAGTACGTGCTCCGCTGCTGGCAGCCTGGGTTCGGATCCCAGGCTCTTACCCGAGGCACTGCTTGTCAGGCCATGCTGTGGAGGCGTTCCATATAAAGTGGAGGAAGATAAGGACAGATGTTAGCCCAGGCCAGTCTTCCTCAGCAAAAAGAGGAGGATTGGCATGGATGTTACCTCACGGCTGATCTTCCTCCCAAAAAATAAAAAAAAATAAAGAGGAGAAAAAAGGAAATAAAGAAAAAAACACTAAAACAGTCCTTTACAATGTAGACGCATTCATCCTTCAGTAAATCTTTGAAGTAAGATGACTCTCAAAGCTGACCTCATGTCAGAGTTGTACAATTTAACAGTAGATTCAACTCCCATACTGGAACCCACCATTGTAAAGTCAAAAAATCAAGCAATTGTAAATCAGGGACAGTCTGTATAGAAAGAAATATATAGAAATATGTGTATCCATGAGTTACTGTAGGTACATATATCTCCTACTGTGTTTGCTGAGAGGACCTAGAAGCAACAACACCCCACTGGCAACAAGCCATCTTGTTTCCAGATCTTGTTTTGTAAATACTGTTCTCTAATAAAAAGAAACAGGAGACCTTGGAAAAAGGCTGATTCTAGGGCAAGAGCAGGCAAAGTACAAGTTGACCCTGTGGAGCTTCTTGTCCCAGAAAGTGGATATCCAGTTGCTCCAGCACCATTTCTTGAAAAGACTCTGTTCTCCATTATGTTGCCTTTGCTCCTTTGTCAAAAGTCAGTTTGCTATATTTATGTGGGGCTGTTTCTGGGCCCTTTATTCTGTTCCACTGATCTGTTTTCTATTCTTTTGCCAATACCACACTGTCTTCATTAGCGTATCTATATAGTAAGACTTGAAGTTGGGTAGTGTCAGTCTTCTGACCTAGTTGTTGCTCTCCAATATTGAGTTGGCCATTCTGGGTCTTTTGTCTCTCTATATAAACTTTAGAATCAATTTGTCGATATCTATAAAATAATTTGGTGTGATTTGATTGGGCTTGTGTTGAATCTGTAAATCAAGTTGGGAAGAACTGACGTCTTGACAGTAGTGAGTCTTCCTATCCCATGAACTTGGAATATCTCTGTTTATTTATTTATTTATTTTTATTTCGTTCATCAGGATTTTGTAGTTTTTCTTGTATAGATCTTGTACATATTTTGTTACATTTATACCTAAATATTTCTTTTTTTGTTGTTAATGCAAATGGTACTGTGTTTTTAATTTTAGATTCCACTTGTTTATTGTTAGTATCTAGGAAAGCAATTGACTTTTATATGTTAACATTATATCCTGCAAGCTTGCTATAATCACTTATTATTTCCACAAGTTTTTTTTGTTGATTCTTTTGAATTTCTTATATAGGCATTCATGTCATCTGTGAACAAAGACAGTTGTATTTCTTTTTTCCCAATCTGTATGTCTTTTATTTCCTTTTCTTGTCTTAACTGCATTAGCTAGGATTTTCAGTCTGATTTTGAAAATGAGTGGTGAGAAGGGGATGTTCTTACCTTGTTCCTGATCTTAGCAAGAAGGCTTCTAGTTTCTTAGCAGTGAGTATAATGTTAGCTGTAAGTTTTTTGTAGATGTTCTTTGTCAGGTTGAGGAAGTTCCCCTCTATTCCTAGTTTGCTGAGAGTTTTTATCATGAATGGGTGTTGGATTTTGTGAAATTCTTGTTCTGCATCTGTTGATATAATCATATGATTTTTCTTCTTTAGCCTGTTGATGTGATGGATTACATTAATTTATTTTCGAATGTTGATCTGGCCTTGCATACCTGGAATAAATCCCACTTGGTTGTAGTGTATAAGTCTTTTTATACATTGTTGGATTCAATTTGCCAATATTTTGTTGAGAATTTTTGCACCTATGTTCATGAGAGATATTGGTCTGTTTTGTCTTCTCGTAATGTCTTTGGCTTGTTTTAGTAGTAGGGTGATGCTGGCCTCATAGAAAGGGTTAGGAAGTAGTCTCCCTGCTTCCATCTTCTGCAAGAGATTGTAGAGAATTTGTATAATTTCTCCTTTAAATGTTCAGTAGAATTCAACAGTGAACATATCTGAGCCTGGTTCTTTCTGTTTTTGAAGGTTGTTAATTAGCAATTCAATTTCTTTAGTGGATATAGTCCTAGTCAGTTTTTCTTTTTGGTTCTTTTTAGTTGATTTGGTTGGAGTATTTACAGCTGATGATTTAATATTAGGTTATGTTATCTTTTATTGCACTTTTAGAATTATTGCAATACACAGAGTACTCCATAAGTTATCTCAAATTTTGTTTTTATATATTTTTATGAGATATTAATAAAATACAACTGTTTCCTTCCAGCCTAGTGTGTTAATCGTAACCTACAAGGAATCTGCAAAATCATCTTCTCAGTTTGGATCCTACAAGCAAGCTGAATGGAGGCCAGATAGCACCATGATAGCTGTGTCAGTAAGTAGATTTTTCAACTTTAATGGTGTTCTCTTATGAAATTGTTACATTGCATTTAAACTTGATTCTCTTAAACGTCTTGCTTTCAATCTTTCACACTCATTAGCATTTATTTTCTATGATAGGAATTCCTGTACCAATTCTTCAGGTTACTCCTGCTATATCTTTCTTGATTTTTCTACATCCTGCCATCCCTAAATGTAGTGCCTATATTCTTTTCCAGTTATTCTTCTCACTTTCCTGTTTTGTCCTTGAAGTCTAATCCAAATTTTTAAACCTTTCATCTATATTCATGTAGTACTCCCAAATTTATATTTTGTCTTGCCCATCATTCCAAAGGACGTCTCACAAAAATGATAAACTTTGTGTTTACGTTATACTAAATTCTTATATCCATTTGGGTCTGTTTCTGCATTTCTCCTCTGTTCCATTAATGTGCTTAGCTCTGGTTAATTTTACCTTTTCAATTTATATTTTGTCACTGTCGTCTCTTGGGCTGTCATCGTCACCTAATTTGAATTAGCAGTAATGTATATAGTTAACATTTGTTGGGAACCTCCTGTGTAAGTACTGTTATAACGAGGTTATGTGGATCATCTCGTTTAATCTTTAAATCAACACTTTGAAGTTGATACTATTATTTATCCTTCATAGTAGATGAGTTTTTGAGGATCTGAGAAATTAAGTTTTATCTAAAATTACACAGATAGTGTATATTGGAGAGAGGGGATTTAAACTTGGGTACTCAGATTCCATTTACTGCACTCCTAACCACTACACTAATTTATCTCTCTGCTTTCAGTCCTTTTCTAGTCCATGTTGTATATTGCTGAGTGGATTAATCATCTGAAAATGCTCCACATGGTCAAAAATATGGTCAAGAAGTGAGTAGTTCTTCACTTCCTGAAGCAGGGATCTGCAGACCAGCTGCGTACCAAACCCACCCTGCTGCATATTTGTGTATGGACTGTGAACTAAAAATAGTTTTACATATTTAAATGACTGAAAAAAATCAAAGAGAAATAATATTTTTGACACTTAAAAATTATATGAGGGCCAACCCTGTGGCCAAGTGGTTCAAGTTCCGCGTGCTCTGCTTTGGCAGCCCAGGTTCACAGGTTTGGATGCTGGGCGTGGACCTACTCCACTCATCAGCCATGCTGTGGAGACATCTGACATATAAAGTGGAGGAAGATTGACACAGATGTTAGCTCAGGGCGAATCTTGCTCTGCAAAAAAAAAAAATGTAAATATATATATATATATATATATATATATATATATTATATATATGAAATTTAAGTTTCATTATCCATAAATAACGTTTTCTTGGAGTGTGAAACGCCAATTTATTTACATATTGTCTATGGCTGTTTTCAGGCTACAACAGCTGAGTTTGAGTAGTCCTGACCACAGCCATATGTGACGTTTCATCTCTTCACTCTCCTGCTCAGTGCATTATAAATTATAGTAAAGCATATGTAAATTCAGTGTTTCAAGTGCTGTGTATATTGCCATACCGTGACATTTTATATTATTTTTATTACTTGTACATACTTATCATGTCAAAAGGAGAGAAAGATAGACTTTGAATATCATGTTTTTAAAGCACATGGGAGAGTGGATTCTTTTATTATTGAATTAGATGGCAAAGTATTGTGTTTATTATGCAGTGACATTATAGTGATGCCAAAAGAATACAATATAAATTGACATTACCCAACTATGTACTCATAGTATTCCCAACTCACTGAAATTAATAATCAGAAAAATTAGAAAATTTAAAATGGAATACCTCATCACACCAGAATTTCTTCACAAAAATAAAAAATGAAAATGAGGGTACAACCAAAGTAAGTTTGCTTGGTTCTTGATGAATTGACAAATGTTACAATATTGCTCAGCTGTTTATTTGAACAGTCAATGCAGAGTGTGAAATGACTGAGGATTACTCTTTATAAATAGCATATGTAGAACAACTTTAGGTAAAAGGATTTTCAAAGAATCTGAGAAAACACTAACTCAGTACAACCTGAAGTAGAATCCACTAAGGTGTATTTTAACTGATAGTGGTGAAAATACATGTGGAACAGCAAAAGATTTAGTTGGATAAATTTACAAAGCTAGTACACATGTAAGCGTTTAAAGCCTATGGTTATTTTAAGTTTTTGTCGGAAATAGAAGCTAAGTATCGTGACTTACCCAACCCCACAGCTGTTTGATGGCTTAGCAGTCTGTGGTAAAGGTTTATTGTGAATTTTTTGAGCTCAGGGCTGAGATTGAAATTTTTTGAACTTGAAGAACCACCCTCAACCACTTACCAGACACTGAATGACTTTGGAAAATAGCTTTTGCTGCAGACTTGGTAATGTTTCCTAATGGATTCAGTCTAAAACTACAAAGCAAAACAATGCTTATATGTGAAATTTGTATATGGTAAAGCCATTTCGATGGCAGCTAATGTTGTTTTATCACAACTAATGTTAGGTCACTTTTTATACTTCCACCGCTGTCAAAAGTTAAGACAAGAAGATCTCTGTTTCCAGCAAAAATTAGCAGTAGATATATTTTCTGAGCTCAAACCACAGTTTCAATAGCATTTTTTGGACCTTGAGGCAATTGCAAAGGAGATATCCATATTTCAAAATCTAAATTTAATTGTACCAATGAGGAACGCTTCTACCTAATCCTCAACTGGAAATGATGACAGTGTAATGAGACTGCCCCTCTTAGGGCTAGCCAATTCCTAGAGATAGTCAAGGACTCCCCTGCTAATGTGCCTTTCATAAGGAAATCAACCAGTCCAAAGCGTGTACCGCCAAATACCTCCTTTATGGAGCTCTTACACTCCGGGCCACTATTCCCCTGCCTTAATTACCCCAGGGCCAGGTACCAGATAACTAGGGATAGTCCTTACACCCCAGTAAAGAGGAAACTGTGTGTTAGCGTTATTTTTAGAGCAGAAAGAATTTCACATTAATTTATTAACTTTTTGCATTGTACTAAATGTTAAGAAAATAATTTAGAAGAAATTATTTCTGTCCTCAAGTTGGGGAGATAAAATGTACATAAGAGAAGATAACAAAACCATTTACTATTTTTGGCTATTGAAAATCCAATTTTCATTTTATCTAGTTACCTCTTACAGTAGTTTTCTAGAACTTTCTGGAGATGTCATGATGAATATAATTTTAGCTATTGTAGTCTGGCTTGTATTAAAATATGCTTGAGTAAATACTGACCTGATAAGTGGTTTAAGTTAATTCATCTCTATTTGTATAATTTAAAACATGAAATAAAGTTTTAACTTATATGTATTTTAATGCATATCTTCCTCGACTTGCGATGGGGTTACATCCCAATAAACCCATTGTTAGTTGAAAATATCATTATGTCAAAAATGCATTTATTACACCCCATCTTAGTGAACATCATAGCTTAGCCTAGCCTATCTTAAACATGCTCAGAACACTTACGTTAGCCTACAATTGGGCAAAATCATCTAAAGCAAAGCCTATTTTATAATAGTGTTGAATGTCTCGTGTAATTTATTGAATACTGTGCTGAAAGTGAAAAACAGAATGGTTGTATGGGTACCGAATGGTCATAAGTGTATCAGTTGTTTACCCTCATGATCGCGTGGCTGACTAGGAGCTGGGGCTCACTGCTGCTGCCCAGCATCACGAGGGAATATCATACCACATATTCTAGCCCAGGAAAAGATCAAAATTCAAAATTCCAAATACGGTTTCTACTGAACATGTATCCCTTTTGCGCCATCATCAAGTCAAAAAATCTTAAGTCAAACCATCATAAGTCGGGGACCGTCTGTATACATATAGGATCATAAGTAGACTTCAGGAAAATAAACTTTATTTTTTAGAGCAGTTTTAGGTTTACAGCAAAATTGAGGAGAAGGTATAGAGATTTTACTTACACTCCCTGCCCCAACACATGCATAGCTTGCCCCATTATCAACATCCCCCACCAGAGTAGTACATTTGTTATAATTGATGAACCTGCATACACACATCATTATCACCCAGAGTCCATAGTTTACATTACAGTGCACTCTTGGTGTTGTACATTCTGTGGGTTTGGACAAATTTACAATGACATGTAGCCACCATTATATAATATATACAGAGTAGTTTCGTTGCCCCCCAAAACCTCTGTGCTCCGCCTGTTCGTCCCTTCCTTTCCCATAACCCTTGGCAACCACTGATCTTTTTTATTGTCTTCATAGTTTTACGTTTTCCACAATGTCATATAATTGGAATCATACAGTATGTAGCCTTTTCACATTGGCTTCTTTCACTTACTAATAAGCGTTTAAGATTCCTCCATGTCTTTTCATGGCTTAATGGCTCATTTTTTTTTTAGCACTGAATAATAATCCATTGTCTGGATATACTACAGTTTATTTATCCATTCACCTACTGAAGGACATCCTGGTTGTTTTCACGTTTTGGCTTAGGAGTAAAGCTGCTATAAAGGTCCGTGTGCAGGTTTTTGTGTGGACCTAAGTTTTCATTTCCTTTGGGTAAATACCAAGAAGTGTGATTGCTGGATCACATGGTAAGACTATGTTTAGTTTTGTAAGAAACTGCCCAACTGTCTTCCAAAGTGGCTGTATCATTTTGTATTCCCACCAGCAGTGATTGACAGTTCCTGTTGCTCTACATCTTCGTCAGCATTTGGTGTCGTCAGTGTTTTGGATTTTGGCCATTCCAGTAGGTGTATAGTGGTATCTCAATGTTTTAATTTGCGTTTTCCTGATGACATATGATGTGAAGCATCTTTTTGTATGCTTATTTGCCATCTGTGTATCTTTGGTGAGGTTTCTGTTAAAGTCTTTGGCTCATTATTTAATTAGGTTGTTTGTTTTCTTGTTGAATTTTAAGAGTTCTTTGTTTATTTTGGATAACAGTCCTTTATCAGATATGTCTTGTATCAATATCTTCTCCCACTCTGTGGCTTGTCTTTTCATTCTTTTGACAGATTTTTCACAGAGCAGAAGTTTTTAAATTTTAATGAAATCTAAACTTACCAGTTTCTTCTTTCGTGGATCGTGCCTTTGGTATTGTATCCAAAAGTCATCGCCAAACCAAGGTCATCTAGATATTCTGTTATATCTTCTGGGAGTTTTATAGTTTTGAGAATTAGATTTTTTGAAAGTGTTAATTTTTAAGTTATAAAGGTGATAAATGTTTGAAGAAAACCTGAGAAACACAGAGAAATAAGAAAAAATCACCAATAATTCCACTGCTCACAGATAATATTTTTATTTGTGTTCTTATATCTTTCTTACCATGGATATTTGCAGATACTCTTATACTTAATAGCAGACAGATTTTGAAAGACTATTGAAGTCTATTTGTTTTTAAATCCTAAGTGATATTGCTATAAGTGACTGTTAATGTCACTTGTTCATGGAGAGCAGATTTGATAAATCTGTGAGTTTCATAAGTAGAGGATTATCTAAAACGTAATTTTTTTCTTTGTAGAAAACTATCATGGTGTTATAGTTTGCCTTTTTGACATATTATATCATCAACATTGTCTCACTTCAACATTCTTCTGTAACTTGATTTTGAATGTCTGCATAGGATTCTAACTTACAGAAGAGTGGATTTTTAAATTGATAAATAGATACAGGAATTTTCATACAAAATTGAGATCTTAATTTATATATTATTCTACAATTTGATTTTTTTTGACTTAGTATATTATGAATATCCTTCCAGATTAATAATACTTCTAACTTACTAATTTTAGTATTAGTATAATATTCCATAGTATGGAAGTTTCTTATTTTACTTTGCTATTCTTTTCTTGATGGGCCTTTGGCAACTACAGACAGTGCTGCAGTAAAACATTATTATACATATATCCTTTTGTATTAATGCATTTGTTTCTTTAGGGCACTTTCCCCTCGGTAGAATTGCTGAGTCAAAGTGTATATGCATATTCTTTTTAATAAATATTGCCAAATTATTTTTCAGTGAAATTGTATCAGTTCCCAGAATTACTCCTTAGAGTATTTAAGATTGCCATTTCCCTACTTTTATGCCTGATTAGATTGATGAAAATGGTCTTGTCATTTTAATTTTTGTTTGTTTAATTTCTGTTGCTAGTGAGGTTCATCATCTTTTCATGTTTATTGGCCCTTTGCTTTTCTTCTTCTGCAAATTGCCCGATTTGTCCATTTTTCAAACCTAGAATATTAGTTCCATGTCAGTTTGCTTGTCTTCTTCACTGTAGCTCCAATGCCAAGAACATTTTCTGTGCATAGTAGGCATTCGCATATTAAATGAAATAGATAATATCTGAACATACCATTTTTAACCGTGGTAAAGGATATTCTAAGTATAGGATTCTTAGATTGAGATTCTGTTTCTTCCAGCCATGAGATATTGTTCTAATGTCCTCTGGTTTCTGGTGTTACTGGTAAGAAGTCTGGTGCTAATCTGATGCTCTTTCCTTTGCAGGCAACCTTTACTTTTTCTCTGAATGATTTTTCTCTTTCTGATTGAAATTGAATTATTTCTGCTTATTATCTCTAGATATTATATTTTTTCATTAAACTGTCTCCCTCTGCCTCCTTCTCCCTCCTACCCCCCAAATTAAACCTGATTCTGAGCCCTTTCAGTCTGAAGACTTGTGTTTCTGCAGATAGGGAATTTTTCTTCTATTTTCTAAATAATAGAACAGAACAAGACTTGTCCTGTATTTTTCCTTGTTTTCTTTCTATTACTCATTATTTGCAAACATCCTGAATTTGTCCTCCAAGTCTCTCATCTTTCAATAATGATTTTATCTCTGTATATTCTGTATCATGAGATTGTTTCCATTTGACCTTTTGGAATAAAAGGTTCAGCTCCCATAAAGAAGTATTCTTTATCAGTTCATCTGGCGAATTTTTCTA
The DNA here is from genome assembly GCF_020826845.1 of Diceros bicornis minor. Classification (NCBI taxonomy): domain Eukaryota; kingdom Metazoa; phylum Chordata; class Mammalia; order Perissodactyla; family Rhinocerotidae; genus Diceros; species Diceros bicornis. Next base: position 29,618,573 of record NC_080761.1, read on the forward strand.
TTAGGAAATATTTAGCTCTGAAAAGTCCTATTTGTATTCTAATAGTATCTCCTGAAAGTCCTTAATATTTTTTCCTTAATTTACTTGCTTCTGTCTCATTTACGTGGCACATTAGTAGGATCAGTGTATTTTAGCTGTTTAGTTTGGTCTTCCATCATAAAGTTACTGAAAGCTTCCATATAAGTGGTATTTTTCTTTGTTGTATTCTGTTAGCCATCCATAGAGGTCAGACTTTCGTGTGGGTCTCTCTGGCAATGCAGATCAGCAGGTGTTGGCTAAAATGGCAGTTTGCAGAGGGAGACAAGTTCACAAACTCTTGTCCTCTATTGAGGCTTAGGATGAGTCTCCTGTACTCTCAGGCAGTTTCTCTGAGTGGAAAGAGTGTAAGCTGAAGGCTTCTGCAGACCATGTGGTCTGGGAGCAGTTTATTTCACCAGTGCAACCTCTCCTCTAAGCCTGCTGAAGTCAGCAGGGTTATGTGGACAGCCCTATCAATGTCCATTTCTGGGAGCAGTCACATTCAGCCCTTTTCTGAGGGGAACCACAAGGTTCTGCTTTTTAAGCTTACTTAGGGAACTGTGAAATCCCCGGTCTTAATCCAGAGCCTTAAGGAGTGGCAAAGCAAAGCTTTCCTTCTCTCTGGTCCCTCAGTACCTCTTCCCTCTCAAGAGAACTCAAGAGATCTTAATGACTCTGAAAAATCCTCCAGGCTCATCCAGTACACATTTTGGTAATTGTTCTACTCTAAGAGGAGGAGAAGGTTAGAAATCTGGGCTCAGTCTTTCCATCTTACCTGAATCCAGAAGCTAACTTAAAATAAACCATTTCTACTTGTTTTATTTGCCTCTGCCTGCAAAAGAGATTTTTTATTTTCATTTTTTATATTATAATATACATTATACAGATGTAGAACCATTAGTTATACGGTAGTAGTTTAGAAGGGTCGTTGATATTTTTATATTATCTGTTCAGTAAGTCCGTCACTCTTTGCAAACCACCATTTGTACTAAAACATAATCTATCAAGGTACATTTAAAAATAATGTTAAGGAATTGTATATTATCATGGAATGGGTATTAGATAAGTGAACTTCCTAGGTAATTAAAGTTTAATTGGATTCTGAAGCTTTGCTAATTCTGATGGTCCTTTTCCTCAAATGTATCGTACACTTTCTTAGCCTCCTACATGAAATATATTAATTATGAATTAACTATTTACTTGTAGATTCAGATTTATTATTATGGTAGCAAATTTTAGGGGTGTTTGCTATGTGCTGGGCACTACTTGTAGGTGGTTTATGTGTATTAAAATTAATTTATTCTTCATAACAATCCTCTAAAGGTAGGTAATTGTATTGTTCCCTTCATACAGTTGAGTAAACTAAGGTAGAAAGGTTAAGTAATCTGCCCAAGATTACATAGATACTGTGTACTTATTTATGATCATATTGCTGATAATGGAATTCTAACTCATGATGCCTGGTTCTAGAGTTCCAAAGTCTTAATAATTCTGCCTTACTGCCTTTCAATATTAGCATGGTTGCTTAATCCTGCTAGCTGTTATGGAATGAAGCAGAATCTAGGAGATACTTTGAAACTTGCTTTTACAAAAAGTCATTAACAGAATGTACAGTGAAGGATATACAGTTGTATGACCTGTAGAGCAGTACAGCATAACTCTCTTTCTGCATATTATTAAGTCAAAGCCAATACAGCCATCCCCATGTAATTTTCTTACTGCCTGACCTTCCCCACCCCACATCCTCATTGTGTGCTCTGACATGTCAGTTATATCCAAAATTCTATTTCTGTGTCACCAACAGAACCACAGTCACCTCCTTATCAACTTGTACCTTAAAAAGAAATCTCACTGACACTTTTTTGATGGAGTAGGAGGAAGAAAATCCTTTACCATTTTAAGAATTAGTCCATAGTGTTTGGGAGTGTTTTCTCTGAATATCAGAGGTAGAATATCATTTCTGTAGACATGATACCAGGCCATAATTATCCCTAAAGTTTTCCTCAATTTAGACAATTAATCGATATCCAGGCACAAGGAGCATTAAAATGAATTTTAAGTACTGTCTCATTTCTAGGGCTCTGTGTAACAAATAGTAGCATCAGTGTATTTAGGCATATGTGTAAGTATTTTTATTGCAACTTTGCTTACTATAGGAAAAAACCCTGGAGTCCTGTGATTCTGCATTGCCATCTGGTCACCAATATGTTGCTAAGTCCTGCCTCTAGTTTGCTGCTGTTCTCTTCTCTTTATTCTCATCGCCATTACCTTAGTACAGGCCTTGTGAGGAAGACTGGCTCTGAGCTAGCATCCATTGTCAATCCTCCTCTTTTCGCTGAGGAAGATTGGCCTGGAGGTAACGTCTGTGCTCATCTTACTCTGTTTTGTATGTGGAATGCTGCCCATCATGGCCTGATGAGCGGTATGTAGGTCCGCACCCAGGGTCCGAACCTGCGAACCCCAGGCCGCCAAAGCAGAGAGCGCAGGGGCTGGGCCAGTGGCATAGCGGTTAAGTGCACGTGCTCTGCTGCGGCGGCCTGGGGTTCACCAGTTCAGATCCCGGACACACACCGATGCACCGCGTGTCAAGCCGCTGCTGTGGCGGCGTCCCATGTAGAGTAGAGGAAGATGGACACAGATGTTAGCCCAGGGCCAATCTTACTCGGCAAAAAGAGGAAGATTGGCATCAGATGTTAGCTCAGGGCTGATCTTTCTCACAAAAAAAAAAAAAAGCAGAGCGTGCAAACTTAACCACTACACCACCAGGCCGGCCCCAGTACAGACCTTTTTATGTCTTGTCTAGATTGCCCAGAACTCAAAACTTTCAGCTATTTTATTTTCTTCACTTGAAGTGCATCTAAATTATGCATAGCTATTTCCAAATCACGGCTCTTGTATTCTTATTTCAAACGTTTCAGTGGCTTCCCATTGCATACAAAATGTGTTCCAAACTGTTTAGCCTAGTATTTAGGGCCTCTTCTTATCTGGCCCCAACCTGCCATACCAACTCTCTTTTCCACTGCTACTCTTAATATTCCCTTTCACACCCAGCTAAATGGAAGTATAATCTGTTTTGCCACAACATGAGTTACTGTAACATGAATTAGAAGGTAACTTATTTGTGAATAAGGGAAAGATGTAATTCAACTTAGAATTCCTATTGTTTCATTGTAATCGTTTTCTTCTTAGCATGTTAATGTATTGAGTCACCAAGTAACAGCTGAAAGCAAAATATTTTAATGGAGTGGAATATAGCAAGTTGTAGAGGAATACAGTACTATACATAGTACCCATTCATTTCATTGTTTTTCTTTCATCTTGATGTGACCAAAATCTGTTTTGGAAGTGATTATTCAATTCTCCTAAATCTCTTTGAATTTTGTTCTTATCTCCATAACTTGGCATCCTTAGCCTTTCCTTAAATTATACTATTTTTGTTAAGATTGTCACTTTTCACATTTAATGTTTATTGAACTGTTATCTTCAAATCTTAGTGGCTCAAAACAACCACTCGCATTCTGTGATTTGCCCTGGGTTTGGTCAAGGCATCTGATCATTGGCTGTAGCTGTCCACATTGGTTTCTTTGTGACCTCTTATTCTCCAGTAGGCTAGATGAGGCTTTTTTACGTGATGATAGAAACTTTTCAAGAGAACGAAAGTTTATGCTGTAAGTCCAACCAGCACTTCCATTCCTTTTTGTAAATAGCTTTATTGAAGTACAATTGATACACTATAAACTGCACACATTTGAAGTGTACAATTTGGTAAGTTTTGAAAGCATACTACAATCAAGATAGTAAACAGATCCATCATTCCTACAAGTTTCCTTGTACCCTTTTAATAATTCCTCCCTCCCACTATGATCCACCTCCCTCCAAAAGCAACCACTGATTTGCTTTCTGTCACTACAGATTAGTTTGCATTTTCTAGAGTTTTATATAAATGGAATCATACATTTTGTACTCTTATTTTTTTTCTGGTTTCTTTCAGCATAATTATTTTGAGATTCATGCATGTTGTCAGGAATCAGTAGTTCATTCTGGGTAGTATTCCATCTTATGGATATACCACAATTGGTTTATCTGCTCATCTGTTGATGGACATTTGAGGTGGTATTCCAAATAAAATTGCTATGAACATTCATGTACAAATCTTTATATGGACATATATTTCCTTTTCTCTTGGGCAAATACCCAAGAGTGGAACAGTTAGATCATAAGGTAGGTGCATGTTTAACTTTTTAAGGAAATGCCAAACTTTTTTCAAAGTTGTTATACCATTTTACATTCCTACTGGCAGTGTACAAGAGTTCTCATTCCTCTTTGCCAACATATAATATGGCTTTTTAATGTTAGCCATTCTAACAGGTGTGTAGTACTATCTCATTATAGTTTTAATTTGCACTTCTGTAATGACTAATGATGTTGAACATCTTTTCATTTATTTACCATGTGTGTCTTCTGTGGTAAAGTGTCTGTTCAAATCATTTGCCCATTTTATTCATTGGGCTCTTTTCTTTCTTACTGTTGCGTTTCTAGAGTTCTTAATATGTTTTGGATACAAGTCCTTTATTACATATATACTTTTCAGAGAATTTCTCCTAATATGTCATTTGTCTTTTCATTCTCTTAACACTGTTTTCTGAATGAAGGACATACTTAATTTTGATGAGGTCTGGTTCATCGGTTTGTTCTTTTGTGGGTCATATCTTCTTCCTGTGTTTTCTTCTAGAAATGTTATGATTTAGGTTTTATATTTAAATTTGTGATATATTTTGAGTTAATTTTTGTATATGGTGCAAGATACGGATCCAAGTTCATTTTCTGCATATTATTGTTAACAGTTTGTTGAAAAGGTTCTCCCTTCTACACTGCATGTCCTTTGCATCTTTCTCATAAATCAGTTGCCCACATATATATGGGTTTTTGTCTGTATTCTCTATGCTGTTCCATGATGTATTTGTCTATCTTTATGTCAATACAGCATCATTTTGATTACTCTTGGCTTTGTAATAATTTTTGAAATCATATAGTGTTAGTTTTCCAACTTTGTTCTTTGTTTTCACTATTGTAAGACCTTTTATTTCCGTATGAATTTTAGAATCACCTTGTCAGTTTCTATGAAAATGCCTACTGAGATTTTGATTGGGATTGCATTGAATCTTTGGATCCATTTGGGGAGAGTTGACATCTTAGCAATATTGAATCTTCTGACATATGAACAAGATATATCTCCCTCATTTATTTAGGTATTTTTAACTTTAGCAGTATTCTGTTTTCAGTATACAGGTGTTTTGAATCTTTTACCAGATTTATCCCTAGGTATTTCGTATTTTTGATGCTCTTGAAAACAATATTTTAATTTTCTGATTGTTCATTACTAGTATATAGAAATGTGATTGATTTTTCTGTATTGATCTTGTATCTCGCGATCATGCTGAACTCACTTATTCTAGTAGGTTTTTTGTAGATACTATTAGATTTTCTACATAGATGATGATGTCAGAAGACGGTTTTACTTTTTCCTTTCCAATCTGGATACCTTTTATTTCTTTTTCTTGCCTGATTTTACTGGTTAGATGGTCCAGTACAGTGTTGATAGGAGGAAAGCATTCAGTCTTTCACTATTAATATAGATTTCCTTTATCAAGTTGTGGAAGTTCCACCTCTCTTGCTAATTTACTAACTTTTTTTTTTTTGCTGAGGAAGATTCACCCTGAGCTAACATCTGTGCCAGTCTTCCTCTGTTTTGTATGTGGGTCACCGCCACAGCATGGCTGACAAGTGGTGTAGGTCCACGCCTGGGATCCAAACCCGTGAACCCAGGCCACCAAAGCAGAGCGCGCCAAACTTAACCACCAGGCCATGGGGCCAGCCCCTGCTGACAATTTTTAATCAGGAATGATATATTGGATTTTGTCCAAAACCTTTTCTGCATTTATTGACACTATCATATTGTTTTTCTTCTTTAGTTTGTTCATGTGGTAAATTACAGTTACTGATTTTTGAATGTTAAACCAACCCTCTGTTTCTGGATAAGCCCCATTTACTTAAGATGTATTATCCTGTTAATATATTGTTAGATTTAATTTGCTAAAATTTTGTTGAAGAGTTTTACATCTGTGTTAGTAAGGGGTATTGGCCTGTAGTTTGTTTTCTCATAATGTATTTATCTGGCTTTAGTATGAGGGAGATGAGAAGTGTTCTCTCCTCTTTAGTTTTCTAGAAGAGTTTGTGTTGAATTGATATTACCTCTTTCTTAAATATTTGGTAGAATTCATCAGTGATAGCATCTGAGCCTAGAGTTTTCTTTGTGGAAAGGATTTTAATTGAAATTGCAATTTCTTTAATAGATAAATGCCTATGCGGGGTGCTTATTTCTTTTCAGTGAGCTTTGGTAGTTTGTGTCCTATAAGAAATTTGTCCATTTTATCCAAGTTGTAAACTTACTGTCATAAACTTATTTGTACTACTCCCTCATTATTCTTTTAATATCTGTAGAATCTGTAGCAATGTCACCTCTCTCATTTCTGATAGTACTTATCTTCTTTCTTTCTTTCCTGGTCAGTATGACTAGAGGTGTATCAGTTTTAATGATCTTCTTTAAAAAACCCCAGATTTTAGTTTTATTGATTTTATTTTTGTTCTCTATTTCATTTATTTCCACTCTGATCTCTATTATTTCCTCTATTGTTTTTTTTTTTTTATTATTTAATGTGCTTACTTTGAGTTTCATTTGCTTGTCTGTTTCTAGTTTAAGGTAGAAGCTGAAATCACTGATTTGGGATTTTTCCTTTTTTCTAATACAGGTATTTAAAGCTATAAGTTTCCTGTTAAGTACTATTGTAGCAACATCCCCGAAATTTAGGTATGCTGTATTTTTTTACTTTCCCTTTTGATTTCTTCTTTGATCCATGGGTTATTCAGAAGCACATTATTTAGTTTCAAAATATTTGTGTGTTTTCCAGAAATCCTCTGTTATCTATTTCTAATAATTCTATTGGGGTCAAGGAACATACATTGTATACATTTTATTCTTGTGGTAAAACCCCAGCATACATTGCTATTATTCTTGTTTAAAAAGTCCATTACCTTTTAAAGAAATTTAAGTGAAACAAATGAAATTTGGATTAAATTTAATGCAACTATTTTTTCTGACTTCTGCCCCTATCCTTTGGGGACTCTGTTTATATGTATCTTAGGCCACTTGAAGTGCCACAATTCACCGATGCTCTTTCAGTTTTATTTTGTTTGTGTGTGTGTGTGTTTCATTGTGGATAGTCTTTATTGTTATGCTTTTACGAACAGTAAGCTTTTCTTTTGCAATGTCTAATCTGCCATTAATCCTATCTGGTGTATTTTTTATCTCAGATATTTTAGTTTTTATCTCTAGAGCTTGGTTTGGGATTTTTATATTCCCTAACGTTTTCAACATGAGGAATATAGTTACAACTGTTTTGATGCCCTTTTTTGCTAATTCTAATATCTGATTAAATTCTGGATCATTTTTGATTGGCTGATTTTTCTTATTGTGTCCTGTGTTTTTCTTCCTGTCTGCGTGTGTGGTAATCTTTGATTGGATACCAGACATTGTGATTTTACTCTTTTGTGTGCTGGATGTTTTTGTGGTCCCATAAATCTTGAGCTTTGTTCTGGGAAGTAGTTATGTAACTTGGAGACAGTTTGGTATGTTCATGTCCTGTTTTATGCTTTGTATTGCAGGTTTGGAATAGTGCTCAATCTATAGCTAATTATTCCCCACTACTAAGACAGTACTTTTCTAGAATCACCACAGGAATACCTGAAGACACCTTCCTGAGCATTCTAACCAGTGCCCTGTGAATTATGAGTTTCCTCAGTGTTGCTGCTGGGACAGGCACCATTCTCAGGACTGTTGGAGGACCTTTGGGTTTGTTTTCTTTTCTGCCTTGGGTTGTTTCCTCAACATGCATGTGCTTATTGGTACTCTTGGGTTTTTCCTCTGTGCAGCTCTCTCTTCTCTGGTACTCTCTCATATGAATTGTAGCTGCCTTGTTTTTCCTGGACTCTCAGCTTCCTCTCCTCAACTCAGGAAGTTTGCCAGGCTCTGCCTCAGTTCCCCTTCTCAGTGCTGTGACCTGGAAACTTTCTCAAAGGAGTAAGGTGGAGCAATCATAGGACTCACCTCAGTTGTTTCCCATCTCTCAGGGATCACTGGCCTTCATTGCTTGATGTTAGTGTGTTGAAAACCATTGTTTCATATGTTTTGTTTGGGTTTTTTTTTTTTTTTTTTCCAGATGGAAACATAAATTGATTCAACTTTATCTTGGTCAGAAGCACAAGTCTTTTTTTTTTCTTAATTAGTGCTCTGGTATAAAACAATGTGATAGTATTAAAAACAATAAATTTTGATGAGTATTCATGTCAAAAATATTCATCACCTGTTTTTGAGAGCATGTGTGATTTACAGCTGTTTTTATCATTTCTCATTTAAATATATTCGTGTATGTGAATGTACAAAGTCTGAAAGATTATACAAAAATGTTAGATCATTATATTAGCGGTATTGTTACTGCACAAAATTGGGATTCTCTGCCTGATGTGCATAAACAAGCCAAGTAATTACGGCATCAGCCTTTGGGAGAAGAGATCAGCTTTATTCTGCAAGATCGATCTACAAGGAGAACAGGGGGCATGTGCCCTCAGATTTGTCTCCCAGATTGAGGATTTGGGGCAAAATTTAAGAGGCTAAGGAGAACAGGCTGGCACGCAGAAATGCTGGTGGCACAGGTTTTGATTGGTGGACTTAAGCATTTATGGTAAGGTTTAAAACGTTTATGTGAGGGTTCTAAACATTTATGATGAGGTTCTAAACTTTTGTGATAGGATTCTAACCATTTTTGATGAGGTGTGGAAGGAATTTTAACACCGGATCTTCCTGAATGAGGGACCCCTCGCTTCTAAGAGTCCAACTTTCAAGTTCTGGTCACGTCCCGGTCCTTGGGTTCCATGGGAAGAAGGATCTTTGGTTCCGCGGTCATTTCAGGCCATGATTTCTTCTTTTGTGCATGCCCTGGCTACATGATTTTGCACATTTTCAGAAGGGCAGTTCTTAATCACTCTTTTGATAAGAGATGGGATCAGTTGAACTGGTCCTGGAGGGCCTGCAGTTACAGTATGATTTGAGGTGATTAATTTTATGTATTTGAACATGTATAATAAAGAAGTAAAGTTAAAAACAGAAAACAACATGTACAAACCAATGTAAAGAACTAAAAATTGCTAGTCTTTTATTTCAGCCTGACATGACACTATGTTGGGATAGAAGATACATCTCTAAATCATCAAATTCTTATCCCTTAAAACATTATAGAAATTTTTGTGATGCATCATTCAGATCATTGGAGCCAGGTTCATAAATCTGTCCTAGCCTTCATAATAAAAATGGTATATCCTAAGGAAGAAATACACTATGATTTGGAATTCTGAAGTATCTGGTGAATTCATGTCCAATAGAAGCATTGGGTAAAGGAAGAGAAAGGTATTGGGATGCTGCCTACAGGTTAAGCATTATTTATAATAGTTGATTTGTCTCATGATACAGTTGGATTTAAATTCTTCCTGTTTACAGAGAATTACTATTGTTTTTTTTTTGGTGAGGAAGATCAGCCCTGTGCTAACATCTGCCACTCCTCCTCTTTTTTTGCTGAGGAAGACCGGCCCTGGGCTAACATCCGTGCCCATCTTCTTCCACTTTATATGGGACGCCGCTACAGCATGGCTTGCCACGCGGTGCATCAGTGCGCACTCGGGATCCGAACTGGTGAACCCCGGGCCTCTGCAGTGGAGCACGCGCACTTAACCACTTGCGCTACCGGGCTGGCCCTGAGAATTACTATTTTTAGTGTGTATGTCATGGATCAATCATAAAGTAATTTTTAAAATATATTTAATTTTGGGTAGCAAGGGAAAACTTCCCAAATGCCCAAACAAAGCAAAAGACAAACAATTAATAATAGTGATGATAACATCAACACTAACACCACCTCCAGAGTTCAAACTCTTCTTTTTTTTTTAATTTTTTTTCTTTTCTGGTGAGGAGGATTGGCCCTGAGCTAACATCTGCTGCCAATCTTCCTCTTTTTGCTTGAGGAAGAGTGGCCATGGGCTAACGTCTGTGTCCATCTTCCTCTATTTTTGTATGTGGGACACCCCACAGCATGGCTTGCTGAGCAGTGCATAGGTCCGTGCCTGGGATCTGAACCTGCAAACCCCAAGCCGCCAAAGCCAACCATGGCGATCTTAACCACTGCACCACTGGGCCGGCGCCCAAACTCTTCTTTTTAAAGTGTGGAATTAGCTGAGGTAGTTTGCATGGTTTTTGAAATCTCCGTTACTAGATTTGCAGTTGAAAGAAAATGATGTTAAACTTTAATATTCATGCTTCTCTGAATTTTTGATGCATTATTAATATCCTTTTAAATTATTGTTTCTAGTTCTTTTTCTTCTAAGTGACATTAATGGAGACAAGTCTGTCAGTTACATCCTCTATTTAGGTAGTAATTTGCTTCTTTTATCCTCTTGATAGGCTTTATCCATATGTATCTGTGACCCTAAATCATGGATATACGCAAGAAAGGGACCTGAAGACTTGTTGTTTAAGTTTCCTACAAAAATTATTAGGCCTCTGTGATTAAAGCCGCATAATCCAGTAGTATGCCTGGGAGAAAGAAAAAAAAAAATATTTAAGATACGGGATGAAGATAGGAAGGAGAACTCTGAGATTCTGTATTTTGTCTTTTCATTTACTTAGAAAAATTAGTTTTGGGGTGTGTGTGTGTGTGTGTGTGTATGTATGCAAATTAGAAGACGGTATTGGGACTCTTGCCTGCAGATTAAGCGATAGTTATATGCTTATTTGCAGTATTTTGGAGGTAGGAGGAGAAGGGCCATCATAACACTGCATAATAACAGATTTGGTACAGTTTATGCATAAAGATGCTACTTTTTAAGAAAGATCATTTACTACCAAAACTTTTAGAATTGTTCAAAGGCAGGACTGTGAAATTGTTGATGACAGATGTCATTGAGATCTGGAAGTAGATAGCATTTAATATTACATGTAAAACCATAGACACTTAGTAAACATGATTGATACAGAATACCAAAATAGTAAATCAAGCCATTATTTCTAATTTCATTTAGTATGCTATGTATATAAAATTTCTAAATGCTGGTGCAAAATGATGCTATATTTTCCCTGGCATTATAGTCTTCTAAGCACTTGTTAAAATTCTGAGTATACTATTAGTGTTTGATATTCTGAAATGTTGAGCTTGTGACCTTGAGTGACTGATAATCCAATAGATAGCATCTGTATGTTATTTGTCTAAGTACTAGACCGTATTATTTTACTTTTCTAGCCCGTATAAGGTAACAGTAGAGTTTACAAATTTTAAACAGTCACTAATGTGTATGGGGGTTATGATGTCTATGAAAATTTTGATATGGTTTGATTTGAGTCCATTTTCTTTTTGATCCCATATTCTCCACATTAGAAGAATATAAAATTGTACATAAGAAATTAGAATAATGATCTTACCTGAAGAATTTTAGCCTTTTTTTCTTTTGTATCCCAATATGTTGAACTAGAGTTTTGGAATACATTATGTAATAATAGTTTATAGCTTAAAAAAAAAACACCTGCTTTGCTGAAGAAATTGTTTCCTGTGGCATTTAAGTGAAAAACAGAAAGCTGGTACTGGAAAGAATTATGAAACCTGGAATAGTTTTTTCAGTTTCCTTTGGTTCTACTTTGGGTAAAATCCTACCTGCCTCTAAAACGATAAGAATTCAGTATTAATGTCAAGTAGTTAGGGCAAAACTTTTTCCACTTTTTTCTGTCATGCTTGAAAATGTTTGGTTAGAATCAGCTAAATATAGTATTTTCAATATTTATATAAATGTAAAATGGTTGCTTGAGCTTCATAAGTCACAGAGATGGGACATGATCATATAATGGCACTGTTTGTTTTAATACAATTTATATTTTAAAAATACTTTGTTAACTTAGAAAAATAAACTAGCCGATGTTCAAATTTTGGAAATTGAAGGTTTGCTCTGTGTTTCTTCTGTGTCTCAGGGTATCTTTTGTAGTAAATCAGAGGCCAATTAATTGATTTTGAAGTATATAAATACATTATTCTGAAGTTATACTACATAAACTTTGAGAAGAGTCAAGAATTTCATCATGCTATTACTATTTGGTGACAGTGTTACTTTAAAAACTGAGAAAAATTATTAGCCATATTATTGCGGAGTTCAAAAAGTTCTGTATATTTTGCAAAATGATCTATTATTGAAGAATACAATTATTTTAGAATATTAGTGTCTGCAATATAGTATGAACTATTGATTTCATACCTATGAGATATTTTAAAATCTGTAAAATTACATACCTATGAGATATTTTAAAATCTATAAAAACCCATTTTTGTGGGTTACATTAAAGATGGGTTATATTAAAACAGTCATTTTTTAATTTACATAATTAAACTATAGCTCTTCAAAAGAGATTTCTTAAGAGTGAAATGTTTTTAAAGTAATAATATATAAAATTAAAATTCAAGGTTACAATCATAGCGTTACCCTTTAATTCATGATAAATAAAATTTATCTTTCAGACGGCAAATGGCTACATCTTGTTTTTTCATATTATATCTACAAGAGGGGACAAGTACCTTTATGAACCAGTGTATCCCAAGTAAGTTTGTTGTCTTTCATTCTTTTAATATTTGATGTGCTTACTTTATATTCATAAAAATATTACAGTTTTGGGTTGTCTGAAGTGATTAAAATAAAGCTAAGCCAGCGTTTCCAAAATAGTGTTTCAAAAATTACCCGGTCTTTGAACTATCATTACTTGAGTAAAGAATTCTATAGTTAAGTAAGTCTAGGAATCTTGGATGAATGTACTGTATCCCTTCTTGGACATTCAGAATTACTATTAATATACTCCAGGTCTCGCATTCTCCACTCCTCATTGGGGAGGAGCTACAAGATCATGAGGGGAAGAGGTGAAATGTCAGTAAGCTACAGGCACTTTTTTCTGTATATTTCTGTATATGCACCGAAAAAATATGTACCCCAAACAGTGTTTACCTCTTAGTTAGAATTTGAGGGAACATGGACTTTTGATGTTTAAGTTGTTCTGTGTATTTTGCATCATTTTTTTTCCTTATTTATTTTGTCTTTTGAAATAAAAGAACCTCTTATTGAAAGAACTTTTGAAATAAAAGAACATATAATTTTAGAGCAGGACATCTTTAAAAAAGATCAAGCCATTAAAGCTGAATGAAAATATAAAAGAATATTTATCGCATTTCTAGATGTTAAAAGACAGCCAAAGTTTAGTAAGTATATAGGATATTTCATACCTATGAGATTTCATTATATGAAAATAGATTTCATTATATGAAAGTTTAAATTTCTGAAAATTCACAGGAAAAAAACAACATAAAAAGAACAAGTAACTAAGGAAAAATTTTGCAGTAAATAAAAGCAAGGCTTACTATTTTTATATAAAGGAGTCATATAAATTGCTAAGAAACAAAGATTTCAAAAGATAAATAGGTAAAAGAAATCTGATAAGAAGAAATATGATAACAAACACAAAAGAAACTTGTGTTAGTAACTCAAACTAAACAAAAGATTAAATACAACAAAATTTTTTAAAAACCTACACATTTTAATATATCAAAAGTTTTTTTTTTAATTATTACTCAGTGCTAGTGGAGAAATAGTAAAATGTGTTCTTGTATGCTTCTAATAGTAGATATACACAAAAGTGTGATAATAGAGAAGTGGTTTACATATTCACTGTGGTACATTCTTCTCCTCAAATAATATGCAGTCATTAAATATAATGTCTCAGAAAATTTATATATTTGAGAACCTGATCATATTATAATGCCAAGTGAAGAAACAAGTCATACTAAACTGTGTATGTATCCACAACTTTATGAAACAAACAACAAAAATCATCAAAAGAAAAAAAGTTAGAACAATGTAATATGTATATTTATCCTATAATTGCTCCAGAATGGTAAAACTGTAGTGATTTTTCAACTTCTTTCAGCTCTTGAATTTTTCAAAATTTTTGATATACATACATTGTATTTAATGTGGTAAGAAAAAAAATCAATGTATTTGAAAAATCTAAAACAAAATAAAAAGAAAGCCACCATTTAAAAAAATTGCATTATGAAAATTGTTTAACCCTTGTTAATATTCTGAGAATACCCTTTGGGAAAGGCTAATAATGTAGGCCATGTAGAACGCAGGTCAGATCCCTTTATCATAAATCTTAAGGAACTATCTGGATTTTCTTGATGTTATAGCCACTTGTTTTTGTAATAAATACGGTATTAACTGAGATGTTAGTAGAGTTCTGGAAATCTTTTGTAAAGTACAGAAATTCTTCAGATGATGGAATTTAACATAATATGATTATTTTTCAATAAAAATCTTTAATGCAAAAACCCTTTTGGCATATAAATTGTACTGTTTAAAATGGTATAGCCATTGTGATAAGAAGTTGATGTGTTTAGAAATTTTAAATTCAGTTTTGTGGGTAATTTAGAGCTTATTATTTTTTTCATTCCAAGTGATAATTTTGTGAGTCTTTTGAAGAACTGTTATAATCTGTGTCTACAATTTCATATACTTGTGCATTGTGAACTGCTGCATCTAAACCCATGATTTAGACATGCTCCTGTAAGTAAAGAGCAATAATCAGAATCACCTGAACTTGATTTGATTAATTTATACTATTATAGATGGGCAGGATAGGGAAATAGGATCACTTGAAATGGTGAAAAATACTATTTATTTCAGCTCAGTAACGTGATTTACATGTGCTCACAGTGTTTGGGAGTAGTGTTTTGAGACTCACTTCTTATGTTCCAGAGAAGTTTTAAAAAGAGTTTCTTACCTTCTGATTCTAAGTCTCCAGGGGACACCACTTAACTAAGTAGTAGTCCTGACAGTACATGAGCTTTGGTGTGTTTGACTGTATATGTTAGGCTACAGAACTAAATAAAGAGCATTATTGTTTTTTTTAATTTGGTCATTCTTCCACTATATTGAAGATTTTGGGTTTCAATATGTGGCTCAATAAAATGCATATTGCCTTAGAGCAGCATGAATAGTGGTTAAAGGGTTAGGCTTTGGCATCATATAGACCTGGAATTGAATGTCAGCTCTGCTGCTTTTCAGCTGTATGACTTCTGTCAAGTTATTTGATACCCATAAAACCTCAGTTTCTTCATCTGTAGAATGAGATAACAATAGTAATTATTTCATAGGATTAATGAGATCATGCATATTAAATGTTTAGATAAGTGCCTAGTTCGTGGGAAGATTAATAAAGGACAGCTGCTATTGCCATTAATGTATTTTTTCCTTCACCAAATTTTTACTTCATTTCTGTTAAGTGATTTTATATATTATATATAAATATATATTATGTATTAAGTGATTTTTAATTTTTTTATATTTAACTTGATAATGTACTTCTTTCCCAGAGTTTAACTTCTAGTAACTGCTACATAGAATCAAACAAAATCTCTTATATGGAAATAGTTTTACAGAGCAGGTTAGAGTCAGCCTGTTGTGTATTTCTGTGCTAGACTACTTTCTAGTTGGATTACTTAGTCTAGTAAGTTTCTTAGTTTTTCTGTAGAACCTATTTGTAAAATAGGAATAAAAATATTTTCTTCTAGGGGGCTGGTCCGGTGGTGTAGTGGTTAAGTTTGTGTGCTCTGCTTCAGCAGCCTGGGCTTCACAGGTTCAGATCCTGGGCACCCACCTATGCGCTGTTCATCGAGCCATGCTGTGGCAGCGTCCCACATACAAAGTAGAGGAAGATTGGCACAGATGTTAGCTCAGGGACAATCTTCCTCAAGCAAAAAGAGGAAGACTGGCAACAGATGTCAGCTCAGGGCCATTCTTCCTCAAAAAAAAAAAAAAATATTTTCTTCTTCAATTGTTTGGAGGATTGTATGTGTTCAAGTTTTTAAAACCTGGAAAATAGTGGTTCATATAAGGGTTCAAGGAGAGTTTAAAAAAATGTTTAATTTTGACATCTGTGCCGTTGTAAACACTTTTGCAGTTCAAGACACTGTTCTAGGCACTCTTCAAACTCATTTAATCCCTGTAGCAACCCTGTGAGATAATTAAGTACAATTACTATACAAGCTGCAGCACAGAGAGGCCAAGTAACTCACGCATGGTCACACACTAGAAAGTGGCACAGCCAGGATTCAGACATGAGTGCTGTAGCTTCAAAATGTGCTCTTAACCACCAATACTGTACTGCCTCAACCCTATTTATACCCATCTAGCCATCTACCACCTTGGGATTTATTTGCGGAGTAGGGAATTAAAAACAAAAAGGAGAAATGATCTGGAGTGGTTTATAATAGTCCTGAAGAACAGAGGCATTATTGAGGCCAGTAGTTGTCCTCTTCTCGATTATAGAAACACTATTGTCTCATGTTTCTGTTCTCTAAATCTTGTGATTTCATCACATGAGTTTTCCTAGAGTGTCTCAACTTTCCTGTATTATGTGACAGCATCCTAACCTCAGACTGCATATCATTTTTCGTTATGCTTCATCTTAGAACAGGTCAAATGCCCTTATAATCTTTTATAGCTTCCTATACAGTGTTGTTTCCAGCATCCTTCCTGTTGATTTGGGGAGTCAGTCTTCAACAATGATGGCACTCTTTAATAAATGACTCTTGCAGCCTCAAAAGTCATTTATTCTTTGATTAATGAATTTTTACTTCTTTCATCTCTTGTCTCTTTATAAATTCCATTATATATTAAAATATCTCTTCATATTAGTTACACAGACCAGTGGACAAACTTGTCCACTGAAGGTCGTCTTGGCTTTTTCTTTCATGTCTTGGAACTTGCAGTGAAACTAATGAAGGAAACTTGGCCAGGGATAAATCAGATATAGTTTGTGTTTAGCTTTAGAATGTGTTCATGTGTTTATGGTTTAGTAGATCTTGAAAACTGAAAGTCATATTTAATTTTATCATAATGAAAGTAATTTCAGCAAGTGTGTCATCATAATGTATACTTTATTGAGAGCAGAGATTATTTTTTCCCTTATTCTTTCTATTTTTCTACTCGTACTGTTAACCTCTTTTTTGTCAGAGACCAGCTTTATTGAGGCCAAAGTTCTTAAAATATATATATATATAATTACTGAAACTCTCAGTGCATTTAATTATCAAATATTAAAGATATAGATATTTTCTTCACTGAAAAATAATCACTCCAAAGCAACTGTCAAAACCCAAACCTCCCACTCCTCTGCCAACAACCCCAACGTGTTTCATTAGATTGTGAGACTTCTTACTAGCTGACTGTTCATGAGTTAGTGGTAAGAAGGAAGCAAGAAGAGAATAACTCATTGAGGTTAGCAATTTCTAACCTCAACACAACTTAACGCTTTCAAACATCGTACTTCTTTGCAGGAGAAACCTGCAAGGAAGGGAACAGAAACATTTAAGGAATAGAAACAATTAGTAAATTACATCAAATTTAGAGGAGAAAAGAGGTCTGAATTAGTTACAGATGTGTAAGTTTCCCTCAACATTTGTTTTTTTTCTTTTTGCTAATATATTGTATTGAGTTTTAGTTTTCTGGAGAATAAACTTTAACTGTCTTTTTCCACTTAAGGTTCTATAGATTTAGAAAGTTATTTCTAATGATATACCTTGTTTTAAGTTCACTTTATGAACTTGACAAAGTATGTTAGTTATCCTAACATTTTTATTTCCTTTAGATCTTCTCCAAACATCACAAGTGTAGTTTGATTTCAACAAGTATATATTCTATAAATGTACATGTATAACCTTTAGCTATTGAACTTTGTATCATTTATGTGTCCATTAGCTTATATCATAGTTGTATGATCACTTCTAATAAAATTGATAGCGATATTATTGTATAAATTCTGGGCAGTGAAAACTGTTCCCCTGTTGACCACACTTCTGAGACTGGCACATGACTCCAGAAAATGATAGAAGCGTTACAAGATCTGCCCAGTTCAGAGAGCCCTACACATTGTTCTTATCAGACTGAAGGCTGTCTGAATGTATAATAATGTAAAGAGAAAGCTTTTTTTTTTTTTTTTTTTTTAATATAAAAGGGCTGGTCGTAAAGGTACTACCTCTTTCAGAAAACTCTTCTGAAAAATTGTTTTCATCCATCCGTCTGTCCATTTAAGTATTTAATTTTATCAGGCTCCAGGACTGTTGTAGATACTGGGGATGCAGCAGTGGAGAAAAGAAAAAAAAAACTCATAGAGTTTATATTCTTCTAGTAGATGGTGATAAGTAAGTAAAATACATTACAAATTAGGTGATACATTCTATGGAGAAAAATAAAGCAGGGAAAGGGAATAGGGAGTGGGGACACCACTTGAAATAGAGTGGTCAGGGTCTTCACTGAGAAGATGACATTTAAAAAGATCTCAGAGATGAGGAAACAAAACATACTCAGGGGAAGAGCATTCTGGATTGGTGAGATTTAGCAAGTAAGAAAGTTATTAAGAAGATAGTATTGTGAATAAACTTTAGGTCCTGTCTAATAACTTAACAGTTAAAAAGTCAGAAGGGAGAAATTTTTTATTAAATGTAAAAATGAAAACTTACATTCTGATTTTTAAGTAACTTAATCCTGGGAAAGCCTATAGGTAATTCTCTTGTTTTGTAAATGGCACTACCATTTACTTGAGTTGACTTGCTCTTCCTGCTACAGGGCTAGTCTAGTGGTTAAGATTCAGCACTCTCACTGCTGTGCCCTTCGTTCATTTCTGGTCAGGGAAACACACCACTGGTGTGTCAGTTGTCATGCTGTGGTGGCTGAGTGTTGCTGTGATGCTGAAAGCCATGCCACTGGTATTTCAAATGCCCAGCAGGGTCACCCATGGTGGACAGGTTTCAGCAGAGCTTCCAGACTAGACAGATTGGGAAGAAGGACCTGGCCACCCACTTCTGAAAGTATTGGCCATGAAAACCTTATGAACAGCAGCAGAGCATTGTCTGATAGAGCACCAGAAGGTGAGAGGGTGGGGCAAAAAGACTGGACAGGGTTCCGTTCTGCTGTACACAGGGTCACTAGGATTCGGAATCAACTCAACAGCACTGACAACCACCACCAGCTTAATAACTCCAATAGCCAGTCTGTATCAAGTACAGTATATTCTACCTTCTATATGTTCTATGTATTCTACCTTATGTGTATCCCTCATGTCTTTTCCTAATTTCCTAGCAACACTACTTTAGTTTGAGTTTTGTCACTTTTCTCCTGGATTATTGTAATATCTTCTTAATCCATGTTTTACAATTTTACCCTAAATAAATTTTCTAACATAAACTTTACTTGCCACTTCCCTACATAAAATTTTTCAGGGACTTTCCTTAGCTTTCAGGATTACTCATGTTGCTTACTTTTTTGAGTTTTTTTTTACTCATCTGAAAAATGGAGTTAATGCCATTTACTTCATAAAGATCATTAGGTTTAAATCAACACCTTAAATTTTTAACATATGGTACCTAAAATAATGCTTTGGTGTTCACTAGGGTTTTGTTCTGAGTTCTTTTCTGTTCTACATGTTCTTCCTGGCTTTAATTATTCGTTAGATGTGGATGAAGTCCAGATCTGTTTCTTTAATGTAGTACCGCTTTCTTGAGCTTCAGGCCTACCTTTCCAGGATAAATCCATTTAGATGTCCCTGTGGGCAGCCTCAAATTCATCATGTCTAAACCTAGTTCATATCCTCCCTACCAAGCCAAACATGCTATTGCTTTTCTAAAATTTATTGCAGTTACCATGATCTTTTATACAGTTCTGTGATGTTGAAAACCTTGTAATCTTTATTTCTGCACTTCTCATATTTTTTTGGTAATCAAGTTGTATTGATTGATTACAACCCTCCAGTGTCTCTAGAATTTGCCTATCTCTATTTTACTCTCACTTGTCTTTTTAGGGGCTTTCATGGCCTCTCCTTGCCTATCGAAAAGCTTATTTACTAACTCATTCTCTTCCTCTAGTCTCTTTCTCCTGAAATCCATCCTTTGCATTGATAACCAGATTTATTTTTCAAAACAGAGACTTGATGATGTGATTCCTGTCTCAAACTTTTTTTTAAAGTCTGGGTTAGTGTTTTTTTTTTTTGTAAGAAAGAGTCGCCCTGAGCTAACATCTGTTGCCAATCTTTCTCTTTTTTTCCCTCCCCAAAGCCCCAGTGCATGGTTGTATATATCTAGTTGTAAGTCCTTCTAGTTCTTCTATATGAGCTGCTACCACAGCGTGGCAACTGACAGACAAGTGGTGTGGTTCCATGAGCAGGAAATGAACCTGGGCCACTGAAACGGTGAGAGCACCAAACTTTAACCACTTTAACTTTAGGCCATCAGGACTGGCTCTAAGTTTGGGTTAGTTTTATTCTAAGTCATTTCAACACCTGTATCTAAAGATACAAAAACACTAACATTATGCATCAGTACTTTCTGGAGTAACATTATTTTAGAAATATCCTATCAGTAAACTTTTTTTTATTTCCATTTTTTTTGTGGTGGTAAAATACACATAACATTTATCATTGTAACCATTTTTAAGTGTACAGTTATGCTTCATATAAGTGGGATCATACAGTATTTATCTTTTTGTGACTGGCTTATTTCACTTAGCATAATGTCCTCAAGGTTCACCCATTTTTTAGCGTATGTCAAAATTTCCTTCCTTTTTAATGCTGAATAATATCCATTGTATGTATATACCACATTTTGCTTATCCATTCATTTGTTGACGGACACTTGGGTTGCTTCCACATTTTTATCTGTTGTGAATAATGCTGCTATGAACATGGGCGTTCAGATATCTCTTTGAGGCCCTGATTTCAGTTCCTCTCTTTATATACCCTAGAGTGGAATAGCTGTATCATACGGTAATTCTAATTTTAATTTTTTAAGGAACTGGCATACTGTTTTCCTCAAGAGCTGTACCATTTCACATTCCCAGCAACAGTGTACAAGGGTTCTGATTTCTCCACATCTTTGCCAACATTTGATATTTTCGTTATTTTTTTCATAGTAGCCATCCTAGTATGAGGTGGTATCTCATTTTAGTTTTGATTTGCATTTTCCTAATGATTAGTGATGTTGAGTATCCTCTCATGTGCCTATTGGCCATTTGTACATCTTTGGAGAAATGTCTGTTTGCCATTTTTGAATCAAGTTGTTTTGCTTTTTTGTTGTTGAGTTTTAGGAGTTCTCTCTGTATTCTGGATATTCATCCCTTATCTCATAAATTTTTGTTGCTCTCCAGTCCCCACAAAATAAAGTCCAAGAGCTCTGGCCTAGCATTTAGAAGCTCATTTTCCCCTATCTCTAGCACGTTAAACCAACAATTCCTATGTAATTTAATTCCTCTTTTCATTTGCAGTTTGCTTTACTTGGTATGCTTCCCTCACTATCTTTTTTATGTAAGAAAGCTCTCTGACTTAGTTTTCAAGCTCAAGTCAAACACTTTATCTATAAAGCTTTTGGCCTCAACTCTCCTATCCTCTCTTGTGCCCAAGAAATAGCTGATTCCTCATATACAATCCCATAGCACTTTTAAAAAATTTACACTGGTAATCTATGAATACATTCTTATAAAAACAAACAAACAATTAGACATATATAAAGAGTAAAAAGTGAAATTGTGAACTTTGTCTGCTTTTTAAGATTCCAATCCAATTTCAGTCTCCAGTTAGCTTTATAACTCTTGGGCAAATAAATACCCAGGAGTAGAATTGCTGGGTCGTATCACATTTCTAGTGATTTTATATTGGATGGTGGACATTGTATTACACAGTTGAGTGTCTTTTATTCTTTTCATTTAAAGAATATTGAGGTTTGTTTTGGGTGGCAGTCGGGTGGAGATCTTCCTGATCCTTTTAAAGCTTGTTTGTATTGTTTTTAGGGTGTGTTCTAGGCTAGCATAGCCCTTCTGAGCTCTCTACTGAATGTCCTGGGTCTTTAATGAGGTCTCTTCGCTCTGGCTGGTCAGAACTGGAATGTCTCCCAGCCCTTTATGAGCTATGCAGCCTAAAACCCTAGTAGTTATTCTTAGGCTGGCCTTGTGGTGTTTCACCATATATATGCATAGCTTAGTATTCAGCAAGACTCATGGGGAACCCCTGCAGGTTTCTAGAGCTGTTTTTCTATATCTCCTACCTCTCTAGTACTCTGTTCCACAAACAGCTGCTTCTGCTTCCCTGAACTTTAGTCTTTTTCTCCTCAGTGAGACTGCTCTACTCCACTTGAGTTCTTCTACCCTGGTAGTCTGGAAAATGACTTCTACCAGAAAACCTTGTTTGTTTCCCTTCACTCAAGATCATAGTCCTACGCTGCCTGTTATCCAGTGTCTGAATATGGTTGTTTCATGTATTTTGTTGAATTTTTTTGTTGTTTCTGGAGAGTTAGTTAAGTACCAGTTACTCTATTAGTATGGTAATAGAGTGACCACCTATGTGCCTGTCAGTCAGTGTGAACAGTTTTCAGTCTTTTTTCCACTGGTGTATGTTTTAGCACATCCAAGATATCATTTTGTTTCATCCAGAAATACTTTCATTACTGATATTCTAGTAAACAATTGTATTGAATGCAAATGATGAATTATGAGGTATGGAGTTTGAAGAAAGAAACCGTTCTGAGTCTTTCCAGAACTGTGGTTGGAGAACCAAAGCCTCTTGGTCCCAGAATTCACCTAGCACTACCAGGACTCCCTAGATCAAGCCCAGCACATTCCAGAATCATTTTAAAATTTGAAAATCTGAGTTGTAAGAGAGTAGATCTTAGAAGTTCTCATCACAAGGAAAAGAAATTGTAACTATGTGAGGTGGTGAATGTTAACTGATCTTATTGTGGTAATCATTTTACAATATATACATATACCAAATCATTATGTTGTGTATCTTAAACTTACATAGCAATTCTGTGTCATTTTACCTCAGTAAAACTGGGAGAAAAAAGATTTGAAAATCTGGAATGAAATTCTTCTTCATTATCATCCTCAAACACTTATGTATATCTACTATAATTTGTAAGACACTGGCTATCCTGGTGCTGAAAAGGTATAAGATGCTAATGCAGAGAGAAGTATTTTAAGTTAATGATGTAATCTATGCAGAAATAGAAATATAATGGTGTACACCTGAAGTTTTTACAATGTTATAAACCAATGTTACTGCAATAAACAAAAAATTAAAAAAAATAATAAAAAAATAAAAAAAATAAAGTTAATGGCAGTATAAAGTGGCAAATGCCAAGTGAGTGAATGTCTCCAAAAGTGGTAGTAGCATTTCAGGAGAAAGTGCTAAGTTGTCAGGGGAAATTTTGTAGATAAGTAGATTTGAGCTATACTTGGAAGGAAAAATAGACCTTAGGTAAGTTATGTTGCTAGGAAAAACACTGTATAATTAGCTGTACTCTTGAAGTTTCTGTCCGTCTTCCCTCTCCTCCAGTCCATCAGGTTATCTGCCGCATTGCTGCCGCAGTATTATTTTCTTTAGCTGGCACTTAAAGTATCTGAGATCTCCTGGACAATAGACTTTGTTGACATCAATACCTGTTGAGTTTAATTTCATAGTGACAGTTTTCTGTATCACCTTGTTTAGCCCTCCAAAGCATACTTGACATACATTAAAGGCAAATTTTTTTCTTTTAAGAGTTCTCAATAATTTTTATGATACGTTTTTGAGTAATGTAGTTTGATGTTTTATTTTTGTCAGTTTGATGGGAAAGTACTCCCTCTTCAAGGCTATGGGAAGTTAACTAGTCAACTAGTTAACTAGTTAGTTAGTTAGGTAGTTAACTACCTAACTAGTAGGTCAACTAGTAGTTGACCTACACCATGGAAGAATTTCGTTTTTCATTGCCCTTTGGGGACCACTTGTTGACATGAATGCCTTGCATTCATTAGAATGGAAAACTAGGAAACTTTACTTTTAATGCATGAAGAATACATTACTAAAGCAAAACTTCTCAAATTAGCTTAATTTCATTTTTCCTGCTTTCTTATGATATTGGACTGATATTACCTACTCGAATAAATGTACAGCAGTTTACAGATGTGGAGGAGAGAGTGGCATTTGAAATTAGAGACACCTCCGTTCCAATCCAGGTTCTACTTTTTACTGGCAATGACTTTGGAAAAGCCACTTTTTGAGTTACTTTTTATGCTTTTGTGTATCTATAAAAGGAGAAAAATGAGTTAGTAGATTCTTAATAGTTTGCAGTTGTTATTGTGGTCTAGGTTGCTTTTTGAGTTATTAAACGTCATCTGCCTCCACTGGTTATTTAAGACAGTCTATATATGTTCAGAAGAGAAAGGAATTCAAGTTAACTAAGTATGTGGATTCTCTTATAATAGTTTTAATTCTCTAAGATCAGTAGTAATGTCCTCACTTTCATTTCTGATTTTAGTAAGTTGACTCTTCTCTCTTTTTTTCTTAGGTTTTTCAATTTTATTGATGTTTTCAAAGAACTTTGCTTTAGCTGATTTTCTGTATTGGTTTTCTGTTCTCTGTGTTGTTTGTATCCACTCCAATCTTTAATCCCTTCCGACTTCCTTCTGCTAGTTTTGAGTTTAGTTTGCTTTTCTTTTTCTAAATCCTTAAGGTGTAAAGTTAGGTTATAGGTTTGAAATATCTCTTCTTTTTTAATGTAAGCATGTTAGCTATAAATTTTCCTCTGAGCACTGCATTCACTGCATCCCACACACAACGTGTGTTTTCGTTTTCATTAGTCTCAAATTTCCCTTTTGGTTTTTTTTGACCTTTTGGTTGTTTACGAGATGTTGTTTAATTTCCACATATTTTTGGATTTTCTGGTTTTTCTTCTTTTATTGTTGTCTAGTTTCATTCCATTGTAGTCAGAGAAGACACTTCTTATGATTTCAATCTTTTAAAATTTATTAAGACATTTTTGTGGTCCAACATATGTTCTGTCCTAGAGAATGTTCCATGTACATTTGAGAAAGAATGTGTATTCTCTTGTTGGATGGAATATTCAGTATATGTGTTAGATCTAAGGGACTTACAGTGTTGTTCAGATTCTTGATTTCCTTACTGATCTTCTGTCTAGTTGTTCTATCCATTATTGAAAGTGGGATATTGAAATTTCCAACCATTATGGTAGAACTGTCTATTTTTCCCTTTTGTTCTTTCAGTATTTCTGAAACATCTGAACATCTTTGTATGTTTTGGAGCTCTGTTGTTACATGAGTATCTGTTTATAATTTTGATATCTTTTTGTTGGATTGACCCTTTTATCGATAGATAATATCCTTCTAACTCTTGTAACAATTTTTTATTTAAAAGATTTTGCCAGGTAATACTATAACCACCCAGTTTTTTCTTAGTTACTATTTGTGTGGAGTATCTTTTTCCATCCTGTCACTTTCAACCTATTTGTGTCTTTCAAAGTAAAGTGAGTCTCTTTTAGAAGACTTGGAAGTGGAATCGTGTGTTCTTTTAAACCATTCTGACAACGTCTGCCTTTTACTTAGAGTGTTTGATCCATTTACATTTAAAATAATTACTGATAAGAAAGGACTTCTGTCATTTTGCTATTTGTTTTCTAATGTGTCATATCATTTTTGTTCCTCAGTTCCTCTGTTACTGCCTTGTTTCGTGTTTAACTAATTTTTTGCAGTGTACCGTTTTTAATCCCTTCTCATTTCTTCTTCTATGTTTTAGCTGTTAGTGGTTACCTTGGGGATTACTGTTAACATCTTATGCTTAAAACAACCTAGATTGAATTAATAATGACTTAGCTTCAATAGCATACTAAAACTATGCTCTTGTACATCTCCATCCCTCCCCTTTTATGTTCTTGTTGTCACAAATTACATCTTTATACATTGTATGCCAATATCATAGATATATAATTATTGTTTCATGCGTTAGTCTTTTAAATCATATAGTTAAAAAGATTTTCTGAACCAAAAATACAATACTGCTGGCTTTATTTTTACCTATGTAGTTACCTTTACCAGTGTTCTTTGCTTTTTCATATGGCTTTGGATTACTGTCTAGTGTCCTTTCATTTCGACCTGAAGGACTCTTTTTAGTGTTTCTTGTAGTTCAGGTCTACTTGTGCCAAAATCCCTCAACTTTTGTTTATCTAGAAATCTTTTAATTTCTCCTTTATTTTTGAAGGATACTTTTTCTGGATATAGAATTCTTGATTGCCCTTTTTTTCCTTTCAGCACTTGAAATATTGCATCGCACTGCTCTTCGCCTCCATGATTTCTTTTTTTTTTTTTTTTTTTTTTGTGAGGATGATCAGCCCTGAGCTAACATCTATGCTAATCCTCCTCTTTTTTGCTGGGGAGGACCGGCTCTGAGCTAACATCTATTGCCAATCCTCCTCCTCCTTTTTTTTCCCCAAAGCCCCAGTAGATAGTTGTATGTCCTAGTTGCACATCCTTCTAGTTGGCTGTATGTGGGACGCGGCCTCAGCATGGCCGGAGAAGCGGTGCATCAGTGCGTGCCCGGGATCCAAATCCGGGCCACCAGTAGTGGTGCGCACACACTTAACCACTAAGCCACGGGGCCGGCCCACCTCCATGGTTTCTGATGAGAAATTGGCTGCTAATCTTATTGAGGATCCCTTCTATATGATGAGTCACTTATCTTGCTACTTTCAAGATTTTCTCTTTGTCTTTCAGTAGTTTGAATACACCGTATCTTGTTGTGGATCTTTTTAAATTTATCCTCTTTGGAGTTTACTAAGCTTCTTGAATGGTTAGATTCATGTCGTTATCAGATTTGGGACATTTTCAACCATTATTTCTTCAAATATTGTTCCTGCTCCTTTCTCTTGCCTTTCCTTTGGAATTTCCATTATACATATGTTGATATGCATGGTGGTATCCCACGAATTTCTTAAGCAGTGTTCATTTTTCTTTTTTTTGTTTTGTTTTGTTTGTTTATTGTGGTAACATTGGTTTATAACATTGTATAAATTTCAGGTGTACATCATCATACTTCTATTTCTGCATGGATTACATCATGTTCTCATGTTCACCACCCAAATACTAATTACAGTCCATCACCACACACATGTGCCTAATTATCCCCTTCACCTTCCTCCCTGCCCCCTTCTGGTAACCACCAATCCAATCTCTGTCTCTATGTGTTTGTTTGTTGTTGTTCTTATCTACTACTTAATGAGTGAGAGCATATGGTGTTTAACCTTCTCCCTCTGACTTCTTTCACTTTGTGTAATAGCCTCGGTGTCCATCCATGTTGTCACAAATGGCTGGATGTCATCATTTCTTATGGCTGAGTAGTATTCCGTTGTGTATATATACCACATCTTCTTTATCCATTCGTCCCTTGATGGGCACTTAGGTTGCTTCCAAGTCTCGGCTATTGTGAGTAACGCTGCAGTGAACACGGGTGCATGTATCTTTACGCGTTGGTGTTTTCACATTCTTTGGATAGATACCCAGCAGTGGAATAGCTGCATCGTATGGTAGTTCTATCCTTCATTTTTTTTTTTTTTTTGTGAGGAGATCAGCCCTGAGCTAACATCCGCCAATTCTCCTCTTTTTTTGCTGAGGAAGACGGCCCTGGGCTAACATCTGTGCCTATCTTCCTCCACTTTATATGGGACACCGCCACAGCATGGCTTACCAAGCAGTGCGTCGGTGCGCGCCCGGGATCCGAACCAGCGAACCCCGGGCCGCCACAGCGGAGCGCGCGCACTTAACCGCTTGCGCCACCGGGCCGGCCCCTCTATCCTTCATTTTTTGAGGACTCTCCATACCGTTTTCCATAGTGGCTGCACCAGTTTGCACCCCCACCAGCAGTGTATGAGAGTTCCCTTCTCTCCACATCCTCTGCAACACTTGTTGTTTCCTGTCTTATTATGGCTATTCTGATGGGCATGAGGTGATATCTCCTTGTAGTTTTGATTTGCATTTCCCTGATAGTTAATGATGTTGAACATCTTTTCATGTGCATGTTGGCCATCTGTATATCTTCTTTGGAAAAATGTCTGTTCAGGTCGTTAGCCCATTTTGTAATTGGGTTGTTAGTTTTTTTTGTTATTGAGATGCATGAGTTCTTTATATATTTTGGAGATTAACCCCTTATCACATGTATGGTTTGCAAATATCTTGTCCCAGTTGTTAGCTTGTCTTTTCGTTTTGTTGATGGTTTCCTTTGCTGTGTAGAAGCTTTTTAGTTTAAGGTAGTCCCATTTGCTTATTTTTTCTGTTGTTTCTCTTGCCCAGTCAGACATGGTGCTTGAAAATGTTGCTAAGAACAATGTCAAAGAGCATACTGCCTATGCTTTTTTCTAGAAGTTTCATATTTTCAGGTCTTACATTCAAGTCTTTAAGCTATTTTGAGTTAATTTTTGTGTATGGTGTAAGGTAATGGTCTACTTTTATTTTTTTGCATGTGGCTGTCCAGTTTTCCCAGCACCATTTGTTGAAGAGATTTTCCTTTTTCCATTGTATGCTCTTGGCTCCTTTGTCGAAGATGTGTGGGTTTGTTTCTGGGCTTTTGATTCTGTTCCATTGATCTGTGTGTCTGTTTTTGTGCCAGTACCATGCCATTGTGGTTACTATAGCTTTGTAGTATATTTTGAAATCAAGGAGTGTGATACCTCCAGCTTTGTTCTTTTTTCTCAGGGTTCCTTTAGTTTGGGGTCTTTTGTTGTTCCATATAAATTTTAGGATTCTTTGTTCTATTTCTATGTAAAATGTTGGAACTTTGATAGGGATTGCATTGAATCTGTAGATTGCTTTAGGAAGTATGGACATCTTAACTATGTTAATTCTTCCAATCCCAGAGCACAGAATATCTTTCCATTTCTTTGTGTCTTCTATTTCTTTCAGCAGTGTTTTATACCTTTCGGTGTACAGATCTTTCACCTCTTTGGTTAAGTTTATTCCTAGGTATTTTATTCTTTTTGTTGCAATTCTAAATGGGATTGTATTCTTAATTTCTCTTTCTGCTACTTCTTGTTAGCATATAGAAATGCAACTGATTTTTGTATGTTGATTTTGTATCCTGCAATTTTACTGTATGTGTTTATTACTTCTAAAAGATTTTTAGTGGATTCTTTAGGGTTTTCTATATATAAAATCATGTCATCTGAAAATAGCGACAGTTTCACTTCTTCCTTTCCAATTTGGATCCCTTTTATTTCTTTTTCTTGCCTCATTGCTCTGGCTAGGACTTCCAATACTATGTTAAATAGGAGCGGTGAGAGTGGGCATCCTTGTCTGGTTCCTGTTCTTAGAGGGATAGCTTTCAGTTTTTCACTGTTAAGGATATTAGCTGTGGTTTGTCATATATGGCCTTTATTATGTTGAGGTACTTTCCTTCTATACCCATTTTATTCAGAGTTTTTATCATAAATGGATGCTGTATCTTGTCAAATGCTTTCTCTGCATCTATTGAGATGATCATGTAATTTTTATTCTTCATTTTATTAATGTGGTGTATCACGTTGATTGATTTGCAAATGTTGAACCATCCCTGCATACCTGGAATAAATCCCACCTGATCGTGGTGTGTAATCTTTTTAATGTATTGTTGTATGCGATTTGCTAGTATTTTGTTGAGGATTTTTGCATCGATGTTCATCAGTGATATTGGCCTGTAATTTTCTTTTTTTTGTGTTGTCCTTGTCTGGTTTTGGTATCAGGGTAATGTTGGCTTCGTAGAATGAATTAGGGAGCTTCCCCCCCTCCTCAATTTTTGGAAGAGTTTGAGAAGGATAGGTATTAAGTCTTCTTTGAATGTTTGGTAGAATTCAGCAGGGAAGGCGTCTGGTCCTGGACGTTTATTTTTGGGGAGGTTTTTGATTTCCTTACTAGTGGTTGGTCTATTCAAATTCTCTATTTCTTCTTGATCCAGTTTTGGAAGGTTGTATGATTCTAAGAATTTATCCATTTCTTCCAGATTGTCGAATTTGTTGGCGTATAGCTTTTCATAGTATTCTCTTATAATCTTTTGTATTTCTGAGGTGTCTATTGTAATTTCTCCTCTTTCATTTCTGATTTTATTTATTTGAGCCTTCTCTCTTTTTTTCTTGGTGGGTCTAGCTAAAGGTTTGTCAATTTTGTTTATCTTTTCAAAGAACCAGCTCTTGGTTTTATTAATTTTTTCTATTTTTTTTTTCAGTCTCTATTTCATTTTATTTCTGCTCTGATTTTTATTATTTCCCTTCTACTGATTTTGGGCTTTGTTGGTTCTTCTTTTTCCTGTTCTTTTAGCTGCACTGTTAGATTATTTATTTGAGATAGGCCTGTATTGCTATAAACTTCCCTCTTAGAACCGCTTTTGCTGTATCCCATAAATTCTGGCATGTTGTATTTTCATTTGTCTCCAGGTGTATTTTGATTTCTCCTCTGATTTCTTTGTTGACCCAGTCGTTGTTCATTAGCATTTTGTTTGATCTCCACATATTTGTGGTTTTTCTGATTTTCTTCCTATAGTTGATTTCTAGTTTTACACCATTGTGGTCAGAAAAGATGCTTGGTATTATTTCAATCTTCTTCAATTTATGCAGACTTGTTTTGTGGCCTGATATGTGATCAATCCTGGAGAATGTTCCATGTGCAGTTGAAAAGAACATATATGCTTAGCTTTTTGGGTGGAATGTTCTGTATATATCTACTAGGTCCATCTGTTCTAGTGTGTCATTTAAGGCCATTGTTTCCTTATTGATCTTCTGTTTGGGTGATCTATCCGTTCGTGTAAGTGGAGTGTTAAAGTCCCCTACTATTATTGTGTTACTGTCTATTTCTCTTTTTATGTCTGTTAATAATTGCTTTATATATTTAGGTGCTCCTATGTTGGGTGCATATATATTTACAAGTGTTATATTCTCTTGTTGGATTGTGCCCTTGGTCATTATGTAATGCCCTTCTTTGTCTCTTTTTATAGTTTTTGTTTTAAAGTCTATTTTTTCTGATATGAGTATTGCTATCCCAGCTTTCTTTTCATTGCCATTTGCGTGGAGTATCTTTTTCCATCCCTTCACTTTCAGTTTGTGAGTGTCTTTAGGTCTGAAGTGTGTCTCTTGTATGCAGCATATATATGGGTCTTGTTTTTTTATCCAGTCAGTCACCCTATGCCTTTTTTGTGTGTGAGGAATATCAGCCCTGAGCTAACATCCATGCTAACCCTCCTCTTTTTGCTGAGGAAGACCGGCTCTGAGCTAACATCTATTGCCAATCCTCCTCCTTTTTTTTTCCCCCCAAAGCCCCAGTAGATAGTTGTATGTCACAGTTGCACATCCTTCTAGTTGCTGTATGTGGGACGCGGCCTCAGCATGGCCGGAGAAGCGGTGCATCGGTGCGCGCCCGGGATCCGAACCCGGGCCGCCAGTAGCGGAGCGCGCGCACTTAACCACTAAGCCACGGGGCCTGCCCCCACTCTATGCCTTTTAATTGGAGCGTTTGGTCTATTGACGTTTAAAGTAGCTATTGATAAGTATATACTTACTGCCATTTTTTAACTTTTTCCCCCTCGGTGTTTTAGTAGTCCTTCTCTGTTCCTTTCTTCTTCTCTTGTTCTCTTCCCTTGTGGTTTGATGGATTTCTTTAGTATTATGTTTGGTTTCTTTTCTCTTAGGTTTTTTTGTTAGTTTTTTTTTGTATTTATTATAGGTTTCTGGTTTGTGATTACCATGGGGTCCGTATACAGTAACCTGCATATATAGGAATCTATATTGAGTTGATGGTCTCTTTAGTTTGACCTCTGTCTGAAAGCTCTACTCTTTAACTCCCCTCCTCCCACATTTTATGTTTTTGATATCGTATCTAACCTCTTTTTTGTGCATTTGTATCCATTACTCTCTTATGGAAATAGATGTTTCCTATTTGTGGTCTTCTCTTTTCCCCTTAAGTAAGTCCCTTTAGCATTTCTTGTAGTACTGGTTTCTTGGTGACAAACTCCTTTAATTTTTGCTTCTCTGGGAAACTTTTGATCTCTCCTTCCATTTTGAATGATAACCTTGCTGGGTAGAGTATTCTTGGCTGTAGGTTTTTTCCTTTTAGCACTTTAAATATATCGTGCCACTCTCTTCTAGCCTGTAAGGTTTCTGCTGAGAAGTCAGCTGATAGCCTTATGGGATTTCCTTTGTATGTAACTTGTCTTTCTGTTGCGGCTTTTAGGATTCTCTCTTATCTTTAATTCTGGACATTTTAATTACGATGAGTCTTGGTGTGGGCCTCTTTGGGTTTATCTTGTTTGGGCCTCTCTGTGCTTCCTGTACCTGGATGTCTGTTTCCTTCCTTAGGTTAGGAAAGTTTTCATCTGTTATTTCTTCAGATAGATTCTCTGCCCCTTTGTCTCACTCTTCTCCTTCTGGGACACCTATAACACGGATGTTAGTGAGCTTGATGTTGTCCCAGAGGCCACTTAGACTGTCCTCACTCTTTTTAATTCTTTTTCTTTTACCTATTCGGCTTGGGTGATTTCTTCTAGTCTTTCTTCCAGCTCGCAGATCTGTTCTTCTGTATACTCTACTCTGCTTTTGAGTCCCTCTAGTGAATTTTTCATTACCAGTATTGTATTCTTCATTTCTGATTGGTTATTTTTTATATCTTCTATTTCTTTGTTGACATTCTCACTGAGTTCATCCATTTTTCTCTCAAGATCAGTGAGCATCCTTAACACTCTTTGTTTGAACTCTCTGTCAGGTAGGTTGCTCATTTCTCTTTCACTTAGTTCCTTTTCTGGGGTTTTGTCCTGTTCCCTTACTTGGAACGTATTCCTTTGCCTCTTCATTTTGCCTCTTTCCCTGTGCTTGTGTCTATGTATTAGATAGGTCAGCTGCGTCTCCTGCTCTTGCAGAAGTGACCTTATATAAGTGATGCCTTAACAGGTCCGGTAGTGTGCTTCCCTCAGTTGCAAATGTTCCAGGAGTGACCCCTATGTGGGCTACGTGTGTCCTTCTGTTGTGGTGTGGTTGCTCTCCTTGTAGGTGCTCAGGGAGGCTGAGCTATGCCCCTGGCCAGCTGTTGTAATGCTCAGCTGCTTGTAGTTGTTGTGGGCCCTTCAGTCTCTTTATCAGGTGTGGGGAGCCCCAGCACAGTTCGCTGCAAGTTCTAATAGCACATTTGTGTTGCAGTATTTCTTTTAAGTGAGTAGGCCCCCAGCGTGGCAGGTTGTTAGGCTCAGGGGCTTATAATTGCTGTAAACCTCCAGCCTTTAGGTCTCTTGTCATCTCTCTGAGGATTGCAGCTCGGTGGGGCTGGCCTCAGGCACAGGAGCACCCAATTGTTTCAGTCTTTGGAAGGTGGGGCAAACCCCGTATGTGAGTCTTTGAGAGGTACAAGTCTTCTGCATCTGACAAGCCCCGCTGACCACAGGTCCACACACACAGTCAACACAGTCCTGCCCCGTGTGCGTGCCCCGACCTCCTGAAGGGAATTCAGTCTCTCCAAGGCGGGAGCCCCACACACTCCACCGCCGCCCCCCACTCTCCATCTTCTCCTTGGACCCACTCCCCAGTCCGTGGAGAATCCAGGCAGCTCGCTTAGCAGGCCCACAGGTTGCCCAAGGGCTTATTGTTGGGTGGGGCCAGTCTCTATCGTGGGCTGCCTGCCCTTGCTGAGCTGGATTAAACTGGTGCTCTAGTGACTGGGGCAGACCCTGGGCTAGCAGGCCCCAGGGAGAACTCCAGTGCGTCTGCCAGTGTCTGTGTCAGCACGCCCACACCAGGCCACAACAATGGCCGCCACCAATTTCCCAGTCCCTGGAGAGGTCTTACCTCTCACCAAGATGCACTCAGAGCCTATCAGGTGAGTGTCTTTTCACCAAAGCACTGTGCATCTTTCTTTCTGGTGATTTTAGGTTGCTTTCTGAAATGGATGAATTTGTGTGTGGGCCCTTTAAGAGCCAGTTTTAATTTCTTTGTGAACCAGCTTTTCTGGGGGTACTCCCCACTGTTTTAGTAGCAAGCAAAGTCAGATATTATGCCACTCGTCTCAATTGTGCTGAGTCCAAAAAATGCCTTTGGTGGGGGCGCTCCCCGGCTCAGGGCCCCGCTCCTCCAAGGAGGGCTGCATACCTTTGGGCTGCTCCCTGGTGGCCATGAAGTGCTGTGGCTTGTGAAGGTGGCATTTTTTCTCTCCAGAAGGGAATTTCTGCATCTTCCACCTCAATTAGGATTGTCCTTTGTTGCAGGAGTTCCTCTTATCCAGTTTTCAGTTCTCTCTCGGGTGATTTTTCCACCAAGTAGTTGTAAATTGGCTGTGTCCATGGGAGGAGGTGAGTTCAGAGTCTGCCTACGCCGCCATCTTGACTTCTCTCCATTTTTCTTCATTCTTTTTTTTTTTTCTGCTCCTCAGACTATGTAGTTAATAAAATCACTTATAAACAGTAAGCACAAGCTATTAATTCTTTGGGTTTTACTGGACCGCAGTCTAATAACTATCAGTTATGTGATGTAGTGTACTATATAAGTTGGCATAGGCTAAGTCCTGGTGGTAGAAGATAAAAACAGAGCATCGTGTACCAAGTGTTGGCTTTTAAAGCCTCTGCTCAGAAGTGACACAAGTCACTTGCCCTCATCTTTTATAGGCGAAAGTAAGTCATGTGGCAATACCTAATTTTATGTGGGCAGAAAAGCACAATTCTTCTGTGTCCCCAGGAATGAAGAATGTAATATGTGTCAATAGCTTGAATGACAACCAGGTGTGCATACAATGTGATTATACCTGTCTGTCTCTGAGAAGCCTCTGTTACTAAGCAGGAACTATAATTCTCAGTGTGCTTTTGTTATCTCCCTTCAAAAATCCTATGATAGGGCCGGCCCCGTGGCTTGGTGGTTAAGTGCGCGCGCTGCGATGCTGGTGGCCCGGGTTCGGATCCCGGGTGCGCATCGAGGCACCACTTCTCCGTTCATCCTGAGGCCGAGTCCCACGTACAGCAACTAGAAGGATGTGCAGCTACGACATACAACTATCCACTGGGGCTTTGGGGGGAAAAAATAAAATAAATAAAAATCTTTAAAAAAAAAAAAAAATCCTATGATAAAGTTGTCTGAAAAGACATTTCTACTACCCAAGTCCAGGCCCTTGTGCACTCTTTTTAACAGTTTCCTAATTAACCTACAGTGTCTACTCCTTCCCCTACTCTATCCCCAATCCTTTCTTCAGCACTTATTCTAATATTTCTTTGTGCAGACAAAGGTTATTGTTAGTCTCCTTAATTCTCTAATATTTTTCAGTTTCTTAGGACCTGGAATTGAAGCCACAGGCTCATATGTCAACTCTTTTACTTAATAGCTCTGTGACAATGAGCAAAATTCTTAATATTTCTAAGCTTTGGTTTCTTTTCTGGAAAGATGGGGATAATAATGCCTGTCACAAAGAATTATAAACAATCAGTTGAGATAATATGTACAGAACATTTTGTACACTCATATTTAGTAAATGCTCAATTTATTGCTATTTTGCTGACATCTGGTGCTCTTCATAATCTGGCTTTAACTTATCCTTCCAGTCTCATCTTCCATGACTACCTTCCAAAAATCTATTGCTATACTATCAAATTATTGTTGAACTAGAAGTAATAATATTTTTGATCAGAAAGTTAGATTTTTTTATTAAAGTAATTTTTAACTGTCTGCTACATTTTAGTATGTTTGGAAGAAGGGATAGAAACCTTCCTATGAAATTTATCTCTAATTTTATAATAGAAGTCATTGAGAAGTCAGGATTTATGTAAATTTGCTTTTAAATTCTTAGCGTAATATTTTAGCTCTAATAAATGAGAGTATTTATGTAAAGGAAAATAGAAGGTTTCCAGTTTCAAGATGGATAATGAAGTTTCCATTCTGTCTTATGAAAATCACCAACAGAACAAAAAGTTGAAATACTATTTCCATCTTTAATGAAAGCTAGAGGTATCTCTAACCCTTGAGCTAAAAATTGGATGAGAAAGAGTAAATGACTTAGAAAGAATATCAAACCTGAGAGCCTAAGTTTACCTACGTGATACTGATGAAAAACAACTTGTTTGATCTGCAAAACTCTGGAAGGACTGAGGAATTAGATGCACTAGTACCACAAATATAGCTGGAGGCCATAAATAGGGGAATTGTTTGAAAAATCTGAATGAGAATTTCTGTGTTTCCACCTCACAGGAGACAGGGCATATATTGTCTGATTAAACCAAAAGGATTCCAGACACAGAGCAGGGCAAGGGTGAGATGCTAAACTGAAGATGGGAATTAAGTGAAAGTTGTCATACTGAACATCAGGATGTCAAGCTTTCTTCCCCTGCTTGGCTCCAGACTTCTGGCTTCCGTGCTTAGATATCCCAGGCAGAACTGAGGGATCCTTCCTGGGGAAATTAAAGCACTCCAGAAAATGACCCAACAGGCCCTAATATTTGAAGACCTCAATAAAAATGTCAGTGGACCACTACCCTGAGGTCCCCTACTTGACAAATCTAACTTGAACACACAGAGCTTGTAGTTAACTTTTCCTTATTAACCTGTTAAACATGAACAAACAGCCAAGGATTCTTAGCCATCTTAGGAAAGTTTCCAGTAAAAGAGACACACACAACAGAAACAAGGAAACTCAAAGGAAATAGGCAATGCAAGGAACAAAAACACTTTGAGGAAATGGTAATTAACCTCAGACAGATATTGCCTGATAAAAAAAAAAAAAGGATGCTATAAGAAAAAAGGGGAAGTAGGTGAGAAACTTCCTGGAATGAAAAGTACCATAGCAGAAATAAAAAATTTAGTGAAAGCATTGGAAGAAACAATTGAGGAACTCTCCTAGGATATAGAACACAAGACAAAGTAAGAGAGAAAAGGGAAAATTAGAGGTTAATATGAGGTTCAGTATCTAACATAGGAGGAGTTCCAGAAAGAGATAACAGAAATGGAGAATCTTATTAGTATATTAAGGAAACAAAACATGTAGATTGCCCAGACCTAAACTAAAGACATCAGTCACTAGATTGCAAGTGCTCAGTGCAAACAATGATGGGTCCTCATACTTGTAGAAAGGTACATTATTCTGAAATTTCAGAACTCACTAAAGATCAAAAGACAATCCTAAGAACTTTCAGATAGGAAAAAACAGATCATAAAGAAAGTCTGTAATTACAAATGTCATTGAACTCCACAGCCGCGTACTAGAGTCTAAAAGACATTGGTGCAAAGCCTTTAAAATGCTGAGAGAAAAATACTGATTTGTGGTTTTATGGAATTTGTCAAGCATACACTAGAGAGAACAGTATAATGATAACCCTTGTACCCATCTCCCACATTCAAGAGTTATCAACATCACCTTTTCCCCTATGCATGCATACTTTTAGTATTTTGAGGCAAATTCCAGATACTGTATTGTTTCAGCCCTGAATACTTTAGTTTTATCTGTAACAGGTTGACATTTTAAAGAAACAAAGCCACGATATTATTACATCCAATAAAGTTAACAATAATTTATTAGTATCATCAAGTACTGAGTCTGTGTTCAGTTTTCTCCATTTTAACTCAAAGCTTTTTAGGAGTTTTTTCAAACCCCAGTCTGGTGCATTTGGTGGATATGTCTTAAGTTTGCACTTTTACCTAATGGTTTGGTCTACTATAGCTGATGATTATTCCCTAGATCTGTTGTTTTGTTAAGGATTGCAAGATGTGATTTTTTTGATTCTACCATACCTTCTGCCTTCTTTAGATGTGATTATATAAAGAAGAACTTTCTTTCATTATCTGTTTGATGTTTACCCTGAAATATAGTCCATACAGGAAAGACAGAAGAGATGTTTGATTCTTTCCCTTTACTTTTCTGTTTTTACAGTAATGAGCCCTAAGAACTTCAGAGGTAACTAATGAGTGTTTTTTAGTACTGTTGTGAATGCAGGCGTTTTTATATATTTGAGTTTTAATCAATTGCAGTCATTCTTTTCAGTGATCAAATGGTCACATCTTTAGCCTGTGGAGGAGCCCATAGAAATGGTGTCGTTTAAATGGCATCTTTGCTTTCAGGTGCAAGGCTCATTTTACCGTTTCCTGCCCCTGACTTGGAATAAATCAACTCTCCAAAGAACTTTGGTTTCTTTCAGTGCTAAATGGTGTTTTGAAGACCATGACTTGATGCTAATTGTTATTTTGTTGTATTTGGTTTTAGGACTTTGTAGTGAACAGAGCTAAAAATAAAAAGTAAATTTTAGAAAGAGAAAAATATATTGTGAGTTAATACTGATATCTCCGATTCAAATTAAAGATTGTTATAAGTTAAAGTTTTTAAAGGCTTTAAAAATTGTTTAAGTTTTAAAAGTTCAAGTTTTACTTCTCTGGTTTTATATTTGTGTATTCTTCTCTTACTGATAACCTTGGTGCCCAATAACATAAACATAATCACTTATTTACTTTATCCTATTGTATTCATAGTAGCTCCAAAATAGTATCAGTATTATTATAACAATATGATTACTGAATACAGCTTGATTCTTTTATGGTTTTGTCCTTACAAAATTTTCCATTAAGGATGCACAAACTACTGAGTTTCAAAGTTACTTGAAGCAATTCTTTATTTTTGCTGCTAACTTGATGTACAATTAGGTTTGTTTCTTTTCTATTTTTAGAGATGATTGTTGTGGTTATTGATTTTAATTTTAATTTGGTTTATTAATTATATAAAACATTATGATGTCCCAAAGTTAAAAAAGAAAAAGTAGCATCCTTCACTCTGTAGTCTGCCTTCCCCTGTAGGTATCCATTTTCATTTGGTTTTGGCTATCATTCATTTTAAAAATAGGAGTGCATTTATATAAACATTCGTATTTCCTTCCCTGTCTTACAAATGTAACATACTATATACAGCATTATGCCCCTTACTTTTTCACTTAACAAGAGATCTTGGACATCATTCCAAGGAGTTTAAAGAGTTTTTCCACTTTTCTTTTGGCTGCATAATATTTTATTATATGAATTCAACTAGCCCTATTGTGATGCATATTTTGATTGTTGTAGTCTTTTGCTGTAATAAATTTCATTGTGTGAGCATCATTTTGTGTTGGGGAAATTTTGTTTGCAGCCTAAAATTTTATACCCAAACATTCATTCAGGTGTCAAAATAAAGACATTTCAGACTTGAGAGTTCTAAATTTATTTCTCATGCACCTTTCCAGAAAGCCCCAAGAATATGTGAACAAAGTAAGAGGAAGGTGCAGGATCTATAAAATAAAGGATCCAACATAGGAAAGAAGCAAAGAAATCATCAGGATGATGACAGAAGAAAATATCAGGATGATAGCTGTGCAGACTTAGACAGTAGGGCACTGGGCATCAGGAGGGATGCCTCTAAGGGGAAAAAAATGGAAATAATAGGTTATGTAACAGGTTTGACCACATAGAAGATTATATTGAGAGTTGTTTTTGTCAGAGCTATTCAGGGTATGAGAACACTTAGGTATAAGTTTAAAGAAAACCAAGTAAATGAGAGCATGCAGTAAAGTTAACTTCAGGAAAATTAAGTTATGTAAAGAAAGAAACGTAATCACTGAATATTACTTAACCCAGAAGTGAAAAATATTTATATAAACATCATAATGAAAACATTTTGGTATAATTATGTTGGGAGGATGGGAAAAACTGGGGAATGAGAATGGAAAGTTAACTGTTAATGTCTATAATAATGATGCTAAAGCACTATAAACATATTGTTTAAAAATATGCAGGTAAATATAAGAAGATAACAGCTAAAAGAATTGAAGCTGGTTGCCGCCTCACTAAAAGAAGACTGCTTTGGGGTTTTTCCTTTGTCATAAGCCTTCTAACACTGTTGACTATTTAAATTATGTGTATGTATTACTTTGAAAAATAAATTTAAAATTAGATATACATGGAGAACGACTCAGGAAATTCATCACAGTGTGTGTGATTAGCAGTTTGGATATGACTCCTGTAAACTAATAACTCATGGTATCCTTTTAAGGGGCTGTCACATCAGTCAAACACAAAACATGTGGTTAAACATTACCCACTTTAGCCGTTCAGACATATAGAAGGAATCAAATATGCCAGGTCATGGCAGTAGCAGAACGGGATGGTAATAAACACCACCAAGCTTCTATATGAAAAATAATCTAAAATTAAAAAGTAAGCGAAAAAGGTTTCTGAGCATCGAAATAATTTTCGTAAAACCAGGAACTTTAAAAGCTATTGAACTTGTTAGACTCTTCGCCCATAATTTTAATAGTATTGACAAATTGGTTTCCAGAATCGTAGGTGACTGGAGAGGGAAACATGATGTAAGCAAGCTAATTGTTGCCAAGAGTGAGTGACAGCTGATAGTAAGAGAAGAGACAGATAGCTATTAAATTCCTGCACGGGCGTTAAGAAAGAATGGTCCTCTGCCATGTGGAGATAAAGGTTCCAAAACAGCTTTATAGTCCTTTTGAGGGGTTGTGTGTGACAGCTCAGTTATGTTGGCGTTGACCCAGCCGCTCTAGTTCAGCCATTTGATGCCAGGAAGTTTTCAGATTTAGCCAGTTGGCTATTGGTAAGTTTTATTACCAAGAAACATCTCCTATTTGATTCTCTGGATCTGAGCTTAATTCTGATACATACCCAGAGGATAGGAATCAAGGATAAGGGGTGGAGTAAGGTAAGATGAGGTGAGGATTTGGATCACTTTGGATGTCCACTGTATGGAATGGTATATATAGCTGCCCAACCCAGAAAGGGCCATCAGTTATTTTAAACAAAATGTCTATTGGTTCCTGAGAGTTCACTTTTACCTTAAGGGTTTTTTCCCTAAGATTCTTTGCTCTTCTCCCTCTACTCCCACCTCCCCAACACAACTTACCTTGGTCAAACACATTTATTTCTAATTGATAAATAGATATGTCTGCTATAATGGAATTTTTCTGTTTTTCATTTGAAAACCTAAAGGATGAACACCTGATTTGTAAGTTTGATTACTTTATTTGATTGGGTATATATTAGTCACAGAGTATAGGAGAATTCAACATCTTTCTCTTTAATCCTGTGTATTTGCTATTTTTTTTTTTTTAGAGGAAGTCCACAAATGAAGGGGACACCCCATTTTAAGGAAGAACAGTGTGCTCCAGCATTAAATTTAGAAATGAGGAAAATATTGGATTTGCAAGCACCTATCATGAGGTACAGTACCTTGGTTAAATTTAGCATTTTGTGATGCTAATATACGATATAGTTGGTACATCACATGACCAATAAAAAAGTTGATTTTATTTATTTTTATTGAGGAAAATTTTTTTAGCCCTAGAAATGCTTGACTAGCTCTTATAAAAAATTGAAGTTTTACAGGTGGTACTTTATTATACTTAAATTATTGTAATAAAGCCTGTAATTGGGTATACCAACTGTAATTTTATTTAGAAATTTATATTTTTTGGTAAGATCTAGAATTGTTTGAATGATACAGTCCATGTTACTTAAAAAGATACTGATCTGTGTCCATGAAAGACAATGAGGGGGCACTCTTCACTGAAAAACACCTTCCTAAATTTGTTGTTGGGTAAAAAAAAAAAGCAAGGTGTGCTGTATATAATAATGCTACTATTTGTTTTTAAGAGGGAGCTGGTGGTGTTAGAATATGTATTGTTCTGGAAGAAGACATCAGAACCTGGACCTGAGAACTGAGTGGCTGGGGGGATGGGTTTGGGAAGAATACTTTTTACTATATATTCTTATTAAATACAGAGCTATATGGGTGTAATATATGAATCTATTGAACTATATGAATGTAATACCTATGTTTTTTTAAATCCTGATTCATAGTTCTAATAAAGGCTTCTTTAGAATATAGTACAGATACTAGACATATTAAGTAAAATTGTATGCATGTGGCTGGCTATTGTTTTGCCTTGTTTCATCTATCTTTTTATACTTTATTCTCTTCACAGAAAAAAAACTTTTTTTGTTGGTTATTGGCTTAAATGTGATCAGGGTTCTAAAAGATTCAGTTCAGGTTACTCATCACCTTGGTCAGAAAGTTGCTCTTCACCTCAGATTTTATTTCAGCATAAAGATCCTTTTCAAGACTGTAACTTGTTGCATAAGGGGTTTTGAATGTCTGTGGGTGCCAAGCTAGGTGGAACTGTACAAGCGTGGGTTTCTGCCTCCACCTGGTGGTAAAAACTATGGTCTGTGGACATGGGATAGAAAAAAGAGCGTTTAAAAAAAGAATTCCTGCCATCTTGTACAAGTTTAACTTGTCTGGTGCTGGTTTTTAATACAAATTTAGGTGATTGGAAATCTCTGAGATTCCTCTCAAAACTTCAGTAAAGTAGTTGCATTATAGAGTAATATTATTATTAGCACCTGTAACACGTACTTGCTGGAAATTTGATTAGAGATTTCCTATTTGGTTTTGAATTGAGTGAGAAGGCATGAAATGTGGGCTTTATAACCAACTGTTTTCCCTCCCACTACCAAAAATATAAGTCGGTTAAAGTTAGGGATAATGGTTATGTCGTTGCTTAGAGGCATAAGATGGCGATAATCCTGCTTTTAATTTTTGATTGAAGAAAGAATAGTATTAATATTAAGCATCCAGCCTTTGTTATTGAGGATAGAATGTGTAGAAGGTAAAAAGTACTAATATAATATAATTAAAACTCTTAGTCTATTTGTAACTAATACCACATAACCAATACTAATAAATACCACAGTTTATTCCATATCTTCCTTCATCCCAGGCCCTTAGGAAAGCCCTATGTAGTATATAGTATTTAATATTAGGTATTAAATATATTTACATATTTGGGAATTGGTAGTTAATGAATTATATATTTCCCTATTAAGAATATTTGGGGGCCAGCCCAGTGGCGCAAGCGGTTAAGTGTGCATGCTCCGCTGCGGTGACCCGAGCTTTGCCGGTTCAGATCCCGGGCACGCACTGACGAACCATTTGTCAAGCCATGCTGTGGTGGCGTCCCATATAAAGTGGAGGAAGATGGGCATGGATGTTAGCCCAGGGCCAGTCTTCCTCAGCAAAAAGAGGAGGATTGGCAGATGTTAGCTTAGGGCCAGTCTTCCTCACACACACACAAAAAAGAATATCTGATTAATCAGAAAAACTATTCTACTTCTAAGATCCTAGAATTCTGCTTCTAAGATCCTAAATTTAAAAAGAAAAAAAAGCACATCTGGGATACCAGACAGCTGTTATAAAGCCTATGAAGTCAGTGATTGGAGAGGTTCTTTGAGGACATAACTCAGAGTATATTTATATGTATTTTCTGTGTACTTGAGTGGTTTCCAAAATATTTAAAAACCTATATAGCATGAAAATACATGGGATATTGATTATTGGTACAAGGTCCTGACATCCCCTGATACCAAGAATTAATTCTTTAGTTGTTAGATCTTTGTGAGGGAGGCAGTCAGTGATGGACAGGCACTTGGATAGCTTGGAATAAGGCTTATTTACTAACCATTATGGAAATACTCAGTACTTTAATAACTGACATCAGCCTTTGTTTTAATGAGTTTGTTTACTTTCAGTTAAATGAGGAGGATATAGCTATCTTTTTCTATAGATTCTTTATCATGTTTGTTATAGTTATTTTAAAATCATTATCTATTAATTACAACGTCAAGATCGTCTATGTCTATTTATATTGATGGATTTTTCTGTTGACTCCACGTCACATTTTCCTGTTCACACATCTGGCCATTTTTTGTCACAGCATTGTGGATGATAATGTTGTAGAGATTCTGAATTGTGTTAACTTTGTCAGAACAGTGTTGAGTTTTCCTAGCAGGCAGTTAAATTTCTGGAGGGTAACTTTGATATTATTCTTAACTGTCATATGCAGTGATTCTTCTAGGGAGATGGGAGTAGGGAAGAGGGAGAGTGTAGTTTGGAAAAACCTAGGCTGACTCCTGCTGAATGAAAATCACTGGTAAACCAATGACTATTCTACTAAATTGCCTCTCTTGGCGTGTAGTAACGGATCTGTTCTACCCACCACATGCTACACATACATTTTATCACTAAAATATAAATTTGAAATGAAAGACCATACACTCGTCCCTCAGTATCCGTGGGGACATTGGTTCCAGGACCCCCTCGGGTACCAAAATCTGCGGGTGCTTGAGTCCTTTAGTCAGCCCTCCATATCCGAGGGTCCCACATCCAAGGATTCAACCAACCGTGGATGGTAAACATAGTACAACATAGGGTTGGTTGAATCCATGCATGCAGAACCCACAGATAGGAAGGGCCGACTGTATAATATTTTAAAAGGTGAACTTTCTGTAAACTGGGAATTTTAATTGATTACATATGCTCTGAAGTTCAAGAGATGAAGCTGGGTAAGAGGATGTGTTATTCTAATCTTTTTCAATATTTTTATAATTGGGGAAAAAATACGATAAATTCTTCATTGTCTGAA
Source organism: Diceros bicornis minor (assembly GCF_020826845.1). Classification (NCBI taxonomy): domain Eukaryota; kingdom Metazoa; phylum Chordata; class Mammalia; order Perissodactyla; family Rhinocerotidae; genus Diceros; species Diceros bicornis. Next base: position 29,663,085 of record NC_080761.1, read on the forward strand.
ATCCTTGGGGAATGAGTCATTGAACTCAACTTTCCAAAGAATTGAAGGTTTAGTTTAAGAATTAAAAACATTTTTTTCATCACTATGGATTAAAATATTTCTTAAATATACTCTTCTTATGAAAGGAAATTTAATAGTATATAATAGAGTATATATTATAGACACAGCATTTTTCATTCTTCCCTATACTTAAATTTGTTACAGCGTTTGATACTCTTGAGTACTCTTTCTTAAATCCATCTTATTCCCTTGGCTTTCTTGATGCCGATTTCCACTAGTTTCCCTGGTTCTCTTTTTCTTTCTCTCTGCACAATATTTAGTGCCAAATACAACTAGCACGGCCCTAGGGGCTGGGCATATAAGAGTAAGCAAAGTAGGCATTTATTTACCATTAGGTAAGTAAATGTTAAATCTCTTTGCAAATACCCGTGAGGCTGAGATCGTACTACATAATTACTTTTCAGTACTTAATCAACTGAGAGGTCTTCTGAAGGGAGAAACTATGTTTTATTCACCTTTGAATCTCCAACACAGAGCATAGCACCTGTCACAACAGCACAGGCTTAATAAACGTTTGTTGAGTGAATGAACAATGTGAGACTAAATGATACCCTAGAAACACAGTGGACTAGAACTATGCTCTGTAGTACAGTAGCCACTAGTCAAATGAAGTTATTTAAATTTAAATTAGTTAAAAGTAAACAAAATTAAAAATTCCGTTCTTCTGTCACACTACCCATATTTCAAGTGTACAATGACTACTTGTGGCTAATGGCTACTATGTTGGATAGTACAGATACAGAACATTTCCATCACTGGTGGAAGTTCTGTTGGACAGGGCTAGAGGATTGTTACCTCTATACTCCATGGCTCTAGATTGTCATCCTGTCGTTAGTTGTTATTTTTATGGTTTCTCTCTTTCTTTCTTGTCATCTATCACTTACCCTTACATCTTCTAATTTGCTGTTTCGGTATTTCTAGTTTTTAATCCAACTCATGTCTCTGACTATTGCCACCCATAGCCTTCCATTTCTTCCAGAATTTCTGATTCTAGATTGAATTATACATGGACAAAGCTACTACTATAAAGCTAGATTTTAGATAAATGGCAGTTTTGTAAGTGGTTTCTTGATCTTCTCTGTATGAATATTCTTCAGAGCAATTATATTCATACTCATTACTTTATGCTCTCTTAGAAGGTAATTGATTCTAAATTGCTTATTTCTCTACAGTTTACAGTCTGTGCTGGAAGATCTCCTGGTTGCTACTTCTGATGGACTTCTTCATCTTATTCACTGGGAAGGAATGACAAATGGAAGGAAAGCTATTAATCTTTGCACAGTACCCTTTTCAGTAGATCTGCAGTCATCTAGAGGTAGTTATACTTCCTGCATGAGGTAGAATCGGATGTTTAAATATATGATATCATCTAGTTAGATATTTTCTGTGGACGAACATTATTTTTTTACTTTGGAATTAATTATGCAAGGGAGGAGTGTGTGTGTGTGTGTGTCAGTAGAAAGGAGTAGTTTAGTTGTTTAGTGTTGTTAGGTCATTTTTTTGCCCTTTTAACTGTCCTGACAGAGTTTGCAGGCAAAAATGTGAGAGAATTATTTACTATATTTATATTCATATTTCATATACTTATTTTTTCATCAGCAGGTTCATTCCTGGGCTTTGTAGATGTGCACATCAGAGACATGGAATACTGTGCCACACTTGATGGTTTTGCTGTTGTGTTTAACGATGGTAAAGTTGGATTTATTACACCAGTGTCAAGTCGATTTACTGCAGAGGTATGACTTACTGACTTTGAATGTTCATTTTCTTTGTTTTGCATTTATTAATTTTGGTCTTTGCTATTAAATCCCTCTCTCATTTTCCTTATGTAAGATTTTAGTGGTTGTTTTTAATTAATTTTTTTAATCAAAACTATACATATAAATACTAGAAGTAGACAAATGAATTAGACATGTTGAAGAAAAATGATAGTTCCTGCCCTCCTCCCTGCTCTCTTGATGCTCAATTTCATTCTAAGAGGCAACTACTTTTTATTCCTTTACTGGTTATTTTGATATTTATTTTCACTACCCTGAATGTTTCCTTTAATTTTTAGTTTTTAGGCTGTGTTTATTGACTTCCCGCTGTGGAAAATGACCATTTACTTCCCTTCCCTGTTCCCACCTTCCAAGTTTGGTTATTTTATTTTGATTAGATTACTATTCATTGTTTATATTGTATTGATATATAAATCCCATTAGTACTTGAGCCTTAAAATATGTTATGATTATTTTTCCTTTACTACAGATTTTCCCTTGCACTGGGAATTCATAATTGTTCTTTACATTTGCTTAGTTTTTATGTACTTACCATAACTTAACCGCCAGCTTGTCTGCTGGTTTTGTAAATATCCTCTCAATTCTTTCAAATGCATTAGGTGTTCTGTTTCTTCTTCTTGAAGACGTTTCTCTTGGAGCCTTCTGGCGTGCTCCAAACTGGGCTAGTTGCTCGCTATATATACCTCTAACACAGTTGTATTTTTGGGCTCTCCATTATCATCATCCTGAGGATTCCCTTTATTCTTTTATTTGTATGAGATCCTTTCATAGTTAATGGTTGATTAACATATGATTAATTAATAAATTCATTTGGTTACTGTGACAGAGACTCAAAATGAAAATTTGGATTCATTGGAGGCTCTGTGGGTTAGGTTGATCTTCACCATAGGGTCAGCTAACTGAGTTATTTCCTTTCCTGCCCTCTCTGTATGCAGTGTTCATTGGGGAAGAGTCCTGTAACCCTTTCCAGAGAAAGTATACCTGGCTGGCCCAATATCCTGGGATTAGAATTATGGAAGAGTTACACTAGAGGGTCCAAATTCAGGATGTTAACGTTCACTTACTGTTTTCAGTAGAGACCACTGCGATTTTTTTGTTTTGTTTTTCTCCAAAGAAAAATCTCCAGTTTTCTTTTGGATTGGAGGTGGGATATTTCGTAGCTGTTCAAATTGGGAGGTACTCTGGGAAGACCCAGCTGCTGCTTAAACAGGCTTTGAACCAATCCTACTGCTTTTAGTTCAGCCTTTCAGAGACATCTAAATTCCCAAGCCTTTTGTGTGCCCTACAATGTAAATTTAGCTATTTCTCAACGTTCTTTACTGCCAGTTAAGGATTCTACTCATCCATATGCATCCCAGCTTCCAAAATTTTCTGATAACTATCTTCTCTCCCATTCTTTGTCCTTACCAGTTTATGCTTTTTGAAAAAAATCTTCTGTGTTATAAAAATTTGGGTTTTAACAGTCTGAGAAGGTAAATATTCATGTTCAGTCTGCTCTCTTTAACTGGAAAGGATTTTTAAGTTTTGAAGGGCATGTTTTTTCTACATGGTATCAGCTTTCATATTCCTAATAAAATATTTTCCATTAACAACTTTATTCAAATAGTAAGGTACTAAATAATACATTTGTGATAACATGTCAATATATAAATAAGAATATAATAAGCTTTTGAAGAATCTAATTTTTTTTTACAAGGTGCATATATATTTGTAATTATGTTTGGGATTTTTTAAAGGTTTTTTTGAGGTATAGTTGACATAGAATATTATGTTAGTTTCAGGTATACAACATAATGATTTGATATATGTGTATACTGAGAAATGATCATCACGATAAGTCTAGTTAACATCCGTCAGCATACATAGTTAAAAAATTTTTTTTTCTTGTGATAAGAACCTTTAAAGATTACTCTGGTAGCAACTTTCAAGTATGCAATATAGTATTATTAACTGTAGTCGCCATGCTGTACATTACATCCCCATGGCTTATTTCTTTTTATAACTGGAAGTTTATACCTTTTGACTCCTTCACCCATTTGCCCCACCCCCACCTACCCACCTCTGGCGACCACCAATCTGTTCTCTGTATCCATGAGCTTGGTTTTGTTTTGTTTTGTTTTTAAGATTCCACATAAAAATGAGATCAGACAGTATTTGTCTTTGTCTGACTTATTTCACTTAGCATAATGCCCTCAAGGTCTGTCCATGTTGTCACAAGTGGTAAGCTTTCATTCTTTTTGGTGGCTGAATACTATTCCATTGTGTATATGTCCATTCATTTGTGATAGACACTGAGGTTATTTCCATATCTTGGCTATTGTAACTAATGCTGCAGTGAACATGGAGGTGCATATATCTTTTTGAGTTAGGCTTTTCTTTTTCTTTGGATAAATACCCAGAAGTAGAATTTCTGGATCATACAGTAGTTCTGTTTTTAATTTTTTGAAGAACTTCCACTCTGTTTTCCATAGTGGCTGTGCCAATTTACATTCCAGTAGCGCTCAAGGGTTCCCTTTTCTCCACATCCTTGCCAACACTTGTTATTTCTTGTCTTTTTGATAATAGCTATTCTGAAAGGTGTGAGGTGATATCTCATTGTGGTTTTGATTTGCATTTCCCCGATGAATAGTGATGTTAAGCATCTTTTCATGTACCTGTTGGCCATCTCTGTGTCATCTTTAGAAAAATGTCTATTCAAATCCTCAGCCCATTTTTTAATCAAATTGGTTTGGGGTTTTTTTTTTTTTTTGATGTTAAATTATATGGGTTCTTTATATATTTTGGATATTAACCCCTTGTCAAATACATGATTTGCAAATATTTTCTCCTGTTCAGTAAGTTGCCTTTTCATTTTGTTGGTGTATACTGGGGATTTAAGTGTTTTTACTGAAAACAAAAATATTAGAACTGAAAAAGTGGTTGACTCATTTCTGTGTATCAGCTTTTCTTACTGTTTGGCTAAGGAAATTTTTCCAGTAAATTAAGGATTTAAAAAATAATGAAAAATAGATGAACATTATTAAATAAGTTATAAACAGAAAGTATAAATTACAAGAAAAAACAACACATATGTATTGCTGGTCATTGGGGAATACACTAATGTTATATTTATGTTAGGCATTATTTAAGTGCTTTGTAAAAATTCTATTTAGCATTGTTTAATACATTTAACAGATGTATTAAAATATGTCAGATTGTGCCACTCCTCTTCTCAGAACCCTTCAGTAGATCTAGATAATTAGGACAAAACCTGCTGAGGACAACTAGAAAAGCCGGAGAAAAAATATTTTTTAAATGTGCCTAAAGGCTTTGGAGAACAAATAAGACAGTGAAGAACTGCCAGAGTAGGGGAGGCCAGAGGCCCAGTGGACTAAGCCCTGTGAGTGTAAACAAACATGGTTAGATGCAACAACACGGATGGATCTCACAAGCTTGTTGAATGAAAACAGCTAGACACCAAAGAACACGTGCTATGATTCTATTTTATGTAAAAGGAAAAATAAAAAATAGGCAGTTCTAAATTAGAGTTTGTATGGATGCATGTTTAAGTGGTAATGGTTTAAAGGAAAAGAAAGAAGTGATTACCATGTTAAGTCTGGATATTGGTTACTTTTGTGGTAGGGGTGAGGGTATATTGATCGGAAGGGACATTGTTGGGGGACTTTTGGGTACTGATAATTCTTGGCCTGAGTGGTAATTACGCAAGTGTTTACTTTGTGATGTTATTGAGATGTGCATTTCTGTGTTGTGCATTCTTTTCTAATATATTATAATTCGTAATAGAAAAGGTTAAAAAAATTAAAGGCACTCCAATGACTACCCATATATAAATTGGAGAAAAAGCCAAAGTTCTTATAGTGGCTTTCAAAGCTTTATAAATCGGACCTTCTGTCTGTTACCTCATCTACTACTTCTTCCCCCTTTCCCCTCCACTCCCCCTGCACAGGCCTCTTTAATGTTCTTTGAACATGCCAGAAATGTTGTTACGATAGGGCCTTTGTATTTCCTGTATCTCCTTCAGTACTTTCCTCTAAAGGCACCTTCATAGGGAAAACCATTTAATATTAAATCCTTCCCCCATACTCCCTCTTCCCTATAACTGCTTTATTATTTTTTTTTTTCTGTAGCATTTACCAGCCTCCAATACACAGTATAATTTTTTTAACTTGTCAGTCTCCTAACAAATGTAAGGCAGGGATTCAGGTAGGGATTTTGCTGCCTTACATCCTTAGCACGTAGAGCAGTGTCTGGTGAATAGTGGGCATCTGGAAAATATTTGTTATAGGAGTGAATGAATGAATTCCAATCTGGGCAGTGGTTCAAAGAAACATTGCTCAATGCTATCTTTACCATTTTTTGTTATCTAAAATAATGTCTAGTTTTATTATTAAAATTGAAGAATAAATAAAATTCCTGCAAAAAACAAATATTCCACGTTTAGATAATAGATTATATAACTCATTTGGGAATTAAATAAAATCTGTAGTATTATATTTCAAACAGAGTTGTAATTGTATTGGATCTTCCAATGTTACTTTTGGGATTATCCAAAAATAAAGTTCTGTATTGTGGTGTGCTGTTTATCGTGCTTACTAACCTAACGGTCATGATGACTTTTGCCATAGAATTTGTAATTTAAGATACTCTTGATTTGACAAATAAAAACAGACAGTGGAGCTGAATCTGTTCTGTATTTATATTCAGAATTAAATAGCATATAAACTTAATGTTTAAGCTTTTTATTTATTGAATGCTTAACGTGTTGAATGCTAGGCATTGTATTAACTGGTTTGCATGTATGTATGTTCTCATTTAGTCTTCAAAACACTCTAAGAGGTGAGTAATTTGCAGATAAGAAAACTGAAGCTTGGAAAGGTCAAATAATCATTTTAGCAAGTGAATGGTAGACATGAGATGTTATATCAGGCTGCCAGATAACGTGCTATAACCATTATACTATAAAGCAAAGGAATACTAGAGAATAGTAAGCAGTTGAAATCATGAGTCGCTTGTAAAGGAAAGACCAAATAAAATTTACTATTTTCCATGGATTGTAAAGTTAAACGCTATGTGCTAGGTGATGAGAATAATAATAGTAAGCAAGTTAGATGCAATTTCTGCTATCAAGAGTTTTATATTCTAACAGGGAAGTCATCTTCATTTAATTTGAATTTGAAGATCGAATATCCCTTTTTTAGTGTTTTACAAATAGACTAACACTGAACTGAGCTCGTGGAAATATTTATCGAACCAATTAATGAAATTATGTGTTAAGAAAGAAAATTCAGATGATAGTCCTGATGGGATATTTTTCTAGCCAGATGAAACCAAATAAAGCCTTATGAAACTATGTTTATTGAAGGAGAATCATATTGGTTACAGTATATTTTGGAGAACCCTTTTTAAACCTTAACTATTTTTCTTTATTATAGCAGCTTCATGGAGTTTGGCCGCAAGACATTATTGATGGAACTTGTGTAGCAGTAAATAACAAGTATCGACTAATGGCATTTGGTTGTGCGAGGTAATTGACATAGACTTCTGCATTTTAGAAGTTATTGCCAAAAATAATGTTTTTTTAAACATGCGATGTTCTTAACACGCTTGTAAACTTTGTCATGTCCATCATAATTTATGAATCAGCCTTAATATAAAATCTAAAAGTATTTTATTAGATTGAAGCAAACAAAGTTGGGCTGATTTTGGAGATAAAGCATTTTAATTTGTACAAGTGAGCTTTTCTTCAGTGGTAGGAAATTGAGTTATAAGTTAAAAGATTAAATCAGTTAAAATTTAGGTTCTTTATTGTTTAAAAGAGGATCAGAAAGATATTTTATTTTTCTTTTTTTTAAATACTTTCTTTTTATGACACCAGTCTTGACATTGCCTTTGAATTAGTGAGTGTGCCTTAGTTAATGAGCAAATTTAAAGGTCACACATAAAATTAGTTTCTTGCTTTAATTAAAGTGATACAGGTTTAAGAAGTAAAATTGAATACAAATTATTCATTCAACAAATATCTGTGTGTCTGCCATGTTCTAGGCACAATTCTAAGCACTTGGGATACATTAGAAAACAATAAAGATATCTGACTTTGTCAAGTTTATATTTTAGCTCAAATAAAAAGATTATGTTAAATACTTATAGTAATGCCTGACAATGTGTGTAGTGCTTTTTAGTCTTCAAAACTCTTTCTTAAATGTAAAATTCCATTTTGCCCTCAAAATGAGACTTATTGGTTCTATAAAACATACATCTAGTATAGTCTCTAGCTGCTTCAAGTTAGGTACCAAAGTATTTTTATTAGTGTAAGTACTACACATATTGTAAATTACCACTTTCATTACATTCTCAATAATCTCTTTGTGAAGTGGGGAATCCTCATACTCAACGTACTACTTCTCACTGAGGAGATAAATGTAGAAATATAAGTAAACTTAACAGTACAAGAAAGAAGGAAAAGCGTATTTTTTTCCGTATTCATAGATTTGATTTGGTCACATTTTGTTTAGAATTTTTAAATCTATGTTCATTGAATACATTTTGCCGATAATTTTTCTTCTTCTTACTCTCCTGGTTAACCAAGGTTATGCTTGTCTCAATCAAACAAGTCAAAGAAGGGTTCGTCTCTTGTTCTCTTCTCTGTTCATTCTTTGAATGTGCTGTGATCAAATTTGTCAATGAAACCATCTGAGACTAGAATTTTCTTTGTGGGAATTTTTTGGATTGCTGATTCAGGTCAGTTTTAAAAACAGATTTAAGAAGATTTAGATTATCTCTCTCTTCCCAAGTCATTTTGGCAAGTTACATTTTTCTAGGAATTGGTTTCTTTCATATACAGTGTCATACAGACATTGGCATAAAGTTTATAATATCTTTTTTAACTTTTATATTGTAAAATAAAAACATACAGGAAAGTACATAATCCAAATATTCATAGTTTTACAAATAATTTTAATATAAACACCCATCTGTTCACAACTGGGTCAAGAAATAGAACATTGCCAGCTGATATAAGTTTTACCCCTACTACTTTCTCGTCACAACTCCCATCCCCTCCCCTACTAGCTTAAAGGTAACCAATTTTCTGTCTTTTCTGATAGTCATTTCCTTGTTTTGATAGTTTTACCAAACCAATGTATGCATTTCTAAAGAGCATAATTTAGTTTTACCTGATTTTGAACTTTATATGAATAGAATCATATCTTGTGTTTTGTGTCTTGCTTCTTTTCAGTCAACATTGTGAAATTTATCCATGTTTGCCAGTAGCTGAAATCATTTTTTTGGATTGATTTTTAAATAGTGTTCCAGTGTGTGAATATACCATAATTTGTCCGATATGCTGTTAATGGACATTTACGTTATTTCTTGATTTCCAAAAAAAGAGACATTATGGGCCGGCCCCATGGCTTAGCGGTTAAGCGCACGCGCTCCGCTGCTGGCGGCCCGGGTTCGGCTCCCAGGCACGCACCGATGCACTGCTTCTCCGGCCATGCTGAGGCCGCATCCCACATACAGCAACTAGAAGGACGTGCAGCTATGACATACAGCTATCTACTGGGGCTTTTGGGGGGGGAAGAGACGTTCTCTTATATAAACCCAATATCTTTATCATACATGAGAAAATTAATGATAGATCCCTAATTAGATCTAATACTCAATTCATGTGCAAATTAACCCAGTTGTTTCCAAAATTTCTTTTATAGCACCTTTGTTCTGACCAGAATCAGTCAACATTCATGAATTATATTTGGTTGTTATTTCTCTTTAGTCACCTTTTTCCTGTAACGATCTTTACACCTTTCTTCTTATTTTCATGCCGTTAACTTTTTTGAGAGTCCAGGTCAGTTGTTTATAGGATGTCCTACATTCCAAATTTGTCTCATTGTTTCCTCATAATGGCATTTAATTAGTTTCTCTAACACCTGTAATGACTGGAACCTTGAAACTGGTTCTTACTGAGCCAGTCAAAGTCAATGACTAGGAAGCTCGCACATCAGCATTTAGAGGAAACTCACGGAGACAGGAGCAGTGGTGGGTGTGCAGTTCCACATTGCTTACATTCAGGGCTAGCACCCAGGGATCTAGCAAGGCCAGGTGTTAGATGTCTATTCCAGGAGAGGTACTCTTGCCCTTCCCCCAGGATAGTGAAGGTGGAATCTTGGCCTTCAGCCTTTCAGTCACCTCAGTTTGCCTTTCAGTCACCTCAGTTTTCATCCGTTGGGAGAGTACCAGCTCTTCTTCTGGCATGATCATGGGTTGGGGTAAAAGTGGTGATTGTAGCTGTGTGACATGACAGACTAGTGGCTTCTAGCCCTGATCCACCAGCACTTACCAGGATTAATTGCCTTGAACAGTAGGCTGTAGCTGGTGTCCTTAGACTTTTGTAAGAAGTCAGCTTTCTTATAGAATGCCAGTTTGCAGAGGATCTGTCTTACAACTTAACTCTTACTTTTATATTTAATAGTTTAATTAGATTCTGGTTAAATATTTTTGTCATAGGTGATGTTGTGTACTTCCTATGGCATCATGTAGCGATAATATCAGTTGTCCCGGTGTTAATGGTGCCAAATTTGATCACTTATGGTGATAATAGCCATATCTCTATTATAGAGATGTTTTTTGCTTTGAGGTTAGTAAGTAGTAGTGTCTTTTTAATGAAAAAGTATTTTTCTCTTATAATGGGCTGATGAGAAATGGAAAGAAAAATAATTTACAGAATATAGACACTGTAGAATACTTCAAGGGTCAGTGTCAGTCTTTTGTGTGTATTGACTTAGCAGTTAATTCCTTACATTAGAAATATTTGGACTCCTCAGTGACTTGTTGAGGTCAGCAACCCAGAGTTAGCACTTGACAGTTGTCAAATGCAAAGCTAAAGTAAATACCTGCTAGCCACTTAGTGCTATCTTTCAGCAAGGTGTCTAAGTGGGCAGGTGGTCTGGAAAGATATCTATTCCAGGCATTTGGCTTCTGACTAAGATGGAATAGCAGATCAGATTTTGTGTCCCACATGAAACAACTAAGAAAATGAACAAAAATATGAAACAGGTATTTTGAATTGAAGACATAGGACATTGGGCAAGGAAGGGCAGTGATCCCTGAAAGATGGGAAACTAAATAAGAAAACTCTATAACTGCCCCAGCCTTAATTACTTTGAGAGAGTTTCCAGGGCACCAGCACGAGGATGGGGAGACAGATCCTGGCAGATTTCCTGAGTTGAGTAAGTAGAAATGAGAGTCTGGGGAGACCAAAGCAGCTAGGGCTTGCAGAACAGACACCGAAGAGGAGAGAGTGGCACAAAGAACTTCAGAGAGATGTAGACAGTCCCTTTTGAGTATTAAACTGAAACATAGAAGATATAAAAAACACCCAAAGCAAACATTGCAGAAGAAAGGATTAATAAACTTGAAGAACATAGCAAGAGTAATTATCCAAAATGAAACAGAGAGGGAAAAAGAACTAAAAACAAAGCATCAGTGAGCTGTGGGATAACTTCAGCCCTGTGGGATAACTACCTGGCCTGTTGCAGGTATTTTATTTAGTCCCAGGCTTAATCCTTGAGAAGAGTCGGACTTGGCTGGAAATGGATCAGAGCTGCTGTGGGGAAACCACCTGACTTCTCCTAACACAAAGGAGCACACACAAGTGCCAGAACATTCTCGCAGTCATAGGCCAGTGTCATCCTAATGTGTGCAAAAGTAGCCATGGATTTAAAAGTATTTTAAAAACAACACTTGTGTTAAATTTTTTATCTAAAAATAGCTCCATAAGCAAAAATGGTATTTTTAATAATCATTATAGTTCAATTTTGAGATGTACCTTAGAAAGTAATATGTAGATTTTTAGTTTTGGTTTCTGGCCCTTCATAAATTTGACCCTTGTAAAGATTTTTTAGTGAAATAATTACATATACCATATACACAAAAGAGCATGTGTCGTATGTGTAGATATTTTAAGATATAAAAAAACTATAAAATGAAATTCTCTGTAAATTACCATTTAACATGAGAAATAGCACATTACCCGTTACCAGTGCTGATGAAGCCCTCCACTTCACCTCTTCTTTACTATTCCCCTTTTGTCCACCAGGGCAGTCGCTAATCTGGAATTTGTGTACATTAGCTCTTTGTTGTATTTTTACCACAAATGTGTTTAACTAACAAATGTTAGTTAGTTAACTAACTAAACAAATGTGTTTGAATGTTTTTTTGACTGTATAGAAACAGAATTATTCGCTCTCACTCTCTCTGTATATATATATATATTTGCTATCCATTTTACTGCATGTGACTAAATGCATCCATTTTCAATGTTATGTCGTATATACCAGTTTATTTTTCCTTTCTCTTAATAATCAGATTTTTTCCTTTTTTTGCACTTACGTACAATACTATAATGAACATCGTACGTGTCTCTTGTTAAGGCTATTTCTGGGATATATCTAGAGGTGAAATTGCTAGATTATAGGATATACATTTGTTCAAATTTATGAGATGACTGCAAATTATTTACAAAATGATTTTCTAGTTTACGCTCCTACCAGCAGAACATAATAGTTCCCATAATAATGCTTTTTGTATTTGTATTTGCCTTTTTTCACTAAAAGACTGTTTGTTTTTCACAGTGGTTCTGTACAGGTTTATACAATAGATAATACCACTGGAGCTATGCTGCTGTCTCATAAACTAGAGCTAACAGCAAAACAATATCCTGGTGAGTCCTCTTTTTTTTCTTTTTCTTTTAACATTTTTAATGTACAGATAATGATATGCTCCCATATTAAGAATAATTGCTATAAGACTACAAATTTCTCTGATGTTTGGGGCCAGAAAAAAATGTCAAAAAAAAAATTAAGAGCGCCCATCTACATCAAACCTAATTCAATAATAAAAATCTTATTAACCTCCAGGAGGAAGCTGAGGTATCTCATGTTATAATTTCAGTTAAACGTTAGAATATTTAAGTATTAATGTTGACTTAGTGTTACCCACGTGTATACCAATATTTTTGCCCATCGTTTCTTTTAACAACTCATAACTTCCACTTGAGACCATTTTCTGCCTGAAATAATCCTTTTGATTTAGTGAAGTTTTTGTGATGGTAAGCTCTTTTTTTTTTTTTTTTTTGGTCTGAAAATGTATTTTTTTTCCCTTTTGATTTAGTTATAGTTTAACTTGGTTTGGTATGCAATTTTGGATTGACTATTATTTTATCTCTGTACATTGAATAAGTTCCAATGTCTTTGGGTTTCATTCTTACTACTGGGAAGTCTCCAGTTAGGTTTTATTTCCTTTTCAGGAGATGGGCTTTTTCTCTTTAACTGCTTTTAAGAACCTTCTCTTTGTTTTGGTGTTCTGCAATTTCACTGTGATGTGAAAGGTGAATAACTTTTTTTTTTTTTCTTCTACTTGAAATTCAGACTTGTTGAGTCTGAGGATTCATATCTCTCAACTGTTCTGAAAAAAATACGCAACCGTTATCTCTCTAAATATTGCCTCTTCTTTAATCTCTTTTTTCTGGAAATCTAATCAGACTTAGGTTGTACTTTTTTGCATGTTTCTTAACCTTTTTAAATTTTTCATTTCTTTGTTTCTCTAGACTGAACTCTAGAAAATTTTTCCATATCTATCTTCCAGTACACTAATTCTCTCCATTTGAGTCTAATATGCTGCTTAATCTGTCCATTGAGTTTTAAATTTCAATTACTGTATTTTTTTATTTCTAGAAGGTTTATTTAACTCTTTTCTAATCTGTATGCGTCCTGCTCCTACTTTCAATATTCTCTTTTATTTCTTTAGATATAAAAAATGGTTTTTATATTCTCTGTTAATCTCAATATCTGAAGGCTTTCTGAGTCTGTTTCTGCTGTCTTGGTTCTTTGAGTTCTCATTCATTTTTTTATGTATTTTAGGATTTTTGACTGAGAGCTGATTATTTTCCTTGAAACTTATTTGTGTGAATGCTTTGAGACCTAGATTGATTTTGAGTTCTTTGGGAGAGGATTTGTGTTTATTTCTGCCAGTCACCTGGGAGTGCTACATCAATCTGGAACCCTTTGCATTATATTCTCTGTTTGAGATTTTTTTTGAACCATACATGTTGCACAAATTACAAATCACAATGAGGACTGACTTGCAGTTGCCGATTCTCGGCAGAGCTTCTTTATTTTTCCATTCAGTACCGTGCGTGAAACATCAAAGCATTCCTTGCTATTTCTTGACCTTCCACATGGTAGAGTTTATTTCTCATTCTCCCTTGTACTATGGATGTAGCCCTTTGTAGTCCCAGCATTATGTGGGTATCTTCTATTAGATTGCCTGCCTTGGCCAAGCTCTGACCTTTGTCTCCTATTCCTCTGATTCCTGTAAGTAATCAGAGATGGAAGTCAGGGTCTCCAGGGTTTGGCAGAAAAATTCAGGGCAAAAGTACTTTGTACACTCACTTGCCTCTCAATATTTTTGATTGTTTTGAGATGTTTAATTCTTTTCAACATTTTAGTTTTTTCAATGTAGAGAGTCTCAAGGTGTCTAATTTGCTATCGTGCCAGAAATAGAAATTTGCTCCTTAAGTTTTTATGATTCTTATTGTATACCCTTTAAAAGCCTGCATATTTTTCTCTCTAAGGACAGTTTTTGCTGTAACCTACAAGAACAGAGTACTATGTATTTTGATTGTAGTTTCTGGCCCTTTTATCTGTTTAATTTTTTTTATCCATACTTACGTTATACTGTCCAATACAGTAGCTACCATCTACATGTGGCTATTTAAACTAATTGAAATTAAAGAAAATTAAAACTTTATTTCCTCAGTTGCATAGTCACATCTATATATTTAATAGCCACATGTAACTAGTGGCTAACTATGAGACCCAGCAAATATAGAACATTTACATCATTGGAGAAAGTTCTATTGATTGCTTCTGTTGGACAGCAGTGTATTGAGTTTTTTAGATTGTTCTCTTTTCTCAGGTTCTTGGAATGCCCAGTCTCCCTTTGGTTATCTTTTTTTTTTTTTTTTTTTTGTGAGGAAGATCAGCCCTGAGCTAACATCCATGCTAATCCTGCTCTTTTTTTTTGTTGAGGAAGACCGGCTCTGAGCTAACATCCACTGCCAATCCTCCTCCTTTTTTTCCCCAATGCCCCAGCAGATAGTTGTACGTCATAGTTTCACATCCTTCTAGTTGCTGTATGTCGGACGCGGCCTCACCACGGCCGGAGAAGCGATGCGTCGGTGTGTGCCCGGGATCCGAACCTGGGCCGCCAGTAGTGGAGCGCGCGCACTTAACCACTAAGCCACGGGGCCGGCCCTCCCTTTGGTTATCTACTGACTCCCACTCTTGTGGTCTTTGTTGTGGGAGAATTCTGCCTCCTTGAGTTATATAACTTTAGGCTATAAACCTGCTTAAAATGTTGGGAGATTTGTATTGTCCTACATCTTGAACAGAGACAAGATTCCTTGTTTTCGTCTGGCTCCATTGGCTAATTTTTACAGGTTGCAGTGCTTCAAGAGTCCTTACATGATGCAGCAGCTTGCATTCTGATTTCTGGATTCATGCTGGCCTGAGACCCCTTTTTTGTCTTTGTAAGGGATGGGAAACCCCAACTCCCTAGTCATTTATGGGTCTCATCCCAACCTTCTATCCCTATATTTCCAAGCTTTCTCCTCTCCACCCTCGCTACACTTCACCCCAAGCTGCCTTAGTTCAAGCACTGAAAGTCTTGCTTTCAGTTTTCTCTTTTCTTTTGGCTCCTGAAGATCTTCCCATTTTGAAAGTTCAGCTTTATAACAGAAAGTCTTTGGATTACTTTTTAACATTTTTCTCATTACGCCAGTTATCATAATCTACGTTCATTGTACGTTACCAGCTAGATAAATTACCTGTAATCCTGCTACCTGAAGATTAGGTTAACCATTATTAACATTTTTTTGTATGTTTCTGCAACTAGATTTTAATATGTGTGTAATGCTTGGAAAATAGATATGCATATTAGCACATATGTATATATTTTTTTATATGGGGTAATGAGAATACCATTTATAACCTATCATTTTCAGTGAACATTAACATCTTTTCATGACAGCAAATACACATCTAAATCTTATTTTTTTTCTTGCACATGGAATTGCTTTTATTTTGTAAACTTTGGTTTGATTTTGTACTTTCTTCTTGGTTTGGTTTTAAATTTTTCTCCTGGACAAGTGTAAAGTATACTAATAAGATGTGAAGTTTCTTACGTATGTTCCCATTTATTTTTCATCTACATAAATAACACAGTTATTCATATACATGAATTATGGTGGGAAATGCTAATATGAGGATTCAAACATAGGCGGAGGAAAAAAGTTCTTACTCTGTTAACTAAGCCTGTCTTCTGTAGGCTAAAATCTATATATCTCCCCTTTGTAGCAAATGTACTTATAGCAAAAATTTATTAATACTGCAAATGGAAAGAATTTTATTTTTAAAGAAAGTGATACTACAGATTTTTTTGAATTGCTGATGGGAAATGCTGGCAGGTTTCATTTAGCTCTGCAGTAAAGAAACTTGGATTTTACTACACAATGAAATTTTCTCCTTTAGTGTTTATATATGGCATCAAAAGAACTATTATTAGTTAAAAAAAGATATGCGCACCTTGGTGTACTCAAGCTGGAGTTTACCTACTTAATCCTAGTGTAAGATTAAATTTCAATTTATTTTAACTTGGATCCCTCTGATATTGCCAATGGAGCATGAAGTTAGTGGTAAAATATTATTTTACATTTTAAAACACCTCATACTTTGCAATGTACTTTTGACATTCAATGTTGAATTATTCAAGGGAGCTATTAGCCCCCATTTTACAGAAACTGATTTGCCCAAAGCCAGAGATTTTAAGACTACACAGTTGTAGTTATTCAAGCTAATAGTGGCTGAAACGGCTTTCACTTCTTATCAATCACTTGGGCACTGAGTGTATTCTGCTTAGATCAGGTCCAGACTAATGGCTTTACTGATTTAAATAGCCCTAAATGAGCAGGGTTCATCTCGTTATTTGAAATAGACATACCTTTCTGCTTATTTCCCTTGAAGATATAGACTATAAAAAAATACTAAGTATTTCTGAAGCAGTCATTTATTTTTAACTCTTCTCATGATTTCTTAACAGACATTTGGAACAAAACAGGAGCTGTTAAATTGGTCAAATGGTCTCCTGACAATAGTGTTGTAATAGTGACCTGGGAGTATGGAGGCCTTTCTTTATGGAGTGTGTTTGGAGCCCAGCTGATTTGCACACTTGGAGGAGATTTTGCGTGAGTCAATATTAGATAAAATTGCTCCATTATCTCCCAGACAATATACACACACAGAAACTTTGTGTCATACAGCTACCCCTTTGCTTTATTAGACTCTTGGCCCAAAACAATTGGTAAGGTTCAGAATTAATTTGTTCAGAATGTATTGATTCTCCAAACATCCATCCTCTTAAAACTGACTGTTCATTCAATAAAAATGCATTTGTTTATTGAACCCCTATTGTATATATGATAGCATATTAGATTCAAGGCTAAATCCAACATGGTTCTGCCTTCTAAGAGCGGTAAGCCATGTATATAAATAACTAGTAGAAAATGGAAAATTACATTATCTCATTGGGTTAATGTAGGCTAATCCGGTGGGTTGATAGGAATGGGTTGATATTTTTGCCCACTTCATATACTACCCTGAACCTCGGTCCTGACAAAATGAATACACCTTCCCAAACTGCATGACCCTGTTAAGTTCCTTAGGATTGGAAGACTGTGTCTCAGTGATATACCTAGGTATATTAACCAGCAGTCTCATATTTCATGCATTATTATGTATTTCTGTTTTGAAGGAACAAAATCACTTTGATTTTTAAAAAATTAAGACTATTATATGTAATTAGAAGACTCTTTTTAATTAGGTTTCTATTCTGTTTCAGTTATAGGTCTGATGGTACCAAAAAAGATCCCCTTAAGATCAACTCTATGGTAAGTACTTTATATAAAATATTGGTATGGTATAAAAAACTTGGAGTTTTCTTCTTGCTTATTCTCTCATGTTGGTCTGATAAAATTACAAAACTATTTTAGTCTCAGCAAACTCTTATATAGTTCTTGCTTTGATGAAAGTATTTTTTTAAAAATCAGGAGGCTGCCCGATTTTCAGTATTGGATTTTGGTTTTGCTTAGATGTATCCAGCAAGCCACTGACATCTTTGTGAACATGGTGACTGTTCAAATTAGGGCTTTGTTTTTCCAAAGCCTACCTCTGTTTCTTATGTGACTCACCAGTGCCCACTTCTCCTGCCTTCTTTTCTTTTAACATAAAGTAAAATGCTCTTTGGGTGTTTTTCTTGGAGGACATGCACTTGTGCATTATTTCAGCATATTTTTAAAGCTTTCCATAGATGTGTGTCAAGAGAATTATAGTCACTGTTGTAACAATATTTTTATTTATTACCTATTTTAAAGAGTTGCTGTAGAAGGCAATGAGGTGTAACCCCTGTCTTAACATAAACACATTTTCTTACTATAGCCCCTCTATGTACCATCTTTGTGAAATTAGTAGCTATGAAGCTTATCACACTCCCTTTTTCTCTTGCTCTACAGAGGAAGACATTTTCTGATCTTGGGTTTCTCTAAGAATTAAAACCACCACGGTTGCCTTAAATAGTGGTTCCCAACCTTTCACCACCAAGGACCCCATTTGATGTCTCTCCCTACCTGCATATTTTAAACGTTTTTGAACAAACACCATTTCTATAACTACCGATCAGAACTTCTGAATGGCATGCAACAACCAGTGTTTATCAGCCTCACTTAGTTGATATTTCAGTCACAAACTAAGAATCTAAGCATTTTACTTAGCTTGTGCAACTTTTATCATGGGAAAGCAAAACTTCTATTAGGCTTTTGAAATTTTGCAACAATTCAGGGGGACCCTCCCCTTTCCCCCTGCCGCCGTTACTATTTTCTCGGTCTTGTAGATTGGGAATCACTAATCTTAAAAAAAAAAAGAAAAAGAAAAAAAAACTATTGTGCACTGTGGTTATAGAATATTAAAATTGCCTAGGCCTGGAGAATTTATTTGAACCTTCTCATTTTATAGGGGAGAAAACTTATACTCTGAGAAACCAAGTAACTTGGTCAAGGTAATACAACAAAATGGTAGTCAAGCTGGAATGAAAACTCTAGTCTCCTAGCTTCCAATCCACTGTTCTTTGCTCTGTACAAAACTGCAACTGTTTTGGGTGGTTCTTTGTCAAGCTTCAGCTAGATAACATGGATCTTCCTCTGTAAGGAATTTCTTTGTACAGTCATGCGCTGCATAACAACATTTAGGTAAACAACGGTCCACGTATATGACAGTGGTCCCGGAACATGAGTACCATATAGCCTAGGTGTGTGGTAGGCTATAACATCTAGGTTTGTGTAAGTACTGTAGGGGAGGAAGAAATTTTCCTCTACCCTATGTTCTTCTGGCTGGTCTAAGAATTAAATTAATATGAGACAGACTAACAGGAGAAAAACAAAAGTTTAATAATATGTATACATAGGAGAAACCCAGGAAAACTTTGCCACGGTAACTTGCCAAGATGGCCAAAGCCACCACCTTAAATACCATCCTCAGCTAAAAAAAGTTATTGGGAGTGGGGAGAGTCAGGGACTTCAAAGGGAAGGAAGGTAATTCACAGGTAGGTCAAAAGGAGCAAACGTTTGGAAAACAAATATTTGGCTACACAGAAACAGAAGAACACAGATGGGAGCCCAATTAATGGGCTTTTCTAGGTTCTTCCTTGTCTACCACCTAGTTCATGTTATGCTAAGGTGATAGTTCGCTTCCTGAGACAGATTTTTTAATCTGAATTCTTTTAGGGAGTTACGGGGGAGGTAACAAGAAAAATTTCCTGAGTCTTTGTTTCTTAAAAATAATCAGCCTAAAATAATCCTCACGTTAAGGAGACGCATTTTGGGGTGGTAAATTTCATTCCCCTTCAGTATACTCTGTGATGTTCACAAAACAAGGAAATCGCCTAAGGACGCATTTCTAAGAACTTATCCTTGTCGTTAAGGAACGCATGACTGTATTTGAGAGGCGGTTAAATTAAATGGAGAAGTTACAGAGAGCAGTAGGCGTTTCTTAGGATTTCGAGCTAAGATTGGTATGTAGTGTTTTCATTGTTTTAGGTAGAGAGCAGTGTTGGTGGTTTCCACTAGAGATAGCTAAGATGTAGTAGATGTAGGTATGATTCTTGTCTGTGTTGTCCCTCATGGTTTCTCCAAACTTCAGAAGTTATTAATAATGCTATTGTTGGTTATTTCGGAGTTTGAATATTTGAAGCTAGGAAAAGATAACAAGAAACTTTTTATTGCTTTGATTTTTTTCCCCCCTCCTTCTCTCTCCAAGAGCTGGGGTGCGGAAGGCTATCACCTATGGGTAATCAGCGGATTTGGATCTCAAAATACTGAAATTGAGGCTGACCCCAAGAGTATAGTTAAACAGCCTGGCATTCTGCTGTTTCAGTTTATCAAGAGTGTACTCACTGTAAACCCTTGTATGGTAAGTTTATTTAATAAAAACTCTGTTTTGTTTTGTTTTTTTTTAGTGGCTTTCATATTAGAATATCAGGCTCTTTCTTATGACATGGATATGTTGAGTATACTCCTAAAATTGGCGTGTTATCTTCTTTTGTCTATTTTCTGTGATTATTGTGTTTCTTTTTAATTTATATTAAATTTACACCAAAATTTTACTTCTGAGCAGGTTTTGGTTTTTGGGTTTTTTTTAATAGAATCACAGCAACTTGAGGGAAAGCATTGTTTACACATTTACTTGAATAACTTGAATAAAATTTGGTCTTTATCTGAATAGCATTTCCCACACTGTGTTCCACCAGACACTGCTTATGAGAGAGATCAATTACGCAGGATAAGAAAAAATTCTATTGTCATTTAAGTGTGAAATAAAGGAGTTAAAGCTTTAGAGATTTCTTTATTGTAGAATTCCAAAGTCTTTAACATGCTAATGTGCACCATGAAAATCCAGGAGTTGGTATATAAAAAAACAATGTTTCCCAAACTATTTAACTGAATTTTTAAGGAACACTTGGAAAAAAATATGCCTAGGAACCTGCTTTGGGAAACACTGCCCCAAATTATAATATAAACACATCATGTTTTATCATTTTGAAATAACTTATACTAATATCATTAATATATAATAATAGTATATGTTACCTGTTAGTGCATATCATAATATCTACCACCAGTGGGTTTTTAAATATTTGGTGCACCCAGTGTCTAATTTAAAATTTATGACACATTGAGAAAGAATGTGAAAATATCCTGAATCTCAGATCTCATTACTGCAGTTGAAGAATAAGGATCCCCAGAGAAACAAGAATAGAGTATTTCGTCCCTCGCCTCCCCCATCCTAAATAATAATTTAAAAGCACCCTTGAGTTTTATGTCGAGACAACATTTGGACTACAATGGAAATGTGAGGGGCTGGGGTGCTGATCTGGCTGATTTGAGTAGTCAGTGAAGAATCCACCATGTTTGAGAACACTGGCCTTCTAATTGAAAACCAGGGCATAATCACTAAGAGTGGAAACTGTCTTATTTGTCTAAATATCCTCAGAACCTGGCACAGTCCTTGGCACTAACCAGGCATTCATCATTGTTCTGAACCAGGACAACAGACTTAGGCTACTCTTCCTCCTCTGCTGGTTAAACCTTCCGTGGCTTAAAAGATGCTGCAGCATCCAGTTATTCCTATTCCCAGTCCACCCCTCCTTCTTTCATGTGGGCACATGGGTGAGCATACACACACACTGTTTGACCAGACATGTTTGCTTACCACCATTCATGAGGTAGTTCATGTGAAACTAGTTTGTAAATTGTAGACAATGAGTAGTTGTGTTCAGTTTTCAGATAGAAAATCTCTCATAGCATGGCCATTTTGAAGTAGTAATAAAAGATACTGCTGTAGCAGTTGTAAACCTGGGCACGTTTTTGGACTCTATATGATAAAACAGACTTTAACAAAGATTTAGTTACACTGGGAAGTAATCATTAAAATATTGCTTGTTCCTTCTATAACAGTGCATGAGATAATTTTGTCTAGTTCTTTGTAAGGAAAATCAGCTTCTAGATATATGGTACATTTCCTATAATAAAACTAAGTTGATATATTACTTACTTCCCCCCACCTAATATTGAGTTGTTTTTATTGTCTTTCCTCCTTTGCCCCTCTGCTTCCTTTTTCCCTTGTCTAGAGTAATCAAGAGCAAGTGTTGCTTCAGGGGGAGGATCGATTGTACTTGAACTGTGGAGAAGCCTCACAAACCCAGAATCCCAGGAGTTCTTCAGCACACTCTGAGCATAAGCCCAGTCGAGAAAAGAGCCCATTTGCAGATGGCAGTTTAGAGTCTCAGGGTTTAAGCACTTTACTTGGACATCGGCATTGGCATGTGGTACAGGTAAGTCATCAGTTACTGTTGACTATTGCTTAGCCCTTGGTAAGATAGCACATGGAGCAGATTTTAAAATATTTCATCAGTTGCTTTAGAAAACTGAGAAGCTTTTTAACCTTTTGACTGTCACGTCTCTCTTCTGCTTTTCTGTGTTCTTGTCCTCTTGTCTTCTCCTTCTTTTCTTTCCACTTGATGTAGTGTGTATGACCACCTGCTTAAAGTCCATTAGTAGTGAACAGTTTCAAAAACTGGAAGTTTATGTTTTGCACTCTTATTGAGCAAAACTGTATTTTACTTCCAGTATTTTTTTGGTACAAATTTAGCTCCTTGGATTTGTATAGGCAAAAGTGTAGTTATTTCATGGAAAGTGACAGTATCGATTAGTAGCCCGTGCAGCTGACCGTGTGGTCCTAATGGGGACACACTGAGGTTAATTGCCTGACTTTGGACCCAAATTGCAGACTTGTAATCAGTCTAGAACCTTATGGTTAATAATTTTATTATTACTTTATCTTGTTCCATAGTATTTACTCATTCTGACATAACTTTTAAATTAGCAGTTTCTTTTAGTAATTCTGATAAATTGGCATTTAACCTGGAAGTTAATTCTGAATTTTGATACCAAATAAAATTAATTTGGGTAAATCAGTAAATTGGAGTTTCTTGAAAGAAACTTTCATACACTATTTCAAAGTCCTGAGTGTTTTCTTTCCCCTTTTGATACCAAAGTTTCTTAGGTACCTCAGAGCCTACTCTTGGATTAGTTTCTTTTAGTCAGTTTCTATTTCCCTTATTCTTTACCTTACTTCTACATTCTATACTTTTACCTTACTAGCTTACTTCAGCTCCCATGTTCTTTTCAGTTGACTTTGAGTGAAGATAGTGAAAGACAGAAGAATGGTCATTATGTGAAAAATTAAAGGAGGAATATCTCCTACATTGACATGTGGTATACCCTAAAAGAAAATATATTTAACTTACATTAATAAATTCATAAAATCAAACAATGTGCATACCATTTTATAATTAGTAACAATTATTAAATAAAACTGCATCAGCTACTTCCTTGACTAAAATTTTCCACTGCTCCCTTCTCTCCTATAGCCATTTCTCTGCTATTTTCATTTCCCCATACTTTGAACTATTCATTCTACACTGACCTAGCATCAATGCCAGTTCTGCCTAGCCAGGTCTGTGTTGCCAGAGAGCCAAGTAGAGCAGAGGATCAAAGAAGGTAGGTCTGGAACTCAAAAATCCATCAGGCAATAACAAAAATTGAATTTCCTTCCAGCTCAAAAATTCAGTGATTCTGTGATTCTTAGCCATCTGTGAAGTATCCCATATTAGAAGCATATAACACTGATATTACAACTTTAGACAAAGTAGGTACTAGTAAGATTCTTCTGTCATTCTGTTCTTCAGATATCTAAAATATTCAGAAAGATGAACTTGTTTAGCTGTACCTAATTTCTTCAGTTTCTTTAAAACTAATAAAAATAATGCCAGAATTGTACTCCCCAAACAATTAAGTTTTAATAGACTCATAGAATTTTTAGAGCTGGAAGGACCTTAGAGATCATGTAGTCCAACTGGATTTTATACGTGAGGAAACTGAGGCTCAGGGAAGTTAGGTGACTTGCCCAAGGTCACACAGCCAATTAGTGGCAGACTTGTCCTTACTGAGATATAAATTAAAGTAACAATCTAACCTGTTTTAAAACCTAGATACTAAATGTTGAATCATCTAAAATACTGCTGACCTTGAGCTAAAACCTAGAATGTGCCTATTTGGCAGTGTGTTTACTTGGAGTTTCCCTATACTTTGTTTGCTGGCACTGCAGCCACATGAGTCAAGGCCGTGTTGTGGTGGTGTTTTGGTAGCGTGGTTTACAGTGTCCATATAATGCTAATACTTTACCTTCTAGGCTTTTTAGCCATTAGTAATGATTCCCCGAAGCACAAGGGTGCCTGTTTAATTCAATTCCCTCTTCAGCATATGCTCTTGTCTAGGATAAGTGCCCACATCCTCCATCCAAGTGGCTTTCTTTGTGTGATTTATTCTTTGTATGCTTCTTGTACAGCTTAGAGTTCATCAAATGAGCTCCAACTAATTCTGCTGCTCTGTCTGTTCCTCATCTAGACTACTGGATCTTTTGTTTGTTTAAGCCTTCTACCTTACACTCGTTGGTTTTCCGATGAGAAGATTCTCTGTTAATTATGTTTTTTCCTTTAACTAAAACAACACAAATACATACTTGTCAGAAGCAGGGTTAGTAGCTGCTGGTAGAGATGGTGCTTTTTGAGGAAGATTTGCCCTGTGCTAACATCTGTTGCCAATCTTCCTCTTTTTTTGCTTGAGGAAGATTAGCCCTGAGTTAACATCTGTGTCAGTCTTCCCCTGTTTTGTATGTGAGTCACCCCCGCAGCATGGCTGGTGAGTGGTATAGATCCATGCCCAGGATCCGCACCTGTGAACCCGGGCTGCTGAAGCAGAGCACGCTGAACTTAACCACTAGGTCACAGGGCTAGCCCTTTTGTTTGTTTTTTTTCAATTTAGTGTTTCTAGCTATAAGTTTTTTAAGTTTTGAAAGTAGTTTGTTGACAGAGCACAAATAATGTGAAATTTAAAAAAAACAGCAACAACAGCCTTATGGTTTTAGGTCGTGTTCCTTCTTGGACTGCCATTTATTTTAATACTCAGTATTTTGTGTGATATAAACATTTGTTTTTGAAAGGTCCATGAATCATTATCATCCAGTGTTCTGAAATGTTGGTTTTATGGTTAACTATTTGGAAAGAATAAGCTTCACAAAATGTGGGAGATAAGCATCTATAATGTATCAGGCATTACGTTAGGGATGTCAACAGAGAGGATTTTAAAGACTATTTCATTTATAAACAATTTGTTCTCATTTCTGCAGTTATCAAGTGTACCAGACATGGTATTTGGCACAGATCAGATCTGCTTAGGAGAATGGCTTTCATAGTCTCACCAGTTAAAGACAAAAGTAGTACAGGCAGGAGACAGGATTTTAGCAGAATGACTTTAAGGGGGAAGAAAGAAAGATTTAGTTTCTTTGAGAGTTTGAAAAATCCTAAGATGTTAAGAGTAGAGATTCTGTACCCTGGCCTTCATTTCCCAGTGATGTGGCATGACTTTTGTGCCCTGAGTATGCATACCAGACCTGAGTTTCTTCATTATTCATTAGCTGCCTCTTTCCTTACTTCTGCCACTTCCTGTTCTCAGTATTAGGGGTAGAGCTCAAAGTTCAGGTGACGCATAGATCAATAAAGGTAACGTACTGGAGAAAAAGTTTTGTTCTTATTTCATAGCATCTGCATGAGAAATAAAACTTCATTTTAAACTTAAATTTTGAGTTTTGACAATAAACCATTTGCCATTTGTGGCACCTCACGCACTTTTGGAGGTTCAAAGAATAAATTGTTTTCTGCTACAGATATTCATCAGTGTGATCATGTCATAAGGTTTAACCTTGGTTCCCATGATTAGAAACTCTTCATGTTGGAATCCACTTTGTCAGTGAGATCCCACCTCACACTTTACCCACCCCCACATTTCATAAGTACCTATGAAACACCAAGGTTTGGGGAAAGTGGGTTTTAGTGTCATGGGTGGGCTAGCCCAACAGTACTGCGGGTACATCCTTTCATTACAGCCTCCTAACAAGACTACTTCCAACTTTTATTTTGCCATCTGATCATTACCTCAGATTAGCATTATTCTGAACTAATTTTACCCATTATAGTGAATTTTATTAATTGGAACGAATGGTACAGCATATCTGTTAAGAGTTAAGCATTCTTCAAGAATATATCATGACACTCATATCTTTAATTCTGTAAGGTAGGCTTCCATAAACCAGTGCTAGGGTTAAGAACTTCCTGATGTACTAAAAGCTTAATTTACTTAGATTTCAGGTTGAATTACTAGATAATAAGTGAAGTCTAACAAAAATAGTTTTATGAATAAATTTTATCAAAGTTAATACAGATGTTTTCAGCATATTATTTTTATTTGATTTTTGTTTTGTCTTCACATTACACAAAGAATCTTATTGGATTTGATTGTATTTACTTGGCATTTTAATTTGACTTTCTTTTTTAAATATGTAATAGTTTTTCTTTGAGTAAAACAAAAATAAATTAGAATAAATTGGAGGTTCTCTTATTCTAGGAACAGAAGATTCTTCCCTTGTGCTGTCGTTGATTTTCACCCTGCACTCACCATGTGCTCATGAAAACTACTTAATCAGTAGGCTAGTAGAGAGATCACAGTCTCAATAAAGCTAGAATTTACTTAATCTACATTAATATCTCACAGAGGATTCTTTAAATTTAAAATTCTTATTAGAGTGATACAAGGACACCAGGTACAAAGATGTAAGACGGACCACATAGGAAGGTATATTTATTTATGACTTAGGTTGCAGATAAAGAGTTAATATCTGTAATATATTAAAAGTTCTTTTGGCTGAATAAATTGAATACCTCAAAAAAAAATAGTGGCTTATGCACAGTTTTACGTGTATATGGATGTTTGTTTAGAGATAGAATAAAAACTAACCAGTGGTTATCCCTGAGCAGTGATGTAACAGAAGAATTTCATTTTGTACTTTGTACATTTTTATATTGTTTAAATTTTATAAGCATATATTGATATTTTAATCAGAAAAAAATAAAAATATTTCCATTAAAAGACAAAAACAAAATTCTTGCTGAGGCTCTAATTTTATCAGATAAGGTTGTTTTGTGATGGTTCAGGTCAGCAAACCCAAACTGTGTTCATCTACACAATTCTTGGCTGACTTCGTGTGTGCTTCTCTAAAAATCTTTTGTCAGTCTGTATTTTTTGAGTGTTCAGTATTTAAAATAAACAAAAACAGTGTAGAGAAAAAAGGAAATCCTGATGTCTAGAAGCTTATGATGAAATGGTTAAGACAGATGTGCAATACTGGCTGGTATACAAATGGTAAATTCCAAGTACTCTGCTAGTAATACTCATTATTTGGGAGCACTTTAAACATTGTACAGGAAAATGAATATCATATTGTAATGTTAATGCTTAATTTCAGAAGTCTTACCAAACTGATATGTTATTTTCTATAGATTTCCAGCATCTATCTAGAGAGCAATTGGCCTATACGGGTGAGTTGTTTTGCTGGTGTTAACTTTCATTGGATAGCATTTGCTGCATGTGGCATTCTGGGAATTGAGCCTTTCAGTGGGTACACTGATAAAAGTAAAATTTTAATACTTGATCCCTTGTACATTGTTAGCATATTAACATCTATAATTTGGTCAAATGTAACGTATATAAATATTCAGATTTTTAAATTTAGCATTTTATATTTAGTTCATTTAGCAAACATTTATTAATAGTCTATTTGCATGACACAATACTAAGCTCTTTATACTTAATAAAGTATATAAGTTTGCAAGGAAGAGTTTTTAATTTTTTTTAAATCAGTTTTCAGCTATTGACAAACTTGGACAGAATATTGCTGTGGTTGGCAAGTTTGGTTTTGCACATTACTCTTTACTCACCAAAAAATGGAAGCTTTTTGGAAACATTACCCAGGTTAGTCTTTTTGAAATTAAAAACCTATTTCTCAAAATATAAGAGAACTACAATATGAAATAACTATAAAGTAAACCATTGTTTACTTATTAAAAAATAAAATCAAATATTAAAAAATGATGTTGGATTATTTCTAAGAGTTAATTCTGATAAGGTTCTTGATATTTGATAAAGGATTTTGTACTGAGATAGTTGGTTTGTTTTTAATTTTCGTTAAGATCAGGCACTATAATTCTTTTTTTTTTAATAGCGGTCACATTGGTTTATAACATTGTATAAATTTCAGGTGTACATCATTATACTTCTATTTCTGCATAGATCGCATCATGTTCACCACCCAATACTAATTACATTCCATCACCACACACATGAGGCACTATAATTCTTTAACTTAAGAATTGACTCTTACATTCCAGGCTGAGTTCATCAGAATAAGATCAGAGTAAATTTCCACAAAATTTGAGGTCATTCCTTGCTTTTCTGTGTGTGATATAAATACTTGGGTAGCATACAAACATGTGCAGTTGGATGTTGTAAGAATCAAATAGGAAAAGAGAAGGAAATTAACATTTAATAAGTGCCTACTATATACCAGGCACTTTAAGGTGCTTTCACAAATGTTATCTTATTGATTTGTATAACAACCCAGTGAGGGCACTATTGTTACTAACCATTTTATAAAAGAGAAACTAGGATTCAGAGTCAAGCAGCTGATAAATGATAAAACATTAAACCAGGGTCTGTTGAATGTGGGAATAATGATGTTATATGGTACCCAGTTATTTTGAATGATATATTTTCTGTCTTACAGAAATTTTTATTTTTTCAGAATAGGATGTCAATCTTAAAGGCCCTACAGTAATACTTAATTAGAGGGATAGAGAGTGGAGCAGAAATAATTTGATAATTTCATTGTCTGCTTAGGAATATTTTATAAATGTATTACTTATTGTAATTTCTGGCAGCATAAATAAAGGTAAATATGGTTGTTTTTATTTTCTTTTAAGGAGCAAAATATGATTGTGACAGGTGGCTTAGCGTGGTGGAATGATTTTATTGTCCTTGCATGTTATAATATAAGTGACCATCAAGAAGAGGTAAGTTTTTGTTCTTTCAGAAATAACAGATTTTTATATTTTAAAGATATTAAGCACTACTATTTGGTTTTATATAAAAATAATCAATTGGAAAATGAACAAAACATTTTTTAATCAAGAATTTGGCGTTTTTAAGTGGAATTTTCATTTCCGGTTACTACTTTTAAAAAAAATTTTAAAGGATAATTGGGACTCCTGAGATAACTTTCTCTAAGGGTATTAGCTGTTAGACATTCTCTATAAAGTTTGTAAATAATAAAAAATAGTTAAAAGCAGAAAAGTATAAGGATGGCTGTCCTTAGAGATATATTAATTTATTGATTTGTGCTTTTTTTTTTTTTTTTTTTTTTTTTTTGAGAAACTGCTGGTCTCCTCATATCAAGTCTAAATATAGAGGCCTAAAGGAGTATTTTGTAATACTACATTCACAGTTTTGATCACTTCATCTTTTGGTTATTTGTAGAATGAGCATACCTTGTCAAAATATAAATATTATCCATTTATTATTAATGCTCAGATTAGTCTTTTAACTCTTCTTACTTGAAAAAAGTGGATTAAAAAAACAGCATGTCTGAAGTGTGTAGTCATTCATGGTAGGCATCTTGTTTTTACAGTTTTCTTTATTTTTGTATCCTTCAGCTCAGAGTTTACTTGCGAACATCAAATCTGGACAATGCCTTTGCTCACGTCACCAAAGCACAAGCAGAAACATTACTGCTTAGTGTCTTTCGGGACATGGTAATAGTATTTAGAGCAGACTGTTCAATATGCCTTTACAGTATTGAAAGAAAATCTGATGGGTAAGTGTATAGCATATGACAGGTCACTTTTTGCTCCTATTTATCATGTTTCCTCTGTAGTTTTCATTTTCTCAAAACAGTTATTCTAACTATGTTTAGTGTCCTTTGTTTTAGGAGTTAAAAAAGCAAGGAATTTTAATTAGTGATATTCATATAGTAGTTATTTCTTAGTTAA
Organism: Diceros bicornis minor; assembly: GCF_020826845.1. NCBI lineage: Eukaryota > Metazoa > Chordata > Mammalia > Perissodactyla > Rhinocerotidae > Diceros > Diceros bicornis. The sequence goes on from NC_080761.1 coordinate 29,693,081, forward strand.
TAGCTACCAGTTATTTTTTAGATAGATAGATTAGATAGAAGAGCCTGCACTAACCTCTTCAGCTAATCTTAATGGATTCAATTGAAAAAAATCTAGTTTGGAATAAAGTAAACTCTTAGATTTTTTTTCAAAACCTTGAAAACAAGTGTTTACTAACTGTCCTACTGTTGCAGAAACTTGGGGAAATTTGAGTTCCACAGCTTTAAGGCCTTACGAAGCATGTCCTTAACAGACTCACTCACATTTCCACTGAGCTAGACGGCTGTAGTCTGGGGCAGAAAAAAATGGCAGTCCTGTTGCTGCTGTGTGTTGCCTATATTCTTCTTGGCATCTGGTCAGCTTGCAGCATTTAGACATACCTCTTGAGTTTTCTTTTGCTCTCAGATGATTTTTGTGTGTTTCTTTTTTTAAACAGCCATAAAGTGTGTATTTGCTGAAGTAGCTTAGTGATTGAGGAGTAATGTAAAGATACACATTAAGAAACCTTACTAGCCCCAGACAGAACCCATATCCTTTAACCAGCTATTTCTCAACCAACTAAGCTATTCCTATAGCTTCTTCTCAGTTTTTTTCTTCCCTTCTACCTCTTATTCCCCTTTTTTCTACCTCGTCTCCATGTATGTTCTTTGGATGCCTCAACCTTGTCAGTCTGCTGCTTGAAGGACACCTGGGGAGGAGGGAACGATGGGTAGAAGGCATTTGGGTCCTCCATAAGCATGAAATCTAATGCTGTTAATAACAGAAAAGGAAAAAAACCTTGTTAGCATTGTTGTTGAGGTGTGTGGATTTCTTTCTTTTTTTTTTTCTTTTTTGCAGTCCAAATACTACTGCTAGTATTCAGGTTCTTCAGGAAGTCTCCATGTCACGCTACATTCCTCACCCTTTCCTGGTAGTATCTGTCACTCTGACATCAGTGAGCACAGAGAATGGAATCACGCTGAAAATGCCACAGCAGGTACCATTTCATTTCACCTTGGTTTTTAGTGTTTTAAGTTGATATTAGGAACTATTTGTTCACCAAATAAATACTAAATGTCTAGAATGTGCCTTGTGTGAAGATGCTGGGTTACAGTGGCAAACAAAACAAACATAGTACAATAAAGAAATAATTACAATTGTGATGTGTGTACCAAAAAGTAGTACAGGTTACTCTAAGAGTGTATAACAAAAACCTGGAGTAGTCTAAACAATCAGAGATTTCTGTACCATTTAAATTGGAACCTGAAGAACGAGTGCTGGTTATCCAAGTAAAGAGAGAAAATTTCCGGCAGAGGAAACAGTAATGCAAAGGCCCATAGATAAGAGAAAACATGACACATTCAGGGAATTGGAAGAACTTCAGAGTGATTGGAACATAAAGCGTGAGAGAAGATGTGAGTCTAAAGTCTAAAGTGTTGTAAGCTGGGTATTATTAGATCTAAGCTTTGTAACGTTTACTCTAATTGTAAGAAGGAAAATGAACCAGAGTGGGACAGAACTGGACCAAAGGAGAATAGCTAGGAGGCCCCATAGTAATGATCTAGGTGAATGGTGTTAGTGGCCCAAACTTGGGCAGTGAAAAAGAAAACAGAAAGAAGTGGAATGAATATAAAGTACTGAGAACCCCATGATTGGTTAATTAGGAGCAAAGTGAAAGGATAAGCCCATAGTTTCTAGTTAAAGTAACCAGGACCCAGGTTGCATAATTTCCTATTCCAAGGCTCCTTCCATTATACTAGTGGTTTCCTAACTTCATGACAATATGGAACCCATTTTCAGAGGAAAATTAAATGTAGATCTATTTGTCATCCCTGTCTTCCCAGTCTGTCTTTTACTTCTTCCTAAGGCACTTCCACTGATCTCCTTTAAAATACAGGTCCTATTTCCTCTGCAAACTATATTTCATAGTAACCAGATAGTCCTAGTTGATAAGGGAAAGTTCTGTTTTACAGAAGAATTCTAGCTAAAAGATGTGAAAGGAATGTAACAATTAAAGAATCATCATTTTGTAGCCCCTGAGGAAACAACTGATTCAGGCAGTGATCATTATTGGATGAAACCATCAGATGAAAGGTTGATGAGGAACTTCACAATGAAGGGATCAGGTTGTCATACCCAAGCCTTATTAATCAATCTTAGCATCACTAAAAGTGAGAACCAGATGTAGCATGCTTCCCGGGTGATGCAACATGACATTCACATGAAGAATTACTACCAAAACACTAAACCTGAACTGAATCAAGCTTCTAGAGTCATCTTCCATTCACAGGAAATATAGGGATAGAGGTTTAGTTTAACACTACAAGGAAGCAGAATGCAGAACATTCTATAGGATAGCTATAATAAGTCAATAACTTGAGGGAAAAAAGAGGAGACTCTTCTAAATAAGACTTTAGAGCCATAACAACCAAATACAATGTGTAAGTTCTTTTGTATCCTGATTCTGACTGACTATAAAAAGACTCCATTAAATCAATTAGAGATATTTAAATATGGACTGAGAAATGATACTAACGAATAATTATAAATTTTATTAGATGTGATACTGGCACTGTGATTATGTAAACAAATATCCATATATTTTAGAGATGCATATTAAGTATAGGGATAAAATGGCATGATATCTTCCTTTAAAACACTTTGACAAAAGAAAAAAGGGATAGATGGAACAAATATGGCAAAATCTTGATAATTGTGGATCTGGATAATGGGAATATGGGAGGTCATTATACTATTCTCTATACTTTGATCATGTTTGAAGTTTTAATATTAGGGAAAAAAAAGGGACTCCTTTTATATCCCAGATATAATAGGCAATCAGTGATACTGGGTGCCCCATTTTAAGAGGGCCTTTCACAAAGAGGAGATATCTAATTTGGTAAAGAGCAGATTAAGAAGTGACTTGAAATATAATGGGAAATAGACTGATTACATCCTGCACAGAGGGAAGACAAAGATTGCTACAGCAAAGCAAACTAATTTTAGCAAACTAACAATGAGAACTGTTCAACAGTAAGATGGCCTCCCTCATGAAAGAGTAAGCTCCTTGTCTTCTGAAACTCCCAATGAGAATCATCTGCCAGGGATTTTTTAGGGTAAGAGATGGTGTGTTGGGTTCCTTCAAATTTAAGATTTCGAGGATACAGGTAGTCCCGGCTTTTATGTTACAGTAAGTTGCTGAAAAGCTCATTCAAGTTGCCTGAGAGTGCTGTTGCAGTCACCTGTTCTTACCTGTTGCAATATTATCAGTAGAAAACGTTGAATGCATGGATACAGCTGAAGAAAAGAGAAGTGTTTTGCTTTTTTTCCCCCTAATGAGGTAGTGTGAAATTTACCATCTTAAAACTTAAAAGTGGTCATTATGAACATTGATCATATTGTGATGAATTGCAGTAAGTGCTCTACAAATCTTTTAAAGTGTTTAAAGAGTTTGTTCCTGTGCCAGTCCCAAAACAGTCATACTGTTTTTTGATTTTTGTGTTTGCCTGTTCATTTTTCCTTTTCCTCTGCCATCTAGTTCTTAAAGTTCCCACACACCTTTTAAATTCCATTTTTCCTTCTCTTACCTCCAAGTTATTTGCTGTTTCTCGTGTGATATGGACAGATATTCAGATTCTTAGTTTTCATGTCATTATGTGCTAAATGGGGAACTGAAGACTTCTTTCCAAGTAAAGTTCTTGGGCTTTTGACAGTTGCTTGGAGATTTTATGGTTTTTATTTTTTTATTTTTTGGTGAGGAAGATCAGCCCTGAGCCCACATCTGTTGCCAGTCCTCCTCTTTTTGCTGAGTAAGATTGGCCCTGGGCTAACATCCGTGCCCATCTTCTTCTACTTTATATGTGGTATGCCTGCCACAGCATGGCTTGGTAAGCAGTGCGTAGCTTGGTGCTTGATCCCACGCCTGGGATCCGAACCTGCAAAACCCGGGCTGCCGAAGCAGAGCGTGCGAACTTAACCACTGGGCCGGCCCCCAGTTTTTATTTTTTAAATTTCTGCTTCTTTGTAAATTAACAACAGTTCATACCGTGCTTATTACCTAGCTGGACATGGTCTAAAGCAAAAATGAGTGACAAAGTCCTTGAATCTTCTGGACCCTTTCGCTATTTCTTTATACACAATCCCTTTTAAGTGTCTGAAGGCATTACAAAAGAGCATTTTCTACATCTGATTATTTTTTGCAGGTAGAATACATAGGGTGGCTGCCATTTTCTTGACTGAACCCTAAATTATATCAGCAGCTTAAAATCAGCCAGCCAGCAAGTGTCAAAGCTGGGACATGATCTCACATCTTCTGAATAATCATCCTTTCCTTCCTAAAATTCTTTCCTTTGGTTTATGTGACAGTGTGCGCTCCTAGTTCTCTTCTTGCCTTCAAAAGCTAGACAATGGACCTCTGCTCTTTCACCCCCATACTCTGCCTCAGAAAACTCGTTTCCTTCAGTTTACCAACCTTACCTTTATGGTTATGATTCTAGCATATTCATCTCTGGTTCAGTCATCTCTTATAACATTTTTACTTGCAAGTCTTAAAATTCTTTCAAATTTAATGGCCAATAAAATGAAACTCTTGGTTTTCCCTTCTCTAAACTAATTTCTCCTCCTGATTTCTATTGGTGATAACTTCAACTTCTCTAGCAATTAGATTTGATACCTTGAAATCATTTTTGATTCAGTTCTCTTCTTCTACTCTTCATGTCTAGAACATCAGTAAGCTTTTGTTTTGTTTTTTTAATCAAAATTCTCTTCGTTTTACAAGTGAAAATGACTTAATATCTGAAATTCATTTTAAAATAGTGCTTCTCAAACTTTAAGCTAGGTGATAAGGTTCAATGGGAAATCATTATACTAGGCTCTCTCCTTTGGGGTTTGATTGAAATTTTCCATAATAAAAAGGCAGACTATTTCCTTCATTCCTGAAGTCAACACCCATAATGTCTGCCTCTCTCCAGTAACCCATCCTGAATAACTCAGAATTTTTAATAACTCACTTATTCAAGAACTGTAAGTACGATTTTGGCTTATTTCCTGGTGTTTTTTTTACCTGGCTTTCCAAGCCCTCCCTGAAAGTGTATTACCATCCAGCATTTTTCCCATAATATCCCTAATCTAGCCAGATTGTTCTCACTTTCTCAGTAGAATTGTTCTGTCCTATTTCCATGTCATTTACATTGCATTCTTCAACTAGAGTACCATCCCTTTTCCTTCTACTCAGTGTATCTTCCTCAGCCTTCAAGTCCCACCTTATCCTTTAAGCCTTCTCCAGCTATGCCAGTTAGGTCACTGAAGTGAGCTCTCATTTTTATGAACTTCTTAAGTTCTCTTAGTTTTTCCGGGATAAATCAGCTCGGCCCTCAGCTTTATGTTCACTTGTATTGTTCATTAGTTGCATTGTGTTATGCTTGTTCTGCCCTAGCCAGAAAGTTCCTCATACTCCCACAGAGCTGAACAGAATGGCTGTATATAGTACACACACAATAACTATTGTTGGTTGTTTAACCTGTAAACATTATGGATTGGAGGGAAAATGCTGAAAACATACCTATAAATGAGTGTGAGTCCGATTTTTCTTTCAGGCTCGTGATGCAGAGAGCATTATGCTAAATCTTGCAGGACAGCTTATCATGATGCAAAGGGACAGATCAGGCCCTCAGATCCGGGAGAAGGACAATAACCCTAACCAAAGAAAACTTGTGAGTAAAATGCAAGTCATTTAGAACATTAAGAATGTATGGGATTAGGATGAAGGAATAAAAGTATTTAAGAGGAGAGTATTGTCTTGTGATTTGGAAACTGAGAAAGTACTGAAAATTAGTCTTAAGTTTCTGGGTATAAGACTGTTTATGAAGGATAAGGATAAGGTCCCAAAATGATAATAAAATGTTCCGTACTCCAGATGTTACTGCTTAAGCATTACACTGCAAATTCTAATGGGAAAATAGGATAAATTGGTGAAGTTCATGGGGGTTGCTTTTTGTTTTGTTTTATGATTTAAATACACATACTTTGAGAGGCAGGGTACTAAATAGATTCTCCTAATTTTCCCAAGAAGTTGTACCATCATTTTGAAAGACTTAGAAAACTGGACCTAGAAACTTAAGAACTTATAATGAAAAACACTGCTTCTTGTCTCTCCTTCTCCAGCTGCCATTCTGTCCTCCTGTTGTACTAGCCCAGTCCGTTGAAAATGTCTGGACTACGTGTCGAGCAAATAAGCAGAAGCGTCACCTTCTGGAAGCCCTTTGGCTGAGCTGTGGAGGTGCAGGGATGAAAGTCTGGCTCCCTCTCTTCCCTAGGGATCATCGCAAGCCCCATTCCTTCTTGTCCCAGCGGATCATGCTGCCTTTCCACATCAACATTTACCCCCTGGCTGTTCTGTTTGAAGATGCATTAGTCCTTGGTGCTGTCAATGACACTTTGCTCTATGATTCTTTGTACACTCGGAACAGTGCTAGGGAACAGCTGGAGGTGCTCTTCCCTTTCTGTGTTGTGGAGAGAACCTCTCAGATCTACCTCCACCACATTCTCCGTCAGCTGCTGGTCAGGAACCTTGGGGAGCAAGCCTTGCTCTTAGCTCAGTCCTGTGCCACGTTACCTTACTTCCCTCACGTGCTGGAGCTCATGCTCCATGAAGTGCTGGAAGAAGAAGCTACCTCGCGGGAGCCCATTCCCGACCCTCTGCTTCCCACTGTGGCAAAATTTATCACCGAGTTCCCCCTCTTCCTGCAGACAGTTGTTCATTGTGCCAGGAAGACTGAATATGCCCTGTGGAATTACCTTTTTGCAGCTGTTGGAAACCCCAAGGACTTGTTTGAGGAGTGTTTAATGGCTCAGGATTTGGACACTGCTGCCTCTTACCTTATTATCTTACAGGTAACAATTCTCTTCTTACAAAGGTGCAAGAATTAATGAGCTTAAACTGAGAATAAAGAAAAGAAGTGTTCTGTGTTGGTGCTGTGATTGTGTTTAAGGAACTAATACAGTCAGGTTTTCTGTTCAGTTTATATCTTTGCTTTTGAAGAGCTCAGTCTTAGCAAATGATGGCAGAAAATGTTTTTGACTATCAAAGTAACATTGCAGGGTTTTTGAATCCTATTTGTCCATTAATGGGCCAAAACAGATTAATGAGTTTACAGTATTATTTTGAATAATATTGAAGAAATGTATTTATATGTATTATAATACATATAACAACATGCACATATTACATAAGAAACATAATAATAAAGAATTATTTTGAATATTAATGGGTTTGTCTGACCCCCTATAATAACAGATTTGTTTCCTGGTAGTGTGGAATTGCTGAGGGGACTCTGACGTGAGAATGGATCATAACACACCTCATGTTAGGCTCCACATAGCAAGCTGAGAAGACTTGGGCCTGCTATAGGAATTACCCTCAGAGCACATGGTTTTTCTCAAAATAATGGGTTCTTTGAATCATAAAAATAGAAACAAAATAAACGCAGCTGTTTTTTTATTTTAGGTCACTCTTTAGACTTTCAGTGATCTCCCAAGCAATGGAATTGGAAACTTTCTATCAGAATTCCTAAGTTGCTATGGATTGTCAGATAATAATTACAGTTAAACTTGTTTATTAGGTGCCTTTCCATGAAGGCCAAGGCAGGCAGTGAGGTTAAATTTGTGAAGGAATTATGGAGGATGCTAATTGCCTAGCAGCCCTACATGCTATTGCCCAAAGCAGAGATTTTTTTAGTCACATCTTCAGAAAACTCGCTGTCCCAGGAGACAGACCTGAGCTTTTTTGGAATCAGGCAAACCTAGATTTATATTCTTGCTTTTCTGCTGATTTTCAACAAGTTACTTAACTCAGTTTCCTCATCTGTAAAATAGGAATAATATACCTATTTTGCAGATTGACTAGAAAAAATGAAAGAATGTATGTAAGGTTAAAGTAAGGTATCTGGAGTGTAGTGGGAGTTCAGTAAATCATAATTTATATTACACCAGCTGAGTATTTACTTCACTTTTCCTTGTATGGTACTTTTTTTTTTTTTTTTTTTGTGAGGAGATGAGCCCTATGCTAACATCTGCCAATCCTCCTGTTTTTTTTGCTGAGGAAGACTGGCCCTGGGCTAACATCCGTGCCCATCTTCCTCCACTTTATACGGGACGCCGCCGCAGCATGGCTTGCCAAGCAGTGCGTCGGTGCGCACCCGGGATCCAAACTGGTGAACGCCAGGCCGCTGCAGCTGAGTGTGCGCACTTAACCACTTGCGCCCCTGGGCCGGCCCCGTATGGTACTTTTTAATGCTGTTTTTAGTCTTACTATTAAACTACTTCCTACAGTGTTTTGTCTGCATTCCTTCTCTGAGTGAAGATAAAGAATTGCTCGTATTGTCCCAAATCATTTACAGTATAAAAGGAATGCTTATTTTCCTTGGTTGTTTTTATAGAATATGGAAGTCCCAGCAGTAAGTAGGCAGCATGCCACCCTTCTGTTCAACACAGCCCTGGAACAAGGCAAGTGGGACCTATGTCGACACATGATTCGATTTCTTAAAGCCATTGGCTCTGGAGAAGCTGAGACACCTCCACCCACACCTACAGCTCAGGTTAGTTGCAAAATTGCACAGATCTCTAGGCCATACACCTATATGGCATCTTTCTCTAACTGTACTGCATACTGTATGTAATCATAGGAACCCAGTTCAAGTGGTGGATTTGAGTTCTTCAGGAATCGAAGCATCAGTTTATCCCAGTCAGCTGAAAATGTTCCTGCTAGTAAATTCAGCTTACAGAAAACACTGAGTATGCCATCTGGTCCGTCTGGAAAAAGGTAAAAGAATAAAGAGCTGTTACTGCTTTTAGGACATTCTGTGACATTGCATTTCAGGACATTTGTAAAATTGAATCTTATGAAAACAACTACTTGATCCAATTGCAATTCTTTTTTCCATTCCCAAAAGGCTTAGAGGCCACACAAAAAGCTTCCCTTTTTTCTTCCTCCAAAGTTCACTTCTTTGCTCTTTGTACAGTTTCTGTCCCTTGTACTGGAGTAGGTCTTGATGTAACTGTTCTGAATGCAGCTAACTTAAATTACTTCTGATAATAGAGGACCAGAATAGAAAGAAAGATAAATGTGCAAATAATCCAGTTAACAGTTTTACTCTTATTTCCAACTATGCCTCTTGACAAAAAATAAAAATTTAGTCCTCATGTACTTGACTCTCCTGTGACTCTCTTGATCAGAGAAGTCATGAAACAGTGGGAGAGCCAAGGGGAAGTGTATTCTGGAGACCAAAACCTACATCACCCATAGATGGATTATTGTCTCCTGAGAGGTAACTATGAACTCATACTGGACATTATAAAATAGAATCTCCGCTGGTTTGTGAAGTTCTTGTATTCCTTCCTGTGCCATTACGTGTTCTTGGCTCTTGTTTTTTCTCTTCCCTAATCCTTTTTTTTTATATTCTATATTCTTACTACAGTCCTGGCACATAGTAAGAGCTTATTGAACATTTTTTATTGTGATGTTTTACTGCTTTTTCTTATCACAGCCATTAATACCACCCCCACTTCCAACATATACACAATCATGGGCTATATACAAGTAAAATGCAACCATAGAGGATGATAAACAACTGCCAGGCAAGCAGTAGCTTCTCATCTATACCCTAAATTTAAATACTGGCTAATACATACTGAGTGCTTACTGTGTGCCAGGCACAGTTCTAAGCATTTACATGTGTAGGTCTTTTAATCCTTACAACAGCTCTGTAAGGGTAGATACTGTTGTTATCCACATTGTACCAGTGAAGAAACAGAGGCCCAGAAAAATAAACTTGCTTATGTTCACATAACAGAGTGGCAAAGCCAGGATGTGAGTCCAGGCAGTCATGCTCCAATACTGCCTCTCACTGAAAGCACCACATTACCCAGCTACCAAACCAGTTATACACGTATATGAGTAAGGGATGATAGACTGTATTTAGTCCAGTCGTTAATCTTTAAAAATCGGTTTTATTTTTATGTGTCTACATAACTCACATTGAGAAACTTCATTTCACTTCGCTTCTTTCTCCTTAGTTTCTTTGATCTGATCTCCTTCTCTCTTTTCATTGGTCTTTTCAAATTCAGCATTTATTTGCTCCCTTTCTTTCCTTCAGCCAGTCACCACTCTTTTCCTGGTTTGGCTTTGTTGCCTGTTTTTTTCCTATTCCATGTCTTCATTCTACAAATATGTTTTAAGAGCCTAGTGTGTTCCAGGTATTGTTCAGCAGGTCGTGGTATCACGTGGAGGAGAAGCCCTGATACTTTATCTTCCTCTTCAATCAGAATTAGACCTTGGGTGTCTTACCTCCTTGTCAGCCTTATCAATGCTGCTGCATAAAAATGTGTGAAGTCCTCCAGTAAAGATTGTTCTGTAGCTTTCTTGTATTCCCACTTACAGATGGAGCAAAGATAGTGACTGTGCTGAGAACATGTATATTGACATGATGCTCTGGAGACATGCTCGGCGTCTCTTAGAAGAAGTTCGGCTAAAGGACCTTGGCTGCTTTGCAGCCCAGCTGGGCTTTGAACTAATTAGTTGGCTATGTAAGGAACGTATCCGAGCTGCCCGGGTAGACAACTTTGTGATAGCCCTGAAGAGACTCCACAAAGATTTCCTGTGGCCACTTCCCATCATCCCAGCATCTTCTATCAGTTCTCCTTTTAAGAATGGAAAATACCGAATAGGTAATGTAGGCTTTGTGTCACTTGAACAAGGAGAATTGTATTTTATTCCAAATATTTAGACATTTTGCTGTTAGTTGATATTCAAGGAAGTCTTTTCATTCCAAACTCCGGAACAGATAAAAGCCAACTTTTTGTATAACAGTTGGAACATCCACTATTTGACCAAGGATGTAAATAAAGTGGAAGCTATGTTTCTAAGTATTGTGACCTCGACGTCTAATTTATAAATTGAACCATTATTATCTCAGATTATCAACAAGTTGAGAATTGGCTGAATATAGAAGCTACCACACTTATCTTATTGTGGGAAGGAGTTTTGAATTGGTTAGTCATGGACCACAAAATAAGCTAAATAGTGACTTACCTGACAGGATTCATTCCAGAAAAATGGTAAAAATGCATTTTTGAGAGCTTTGGGCAATCTTCTAAACTAGGAGAGGACAATGTGAAACAGTATTTTGATGAAATAAAAATTAAAAAATAAAGTTTTTTTAGTTCAGGCCTTTTAAAGAAGAGTGTTCTAATTACTTATGAAAATTCAAACAGAAACCTTTTATTGTGGCATTTGGAAACTTCATGTCATCTTAAGAACCAAGGAAGATCACTTAAAAGATGAACAGAATAAAGTTTTGCCTAGTTCTAAGAAGATATGTGATGATATAAGATGACTGTTAGATGGCATTGTCTAGTGAGTCTATTAGAATCGCACATCCCTGGTTTATGGGTGGATGATGCAGTGTAGGACAGTAATTGGCTTTGAACTTTTAGTATTTGGGGTTGAGGGGGAGAGAAGCTGAAAAACTAAATTGGAAACAGCAATGTCTGCATCTTGAATTCCCATTTTTTTTCTTTGTTTGTTTTTGGACCTATCTTGCAGTGGGAGAGCAGCTGTTAAAGTCTCAATCAGCTGACCCTTTTTTAAACCTTGAGATAGATGCTGGCATCTCTAATGTCCAGCGAAGTCAGAGCTGGCTCGGCAACATTGGCCCTACCCATCATGAGACAGACACAGCCTCATCCCACGGACCACAAATGCAAGACGCCTTCCTGTCACCTTTATCTAATAAAGGTAAATGTCATTTTAAATCCTGGCTCTTCTTTAGTTCCTGTGGAAGAAAGTTTATGTGCTGTAGCACTTCAGAGATAGAGCTTCACTCTTTTCTTTCAAGGTGTGTCCTTGAAGATTAGCCCTTAATATCTGCTGGAGAGGGGGATAGTTACTAGAACAAGGCCAAATTGGCCTTGACTATACTTTACCATATTTATTTTAGATAAATGAAATAGGTAAAAATCTCATTCCAGATCAGCACTAATAGATGAACCTTTGCAGTCAATTTCGATGACACAGAAACACTAACTTTGAACCTGAAGTAAGCAAAATGTTATCCCTGTATAAAGAATTCCATTCTACTCTTAAGTAGACCTGTATCATAAAAAAATTGTACTTGACTATCCTATATTTTTTTCATCAATAAAAATTTGTGGAAATTATTTTTTCTCTTGTAAGTTCCTATATAATATCCTTAATTTTGCCTCTTAGTCTTCAAAGCCTAAAATATTTACTATCTGGCCCTTTACCAAAAAATGTGTGCCAACCTCTGCTTTATAGTAATGGGTAAGTTACAAACTGAAGAAGTTTTAAAGTGATTTTTGTTGTTTAGGTTTATATAATTATAAAAGCTTAAGTAGCAATTGGTCTGATTTTCTGCAGTTTTCTTAATGGCCAGGCATTCACCTGATACTTGATTTTATATCTGTCATCACTGTTACCTGAGCTTCTGCTATGTGGGGAGGCTTATAGCTGCCATTACTAATTTTTTTTAATTGTGGTAGAATATACATAAAATTTACCATCTTAACCATTTTTAAGTGTACAATTCAGTAGTGTTAACTATATGCACATTGTTGTGCAACCAGCCTTCAGAACTCTTTTCATCCTGCAAAACTAAAACTCTGTATCCATTAAATAACAACTCCCCATTCCTCCCTTCCCTAACTACTGGTAACTACCATTCTGTTTTCTTTGTCTATTAATTTGACTTACATACTGCATATAAGTGGAATCATATAGTATTTGTCTTTTTGTGACTGGCTTATTTCACTTAGCATGTTTTCAGAGTTCATCTCTGTTGTACTGTGTATGGGAATTTCCTTCCTTTTTAAGGCTGAATAATATTCTCTTGTATGTATATACCACATTTTGTTTATTCATTCATCTATCAATGGACACTTGGGTTGCTTCTACTTTTTGGTTATTGTGAATAATGCTGCACTGAACATGGGAGTACAAATCCCTCTTCAAGACCCTACTTTTAGTTCTTTTGGGTATATACCCAGAAGTGGGATTGCCAGATCATATGGTAATTCCCTTTTTAATTTTTGAGGAACCACCATACCATTTTCCATAGCAGCTGCACCATATCACATTCCCACCAATGATGACAAGGGTTTCTCCACATCCTCACCAACACTTTCTTACTGGTTTTTTTGATAGTAGCCATCCTAATGGACATGAAGTGGTACCATTGCTTTTTTTAGAAAACTTTTTAAAGAGATCATTTCAAACATATTTAAAAAGTAGAGATAATAGCATAATGGACCCCTTGCCCCCCCCACCACGTATCCATCACCCAGCTTCAATTATTACCAACTCAGGACCAAATTTCTTTCATCTACTTCCCCCCTCCTGTATTATTGAACCAAGTCCAAGACATGATATATCATATATATATATATATTTTTGGGGGGGGGGAGATTAGCCCTAAGCTAACATCTGTTGTCAATGCTCCTTTTTTTTTGCTGACGAAGATTGGCCCTGGGCTAACATCGGTGCCTGTCTTCCTCTACTTTATATGGGACACTGCCACAGTGTGGCTTGATAAGCAGTGTGTAGGTCTGCAGCCAGGATCCGAACCTGCAACCCCCAGGCTGCCAAAGCAGAGCATGCAAACTTAACCACTACACCACCAGGCCAGCCCCATGAGACATGATATATTTTATCTGTGAATATTTCAGTATATATCTCTAAAAAGACTTTAAAAATATATATATATAAAACCATAATACCATCATTGTCCCTCTAAAAATTTAACAATAATCCCTTAATCCCATCAAATATCCAGTAAGTATTTGAATTCCAGTTGTTTCATAATGTCCTAAATTTTCTTTTATGGTTTGAATCAAGATTGAAATAATGTTCACACATTTTGATTATGTTTTTAATTTTCTGTTTAGTGATTGTTCCCCTCCCCATCTCTTTTATTCCTCTTGTAATTTATTCATTGAAGAAACTTGCTTCTGTGGATTTTCTCATAATGTGGATTTTGGTGATTGCATCTTCATGGTTTAGTTGAACAGTTTCATCTGTGTTTCTTGTATATTGGTAATTGAATCTAAAAACTTAATCTAATTATAGCTAGGTTTTTGTTTTGTTTTTTTTTTAAATTTTGTTCTGTGTATTATTTATTTAATTTTTTGGTGAGGAAGATTGGCCCTGAGCTGACATCTGTTGCCAATCTTCCTCTTTTTGCTTGAGGAATATTGTTGCTGAGCTAACATCTGTGCCAGTCTTCCTCTGTTTTGTATATGGGATGCCACCACAGCATGGTTTGATGAGCGTTGTTTAGGTCCGGGCCCGGGATCCGAACCCATGAACCCCAGGCCACCAAACTGGAGCACACAAACTTAACCACTAGGCTACCAGGCTGGCCCCAGATTTTCTTTTTTTGGGGGGAGGCAAGACTGCTTCATAGGTAGTAGCATGTTTTTCCATCTAAGGGCACATATTGCTGGTTATCTCTCTAATGATTTTTTTTTTAGAAAAAAATATCTACTACTATTAATATAACATGGGAATTTTCTCAGTAGATTTAATGTTTTGGGTTCAAAATCCTGTGGAGAAATCAACATCTGAGAAACATCTAATATTTAAAGGAAAACATATTTTCTACATGAAGCTTGTTTATAACTTTTGGCACTTCTTCACCAGGTGATGAATGCAGTATTGGTTCAGCCACAGACTTGACTGAAAGTAGCTCCATGGTAGACGGGGACTGGACAATGGTGGATGAAAATTTTTCCACACTCAGTTTAACTCAGTCAGAACTAGAGCACATCTCCATGGAGTTGGCAAGTAAAGGGCCTCACAAATCCCAGGTCCAGCTTAGGTGAGTTTCTCAGCATTTTGAAAGCACAGAATGCCTCCTCAGGTATCTGGGCAAATAGGGTACAGGCGCTACTTTTCTGATAACGATTGCCCTTCTGTACATTTGTAGATCCTTCTTAGCATCAATCATTTTGTTTCTGCTTATATATAGGTATTTGCTACACATCTTCATGGAGGCAGGATGTCTGGACTGGTGCATTGTCATAGGCCTGATTCTTAGAGAATCCTCAGTAATCAGCCAGATTTTGGTTATTATACAGTCTTCAGAGGTAGATGGAGAGATGTTACAGAACATAAAGACAGGGCTACATGCAGTGGACCGATGGGCCTCTACAGATTGGTAAGTGCTGGTTTCCTTAAGCTTGTTACCTTGGCTGTCTTTGGGTGAATCCTGCCGTTTCACATTAAGGCTTAGTTCTGGTTCATTGATTTGGAGATTTTTAGGTTAGGAGAAATAAAAATGCTTTCGTATGTTCATTTTTAAGGCTATTTTCTTTAGTTACCATTCTATACCCAACCATTTAAATGAGTCATGTCCATCGAAATAGTGTTGGTCAGTTTATAATGTAAATGCACGTCACTGACTTAAGATTGATGCAGTACAAATGATCTCAGACTGGAACTTGAGATTTGTAGTTCTGTGGAATTGAAGGTAATAACCTAAAAATGTCTGCTTGAAAAGATAAAAATTTAAGGTCTATGTGAATTTAATATTCCCTGGCAGTTACCAGCAAGCCCAAATTAAGAGTAGTGAATGGAAGTTAAGAGCCTTGGATTCTAGCCCTTTGTCACCATTTATGTGTGGATTTGGGCCTTCCCTTACTTGGATCTAGTTTTCCTTCATTGGTGAATTCATTTCCGTTAGGTGTTCTCTGAAGGTCCTTTTTCAAGGCTAAAATCCTGTTAGTCCTTAGACTGTAGAATATGATTTTTAATGGTGATTCTGGAATAAAGAGTGTCAGTCTCTGCTCTTAGTGCTCAGAAACTTAAGACTCTCACTTGTGCTGTGTGCAGCTCCCCTCTCTGCTGGCTAGGGCTTCGCCTTTCCTCCTTGCACCTCTCCCCCTCCCCCACATCTATGATTGCCTTTACTGTATCAATGTTTAGTAGAGATTTATCCATAGCACTCTGGAGCCTTTTGAATGTGGCAGATGAGAGCTAATTTCCTTTTTCCTCTCTTTAGTCCTGGATATAAGCCATTTTTAAACGTCATTAAGCCACAACTACAGAAGCTCAGTGAGATAACAGAAGAGCAGGTTCAGCCTGAAGCTTTCCAGCCAATAACTGCGGGTAAGACTCCTGAACAGACTAGCCCCCGGGCGGAGGAGAGCAGGGGCTCCTCTGGCCATGGAAGCATCCCCCAAGGCGAGGTCGGAGGTAGCAGTATGGTCAGCCGGAAAGAGGAGGACACAACCCGAGCAGAGGAGGAGGAACCTTTTCAGGATGGGACGTATGACTGTTCTGTATCCTAATAACAGTGGGGTACCATCACCAAGGGCAGTATTAATTAGCAGCAGCGTGCAACTGAGGACACTGTGACCTAGGTGGATGATTTAACCAGGGAGAGAACTTAGCTCAGAGACTCTGGTAAGGTATTATTAAATTTTAACTAACTCGTTCTCTTCTAAGAATTCTCTTTGACTCCATAAAAATGTGATATCAAATCATCTTTCATAAAAAAAATTTTTTAAGCTGCAGTGGAAAGTAATAAAGAATACTGTACAGATGTACACGAGAATATTTTGGTTTTATTCTTAAAGGATGGTAGCTCTTAAACATAGGGATTGTTTTGCCCCACATGAGCTTACTTTTTCACTACTTAATAGCTTCTTACATGTTTTCTGGTTCAGCGAGTGTCTAGACTGCTTTTTAAAAATAAATGTTAAGGTGCTTGCTGTAGCTCATCAGGTCCTTGAGCTACCTGTGTGCCCCCTTGGATCGAGAGTGCTGGACTCTCTAATTGGGCCTCCTGAATAGATGCCTGCCCTGGCACGTGCCAGTGTGATGGAGACGTGCTCCATGGCTTTTCTAGCCTGTTCAATTCCAGTCCTGCATTGAGGGAAGCTCTACCTGTGAGTCAGTGTGCCTGCTGTAGCAAGCTTGAGTCCTGCTAGATTAGCGTGGGCAGAGGTCTGAGGGGTTCTTATCAATTATGCTATTAGATACCACTAAACTATTTTGTATCAAAGAACTATATCTTTTTGTGAATACTCTTGTGTAAATATATTCAAAGGCACTGTTCATATTTTTAGGGCTTGTATTATAATTTGTAAGGTTTTATGCTGGATTCTGCATGGCTGTGGATACTCACTCTTGGAATAAAGACAGGACTTGCTCTTCTTTCCAGATATGAGCAGTCTTCATAGAGGAAGACAAGTTTATTGGCTTGGTTATAAAGTAAGAGAAGTGGTCACACTGATCATGAAATGAAACAGGTTTTGTGCAAATTAATGTTTCTTATTTATTGCTTTTATAAATTGAATAAAAATGGACTTTTATGTAAATAGACTGCTGAATACTGCATTATCACGGCTACTAAAAATTAGTATGTAAAGGATGCATTCTTCATTGTATCTTTTAAAATGTTTTATGTATTTCTAGATATGACTTAAATTTTAGTTTTCATACATTATGAAAACTGCATACTTGCTTTAGACTAACTAAACACATATCCACTGTATGTACTTCTAATTACCTTATAACAGTATTAATTTAGATAGCTTGTTTGTACTGTGCAATTTGAACAAAGGAATGCAATGTTATTTTTTACAAAAACAAACTTATTTTTATAATAACAACGTATTTGATGTGGACCAAATTTGTACCACTATGTAAAACAGCCTCTTTTCTCATAGTGCAATTACAGTTTAGAAATAAAGCTTGGTCCTGTCCTTGCTTTTTAAAGTAAACGGCTAGATTTAGTTGTCCTGGCCAGGCTTCCTGTGAAGGGAAACTCAAAACCATTTTGAAATTGCTTAGTTCAAAATTCATCAAACTTTTAAATTATTGAGTTTGGTAATTTACTGTCATTTACTTTTTACATTTACAAGTGCAATAATTTCACATACTAAAACTCCTGAGTGGGTGGAATATGTGATTATTGGTACCTGGTCCTTCTGGTGCTACTTTTATTTAAACCTTTCTTTTAAACCACCTTTCTCTGAATCTTAAGATAGAAAATAATGTTTCCCATGTGAGTACATGCAGCCCAGCAAGAAACTAAACTGAAATTTCTTCTATCCTAGTCCATGTTTGGTGTGAATGTTCAGTCAATAAAAATGATTTACCATTGTAAACAGCTGTGATCTTTTCAAATATCCTAATGTGCTGCTGGGTTCATCGTGCATTCTTTAAAGCAGGGCACCAATAAGTTAACTGTATTCCTGGAGTTAATGCCGTGAATGAATCTTTTCTTCTGTAAGATACTTGTTTTTCAACTAAGAGAAATAGGTGGCCACAAGGCAAAAAAATTGGCAAGTTAACAGAGAATTTCTCTTTTGTACTTTGTCATATACTTTAATTTTTTTTTTAATTTCACTTTTTTATTTTGCCTTGTTTGGTTCACATATCAACTGTTTAAACCAAGCCATAATTTTAACCAGTGAATTTAAATATTCAATATAACTATTTGAAGTTTACTAGATAACATTTAAATTATTTGCTGATACCAAAACAAGAAATCATTTGGGGGTAGAGTCAACCTTTGCTTGTAATTAAAGTTGCTGCTACTTCTGTAATGTGTATTGTTTTGCTTGGTAAAGGGCAATAAAACCATTACATGAACTTTTGTTTATTCATCATCTTGGGTTAACAGCAAAAAGTATATGTATTAAAAGTCACAAAAGTATTTTCCTTATATTATTCCACCTCTTAGAATTTTCCTTGTGAAATAACTAGAATTTCAGACAGATTTATTTAAAATTTGTTTTTATGCAGAATTACTTAGGAGAACCAAGAGTTGGCAGCATCCTAGATGCCTGACAATAGAAGATTGGAACAGACAATCCATGCTGATGACATGGGAAATGTTGAAAATATAATGAAAAAAGGATATGTTATTATGCATACCATGATTTCCACCAAACAAAATTTTATATTTAAGTGTAGAGGAGACTAGCATCATCTCTAATAGGTGTGATTAAAAATGGTTTTGAATTTTTCCTATTTTCCTATATTTCTAGATCTTCTGTCTTGATGGATTTACCTATTCTGGACATTTCATATGAATGGAATCTTTTTTTTTTTTTTTTTTAAGATTTTATTTATTTACTTTTCCCCCCAAAGCCCCAGTAGATAGTTGTATGTCATAGCTGCACATCCTTCTAGTTGCTGTATGTGGGACTCGGCCTCAGGATGGCCAAAGAAGTGGTGCCTCGGTGCGCGCCCGGGATCCGAACCTGGGCCACCAACATCAGAGCGCGCGCACTTAACCGCCAAGCCACGGGGCCGGCCTGAATGGAATCTTATGTGGTTTTTTCTGTCTGGGTTCTTTCACTTAGCATGATGTTTTCAAGGTTCATCTTCATATATCAGTATGTAATTCCTTTTTAAGGCTGACTATTCCATTTTATGGATACTACATTTGTTTATCCATTTATCAGTTGAGGGACATTTGGGTGGTTTCCACTTTTTGACTATAATGAATAATGCTACTGTGAACATTCACATACAAGTTTCTTTGTGGACATATGTTTTCAGTTCTCTCTAGGAATGGAAATGCTGGGTCATATGATAACTGGTTGATTTTTTGAGGAAATGCGTAACTGTACTCCAAAGTGCCTGTGCCATTTTTTACATTCTCACTAGCAGTGGAGGAGGGTTCCAGCTTCTACCATGAACACTTGTTATTGTCTGTATTTTTGGTTACAGCCATCCGAGTTACATATGAAGTGGTATCTCATTAGTGTTTAGATTTGCATTTATTTCCCTGATGGCTAATGTCTTTTCATAATTATTAGCCATTTGTATATCTTTGGAGAAAAACGTCTTTCACATCTTTTGCCCATTTCACAATTGGGTCATTTATCTTTTCGCTTTCATGATAACTGTCCTTTGAAGCAGAATTTTTCCTTTTGGTAAAGTCCAACTTTTTCTTTGGCTGCTTGTGCTTTTTGTGTTGTATCTGAGAAACCATTACCTTATCCAAGGTTCTGAAGATTTCTGCCTATGTTTTCTCCTAAGAGTTGTATAGTTTTATCTTCTACATTTAGTTCTTTGATGCAATTTAATATTTATATATGGTAAGAAGTGAGGGGTCTTTGTTCTTTTGTATGTGGATATTCAGTTGTCCCAGCACCATTTACTGAAAAGATTTTTTTTCCCATTGAACTGTCAAAAATCAATCAATCAAGTATAAATGTTCTGGGTTTATTTCTGGACTGTCAGGTGTACTACATTGATCTATATGTCTATGCCAGTACCACACTGTCTTGATTACTGTTGCTACTTTGTAGGAAGTTTTGAAAGTATGAGTCCTAATTTTTTTTTTTCAATACTGTTTTGGCTAGTTTGGGTCCCTTGCATTTCCATCTGAATTTTAGGATCAGCTTGTCAATTTGTGCACACAGACACACACGGCAGCTGGGATTTTGATAGTGGTTGTATTTGATCTGTAGGGCAATTTGGAGAATATTGCCATCGTAATATTAAGCCTTCCAATCCATGAACATGGGATGTCATTCCATTTATTTATGTTTTTAATTTTTCAGCAATGTTTTATAGTTTCCGGTGTAAAAACCTTGTAATTTTGTTAAGCTTATTCTTAAGTATTTTATTCTTGATGGTATTGCAAATAGAATTATTTTTGGATTGTTCGTTATTAGTATATAGAAATACAACTAATTTCTCTATATTGACATTGGATCCTACAACACTGCTGAATTAATTTATTAACTGTAATAGTTTTTTTCTGGATTCCTTAGGATTTTCTATATAGATGATCATGTGGTCTGCAACTAGAGCTAGTTTTAACTCTTCCTTTCTAGTCTGGGTGCCTCTTGCCAAACTTCCCCGGCTAGAGCCTCCAGTACAATGTTCAATGCAAGTGGCAACAGTGGACATCACTGTCTTCTTTCTGATCTTAGGGAGAAAGTTTTCAGACTTTATGTTAGCTGTGAGTTTTTCATAGATGACCTTTATCAAGTTAAGGAAGTTACCTTCTGTTATTAGTTTGTTGAGTGTGTTTAATCATGAAAAGGCGTTAGGCTCTGTCAAAAAAATTTTTTTAGCATTTATTGAAATGATTATATGGTGGTTGTCCTTTATTCTATTTATTTTCAGGTGTTAAACCAACTTTGCATTCCTAGGATAAATCCCACTTGGTCATGGTGTAGGGCCAAACTTAGAGAAAAGAAATTATCGACATTTTTTACAAATCAAGGAAATAGTATCAAAAAAATATTAATGCACTTTAAATGTGCCTAAGATATTTTTCAAATAAAAAGACATAAAGAGGAATAAATGTATTTTGGCTTTATTGGCCCTAAAAGAAGGCAAGGTGTATTAGGAATAGAAGTTGTTCAGCTGCTTCACCGTGTACTGAACTGTTTCCAGGGAATTCACTCAGAAAGCGAAATAACTTGCACAGAGATCTTGGAACTCACAACTCTATTTTGGGGAGTGGTGGTGCCTTTCCATGTGTGGAGATTAGAATGTGGATCACTCTGGTTGAAAGACAATTTCTTCTTCCCTCCCTCCTACCCCTACCCCCCAGTAAAAGAACATCCTTGATTAGCCCTTCAGTGATTTTCTTTGCCAATGGAGACAATTTAAAACTGCGAAATGTTCCAAAGCTTAACATTTACCAAATAAAAGGTCATTAATTTATGTGAAATTCAGATAAACAATTTCATTCCATGGTGAAAAGGATTCCAGTTGAAGTAAACTAACATATCCATGTTGACTTCTTTGCTCACATCACCAATTAAAACAGCAGTTATACCTACATGAGCCGTCTAGATCTTTTAACAGCTATTTTTAAAAAGACTTTAAAAGGCTCTGCAAACTTAGGAAATGAACAGACACTTCTCCAAGGAAGATGTACAGATGGCCAATAGGCACATGAAAAGATGCTCAACATCACTAATCATCAGGGAAATGCAAATCAAAACAACACTAAGATACCACCTCACGCCCGTTAGAATGGCTATAATCACCAAGACAAAAAACAACAAATGTTGGAGAGGATGTGGAGAAACAGGAACCCTCATACACAGCTGGTGGGAATGCAAATTGGTGCAGCCTCTATGGAAAACGGTATGGAGATTCCTCAAAGAATTAAAAATAGAGATGCCCTATGATCCAGCCATCCCACTACTGGGAATCTATCCAACGCACCTGAAATCAACAATCCAAAGAGGCTTATGCACCCCTATGTTCATTGCAGCATTATTCACCATAGCCAAGAAGTGGAAGCAACTTAAGTGTCCCTCGACTGACGATTGGATTAAGAAAATGTGGTATATATATACAATGGAATACTACTCAGCCATAAAAAAAGACAAAATCGTCCCATTTGCAACAACATGGATGGGCCTGGAGCGTATTATGTTAAGTGAAATAAGCCAGAAAGAGAAAGACAAACACTGTATGATCTCACTCATATGTGGAATATAAACCAACACATGGACAGAGAAAACTGGACTGTGGTTACCCGGGCAGTGGGGGTGGGGGGTGGGCACAAGGGGTGAAGGGAGTCATATATGGGGTGATGGACAAACAAAAATGTACAACCCAAAATTTCACAATGTTAGAAACCATTAAAATATCAATAAAAAAAAAAATTAAAACAGCAAAAAGAAAAAAAAGAAAAAAAAAGGCTCTGCAAACTTGAAATAAATAACTCTTCAAATATGGGGATACAGGAGAACATAATAAAGATCTGTGTTTCTGTTAAAGAAACTAACTTAGTATGTTAAAATTTTTATGTCAATAACATTGTAAGGCAACATTTAAGTCAGCAAACCAGTAAAATGAAATGGACAGACATGATCATTCTTCCTACAGCTTCCTGAGTCAGGCTGGCTTATGGCCCCCTCAGCGGTAACATTTTAGGAATCCTATCATGCTTATTTACATCTGCTAAACTGTGGAAACAAATCCTTGATACAACAACCATTCTTAAGTCAGACAATGCAAATTTTAAGAAAGGATTTCTTCAAAATCAAAATTCTTGACACTTTCCCTGAATGTGCAGTACTGTGCTACTTACATTTAAATTCTGTAGGAAATAATGCATTTGTTAGAATTTGACAACACCCTTTTAGAAATAAGTTATTCAAATGATCAGCTATTCAAAAAAGCGAACACGTTCTTTAATCTCATAGGCTACAGATCTGACAGTGTGCTTATTAATAGAGCCATGACTATTGTGTGTAATTACTTAACCAATTCTGGCATTAAAACAATATCCCAGAATACTAAGCATGCCCTGAGACTAGTGAGCATCTTCTTGCAGATCTTGCACAATATCAAAGCTTTATAACGCAAAAGAAAAAAATCGTTTACATAGGAAAATAACCCAAAGGCAAAAAGAAAACCATAATTATTTCTGAAAAGGAGTAACAGCATCCTTCCCAAAGGCAAAAAATCACAGGGAACTAGTTGTTTTTCATACAATGTCCTTCCTCAACACTTGGGATTTTGCTGTTTTTCTTTCCTATAAATAATTTCTAATCTATTTCAGATTAACTACAGGGACGGAAAATAGGCCTGTATTTTTAAATTCATTGAGATATTACTGTTTCTTTCTCTCCACAACTGTGATCTATACAAGCTATAAAAACTGCA
The DNA here is from genome assembly GCF_020826845.1 of Diceros bicornis minor. Classification (NCBI taxonomy): domain Eukaryota; kingdom Metazoa; phylum Chordata; class Mammalia; order Perissodactyla; family Rhinocerotidae; genus Diceros; species Diceros bicornis. Next base: position 29,716,713 of record NC_080761.1, read on the forward strand.
AACCTTATGTACTGCCTGACAGATAAACGTGGCAGGAGACACTTGCAACACTTGAGACTAGTAATAATATGGTTTCTACAAAGTCCAGGAAAAGTAGTGGCTCCAGTGTCCATGGATGTGACAGCCAACATGTTGTCCTTCAGCTCTGGCTGCAGCCCTGCTGTCTGTGTGGGCCCAGTCAGTTTCTAAGGAGTCACAAATTAGGCAGGCAATTTGAGGAGCATGATTAAGAAAGCATATTGTACACAGTGCACAAGCAGCTTCAAGAATTTCCTCCTGCAACACACACTTACAGTGCTCTTTCTGTTCAGGCAGATCCAAGTGCTACTCTTTTTTTTGTTTTACTGTGGCTTTTCTTTAAAATGTTTTTTTGGCCTATGCTTGCTAAATACAAAATTTGTCCAACTTTTTACATTTGTTAATGGAAAAAAGAAAGCAGAATTTACCACTGATCTCATCAAGCCCTTCCACTGCTGGAGCCAAGACGACATGAGAGGCACTGGTGTGATATGCCCTACAAGCTACACAGCCATCTTCTTCAAAATGAAAAGCACCTTTACCCTCGGGCTGCTATCGTGTGCAGAATCTGAACACCAATAGCTATAGGTATAGTGATCTCATTCCAGTACAAGCCACAAGCTCAAGTCTCAGGAAAGCCAGCTCTACCAGACAGTAAGTTACCGAGAAACTAGTCTGTTCAACTGGCTGGAAAACAGACAAAAATAAGGACCCAGTGCATCAATAAAATTATGCCCTAAAGGATTAACCTTGGTTAACAGAAGACTCCTACAAAACGAAGAGAATAAATATAAAATGCCCAGCCTCTTCCACCCCAGAATAGCCACTAGGGCAACTCAGTGCTCTGAGGAAGGCAGTTAAGGTCATCTATTTGCCCAATCAACATTCTGAACAAAAAGAGCCTGTGGAAACGCAGAGGGAAATGTCAGGACAGGAGTCACCAGTTCAGCAAGGTTTCCGCATCAGAGGTCATGGGCTTCACTACAGAGATGCAAAGCACAATCGAGAGGCTGCCTGAAGAAGCACAGCTCTCAGCACAGGCTGGGGCCTCAGTGAGTAGCCTTCTAATGACCTACAGAGTCAAGGGGTAATCATCACTGCAGTGAACGATACTTTACCTACGATCCACTGACGCAACCAGTAGTCTTGGGCTTTAATTGGAAGTGTCATGTCTCATTAACAGTGGTCTTACAGTACCTTCTACATGGTTCGTGATCCTAAGGGGACAACTACTGAAGTGGTTTGTTGGCTCTTGTCCTTAAGGTCATATAAAATGACATATGTGTGTAGTGGCAGTACCCACATGTGCTTAAGCGCCAGAAAACTGGCATTTTCAAGTGTCAAAAGGCCATGCATCACTACCCCACAGCATAACCATTATAGTCTTGGCCCTGAAGAGTGTTAGCCCACAAAGCTCTTTGAACATATGCTCATTAAAATTCACTGACATATTACAAACATCCATGAAATACAGGGAGAAACCATGTCACATGGAGTACCCCACTGGCATGTACTTAGAGCTCATCCACAAGATTAAAACACAAAGAGGTTGTAGGTGCACACCCAGGCGGAGGGAAATGTCCAGTCTGGGAACTTGTCTTTCAGAGCATCCAGCTGGGAGGATCTCTTGTCTTCCCCAGAGAGATAGTGGGCAGCAATAGCAACAGTGACCATTCCTTCAGGCTGTTCTTCCAAGACCTGGCAGAGAAAATTAGTTAGTTCTCTAGTTCAATGAAGGCAAAATACTGATCCCAAGGTTCTTATGAAATACCACCTGGGAACCTGATCAATGGTACCAGCCTTGCTGGGAAATTCCCACCTGTACTTCTATCCAGAACTGCCACGCAGAGGCCTGAAGTCCATGGGAATAAAATACAAAATAGTCCCCTCCTTTACTTGTGACTGGGGTGCCATTGCCGAGAGACCACTGAGAAAGTGTTGACCCTTTGTGGGTTCGAACGTAGAATGACATATGGCTTGGTCCTGTAAGATAAGAGAGAAGGAAAAATCAGTAAAACAACCTTTAAAAAGCAAGAAGAAGGGGCTGGTCCCATGGCCTGGTGGTTGAGTTTGGTGTGCTCTGCTTCGGTGGCCTGGGCTCAGTTCCTGGGCACAGACCTACACCACTTGTTGATGGCCATGCTGTGGCAGCAACCCACATGCAAAGCAGAGGAAGACTGGCACAGATGTTAGCTCAGCGTGAATCTTGCTCAAGCAAAAAGAGGAAGATTGGCAACAGGTGTTAGGCTTAGGGCAAATCTTCAGCAAAAAGAAAAAAGGAAAAAAAGCAACAAGAAACGCAATTAACCTTCCACCCAAACCAAACTATGAAGCTCATGCCTTATATCACTTTCAAGACACTCACTACAAACATAATGGAAGTTTGCTGGTTTGGACATTCAGTATGTATCAAAAAGGGTAACAAGGTGCAGCAGAAAAGGCACAGAATTTACAATGAGAAAACCTATGATAGCCTTGGCCCTGTTGTTTCAACCTACGAGAACCTAACACTCAAGAGCCCTTCAGAGAATAAGCTTTATATAACCAAAGAGACAACTGCAAAAACTACAGCCAAAGAACTTATAGTGAGGATTTTAATATATCCAAATATATTACTCAGACAAATGTTGAGGTGAGGTAGAAGACAGTGTACAAATGTTACACGTAACAAACACTGAGAGGGAGAGAGGAAAGGAGGAAAAGAGAATCAGTAAACCATTGTGTAGGCTTAAGTGGCAGTTAAGGAATGCCATTAGCAACTGACAGATAGTAGAGGGTTAGATAACAGATGAGTAAAAGAAAAATAGAAACCTTCTTAAATGCCACAAAATATTTTTTAAAATTAAAGAGCAAAGACGACATATCACAGAAAAAGGAATATAGCAAATAAAATACACAGTTATAAAATATTGTGACAAAGTTGAGACTGAAAGTATTAGTCATAAAAATAAATCTGAGTAGACCTAACCCAGCCACTAAAAGAAAAAAAATTTCAATTTGGCTTACAAAGCCAGACCCAATCATATACTGTATTCAAGAAACAGAAACTCAGACAGTATAAAAATAAAGATATGAACAAAGTATTTCAAGCAAGTAGACACAATTTTTAAAAAGACCTCTTTGATGTAAGAAAAAAACAGAATCCAAGACAAAAAGCATTAAACGTAAAAAGGCACTTTTTAACACCAAAAGCTATAATTCACAATGATATAAAAATTATGAATACTGTGCACCAAATAACATAGTAACTACTTTATGAAGCAAAACTACAAGAGATGCAAGAAGATACATAAATACACAAATAAGAGACTGTAATATTCCACTCAGTATGAGACACATCAATTGAATAAAAAACTGATTTAAAAGACCTAAACAAAATGATCAATGAAGATAATCAGGTCACAAAGGAAATACCAGAAAGTTCTATAAAATTGAAATATTACAAATAATACTCTGATTATAATTCAGTAAAACTTGAAATTATCAACAACAAAACAAAACGGCCTTCTACCTAGAAATCAAAAGGCCTTCTATTTAAAAGGCTCGTGGATGAAAAAGGAAATTCAAAAATTACGGCAATTTTTTTTAAATAATGAAAATACTACATGTCAGAAACTTGGATACATATAAAGTGGTGGTAAGAGGAAAATCCATAGTAATAAACAATTTTTTAAGTAAAATAAAAGAATGACAAGTAAAAAAGGAGAGCAAAGTAAAACAGCACAAGGAAGGAAATATTACAGATGAAAGCAGAAATCAATGAAATAGAGAACAGAACAAAATAGACCTAATTTAAACAATCACAGATCTGGTTTTTTGAAAATTAACAAGACAACCACTAGCTAACTTGATTAAGAAAGGTGGGGAGGAGAGGAGTGGAGAAGAGAATACAAGTATACAAAAGAGAACACATGTGACTACTTTTTACACACTTGCATACTAATAAATTTGAAAACCCAAATGAAATGCATACTTTTCTAGGAAAATACAGATTACCAAAACAGAAAACAGAGATATAAAACTTAAGCAGACCAATTTCCCTAGAAAAAGTTAAGAAACTACCCCACAAAAAAAGTACCAGGCCCAGATAGTTTCAGAGAGGAATTCAAGCCAGCTTTTCAACCATCTAGTTCCACTGCTCCATAAACTGTTCCAAGGCATTGAAAATTGAGGAAAAATTACCATTTTTATGATGTTTATACATTTATAATGTATAACACTGACACCTAAATCTGATATGAGTACAAATAAAAGAAAAACACACAGAAGGACCAATATCACTTATGAGTATTGATGCAAAATTTCTAAATAAAATATTAGCAAACAAAATCCGACATCACAGTAAGAAAATAATAGGCCATAACCTGGTGGAATAAACCATATTAAAAAGTCCAAGGAAGAAAAATTCGATGATTATCTTGAAAGATGCTAAAAAAGCCTTTTGCAAAGTTAAAACCCATTCCTTATAAAAACACTCAAGAAATCACAGTTGATGAAATTTTTTTTTTTTTTTGTGAGGAAGATCAGCCCTGAGCTAGCATCCATGCCAATCCTCCTCTTCTTGCTGAGGAAGACTGGCCCTGGGCTAACATCTGTGCCTATCTTCCTCCACTTTATATGGGATGCCACCACAGCATGGCCTGACAAGCAGTGCATCGGTGTGCACGCGGGATCCAAACCAGGCCGCCAGCAGCGGAGCACGTGCACTTAATCAGTACACCACAGGGCCAGCCCAAGAAATCACAATTGATGAATGCGAGCTTAACATGATAAAAAATATATACCTTAGTCCTAAGGCCAGTATCTTACATAATGGGAAAACGCTAGAGACCTTTCTACTAAATCAAGAACAAGACACGGATGCTCACTATCTCCACAACTGTTCTGTACTGTGCTAGAAGTATTAACCAATTAAACAAAGAAATCAATTAGAGGCAAAAGAATTGGTCAAGAAGAAATAAAACTATATTTGCAGATAATATGCAGTAGTCTACAAGCTATACCTGAGGTCTATTTTTGTAAGACTCTGAGGCTGAACGAAGCAGAGCATGTGAACTTAACCACTACGCCACTGGGCCAGCCCCTACAGTCAAATCATTTTTGACAAGGGTGCCAAAGCAATTCAGTGGGGAAAGTCTTTTCAATAGATGGTGCTAGAACAAAAGGATATCCATAAAGAAAAAAAGAACCTTGACCTCTAACTCACACCACACAAAATAATTCAAGGTGGATCACAGGCCTAAATGTAAAAGCTAAAGCTCTAAAGTTTCTAGAAGAAAACATAAGAGAGTCTATCTTTGTGATCTCTGGGTAGGCAAGCTTTTTGGAGAGGACATATAAAGCACTAACCTCAAAGAAAAACCTGATAAATTGGACTTACTAAAAATTTAAAACTTCTGCACATCAAAAGACACCATAAGAAAATAGATGAAATCTTGATAACACATATATCTGATAAAGGATTTTTATCTGGAACATATAAACTCCTACAAGTCAACAGCCCCAATTTTTAAAAGGGAAAAAGACATGAAGAAACAAAGCAAGATATTTGAATGGTCAATAAGCACTTGGAAAAGTGTTCCACATCGTTAATTATCAAAGAAATGCAAGAGATACTACTGAACACCCACTAGAAATGATAAAATGAAAAAGACAAACAGCAGCAAATATTGGTGAGAATGTGGAGCAACTGGAACTCTCATATACTACCGGTGGGAGTGCAAAATGGAACAAACAATTTAAAAAAGTTCAACATAAGTCTACTCTATGAACCAAACAGCTCCACTCCTAGATATTTATCCAAGAGAAGTGGGAAAACATATATTCCCAAAAAGCCTTGTACAAGAAGGTTCGTAACAGCTTTATCCATGTTAGCCCAAAACTGGAAACAGCCCAAGTGTCCATCAACAGAAGAATGATAAACAAACTGGTGTATTCATACACTGAATACTACTCAGCAATAAAAAGGAACAAAATACTGATACTCAAAAACAACATAGCTTAATCTCAAAAACATTATGCTTAATGACCCAGACCTAGGTTATTACATACTGGATGATTCCATTTATAGGCGGTTCAAGAACAGGCAAAACGAACCTGTGAATATAGAAATCAGAAGAGTGGCTGCTTCTCAGGGTCAGGGAGACTGAGTGGAAATGTGCGTAAGGGACATTTCTGGGGTGATGGACATGTTTTGTATCTTGATAGGCGTCACATGGGTATAGGTATGCTTTTTCAAAACTAGAAGAAATCAGAAGAGTGGCTGCTTCTCAGGGTCAGGGAGACTGAGTGGAAATGTGCGTAAGGGACATTTCTGGGGTGATGGACATGTTTTGTATCTTGATAGGCGTCACATGGGTATAGGTATGCTTTTTCAAAACTAATGTATATTTCACTATATGTAAATTAGGCCATATATAAATTAATAAAATTAAACAACGGCAAAAGTTATGTTTGAAAATACTTTTCACTCATCAAAGTCCTAGGCAACAGTAGCAGGAACTTTTAAAAGTGAATTTCCTGTATTAGAGTTCTCTAGAGAAGCAGAACCACCAATACGACATGTATACAAAGAGGGAGACAGATTTTAAGGTATTAGCTCATGCGATACATGATTGTGGAGGCTGGTAAATCCAAAATCTGCAGGGTAGGCAGGCAGGCTGTAGACCCAGGGAAGAGCTGCAGTCTGAATCTGAAGGCAGTGTGCTAGCAAAATCCCCACCCCCACCCCCACTTGGAGGAGGTCAGTCTTTTTCTTAAGGCCTTTAACAGACTGGATGAAGCCCACCACATTATGGAGAACAATCTGCTTTTTTCAATATCTACTGATTTAAATGTTAATCCCATCCAAAAAATACCTTACAAAAATATCTAGGATGGTGTTTGACCAAATATCTGGGTACCGTAATGAACCATCACAGTTCCCAAAAAGACAGTCATTACAAAGGGATAGAGACCATCCTGATTTGCCTATTTTAAAAAATACTCAGCAGGGGCTGGCCCAGTGGCGTAGCAATTAAGTTCATGTGCTCCACATCAGCGGCCCAGGCTTCACAGGTTCGGATCTCAGCGCAGACCAACACACTGCTTGTCAAGACATGCTGTGGTGGCATCCCATATAAAGTACAGGAAGATGGGCACGGATGTTAGCCCAGGGCCAATCTTCCTCAGTAAAAAGAGGAGGATTGGCAACGGGTGTTAGCTCAGGGCTAATCTTCCTCACACACACACAAAAAATACTCAGCAGGCAAGCAAACTCTTATAGCTTCTGATGATGAGAAAATTTCCTATGTCTTGACATTTGTGTTCCTTCTTTCTCAAGCAGAGTCTCTGTCTCCGTACTAAGTGAGAAATGCCGAGGTAGGCTGCTTTATTTTTTTTGTGAGGAAGATCAGCCCTGAGCTAACATCCATGCTAATCCTCCTCTTTTTGCTAAGGAAGACGGCTCTGAGCTAACATCTATTGCCAATCCTCCTCCTTTTTTTTTTTCCCCCCAAAGTCCCAGTAGATAGTTGTATGTCATAGTTGCACATCCTTCTAGTTGCTGTATGTGGGACGCGGACTCAGCACGGCCAGAGAAGCGGTGCATCGGTGTGCACCCGGGATCCGAACCCAGGTTCAGTAGCGGAGCGTGCGCACTTAACCACTATGCCACGGGGCTGGCCCTAGGCTGCTTTAAAAAGAATAAAATTGCCATATTTAATAATTCAACACATTTCTTTAGTGCCCATTATACGCCAGTGATTACACTGGGCACCAAGAATAAAGAGAGAAGTAAAAACCCATCTATGTCTGCCTCCCTTGAATTCTAATGGAAAATACAGACACGAACTAATAATGATACAAGCTGATCAGTGCAACAACCGAGATACGTACAAAGGGAAGAAAAGTAGAAGGATGGCAGTTGCTCAGTTTGTTGGAGAGGTTGGGGGAGGAAGGTGAAATCAGTCTTCACATTTTGCCAAGAAGAGTAGAGTTTGGGGTGGAAGGCAGTAGCCAGAGAATATCACTTTCACCAGGAGTGAGAGTGTGTAACTGGGGACAAATGAGCAGTTGGACGTAGCTAAGAAATGCATCAAGGGAAACGCCGGAAAAAAGCTTAAAATATGTAACATAGGCCAGACAACTGAAGACCACACATGTTCTGCCAAAGAATTTGGGCTTATTCTGCAGGCAACAGGAAATCATTCAAAGTTCTTTAAGCAGGAAAGCGACATGATCAAATCTATTTTTGAAAGATAATATTAGAGAGAAGACTTAGAGGCCAAAACACCAGTTGAGAAGCTATAAGAGCTAACTACTAGTTTTAAACATGGAAAAATGTACCAAGAAGGATAAACAAAGTCATATTATCTACTAATGTGAGGCGAGATGCTGTTATGGATCTGTCTGACAGTGAACCAATATCTAACACTGAAAGTTTTTCAATAAGGCTCCTTAAAAATCATCATCGGCCTCAATTTCTTCTAGAAATACTGTAAGCTCTCAAGTTGCTGGTCACTATGATAAATCTGAGAGGAAGAAAAGACCACATGAAACTTATTAAAAAGTTTAAGAAGTGAAAGAGAGAGGAAAAAAAACTGTCATATGATTTACTTGTTGCTTCAAAGGTCAACTTTCTAGAATCCCAGGGAGGGAGGAATTGGAAATACTGTGTTATAAAGTATCTGCACTACCCATGAAGTGGTGCAGTGTAATTTGAAAGTAGACTTATTGCAAGCTGTAAGACAACCACCAAAAATAATTTTTAACAAGTATAATTGATTGCTAAGATGTCGGTTATATAATTATATATCATATCAATTATGTCAAATTTAAGTATAATTGATATGCACCTAACAACAGAGTGTCACAATACGTGAGGCAAAACTGATAGAATTGAAGGAGAAATAGAAAAATTCACTATTATAGCTGGAGACTTCGACAACTTTCTATCAGTAATTGACAAATCCAGCAGGCAGAAATCTCTAAGGATCTAGCTGAACTAAACAATACCATCAGAAAAACTGGATCTAATTGACATTTGTAGAATCTTCATCCAACAACAGCAGAATAGACTTTCTTTTCAAGCTCACATGGAACATTCATCAAGAGAGACCACATCCTGCACCATAAAACACACCTTAACAAATTTAGAATAGAAATCATACAAAGTATGCTCTCAGACCACAATGAAATTAAACTAGAAATCAATATTGAAAAATAGCTGGGGAGCTGGCCCCGTGGCTTAGCGGTTAAGTGTGCATGCTCCGCTACTGGCTGCCCGGGGTTCCAGTCCCGGACGTGCACCAACGCACCGCTTCTCTGGCCGTGCTGAGGCCACGTCCCACATACAGCAACTAGAAGGATGTGCAACACACAACTATCTACTGGGGCTTTGGGGGGAAAAAAAAAGGAGGATTGGCAATAGATGTTAGCTCAGAGCCGGTCTTCCTCAGCAAAAAGAGGAGGATTGGCATGGATGTTAGCTCAGGGCTGATCTCCCTCACAAAAAAAAATAATAAAAATAAAGTGCTCCTGAATTTTAAAAAGAAAAATAGCTGGAAAATCCCAAAACATGTGAAGATTAAAGAACATACTTCTAAATAAGAAATGTGTCAAAGAAGTCTCAAGAGAAATTTAAAAATAAATTGAACTAAATTAAAATGAAAATACACTTAAAATTTGTAGAATGGAGTGAAAGTAATGCATGGAGCAAAAAAATGTCTAATATAGACATTATGTCTATATTAGAAAAGATGATCTAGAAATCAATAGTGTAAGCTTCCACGTTAGTAAATTATAAAAAGAAGAGCAAATTAAATCCAAACTAAGCAAAAGAAAAGAAATAATTGAAGTTAGAGCAGCAATCAATAGAGAAAATCAATGAAACCAAAAACTGGTTCTTTGAAAAGATAAATAAAATTGATTAAGCCTCGGAGCCGGCCCAGTGGCGCACGCGGTTAAGTGCGCACGCTCCACTGCGGCGGCCCAGGGTTCACTGGTTCGGATCCCAGGCACGCACCGGCGCACCGCTTGTCAGGCCATGCTGTGGCGGCACCCCATATAAAGTGGAGGAAGATGGGCATGGATGTTAGCTCAGGGCCAATCTTCCTCACAAAAAAAAAAAAAAATTTGATGAAGCCTCTAGCCAGGCCAACTAAGAAAAAAACGACAGAAGACACAAATTACTAATCTGAGAAATGAAAGAGAGGACCTCACTACAGATCCCACAGATTTGATAACTCAGATGAAATGGACCAATTTCTTCAAAGACACAATCTGCCAAAACCCACACAAGAAGAAATAGACAATCTGAACAGTCCTATATTTATTAAATAAATTTAATCAATAATTAATGACCTTCCAAAACAGAAAGAACTAGGCCCAGATGGGTTCACTGATCAATTCTACCAAACATTTAAGGAAGAAATTATAACAATTCTCTACAATCTCTTCAGAAGATAGAAGCAGAGAGAATACTTCCTAACTAATTCTATGAGGCCAGCATTACCCTAATACCAAAACCACACAGACATTATAAGAATATTTAAAGTAGTATCTCTCATGAACATAGATGCAAAAATCCTCAACATAATATTAGCAAACCAAATCCAACAATGTATGAAAAGAATTATACACTATGACCAAGTGAGATTTACTCCAGGTATGCAAGATTGGTTCAACATTTGAAAATCAATTAATGGAATCCATCACATCAACAGGCTAAAGAAGAAAAATCACATGATCATATCAATAGACAGAAAGGCATTTGACAAAATCCAATATCCATTCACAATAAAAACTCTCAGCTACCTTAAAATAGAGGGAAACTTCCTCAACCTGCTAAAGCTAACATCATACTCAGTAAGAAACTAGAAGCTTTCTTTTCCATGACGATCAGGAACAAGGCAAGGACATCCCCTCAACCACTCCTTTTCAAAATCATACTGGACGTCCTAGCTAATGCAGTAAAACAAGAAAGGAAATAAAAAGTGTAAAGATTGAGAAGGAAGAAATAAAACTCTCTTTGTTTGCAGATAACATGATCATCTATGTAGAAAATCTGAAAGAATCAACAAAATATTCCTGGAACTAATAAATAATTAAAGCAAGATTGCAGGATACAGGATTAATAAACAAAAGTCAATTGCTTTCCTATATACCATCAATGAACAATACTATTTACGTTAGCACCCCCCAAAATGAAATACTTAGCTATAAACTGACAAAATATGTACAAGATCTATATGAGGAAAACTACAAAACTCTCATTAAAGAAATCAAACAAGATATAAATAAATGGAGAGATATTCCATGTCATGGATAGGAAGAGTCAATATTGTTAAGATGTCATTTTCCCCAACTTGATCTATAGATTCAATGCAATTCCAATTAAAATCCCAGACAGTTATTTTATGGGTTTGGATAAACTGATACATAGAAAGACAAAAGACAAGCAATATACTAAAGAAGAAAAAAGCTGGAGCACTGATACCACCCAACTTCAGGACTTACTATATAGCTACAGTGATGAAGACAGTCTGGTAATGGCAAAAGAACAGAGAAACAGATAAGTAGAACAGAACAGAGAGCCCAGAAACAGACCCACACAAACATGGTCAACTGATCTCTGACAGACAAAGGCAATTCACTGGAAACAGGACAGTCCTCAACAAATGATGCTGGAACAGCTGGAAATCCACATGCAAAATAAAGAATCTAGACACAAACCTTATACCTTTCACAAAAATTAACTCAAAGTGTGTCATAGACTTAAATGTAAAATGCACAACTAAAAAACTTCTGGAAGATAACATCGGAGAAAATCTACAGAACTTGCATAACAATTTTTAGATACAATACCAAAAGCGTGATCCATGAAAGAAAAAAATTATTAAGTTGGACTTCATTAAACTTAAAAACTTACACTTTGTGAAAAATACTGTTGAGAATGAAAAGACAAACTAGACTGGGAGAAAATACGTGCAAAAACCCTTATCTGATAAAGGACTTATATCCATATATGAAAAAGAACTCTTAAATCTCAACAATAAGAAAACAACCCAATTAATAAATAAACAGAAGATCTGAACAGACACTTCACCAAAGAAGATCACAGATGGCAAATAAGCATATGAAAAGATGCTCAACATCATATGTCATTAGGGAATTGCAAATTAAAACAATGATATATCACTACATATCTATCAAAACAGCTAAAATCCAAAACACTAACAGCCGCAAATGCTGGTGACAATGTAAAGCAACAGGAATTCTCATTCATTGCTGGTGAAAATGCAAAATGGTACAGCCACTTGGAAGACAGTTTGGCAGTTTCTTACAAAGGTAAATATAGACTTAACATACAATCCAGCAATTGTGCTTCTAGCTATTTATCCAAATGAGTTAAAAACTTATGTCTATACAAAAACCTGCACACAAATGTTTATAGTAGCTTTCTTCATAATTGCCAAAAACTGGAAACAACCAAGATGTTCTTCAGTAGGTGAACGGATAAACAAACTGTGGTACATTTGTAATGTTATTCAGCAATAAAAAATGAGCTGTCAAACCACTAAAAGACATGAAGGCACCTTAAATGCATATTGCAAAATGAAGGAAGCCAATCTGAAAAGGCTACAAACTGCAGGATTCCAGCTACAGGATATTCTGGAAAAGGCAAAACAATAGAGCCAGTAAAAAGATCAGTGGTTGCCAAAGGGAATGAGGAAGAGAGAGAGATGAATAAGTGGGGTACAGGGAATTTTTAGGGCGGTAAATCTATTCTGTATGATACTGTAATGGTAGATACATGACATTTTGCATTTGTCAAAACCCACAGAACTATATAAACCACAGTGAACTGAACCTTAATGTAAACTAAGGACCTTAGTTAACAGTAATGTATCAATATTGGCTCATGAGTTGTAAGAAATATACCACACTAATGCAAGATGTTAAATAATAGGGGAAGCTGAGGGAGGGGAAGAGGAGATATGGGAACTCGGTACTTTGTGCTCAATTTTTCTGTAAACCTAACACTGCTCTAAAAAATAAAGTCTATTAAATTTTCTGTAAAAAATCATAACCAGATTCAACTGCTTTTAGAAACACTAAGTTCTTCCTAAGTTGCTGGTCACTATTATAAATTAGAGGGCAAAAAATACATGCTACTTACTAAAATTTTTTTTTTTTTTTTTTTTTGCTGAGGAAGATTTGCCGTAAGCTAACATCTGTTGCCAATCTTCCTCTTTTTGCTTGAGGAAGATTAGCCCTGAGCTAACATCTGTGCCAATCTTCCTCTACTTTGTATGTGGGTTGTCACCACAGCATGGCTGACAAGTGTTGTAGGTCCATGCCTGGGATCCAAACCCGTGAACCCAGGCTGCCAAAGAGAGCACATGGAACTTAACCACTACACCATGGGGCCAGCCTCTATTAAAAATTTTAAGAAGTGAAGGAGAGAAGAAAAAACTATCATATGACTTACCTGTTGCTTCAAAGGTCAGCTTTATAGAATCCCAGGGTGTCTGTTCTTTGGATACAAGTCTGAAATGAGCGGGATCTCTTGGAGAAACTTCTGCAGCAGGAAGATACCAGTTTTTCCTATTTGGAAAGGTAGCTTCAATATTTAGGAGGCTTTATTAGTTGATAGCTATCTATAACTCATGGAAATGCTCAGAATATATGAAACACATTTTGGAGTATGAAAATAAACTCTGATGGACATGCTAAACAACATGCCAATTCCTCTGAAGCCCAGGTTATGGTGTAATAAAACCTTCCCAAAGTTAAGAACAAAGGATGCTAGCTGATCTTGATTCCACTACCCATCCTATTTCCTCTCATCTAGTCCTTCACTGCCAAACCATAAAAACTTTCCAGAAATAAGAAAAGCAGTTTGTAATTGACGCTAACTGCTGTCTGTTAGATCAGTTAAGAGGGCCACCCTTTCTAACTACTCAGGTTTCTAGGAGAAAGACTTTCTAATTTTTTTTTTCCAGAAAAGGATATTTTTTTTAATTGAAGTAACTGCAAATAGGAAACCAGAGAGGGGGGCCCAGGTTGGGACAAATAATGGCTACCTCCTCCCGGACAGAACAAGGGGAGAAGGTGGCAAGAATTCGTAAATTTGAAAAAACAAACCTACACTTTTGAGTGCTTTATGCCACTAAAGAAATAAAACTTCCGTAGTGATAGAAAAAATAGTATACACAGCACTTGACTTCTGTGTTAACCAGTTTAAATAATGAAGTACTGATATAGGACTTGAGAACAAACTAAACCCCAGTTAAAGCAGAAAAGTAATGAACCAACCTGATCAGAAAGTGCACCGGAAGATACCAAGGGAAGCCACAGAGGGGTGCATTCTCTTCACAGTGAGCTCGGATGGTATCGTTGATCTCGGGAATGTGAGATGTTATGTGAGACATTCCGGAATAATCAAACCCATTGATCCATATTCCAGAGTCCCGTTTAACTATGTTTCCATCCAAGTCATGAAATGTTCTAGTCACATGCTGAGAAGAACAAGACTAATGAGAAAACTACTGTTTCAACTCCTTCACCCACATCCTCACCACAGATTAACAAAAATGAGTGTGACAATACCAAGAAACGATGTGGCTATGGAGCAAAAAGAACCCTCATACACTGCTGGCAGGAGTATATGCTGGCACAATCACTTCAGGAAACTGTTTAGCATTACCTAATAGAGTTAACATGCACATAACCTTCAAGCCAGCAATTCCACTCCTGAATATGTACCTTAGAGAATCTCCTGCAAGGTACAAGGGGGTTGATTCAGCATTGTCCATATTAGCAAAACTGGAAACAACCCAAATGTCCATTAACAGTAGAATGGGCAAATAAACTGGGGCTTCATCCTATGACAGATGTCTATTTAGCAATGAAAAATCATGAACCACAGTGACACAAATCAACATGGAAGATTCTCACATGCTGTTGGGCAAAAAGAAGCAAGTCACAAATGAATATTTATGGTATGGCTTTATCTGTAAGAAGTTCAAAAACAGACCAAATTATACGTTGTTGTTTAGGGATTCATACATATGTGGTAAAATAAAGAAAAGTAAGGTAATAATTAACTCTTAAACTTCAAGATAGTGAGTGAGTACTTCTTTGAGGAGTGGCAAGAGAGTGGGGGGGGGAGTTGGGATCAAAAAGGGAACACTCAGATTTTCTAAGGTACTGTTAATGTTCTTTCTTTTAAACTCGATAATGAACATACAGATGATTGTTTTATTATTTCTTACAACTATATTTATATATTTAAATTCCATATAAAAATTTCTGAAAACCTACTATTTCAGATTTAAAAGACATGAACACTAGAACTCCTTTTAGATAAGGACTTAAATACATCCTAAGATAAATATACATACACACACATACACATTTCCCTTTCTGTGTGTTACATGAAGCTAATTCATGTGCATAGAAAAACAGGAATCACAGCTCACCACTAGATGACAGACTTGTACCTAACAGAATTCTATGAAAAGGCACCATGCTCCATCTGAAATAGCTTTATTAACAGCAGAAACCAGCCTGAAGAATATCAAACAGGAAAAGAAAAAGGATTGCATAGGGCAGGGGTCAGTAAACTTATAGCCCACAGGCCAAATGGCCCACTACGAGTTTTATAAATAAAGCTTTATTGGACCACGGCCAGGCTCATTTGTTTAGGCGCTCACTGTCCATGGCTGCTTTTGCTCTGTAAAAACAGAGTAGCTGTGACAGAGACTATGTGGCTGGCAGAGCCTAAAATATTTATTATCTGGCCCTTGACAGGAAAAGTTGGCCAACTTCTGGCACTGGAGAAGAAGAGAAATCTAAAACAAATCAGGACAGGAGTCTGTAAAAATAAAAATCTAGCTTTTCCTAACTACTACTGACAAAATTATAAAAATTAGCAAGTCACTGAAAACACATTGAATCTCCTAAAAACTAGCTATTCTTTATTAAAGGTTTTTCAAATTGTAAAATCTGTCACAGAAAATGTATCACTGCATCCTCCAGGACTATAAACAAGGAATAGTGGGCCCTTTTTCAATATTTATGAAATTTAAGTTCAAATATTATTATTACTTATTCAAGTCCTTGAATAATTATCTAGTTATGACTCTTGGCTTTTTTTTGGCCACTCCACAACCTCTACAGAGAAGACGACTGGAAATAAGGTAACTTAGTCCTTTTTCCTGCTTTATAGTACCAGCTCTAAAAAGTTTGCAGAAAAAACCTGAAATCTAAGAAAGTTCTAAATCTCATTTTATTGATCCCTAAGTTATTATATTTTCATTATCACACATTACTTGGAATGTTATACCTAAGACCAATTTTACTAGCATTTAAAAATACGTATTTTATTTTGCCAGTTGATAGGCATTCAGATTTTTACTCAGCCTGCAGACATTTTTATAATCTGTACTTCTAAAAGTTCGTTATTCCATGATACATATATGCTCTTGTTTGTCAGGTGCATTTTTATAATTTGAACAGTAATAAGAAAACAACAGGGGCCGGCCCCATGGCTTAGCAGTTAAGTGCGCACGCTCTGCTGCTGGTGGCCCGGGTTCGGATCCTGGGCGCACACCGACGCACCGCTTCTCCGGCCATGCCGAGGCCGTGTCCCACGTACAGCAACTAGAAGGATGTGCATCTATGACATACAACTATCTACTGGGGCTTTGGGGGAAAAAAATAAATAAAATAAAAATTTAAAAAAAAAAAAGATCATCACTGATTTGAATGTTAAAAAAAACAACAACAACAAGCGGACAATTCCGATTCAGTCTCTTGGGAGAAGTGTATCTAGCAGATAAGAATGCCTCTTGATGGTCAGTCTTTTCCTCACTGCCTTACACAAAATAGTCAAGTAAAAATAATAGGTCAACGCAGAAAAGTCAGTTGGTTTTCCTGTTGACTAGAGAAGCTCAAAATATACAAGGCTTTCCTTTCCAGAATCTCAAACAGCTCACAAAAAATTGCCCTTACCTGAAGAAACACTCTCTTTGGCTTCGGACTGGCAGGATTGGAGCTATATGGGAAAAAAGTTCCACTG
The DNA here is from genome assembly GCF_020826845.1 of Diceros bicornis minor. Classification (NCBI taxonomy): domain Eukaryota; kingdom Metazoa; phylum Chordata; class Mammalia; order Perissodactyla; family Rhinocerotidae; genus Diceros; species Diceros bicornis. Next base: position 29,733,796 of record NC_080761.1, read on the forward strand.
CAAACAAGGAGGAATGTAATTGAACATACCAAAGTTAAAGTTAGCATGGTTTTTTTTGTGCTTTTGGCAAGGTAGATGAAGTTAATCTAAAACACAAAACACAAAAATAGAAAAATTACCATTGGCAGAAAGGTGGCTTTAACTGCCTTTACTTTGTAACAGGTATTATCTGACAGATAGTGAAGAAGATTTATCAGCATGTGCTAACATACTCCAACACCCAGTAAACAAAGCACCAATTATAAGGGATTTCCATCATGAGTCAGAGCCTGTATAAATGAAAGATGCCCCCATCTCCACGATGGTGCCTTTTGGACAGGCAGCCAGATAGCAAGAGGGAAAAAGGAAACTGAGAAGTGTCTCTGCTCAGTGGGCAGAGACCAGAGGATATAGATCCATCACCAGTCAAACCATGACCTTATTTTATTTCCAATCCTATCAACACCCTGTAACACTGCACAGCAGACACTATTTAACTGTACCAAACACGATGACATTAGGCTTTTATTAAAGAACCAGAAGTAAGCTTTTAAGCATAAGCAGGCCTATTTCAACAAAACTCAGGTTCCACTCATAATGCTTTTATGATATGCCAAGGTGCTGGATTCATCTAAACAAGCATTTAGATGTACCTTCAAGACTTCACCTGTGGACCTGCATATGAGGAAAAACTGCAATAAGAAGTAATACTGCCCCTTGCAGTGCTGACTTAGCCAAAGCCAACAATCAAGACAACAAAACTGAACTTGAGCAGGAAAACTAAATGTCTCAGTCTCAAGGTAGGCATCCAGAAAATCCTAAATATGCTTATATTAGCTTTTTACTTGTAATGAAATCACTGAATTAAAAGCTGTAGAGGACACACATGACTCACAGATCCCTTAGGGTTCCCATCCAGGGTAATCTCCAGCAGTACTGGTCTTAGGTCAAAGATCTTACGTTTTCACACTGTGAGCACAGAAATAAGACAAAGCACCCAAGGACTTAAGGCAGTGAGTTAGCAAAACACAATTACCCTGTCTGTCCCTCTTTCTCCTCACAGTCACAACATTTAAAATGAGGCTCCTCAGCACAGTATCAAATATCATGTCAAGTAATGAGCTTCCCCTCCACTGGAAGGCTGGTAAGTTTAGGTACAGAGAGTCTTTTAGGTCAAAATCAAACTTCCCTGTCATAACGCTGTGGTTCCTGCCATTCTCAAGCCAGCTACCACCCAAAGTTTGCTAAAACCTCAGTTTAAGGTACAGCTTCCACATCACATTCCCTCTTCTCCAAATCATGAGGCTCATCTTCTGCCTCTTCCACCCGCCTTCTGGAAGACGTTTGGTAACAGTGATAAATGAAATGGAAGTCACAGACCAGAGAAGGAAGAAGAAGAGGGTGGCCTAAGTGACAATGTGCTTGGATTCCACTGTCTTAAATTTCACTGTCTCTTATTTCTGTCTTAAATGTTACATCTTACATGACTCTGGGTTCTGAAATGGTACAAAATAAAATGAAAAAAAGCATGAGAAGGGACTATGAAGTGTCCAATATATGCTGGCTATTTCTCTGTTTCTCTCTCAGAGGCTCCTCCCTGAGCCCACTCCTATCAGCAGTCTCATTGGACGGCCCCAACACAGGATAACCCCAGGAAACCTGTTAACTGATCACTTGACAGGAATTTAATTGCTTTCTAGCAAATACACTTAATAATCCCCAAGGACTGAATGATACGCTCTCTGAAACATGCATGTGGTTCAGTTCTCCATTACCCAAGGAGAATGGGCTCACTCTATTAACAAGCCACTATCTTCATCACTGCTACAGACAAACAGGAAAATAATGACGACAACGATAACCCACAGCATCAAAGAGCAGCAAAGCTATTTCACGTTATAATGAAAATTAAATGAGGTCTTAAAGTATTCCAAGAGGCACTCTCCAAAGCTTTCCTAATAAAATATAACTTAGAAGATAATATACTTTAATCCTCTTATGGTTTCCAAGATTTCCATGTTTTGGGGTCATTTTCGATTTCCACAGTGAAGTTTTCGGGGTTCATTTTATCCTCTTCCATATGGAACAAAATTGAAATGCCCCACATTTTGATGATCTTTTATGAGCATCAATAGCTTTCATTCATTGACTATGATTTAAATACACTAGGGGGGTCCAGTTCATAACTCAGCCGACTCTAGATTAGAATCTATATATGATGAAACTCCACCATCTCCTTTATAATAACAACAGCAAACTTATCTATTAACATGCACAGAGGATTTAAAGGCTTAATATTAAAACCAAAAGAAAGTAAACCTTGAAAGCAACAAAGAACATTTCAGAATTTTCCATCGATCCCCTTGCAAATACCATTAAGGACTTAATCGTTATATTAAAAGTAAAATGGCTGGAATGTTCTGATTTCTTTCAGCACAAGTACAGCTGACCTCAAACAACAGTGTGCGTAAGAATTATTCTACAGGGCTATTTATGCAGTTGCATGTACAGCTATTTATTGGTATTTAAGGGACTTCCATGGATAATGCTGACCATCCATGCATGTGGTATTCTTATCTGCTGTCTCTAGATCCTAACCTCCCATGCGATGCCCTTTACTATCAATATGAAAAAGCTCACTATCATCTCCATGGAGGAAAGAACTACAATAAAGTCATAACTACTTTTCTATTTGGTCCCCTAGCCTCAAATCTCAAAGTGTACCGATGGGTAGTAAGTACTTCCTATTCTTAGGAATTCCAATGAAAAGAGCCACAAAACAGAGACCTGCCTCCTCTAGAGGGGCCAGGCCTGAGTCCTGGAGAGTGCTGACACCATGCCAAGAGCAGAACTCTGCCCGGAGCTTGCTCTCACAAAGGGGTGTCCAGTTGTCAACTCTGCATCATGTCTTGTCTTCCCTCTGGAGAGTCCCAGGGAAGAGAAGCAGGGACGGCAAAGGTAGGACTCTCCCTCGAGGCCAGAACACTGATACAGCAAAACGACAAGGCCTGTGATACTCTTTCATTGAAGGAGTATGCCTTCAAATGAAGGCATGTTTGGGTATCATAAGTGTACATTACTCGAGGAGACAGACTCAATTAATGAACTGTGCCAGCAGCGAGGTAGTTGAATGATAATGAAAAAAGCCTCATCAGAATTAGTCTTCCTTCACTAGCTCTAACAGCACTAATAAAACTACCATGTATTTATTAACATTTGCCTCTAATTAGTAAGTTCAAAACACATGATTAGGAATCATTCTAAAAATGCACCACCAAGCAAGCTCTACCAATTCTTACTTGGTATGCATTCTACAAATTCACATTCAGGTAGTTTGAAAAGTGCTATAATCAGAGTATTTGGGAGGATGAGGAGGCAAAAATAACAATGAAGACCCCATTCTACATTTTCTTACCATATCAATCCCACAATATGCACAGCCATTCACTATTTCTTTTGCTTAAGAATTTCTCAATAAAGTATAAGCAGTACTATTTCACAGAATCTAGTATGGCTAAACCCATCACATATTTATACAAAAAATGAAGAGGAAAATTAAAAAAAATTTTTTTTCCTTACGAAATAGGAAGAGAGAATCATCGTACAACCAGCCAAAATGGAAGCCAGCACAACATCAGGTGGAATTTCCGAACCACTCCTCCCAAGGATAGGGGTAAACATCTCAAATACTGCCCAGATGAGGTACAATGCATAAAGATAAGGAACAGACATCCCCAAAAGGTAAAAGGCAACAAATTTTCCTTGAGCACCTAGGGAAAAAAAGAAAGAAAACACACATCTCTGAAATTCTGCAGTGAGATACAGATTTTTATAGTGCTGGGGTACCTTGGCACCTCATGGAAATTAGGTTAGATGTGTCTCCCGCCCTTTTGGGACATGTTATCTAGTGAGACTAAACACTTTCACTCAGAGAGGGTAAAATACAAATAAGAACTAAACAAAATATGTAAGTAATATAGTAGCATGTGTTCAGATATGTGAGAATGGGATGGGGTGTAAGGCATAAAATAAAAATCTGTGACCTGAAAATTAAAAAAGCAAACAGCAACAATTCAGAAAGCCCACCCAAAAAGATCAAAAAAATAAACAGTCCCTGGAAGCCTTATCTTATGTATTTTAAGATATTTTCCCATTTGTATCAAAACCAAAAATACCTACCATGCTGCTTAAAGTCCTTGTGCACGCTAAGCTTTGTGAGCAACGGGAACGCCACCCAGACAGCACTAATAAAGGCCGAGCAAAGTCCTCCAGAAGTGAGAGCGATGAGGAAACCACAATGCACAAACAGCGAGACGTCAAAAAAGACTTCTCCCAGATACTGGTCACTGGCATTCTGAAAGAAAGAAAAATATACAAGTCGTCTCACTCGTGGGCCATTCATAAAAAACTTTCTATTGTCATATAACTTCTATTGCTCAGAAGAGCTACATTTTGTTTCAAGCAGGGTCTATCCTTTCAAGTAAACACTGACAAAGCTACCTCCCCTACCATGAAGTACGAAATTCACACTGCTGCACGGGAAAAGGGAATTTAACAAGATGGGGTAAAAACATCATTACTTGCATATAATCTGTGCTTTTCCTCCACTGGACTAAAAGTAACCTTTGCAAATGTTCTAAAATAGAAGACAGGACTCTTCTAAAAAACATTCACCTCTGTAAGCTTTTCTATTTATGCAACTTCCAAAGAATTTCAAGCAAACTAGAGAAATGACCTGTGAAGAACAGTATAAGCTGCTGCAGTGCGACCAACACACCTGGAAAACTGCAGGACTTTAGAGCACATGGCCATTTTTTTGCTTGATTTTTTTTGCTTGATTCCTGAGTCTTTTCTATCTCCAACTGGTCTTGTAGTGCACTTCGGCCCCCATCCTGGATTCCTGGTACTTTTACCTTATAAAATTTGATCTATATTGTTTGAACTTTGAAGTCTGAGGATTCCTGTGCAGCACCTTGAGTTCTTCAGAAGAAAGTTGTCAGATGAACTTAATACATTTTAACATCTGCACCAGTGAGTCTATTAATGTAAACATGAAAGTTATAATTTAAGTGCAGAAATACCAAAATGGAAACAGATGCACTTAAGTTTTTCTCTCCTCTGCCTTCTCATTTCTGTATAGCCCAGGGCATGTCTGTTATAAGGGACCCTACTTTAATAGCTCAAAAGAGTTTCAGTCACATGTTTTCAAAATAAGTTAAAGTTCACTTGACAAACCCCCTTGGACAAAGAAAGGCTATGGCTGTTAAATACTTAGATGTTTGACACAGTGTTAATCAAGAGACATCGTCTTTAAAAGGAAGAAAATAATTCTTAGGATCAAATTTGAAGTGAATGTCACTGAGATATTTAAAAACAAAGATCTCAGCAATGAAGACTGTAATAACTGAAAATGTTTTACATTGTTCCCAAATTGTACCCAAAGATCAAACGATCCTACCTGAAATCTAGTTCCCTTCTCCCTATTTCTATTGACTCCTCCCACCTCTGCCTGTTCCAATCCATTCTACACACTGTTACCAGAGTTTTCGTACTAAATCACAAATTCTCTTGCTCACTATCCTGCTTAGAAAATTTTAATGGTGGCCCCAGTGATTTTTAGGGTCATGCTCTAACTTCACCCAGGCCTACTTTTCCAGTTATTGTGCCATTACCTTGTCTTCATCATACTGAACTTTCTATTGACTGTGACCCACATGCATCTTGTACATTCCCACCTTTGAATGACTACTAACCTGTTCTCTGTCTGGCACACTTCTACTCATGCTTCAAAAACCCAGTTCAAATGTCACAACCCCCTTCATGAAGCCTCCTTGACTTTCACAAACAAAATTCATCTCTTCTGGCCCTATATTCCTATAGCACTGTGAATAGGTCACTCTATTTCACTTCATCCCAATGTACTGTAATCACTGTGGTTTCCCTATCTTCCCAAATGAAACTGTGAGCTCCTCAAAGAGAGAGACCATGTCCTTATGAATCTCTGTATCACCAGGCGTTAGCATGGTACCAGGCCCACTGGGTACTCAAAGAATATTTGTGAAATGAAAATGAAACACATTACTCTTTCCATTGTGCTTTCAGCCCAAAGTTTTATGATTGAACAACTGAAATTAGTCAAAGTGAATGGAAATTTTACTAAGCATTTCTGTCTCTCCTTCCCCTCTGCCACATCAACAATAGTCAGCCACACTCTGGTTACACACCGTTGCACTAAGAATAAGCATGTGAAATTGAGCCCCACGGTGTAATTCTTTTGGAAACTGAAGCCACTAAGATACAAGTATTAGCTCAATAATACATGGATGGCTAATCTCAAAAAACCTTTCTTCAACAGAGCCTGCTAACATGGAAGGGCTCCTCACATCACATCCCACCATTACCTGAAACTGAGACCAAGGTTCAGGTACCAAAGACATCCTTTAGGAAGGATGCTGTAGTATAACCTTCCATGTCTCCATTCTAATCCCTAGCAGGACAAACTGAAAGAACAGGTATACATTGGCTGTCTTGAAGATAATGGAGCTAAGAAAGATTTTCCCTTTAACTCAGAAAATCAGAAACCATGGCTCTCTCTCTCCCTGTAATTTATTTTTAGTCCTATTATTTCATAACCCTAATTCTTAATTTTATTTTTACCAAATATACACAGTTGAAACCGTAACAATATGGCAATATTCTCTACCAGCATAAATCATTTTGGAACCCTATCTCCCTCCCCACCCCCTTTTTTTTTTTGGTGAGGAAGAGTGGCCCTGAGCTAACATCTGTTGCCAATCTTCCTCTTTTTGCTTGAGGAAGATTGTCGCTGAGCTAACATCTGTGCCAACCTTCCTCTACTTTGTATGTGGGACACTGCCACAGCTTGGCTTGATGAGCAGTGTGTAGGTCGGCGCCCAGGATCCAAACCTGTGAATCCCAGGCCACCGAAGCAGAGAGCACGAATTTAACCACTATGCCACCAGGCTGGTCCCTCTCCCTTCCCTCTTTTTTCCTTAGCAATGTGTTTCTAACCCCCATACACATATACATGCTGTCAGAATCTGCATCAACGACATATAGGTTAAAAAAAAAAGTGAAGGAACCTAAAGAGAAAACTTTCTAAGTGCAGCTTTAAGTGCAACAGTCTTTAAGTGCAACATGCTTAGTGCAGCAACTACTTACTGTGTGTTAGTGCTATTTGTCACACATGCTCAACCACAGGGGATAATCAGCAAAACAATCCCTGCCCTCATGGAGCTGACAGTCCAGTGGAGAACGGAGCAATTCAAACATAAATATTTGGGTGAGCCCAGGGAGGGCTGGTAGATTCAAGAGCAGGGTTACAAAAACTGCAGCAGATTCAGCAGAGGCAGAAGGCTATGCTAACAAGCCGTGCTGTCAGCACCAACCCAAATACTGTTTACAGCTTTATAACCTCATGTAAAGTCTGCAACAAAACTGTCAGAATAAGAAACCTTTCAGAAAACTAACAAAGTTCTGGGAGCCAGTTTTCTATAACCATGCCAAACAATTTTTGATAGCTCAAAAGGCCAAATACAATGAATCCCACTTGAGTTTGTCTTCAATCCTTGAAGGCAGCAAAAAGAAATCAATAAATATGCCTATCACTTACCACATAATAAAATCTTTTTGCGAGGGTATGTATGAATATTATTTTAGCTACAGCTGCAGTTCCATACAAACAAACGGAGACATAGAAGTGGTTATACCATGAGAGAGACTGTCCAATAAGAGAGATGAACACTGCTATAATGAGGACGGTAACCAAGCTAGTGAACCAGCTTATCAGAGTGATGCCAAGTCCACAGAAGAAGTCCTTCGTGTAGTTAGCAGCTAATGAGAAAACACAAAGTGGAGATCACCATCTTTATCAAATCAATTTCATAACCAGTCAGTAGAGTTAAAGGGGCAAATGCTAAAAAATTCACTATTGTAACTGAAAAGTACTGAAATATCCTAGCGGTATGGTTTGTTCAACACTAGAACAGGGAAGCTATCAATGAATAAAATTCAAGTAACATTTACTGAGAGTCTGTGGGTACTAAAGACTCAAAGAGAGAAGTCTTCCAGGAATAGTTCAGATATATTCCTGACTAGGAAAGTGGGCAGTCTTAATCTTCATCACCTTTGGGATGCTGTGTGTATCGAAACATCAGAAAGACTGGGCGGCAAAGTTCCATATGAAATCTTGCTAAAAGAAGCTAAGGAAGAGAAGGAGCATGGGAAAATAACTGGTGATAAATGATTATTTAAATTGCTGCTAAATATTGTATCGTGTAACACCACATACCAATTTACACTAGACAACATTTCAAGCAGAAGGAGACAAATTTAACCAGAAGCAGTTCATTCATACTTCAGAACAGTGTGCTACTGGTGTGTAACGTGAATAAGACTTTTTAATGGGAATTTTCACTAAAAGTCAATCTGTACAAACCATTTTTCAATAGCTTCCATATGGTGCTTCTATGGAGTACATACGTACACAAAAATTGCGTACTTTGCCAAGACTAAAAGTATGATGAGCATATTAATCTGATACTCATTTAGAAATATCTTACAATATAAATTAAATGTTATTTTTCCTACGATTTTTAACTTCTTGAAAAGATATAAGTAAATTGACTAGAAACTTGAGGCAAATTCTATACCCATGCCAGTATTGCAGTTTCAGAGGAAAATACTTACTCTTATGTTTGGGTTGCAAGAATTTTTTGCCCAGGTACAAAACGACAGCCATTACCACCATGTAGTTAATTATCGAGCCAACACGAGAGGGGTAGGCAATGACAAATAAGCCAAACACATCAAAGAAGACCATGTTTCCATGTCGATACTTAGAAGAAGAAGCCAACATATCAGATGTAGCTAGATATTTAAGAACTGCTAAAATGTTGTCACCTATTAGTGAAGAAAAGGAAGATAACAAAGTTGAATAAACTATCCAATGTTTGAGTGAAGTAATACCTAGAAAGAATGTGAACAAAAATAGTTTCTACCATCCTACCGCTCTCCCACTTTTCTTACTAAATTTCTCAAATAAGGTCCATGCCCCATACTCTGTTTCCTCTCCACTTAGAAACTCAGCCAACTGGTCTTTATCCTTTCCTTCTATTAAAACTATTCTCTGATCAGCTGTACCCTCACTGTTGACAAACCCAAAGGCTGTTTCCTAGTCCCTATTCATTTAATAGATAACGTAGCAGACACTGCTCTAGATACCAGAAATTCAGTGGTGAACCAACAGACAAAGGCCTCTCGTGAAGCTCACAGACACAAGAACACAGAACAAGTTATTACATGTGTGTTAAGAATTAATAAGGAGGCGCCGGCCCAGTGCTGTAGGGTAGAGGAAGATGGGCACAAATGTTAGCCCAGGGCCAATCTTCCTCAGCAAAAAAAGAGGAGGACTGGCAAGAGATGTTAGCTCAGGGCTAATCTTCCTCACCAAAAAAAAATAATAATTAATAAGGAATGTCAATTATATCTCAATTTAAAAAAAGAATTAATAAGGAGAGGTGTTAAGAGTCCCCTGGGAACACATCATGGGAGACTAATGGAGTTTGAGAAGAAGTTAGGGAAGCAGCCCCGAGGAAGCAATATTTATACTTAAAAGATGAACAGGAGCTAGCTACAACAGGGGAGACTGTCCAGACTGAGAGAACTGTGTAGATGAAGATCCTGAGGAAGGAAAGTTCCAAACAGAGGCAAAAAAGTCCTGAATGAGGAGAGAGAAGCTGGAGAGCGGGGACAGTCATTATCAGGCAGAACCTGGCACAGCAGAGGTCCATAACAAATATTTGTTATATCATTCAATCAATGAATGAGTTTGAGCTTTAACAAAGGATCACTAAGAAGCCTTGAATCATTTGCATTGCTTCCTGCTCCTCAGCCCATCCTTGACTCTCTCTTCTTTTCACTTAAGACATCATGCTGTCTTACCACGGGCTTTCTTTCATTGGCTTCTCTGTCTGCCTTAAAATGTGTTTTCCCCAAAGCTCAGGTTTAGTCCTCTACCTTTGCTTCACTCTTCCAAAAAAACATTTCCATTCTCCATACTTCTGTGGTTTTCTCTAGGCCTTTAATTCCCAAACCTATACACCCAGTTCTGCCAGGAGCTCTAACACTGTATCTACATTTTCATCTGGTTTGTTCACAGACCCCCTCCATCCAGTATGTCTGAAAGAGTTCACGGTCTCCTGCTCCTCCCCATTACTGCTCTGGATGAGGGCCTCCCAACACCCCATCGTGGCCAAGGGCATCATCTTTCCCCAGCCAGCTAGGCCTTATACTTTGCAGTCTTCTTTGCTGCCATCCATCCGATTCATCCCTTTATCTAACCTGTCAAGTCTTGCTGAATTACATTCAAAGTGTATCCAATTTTCCATCCCTCCTCTTTCGTTTCTATCTTTTGTCAACACCACAGTCCAGATCCTCATTATTCCCCACTTAAATTACTGTCGGAACAGCCCTGACTCTTGGCTTCTTCTCCCTTTAAAATTCCTCGCAATAAACAGTCTTATGTTCTTAATTGCTAAACTAGATTTCAAAGCTAAAATTCAAATCCTCTTCTAACTCCAAAAACCCAGCCCATTCACACCATACATTGCCTCTCTAATGCACAGGCCACACAGGCTATTTACAAATTTTAAGTCATCCCTAATATTCCATCTTACCATATATCAAAAGTCTAAATTAGAATACCAACCTGCTCTCTGGATGGAATCTGTTAGAATTCTGTCTGCTGTGTCGTACTTGGTGTGATAAATGTATCCATTCTCAATAAAAGCTAAGTCTATTCCTAAGACATACAAGAAAAAAAAATTGTCATTTTGTTTTAAAGATCAACCTTGCTTATGCCTATTTGTTCAATGTATTAAATTCCTAACAGACAAAATGTCAAAGCAGTGGCATGATTGCTTTGTCACATTTATGAATGAATGATGTAAATTCTCTTCCAAATTCTTTCAGAATCTATAGCTATGGTACATAATTCACTTCATAGGGACTGAGGAAGTATACTACTACACAGGGAGGCATTACAAGTCACACAGCAAGGAGCAGAAACATTGAGCTTGAGAAGTCATCAAAACTTTGCCATCTACATCCTTGCCAGGCCAGAGTCAAATTTTTACTTCAAATGAGCTGTACAAGCCGCCAAGGGAGTTGGCAAAGCAAGACAACAGCGAAAGTCAAAGACCCCTGAAGGCACTATTACCATCTTTTGGGAATGAAGTACTAAACAGTTCTCCCCTGTTCTGTCACACTGTGGGCAAGATGACATGTTTTAGCAAAGGCAAGCATTTAAATTAGACTAGGGTTTAAAAGAAAAGGAAAATATCAGGAACTCAGTTTCAGTGAGTCAGAATATACCGCTCTCAGACAGAGCATATGCTCTCAGAAAATGCTGTTTACTCACAAACTTCCAAAAAGTATAATTCGCTTTTGATTAATCACTGTCACACTATAACCCCTAACAATTAACAAAATACCTGGAATGTTCCCAAAATCCCTGTAGATACGGAAGTCAGTATCTGAAGGAATGATTCCACTCTGAAAAACCTCCTGAGCCACCACAGAAGCAAAAGGGTGTTTAGCTGCTGAAACATAAGCTTGGACCAACCAAGGATTTTCAGGACCTGAAATGAAACATGACAATACAATACAAAGTTAATCTGCTAATTTTTTAAAAATATTAATTTTTTTAACACACCTAAAACAGTCACTGCAGTGGTTTGGGGAGACGAGTCCAGAGTTTGATTTTTTTTTTTTTTCAGTGAGGAAGACTGGCTCTGAGCTAACACCTGCTGCCAATCCTCCTCTTTTTGCTGAGGAAGATTACCCCTGAGCTAACATCTGTGCCCATCTTCCTCTAGTTTGTATGTGAGATGCCACCACACATGGCTTGATGAGTGGTATGTAGGTCCATGCCCAGGATTCGAACCTGCAAACCCCAGGCCGCTGAAGCAGAGTACACGAGGCCAACCACTACACCACCAGGCCGGCCTCCCAGAGTTTAATTTTTTTAATATTTTTCCCCCAACATTTCTCTGATAATGTGTATAACTTTCAGAATGAAAAGTAACCTTTCAGCAAATTTTTTTTTTTTTTGGTGAGGAAGATCAGCCCTGAGCTAACATCTGTTGCCAATCCTCCTCTTTTTGCTGAGGAAGACTGGCCTGGGCTAACATCCGTGCTCATCTTCCTCTACTTTATAAGTGGGATGCCTGCCACAGCATGGCTTGATAAGTGGTGCGTAGGTCCGCGCCCAGGATCCGAACCTGCAAACCTTGGGCTGCCGAAGTGGAGCATGCAAACTTAACCACTATGTCACCAGGCTGGCCCCCATAAAATTACTTTTAATTATAGAATAACAGCACTGTAAAAAGTTTAAGTTTAAAAATGAAAAATCACTCGTAAGTCCATCATCCTAAGATAACTATCATTTTTATACCTTCAATTTTCTTACAAATATATGATTGTGTGTATATAGCTGTACTCAGAGAGTATACATACTCTGTACATTGCTCTTTCACTTAAACGCGTTTTCCTATGTTGCTAGATAGTACAATGATCATTTTAATAACTGTATAACATTTCACTGAATATACTGTAAAGTTCTTTATTACTAATGCTTATAATCTTTTACCATTATTAATAATTCTGTATTAACATCTTCATACATATACAGCTTTTTCCAAATGTGGGAGTTTTTTCTTTAGGATAGTTAGATAAATTGTATTATTGTTCCCAATTATTCACTCCTCCCTCTCATGTAACTTGTAATGTGTCCCTGTGGAAGTAGCACATACACTTCCTCACCCTATTACCTGCAGGCTTGGCCACATGAATTGCTTTGGCCAATAGATTGTGAATGGGAGAGACAAGAACCTCAACCAAGAAGACTTTTAGGAAACATCGCATGGTCCATCCCTCTCGTTCACTTTGGCCATGAGATCAATACATCCTCTATGGGGGCTTCTTCTTCAGCCTGGATCCCAAAATAAGTAAGACACATGGAACACAATAACCATGGAACATAACTGCAGTTATCCAGGAACCACAATGTAATGTGAGCAAGAAATAAGCCTTTGCTGTTGTAACCCACTGAGATTCAGGGATTATTTGTTAACAACAAAATTTAGCAAGAAGTTGAGTGATGCAGACAAATCAAGTAATTATATTTCAGGAAATCTAAGAATATTAACATTTTTATAACTTTATAAACAAATAATCAAATTGCTTTCCTACAGAAAAAATGACTAGTAAAGGGGGAGGGGTAGAGAAACACTATAAAACCTGACACCCAGGTGACCCAGATACTGGAGTCAGCAGACACGGATTTTAAAATAACTATGATTACTATGTCCCAAAACACAGACAATAGCAAAAATTTCACCAGACAAGTACAATCTATTAAAAAAAGAGTCAAATGGAAACCCTAGAACTGAAAAACATAACAACTCATGTTAAGAATTTTAGTAGATGGTTTAATACAAGGTTAAACACAGCAGAAGAAAGGATTATAGATCACCAAAATTAAAGCACAAAAAGAAAAAGATGGAAAAATATAGAAATGTGTAGAAGAGACATACGGGATACAGTGAAAAGGCCTAACGTGAGTAACTGGAGTCCCAAAAGAGATAGATGGACCAGAAGCAATGTTTAAAGAGGTGATGGCCAATAATCTTCCAACATTCACAGGAAACATCAAGCTGTGAATTCAAAAAGCTCTACAAACCCCAAACAGGATAAACATAAAGAAAAAACATACTTAGCACCAAGATCTTTGCTTCTAAATACAATTATCCACTAAAAGGATCAGGTCTCCTCAGAGAAACAGTTAATTCCAGATCTGGAGCTAGGAAAGTACAAGATAAGGTGGAACATTTTGTGCCAGAAAGTGCTCAAAGGAACATGAAAAGGACTCAGACACAAGTTGAAGGGGCTGCCGCTCGCCTAAACTGGGACAATTCACACATCAAAATGATAGTAACAGCATACATAACCCATAGAATAAAATAAAAATACAGGAAATGCTGAAATACTCAAATAAAGGAGAATACAAAACCTTCCTTCTAGCAGAATTCCAAATATTAACTATAGATGGAAGAAGAGAGCTCGAAAACTAGGATCAAAGTTTTATGAGAAACAAAAGATTTACAGAGTCTCAAAGTACCTATTACAAAGCGGAAAACAGTAACTTTACAAAGTAGAAAAACCTGGCAAATACCATGATTAAAGATCAAAAGTTAATATCATCAGTAATCAGACAGACATTTACAGGCCTCCTAATGTGATGTGCTGAGGACACAAACGTAAAAGGAAAAAGAAAAACAATGGTGGGGAAACACAAATTACTAAACCTTACCATGTTAAAATATTATTAAAATATTACTATTATAATTAGATATTAATAATTAAAATTATACTATTGGGGCCGGCCCAGTGGCGCAAGCAGTTGAGTGCGCCTGCTCTGCTGCGGCAGCCTGGGGTTTGCCGGTTCGGATCCCAGGCGTGCACCAACGCACCGCCTGGCAAGCCGTGCTGTGGCAGCGTCCCATATAAAGTGAAGGAAGATGGGTGTGGATGTTAGCCCAGGGCCAGTCTTCCTCAGCAAAAATAGGATTGGCAGATGTTAGCTCAGGGCCAATCTTCCTCACAAAAATTAAATACATACATACATACATAAATAAAATTATACTATTAAGATATTATTAAAACCGTATTGAAAAACAGGTAAGCTAAACTATAAAGGAAAGAAAGTGTCATAAAAATCAGGATAATGGTTACTCAGATGAGAGGGAGGGGGTTCTATTTGAGAAGGAGCATGTGGAAAACTTCTGGGAAAGCATGGCTCGAGCCTACCCTCTTTCATGAGTGGGGGTTAGAGGGGTATCCACCTTACAATAATTAAGTTTACACTTTTATATTTTTTCTGTGTGTGTTATATAATGATTGTGATATATCTAATAAACATGACAATTAAATGCTATGTTTGATCCTGGATTGGAACTTAGATTAAAAAATAAAACAAAAATAGTTACATTATTAGAACAACTGGAAAAATCTGAATATGTCCTGTTTATTAGCTAATAGTTTTATATTAATGGCATATTTTTTATTGATGTTTTAATAGTTTATAACATTGTGAAATTTGGGGTTGTACATTTTTGTTTGTCCATCACCATATACACGTCTCCCGTCACCCCTGTGCCCACCCCCTACCCCCATTGCCCCCGGTAACCACAATACAGTTTTCTCTGTCCCTGTGTTGGTTTATATGCCACATATGAGTGAGAACATACAGTGTTTGTCTTTCTCTTTCTGGCTTATTTCACTTAACATAATACCCTCTAGGCCCATCCATGTTGCCTGCAAATGGGACAATTTTGTCTTTTTTTTTACGGCTGAGTAGTATTCCATTGTATATATATATACCACATCTTCTTGATAATGGCATATTTTTTGAGCATGATAAATGTACTATTATGAAGAAATACATACTTGTTCTCTCTCTTCTGTGATAATTATATTGAGATTATCAATTCAGATGGTTTTTCTCCTTTATTCTGATAATGTGGTGAATTACATAAATTGATTTTCAAATATTCGACTATCTTCATTTACCATTCAGTACAGTTGGAGGATATAAAATTAATATACAAAAATTAGTTGCATTTCTATACACTAATAATGAATTTTCAAAAAGAGAAATTAAGAAAACAATTCCATTTACAACTGCATCAAAAAGAATAAAATATCTATGAATAAACTGAACCCATGAGGTGAAAGAACTGTACACTGAAAACTCTAAGACATTGATGAGAGAAATTAAAGATGACATAAATAAATGGAACAATATTCTGTGCTCACAGATTGGAAGAATTAACATTGTTAAAATGTCCATACTACCCAAAAGCAATCTATAGATTCGATGCAATTCCTATCAAAATTCCAATGGCATTATTCACAGAAATGGAACAAACAACCCTAAAATTTGTATGGAATCACAAAAGATCCTGAATAGCCAAAGCAATCTTGAGAAGGAGGAACAAAGCTGGAGGCATCACGCTTCCTGATTTCAAACTTTATTACAAAGCTATAATAATCAAAACAGTATGTACTGGCATAAAAACAGACACATAGATCAAAGGAACAGAACAGCAAGCCCAGAAATAAACCCATACAATATACGGACAGCTAATTTTTGACAAAGAAGCCAAGAATATACAATGGGTAAAGGACGGTCTCTTCAAAACCATGTTGGGAAAACTGGACAGCCACATGCAAAAGAATGAAACTGGACCACTACCTAACACCATACACAAAAATTAACTTAAAGTGGATTAAAGATTTGAACATAAAATATGAAACCATAAAACTCTTAGAAGAAAACATAGGCAGTAAGTTCCTTGACAGAGGTCTTGGCAATGAGTTTTTGGATTTGATACCAAAGAAGAGGCAACAAAAGCAAAAACAAATAAATAGGAATAAATCAAACTAAAAAGCTTCTCCACAGCAAAGGAAACCATCAACAAAATGAAAAGGCAACCTACTGAACCGGAGAAAATACTTGCAAATCGTGTATCTGATAAAGGATTAATATCCAAAATATATAAAGAACTCATACAGCTCAATAGCAAAAAAACAATCCAATTAAAAAATGGGCGGAGTCTATTTCTATTCAGAAATAGACATTTTTGCAGAGAAGACACACAGATGGCCAACAGGTACATGAAAAAGTGGTCAACGTCATTAATCATCAGGGAAATGCAAATCAAAACCACAATGAGATTATCACCTCATATGTGTCAGAATGGCTATTACAAAAAAGAAATAACAAGTATTGGCAAGGATGTGGAGAAAAGGGAACCCTTGTGCACTGTTGGTGGGAATGTAAAATGGTCCAGTCACTACGGAAGACAATATGGAGGTTCCTCAAAAAATTAAAAATATAACTACCATATGATCCAGCAATTCCACTTCTGGCTGTTTATCCAAAGGAAACAAAAACACTGAACTCAAAAAGTTTTATCTGCACCCCCACGTTCACCGCAGCATTAATTACAACAGCCAAGACATGGAAGCAACCTAAGTGTCCGTCAATTGAATAGATAAAGAAAATGTGGTATGTATACAGAATGGAGTATTATTTGGCCATAAAAAAAGAAGGAAATCTCAGGGCCAGCCTGGTGGCGTAGTGATTAAGTTCGCGCACTCCATTTCAGTGGCCTGGAGTTCAAATTCGTATCCTGGGTGCAGACCTACATACCATTCATCAAGCCATGCTGTAGTGGTGTCCCATATACTAAGTAGAGGAAAACTGGACAGACGTTAGCTCAGAGCCAATCTTCCTCACAAAAAAAAAAAAAAAAGGAAATCTTGCCATTTGTGACAACACAGATAGACCTTGAGGGCATTATGCTAAGTGAAATAAGTCAGACAGAGAAAAACAAATACTATATGATCTTGCCTATATGTCAAATCTAAAAAACAAAACAAAACTCAAACTCACAGATACAGAGAACAGATTGGTGGTTCCCAGAGGCACCAATAGGGGGGGTGTGAAACGGGTGAAAGTAGTTAAAAGGTACAAACTTCCAGTTATAAAATAAGTAAGTCCTGAGGAGTATAGCATGGTGACTATAGTTAATAATACTGTATTGTACATTTGAAAGTTACTAAGAAAGTAGATCCTGAAAGTTCGTAACACAAGAAAAAAATTGTTAACTATGTATAGTGACAGATGTTAACTAGACTTACCGTGGTGATCACTTTGCAATACGGTCACGCATCACAACGATGGAGATAAGTTCTGAGAAACGCGTCGTCAGGCGATTTCATCGTTATTCAAACATCATAGAGCGTACTTACACAAACCTAGATGGTATAGCCTATTACACACCTAGGCTATATGGTATAGGCTATTGCTGCTGGGCTGCAAACCTGTACAGTATGTTACTGTACTGGATGCTGTAGGCGACTGTAACACAACTGTAAGTATTTGTGTATCTAAAAATATCTAAACATAGAAAAGGTACAGTCAAAATACAATATAAAAGATAAAAAATGGTACACTTGTATAGGACACTTACATGAATGGAGCTTGCAGGACTGAAAGTTGCTCTGTCAGCGAGTGAGTGTGAGTGATGTGAAGGCCTAGGACATTACTGTACACTGCTGTAGACTTTATAAACACTGTGCACTCAGGCCACACTAAATTTACTAAAAAAATATTTTTCTTTCTTCAGTAATATATTAACCTTAGTTTACTGTAACCTTTTTACTTTATAAACTTTTTTTAACTTCTTGATTTCTTTGGTAATAGCTTAAAATACAAACACATTGTACAGCTGTACAAAAATATTTTTTCTTCAAACCCTTACTCTATAAGCTTTTTCCTACTAAAAAATTATTTTACTTCTTAAACTTTTCTATTAAAAAGTAAGACAAACACATATATTAGCCTAGGCCTAGACAGGGTCAGGATCATCAATATCACTGTCTTCCACCTCCACGTCTTGTCCCACTGAAAGGTCTTCAGGGACAATAACATGCATGGAGCTGTCATTTCCTATAACAATCCCTTCTTCTGGAATATCTCTTAAAGAATCTGCCTGAGACTCTTCTTTGCAGAAATATGTCCATGGTGGTTTGCTTGGTTTCTTTCTTTTTGCTACCACAGATTTGCTTGTAAGCAGATAATGCACCATGAACATTCCTCTCTATTAATGAAAACCTTTCAAACTCTAAGGAGCTTGTTGAGGTCTGCAAAAGCTTCTGCTAAACCCTTCACTGTGAATTTTCTTGAGGGTTCTTCTTTTTCTTCTCCTACAGTTTCCTTTTCTCTTGCTTCTTGTTCAGCTATGCGTTCCTATTCCAATTTCAACAACTCCTCATTAGTCAATTCCTCAGGAACCATCTCTAGGAGCTCCTCAATGTCATCCTCATCCACACCCAGGTTAAAGTTGTTTGCCATCTCAACCACAGCCTTGCTGATTTTTGCAACCTCCTCATCCTTGGCAAATCCTTTGAAGTCATGGACAAACCTCTTGAGTGTCTTCTTCCAGATGCCATTCATACACTCCTTGGTGACATCATCCCAAGCCCAAGCAAGGTTCTCGATGCAGTCAAAGATGTTGTAATCCTTCCAGAATTGCATCAGTGTCTTCTCAGTGTTTCCTCAGTTGCAGCAATAGCCTGGGCAAACGTCCCCCTCAGGTAGTAGGTCTTAAAAGCTACTATAACTCGTTGGTCCATTGGCTGGATCAAAGAGGTGGTGTTTGGAAAGACAAATATTCCTTCAATATTGGAATGAAGATCACCAATAAAAGCAGGATATCTGGGAGCATTATCAACAATAAGCAAAATCTTGAAAAGTATGTTATTCTCCAAAGAGTACTTCTCCATTTCACTGGCACAACAATTCAGGAGGGAATCTTGGAAAAGGAGCTGGATCATCCATGACTTCTTTTTACTCCTGTGGTACACTGGCAGCACGTGCTTACTGATATGCTTGAAGGCCCTGGGGTTCTCACTGTGCCAGATCACAGTTTCAATCTGTAGCCTGCAACACTGCCCCCAAGCAAGACTGTTATCCTGTCCTTAAAAGCCTTGAAACCTGGCATTAACTTGGCCTCCTTATGTATACAAGTCCTTTCAGGCATCCGTTTCCAGAACAGGTAGGTTTCATCCATAATGAATATTTGCTCTGGCAATAATCTTCCTCCACAATCAGCTTATCTAGAGTTTCCAAAAATTCTTCAGCTGCCTTCACATCAACACTCGCAGACTCACCCCTCACTTTCACGTTACGTAATGAATAACGATTCTTGAATCATTTAAACCAACTAAGAGCTAGCAGTAAATTCAACATTGTAGTTGGGTCCAGTCTTCTCTTTCAACAACACAAACTTTTTGCTTTGGCCATGATCTTCTGTGTCTGGTCTTCAATCCAGGTCATTAGAAGTTTCTCCATGTCTGATATAGGCCTGTCTCGATTTTTGTTACTCATTGCCTTCAATGAAGCTGATCCCTAACAGCTTCTGCCACTTTGTTCTTGTTCTTCAAGATTGTAGCTACGGGAGAATGGGACATGCCTGACTGCCAAGCAATAACCATCACTGATTTTCCACCTTCATAATCCTTAATCACTTTTAATTTCGTTTCCAGGTCAATCACTTTAGGTGGGCTCTTAACACTACCCATGGATTTTATATGCTTAGGGGCCATCATGAACAAAACAACACAAGATTAAATCAAGCACAAGAGAAAATGATGCAATTAAGAGAGGTGGTAAGCACGAGATGTGTGAGGCTGCTGCCAGCATAACCCAGCATACTGTTTTACAGTAAACTTCTTTTTTTTAAATAGAAAGAGTACAATCTAAGATAACAATTAGGGGCCGGCCCAGTGGCGCAAGTGGTTAAGTGCGCGCGCTCCGCTGCGGCGGCCCAGGGTTCACAGGTTTGGATCCCGGGCGCACACTGACGCACCGTTTGTCAAGCCATGCTGTGGAGGCGTCCCATATAAAGTGGAGGAAGATGAGCACGGATGTTAGCTCAGGGCCAGTCTTCCTCAACAAAAAAGAGGAGGATTAGCAGATGTTAGCTCAGGGCCGATCTCCCTCACAAAAAAAAAATAAAATAACAATTAAAAGTATAGTATAGTAAATACACAAACCAGTAACATAGTCGTTTATTATCATTAACAAGTATTACGTACTGTACATAATTATATGTGCTACACTTTTTACAACCAGCAGCGCAGGTTTGTTTACACCAACATCACCACAAACACGTGAGTAATGCGTTGCACTATAACATTACCACATCACTAGGTGATAGGAATTTTTCAGCTCCATTATAATCTTATGGGACCACCATCGTATATGTAGTCCGTCACTGACCAAAATGTTATATGGCACATGACTGTATATACAAATACTGAATCATTATATTGTACACTTGAAACTTAAAAAAAAAAAAAATCTTGTATTCTTGGAATAAGCTCAACTTGATTATAAAGCCTTATCTTTTTTTGTGTATATATACATTTACATATTTACATACATACACACACACACACACACACACACACACACACACATTGCTGGATTCAGTTTGCTAATATTTTATTTAGGATTTTCGTATCTAAGTACGGCATTTATCTACCAAAAGTATCCACCAAAGCTGAACATATGCACACCTTATGACTCAGTAATTCCACTCAGAAATGTGCATACACATACATGTGTACCAAAAGGCATTTACAAAAATGTTCATAACAGCATCATTCTTAAGAGCCAAAACCTAGAAACAATCTAACGTCACCAGTAGAATGGATATTCTTGTCGATGGAATATTATTCAGCAATGAAAAAGAACTACTACTAAACACAACATAGATGAATCTTACAGACATAATGTTGAGTGAACAAAAGCCATACACAAAGGAAAACATAGTTTATGAGTCGATTTATAGAAAGTTCAAATACAAGCAAAATTAAATCTATCAAGATATAAGTCAGAATAGTGGTAACCTTTTGAGAGAGGAATAACTGGGAAGGGCCACAAGGGAGGCTTCTGGAGTGCCGGCAATCTTGATCTTGATCTGGGTTCTGGTTACATGATTATATTCAGTTTGTAAAAATTCATTAGGCTGAACACTCAAGAGCTGTGTGCTTTTCTTACATTACAATAAAAGATGAAATAAAGATACCTAAAGATAAAATTTTAAGTTCATTTTATGCATTGCACCATAAAAAAAAACTTGAGAAAAATATAAGATCCATCAGCAGGAAAGGGATTTACAGTTTTAAATATCTGCTACCTGGCCTTTAACCCGTTATAGATCCCACTGCGGCATGCTAGTGCTCCAGCCCTACTCCAGCCTCTCACTGATTGTCCACTGAGGCCTGCAGGTCAAGTTTTGGTGTAAAAAGGAAGGCTGGGAGGACTGGGATGGGGAAGGCAGATCAGTTTCTGAGTAAGACACTCTCCATGATATAAACAAAGGGAGCCCTTAGACAAGAAATTACAGACTTGAGGATTTCCCTCAGTGATTATTAACCCTAAGAGGTAGGTACTAATAGTACCCCATTCTTACACATGAGGAACTGAAGCATGGAGCAGTTTTGTGACTTGTCCAAGGCTGCAGGCCTAGGGTGTGCTTCAGCTGAGACTTGAACTTAGGCCATCTGACTATAGAGCCTGTGCTCTTAATCACAGACCCTATCCTGCCTCCCCCAGAAAGCCCTTAATTATCTCATAGAGAAAGGTGGGAGGCAGATACAGAAATATTTTCACTTTACATTCTTTCTCCTGCCATCATCTAAATGCTATGACGCTTCCAGTTTCTTGTGCATCCATTTCTTCTTAAAGAATGAGCCCCATCTTTCTTAACACAAAGGGTATGGGCATGTGTGACGTTGAGGGGAGGCAAATCTCAGTATCAAGAATGAAAAGTCAAAGTTCCCTGGAAGTCCAGTAAAGGCAGACCTAACTTAGTCAAACAGCATCATTCCCACTGCTCTACTTCCTTCTAACTTTAGGTGGTGGCATCAACATTCAGAAGAAACAAAAAAAAAAAAAGAGGAACTAATAAAGGAGACTGAGAGCAGTGAATATTGTTATGGGAGCCAAGTCAGATGAGGCCTGAGAACTGACCACTGAATTCAGCAACGTGACTTTTACAAGAACAAATTTAAAGCTAACTACAACTGGTTCAAGAACAGAAGCAAAGGAATTACACTCTCTTGAGGAACTTTCAATAGATGGGAACAGAGAAAAGAGCAGTAGTGGTGGGTAAGGGGGGGGGGGTCAAAAGTGGTTTTTTTTAAGAAGAGAGAAAAAGCACAGGGAGGGAAAAATTAATGATGAAAGAAAGAAAAAAATGTTTAAGTCACCATCAATATAACAAGTCTCCTATGTATGGACCTGGAAAGTGTTTTCCATTTTTTACTCTTATAAAAAAGCCAAGACTATGCAGTACTTAGATCTATGTGCTTATGTGCAACTATTTGTATAGAAGAAATTCCTACAAGTGGACCTGCTGGACAGAGGGGTCTGCACATTTTTTAAAGTGGTACATATAGCCAAACTGACCCAAAACTGCATCAATCTACACTTCCACCAACAGTGTATGAAAATGCCTGTTCCTCTAAATTCATCAGCACTAGGCATTATCATTCCACTTACTCTTTACAAATCTAATATAAAAAATTCTTACTGTTATTTGAATTTACATTTCTTCTAAAATAAAACTTAATCGTTTAGTTTTGCAGTTTTTTAAAAAGTTAAACATAAATTTACCAATGACCCAGGAATTCTACTCCTAGGTATCTACCCAAAAGAAATGAAAATATATGTCTACACAAAGACTTAGGCACAAATGTTCAAAGCAGCATTATTCATAATAGCCTCAAGGTGGAAACAATTCAAATGTCCATCAACCAATGAATGGATCAACAAAATGCAGTATATCCATACAACAGAATATAATTCAGCCATAAAAAAGAATGAAATACTGATACATGCTACAACATACATGAATCTCAAAAAATATACAAAGTGAAAGAAGCCAGACTGGTAATGAGCATGGAAACCCCTAAAATTGATTGTAGTGATGACTGCACAACTCTGTGAATACATCTAAAAACCACTGAATTTTACACTTCAAATGAGTGAATTGTAGGGTATGTGGATTATATCTCAATAAAGCTGTAATTTTTAAAAGAAGAATACAATCCCAAGCAGGTTACAAAATAGTAGATAGAGTAGGATCCCATTTTTATAAGAGATATATATATACATATATATACACACACACACGTATATGTTTTTTTATTAATATAAAAAATTAATATATTTTATGTATATGTATAGAAAAAATTCCAGAAGGGTCGAGACTAAACTATAACACTAGTTTGCTCTGGGTGGTAGGATTACAGGGCCAGGGATATTTTTCACAAGAGAAAAAAAGGATTCCGTGACCCCTTTGCTTATGGGCTTTCTTCTACTCAAGGCTGGGAGTGGCTGAACTTTTTACAAGCAAGATATATTACTGGTTTAATCTGTTTAAATTTTAAAATAATGGATTTTATAATACCTTCAAAATTATTAAATCAAGCCTTCTTGACTCATGATATGAATCATTAGTCTGTTAAATCAAGTCATTCTTTCATGCATCCTGGCCTTTTAAAAAATTAGGTAGTAATGATTATTCTAGTCACTAAAAACCAATGAATGTCTCTCTCTAAAAATGACAATGGAGCACTAGAGAGTACAACCTGTCTTAACTGAAAAGTTTCCAGGACAGGACAAGTGCTACTTGCAAAGGAAAAAAAGGAACTGCTGAAGAAACCCAGGACACAGCAATCTAGCGTACACTCGCAAGCCGAACTCCAAATCCAGGAGGCCTTTATCCTTTTAGCGAAACATGGAAGCAACACTAACCAGCTTTCTGAAAGCCATCCCCATAAGAAAGCTCGTCTTCTAGCTGGAAGTGAGAGAGATACTGGGACGGGTACCGGAACATCAGAAAGCACCTGGAAAGCTGTCGGGTGTGGTTTAGCTACCAAAACCAAGAAGGAAAACATTGTATAAAAACTTAGAAAAACGGGGAAACATTCTCTCCAAATCTTTTGTAGGATGCCCCTCCATAAAAAATTAATTTTGAAATGTGGGGATTTTATTTGGAATGACTAAAACATTTAAATTGTATATATATTGCTAACTAGTAACAAATCTGTTTCTGCTCTATTATTAAATTTTTGCTTTAACAATACTGAAAACTATAAAGAGTATAAGTAAAGCAGTAATGACAATTCTGGTTTTAAATTCATGAAGCAATGGACAGTTCAAACTGGTTTTTCACATTTTGCCCCTTCTTCCACTCCAGTCACAGCCACCACAGCTCCGCCAGCCAACACTCACCATCCAGCAGTGACTGTTACTATGCAGTTTGTTTATATCCTTTCAGATAATGCAGTTATGTCTAAAAATGTATGCAATTGTAGAATTTTTATGTAAAACGATCTACATTTAGTAAAAAGAGCATAGACTGTAAGTTAGTCCGACCTAGTGACAGTGACTACTCAATAAACTGTTTATAAAGGAATTGACTTGGACAAGACCTCACTAACCCTAGGTAGATGTGTTTTAACCTCTCTGGACTATATATATGTAAAATATATTAATATATATGCATAGAATATGTATGCATTGACATACACACAGAAAAAAATCAAGAAAGATACAGACTACACCTTATGACTGATTTTTCTTTGGGTCTCAGGGGTAGGGTGCTGTGATAAATTAAAAGCATGGATATGAAGGCATTTAATATATACTCCCCCCCATGTGGAACCCTGACATTTTCACCAGAGGAAAGAAAGACAGTGTCCTCTTGGCTTACAGAATTTTCTTTTGCTGCTTTTTGATCTGGTGCTTGTTATATTAAGTGTTCCTCCTATCCTGACTGAATCCAAGAATTAGAGGGAAATGGATAATAGTGTGGCATCTACTTACTCCTACAGATATTAGATACCAGCTTCTCACTAGTTAGATGAAGAGTAAGCAGAAAGGTTGCGAGTTAAAAAGAAAGTAGAATCGCGCTTCTGACCTCATGACTTTGAGATTCTCAAAGGTTTAGCTGAGGTAAAATACACCTCCATTTTGAAGGGCAAAGTTTAAAATAACTTGGATGGAAACTACTAAAATACGATACTGTTTAGGTTATAAAGACATACTTAGCACTTACTGTATCTTCATAACCAACAGTACCACATCCATAAAGGAGGCTAAAAAACAAGTTCTGTATCATCTTACTAACTTCTCCCAGCCCATGTCATGCCGCAAACACACTCATTATAAAACTTCAAGCAAATGCTACATCTCTGGCTAAAATGCATTACCCAAATCTCTAACAGAGCAGGGAAATGGCATGGAACTTCCAACATCAGATTTTAGTTCACCCTGACTGAACAAATCTGAGCTTTGAATTCTGCTTAAAAAGGTGACAACTGATACTTATTAACTTAATCTTGTTATCCTTAGAAAAGTTTAATCATAAAATTAAACTGTTTCTCTGGCTGATTAAGTATTACTGGATTTTTATGACATTCAAATTAATTCAATAGATAAATTTAAAGTCCTTAAACTACAGGTACATTTTCTCATTTTAATTCATGAAACGACTGTCATTTAATATTATTTATATCATAATCACCCATAATGGATAAAAGAAAGTTCACCACCTATACAATAATCTGGTTAGTGGTTAAGAACAAGAGCTCTGAACGTGGACTGCCCAGGTTCAAATCCCGCTGTGCCATTTACCAACCATGAAAACTTAGGCAAGTTATAATTTCTCTTGCCTCAGTTTTCTCACCTGTAAAGTAAGGGTCATGACAGTACTTACCCCTACTGTCATGAGGAGGATTGTTGTGAGGATTAAGTGACTTAAAATAGTATATAAAATGTTTTGAACAACACCTGGCATATAATAAGCGCTATACAAGTGTTAGGCACTGCAAAGGGTTCCTGGCCCAGCAAGGTGTCCAAGAATTCAACTCAATTCTGACTCGGTCTACTTGAAGATAGAATCCGATTACACAGATAAAGGACTCAGTCCCACAAGACCGCCCTCCACTTTAGACACCCACTGTTTAAGTCCAGTTTATTACCTGTACTTCTGACTGATGGGCTACAAATCAAAAGCTCCCACAACCCCCTCCCTGGGTTTGATGAATTTTCTAGAACAGCTCACGGAACTCACATTTTACTTATTAAATCACCAGTTTATTATAAAAGGATATAACTCAGGAACAGCCAGATGGAAGAAATGCACAGCGCAAGTATGGAGGAAGGGGTGCGGAGCTTCCACGCCCTCTCTGGACACGCCGCCTCCCAGCACCTCCATGTGCTCACCAATCCAGAAGCTCTCCAAAATAGGGGTGATGAGTTGTCCTTTTGGGTTTTTATTGGGGCTTCATTCCATGGTCATGACTGACTAAGTCACTGGCCATTGCCAACTGATTCAACCTCAAGCCCCTCGCCCTCCCTGGAAATCACTGGGTGGAATTGAAAGTTCCAGTCATCTAATCCCCTGGCTGGTTCTCCTGGCAACCAGCCCCCACTCTTGGGTGGGGTCCAAAAGTCACCTTCATTAACATAAACAAGACACCTATATCACTCTCAACACTTGGGAAATTCCAAGGGTCTTAGGAGCTGTGAGCCAGAAATGGGATAAACACCAAATCTATAGTTCTTATAATAAATCATATCACAGGTGCTATTAATGTTATTTTGTTAAAAATTTTTACAAACTATTTCATGCTTTAAAAAGAATGTTAATTAGAGAGATTACTTATGTTCAAAAAATTTCCACTTTGACAAAAATAAGAATTGCATTAAAGTATACAATGCAGTTACACTAAAACATAAAATACAGCCTCACGTACCTGTTTGGAACACAAGTTCTTTTCCTCCTACACCTGCTGCCTCCAAGTTAATAAATGCACGAATCAAGCTGGCCCAAGGGTGCTGAGTAATGAAACCATGACTGGCCTGAATGAGAAGGAAAGAAAACAAGCAAAGGTTAAACAATCTTAAATTATCAGTCTTTATTTTACTTATTTTAAAGACAGAATGTCTACGTTGATAAGGGGAAGAATAGGAAAATGATCATTTTTTCAAAGGCAGTATCTAAAGACATCTATCTGTTTCTCTCTCTATGCATAATGGCTGTGTGCAGTTTGCTGAGTGGAAAGTCACTGTCACAGGAGGCAGCCTGATTTCCATGAGTGATGCCAAACAATATCCATAGTAAATGTGAGGCTGTGCAAAAGAAAGGGCAAAAGAATAGGAGAAGGGAAGGGATGATCTATATGGGTCAGTATTCATGCTGTGCACCTGCCTCAAAACATCTCTGAAACTCCAATGTCAAAGAAAACCTGAGGTGAATAATTATGCCCTCACAAAATCCTTTTATGAATCAAACACTGACAAGATGATCTGATCTGAGTTTTCAAATAGTGAACATGTGTACATAACTGGCTATGGAATTTTTAAAGTACTACCAGGTACAATACTTCTTTTGCATGTCATTTTATGATACTACTCAAACGAATACTCAAAATGCGTGTTAGCTATTATTATTATTATTATTATACAAGCCTAGTATTTAAAACAGTAAAATCTCACTTGCAAGACATTTTCCTCAGCACCATTAAAGAGAAATATGACAGCATGATGTAAGGCTTCTGAAGATGTTGACAAGACACGAAGGACTTCCAGCATCACCGAACAGCTAACTGCATCATCACTGGCACCTTTAAATCAGAAAAACAGATTTGCTTCTCAGATATTAAAACCTTTACAGTATGAACCATCAGGGCTAGGAATGAGGTGTTCTCATCAAGGAAGCATCACAGTAGCTGTTAAGACCAGAAGCATAGGTCTGTTATCAGGTTACAATTACACTCACCAGTGGTAAACTCCATGAGGGCGGGGATCTTTGTCTGGTTTGCTTGCTGACTTACTCTCAACCTCTAGAACCATGCCTAGCCAAGAGCAGTCGCTCAATTAATATTTGTTGAACAATCAACCAGATGGGACCTAAATTAATACTGAAAACTGGCATTTTCATCAACACAAGGCAATTTGTTTCATTCCTTATCCTTATTGCACATCCTCTGTTAATACTCTCACTTCTGATGTTCACAGCTTCCTATATCATCTCCCACTGCCATCCACTCCTTTCCTGCTTATTTTCCTGCCAAAATCATAAAAGCTGCAGATCGCTCCGCATTTACAGAGCGGTCAGTTTGGATGGTGTAGCATTTTTTAAGGTTTCTCCAAGGGGATCATGTGATGAAAAACTACAAAGAAGACCCCAAATCTAATAAGACACAGGAAAAGAGACTAATGACCTAAGTATTATCCCTGGTCCCAGCACTGATAAAGTAGAGGACCTCATCAAATCACTTAACTTCTCCTTGATTCTGAAACTTTACATATTTATTAAAGGTGATTATATAGATGACTTTAGTGCCTTGATTTTTTTTAAAGCCCTGTAAGAGCAGCTAAAGGAACTATCAGATATTTGATGATATTGAGGAATTATTGTTTTTTAGGGGAGGTAATTCATGATATTATATGGGGCCAGCCCGGTGGCGCAAGCGGTTAAGTGTGCGCGCTCCGCTGCGGCGGCCCCGGGTTCGCTGGTTCGGATCCCGGGCGCGCACTGACGCACTGCTTGGCAAGCCATGCTGTGGCAGCGTGCCATATAAAGTGGAGGAAGATGGGCACAGATGTTAGCCCAGGGCCGTCTTCCTCAGCAAAAAAAAGAGGAGGATTGGCGGATGTTAGCACAGGGCTGATATCCTCATAAAAAAAAAAAAAAAAAAAAAAATTCATGATATTATGAACATGTCAAAAAAGAGCCTTATCTTTCAGTGATATAGACTGAAATATATATGGAGAAAACAATACAGCTGAAATATGCTTCAAAATAATCAAGAGTTGCCCAAGTTGGGTAAAGAAACAAGATCAGACTGTTGAAGCTGGGTGATAGGTACACTCAGGTTCATTAAACATACTGTTTTTGTATATATTTGAAATTTTCCATAATAAAAACTTCAAAGAGTCATCAAGGTAAAGAGGCACAGTAATAACCGAAGCAATTGCATTTCTCAGTTTACACAGTGTGAGGCAGGGTGCTACAGAGTTTAGCATGGGTTTTAGAGTAACCAAGACTTGGAAGTAAATTCTAGCTCTGTCATTTACCCTACAATTTCCTGGTCTAGAAGGCAGGCTAATGATACCTACTTCACAGGTGTGTTGTGAGGATTACAAGATAATGTGGTCCACATTCAATGTTAGTTTTTCCTTCTCTTTGCAAACTTAAGGAAGGCTCTGCAGCCAGCCAAAATGCTTATATTGGTGCTGTTAAATTCCAGACCCCATTCCTACCCAGGAAGTAACTACTTATTAGCTATAATTGTCTTGGTAGTGATTACTGGATTGTATTTTAATCAAAGTAAAACAAAGTAATAATTATCTAATTACCATCAAGCAGGAAATATATGTAGCTATTAGTAAAAAGTGCCCCCTTCCAGGAACCAAATGAAATTAATGGTTTTTAACTTGAAGACTCTGAGTTACTTTAAAACAAAAAGAAGGGCCGGCCCCGTGGCTTAGCGGTTAAGAGCTCGCGCTCAGCTACTGGCGGCCCGAGTTTGGATCCCAGGCTCGCACTGATGCACCGCTTCTCCGGCCATGCTGAGGCCGAGTCCCACATACAGCAACTAGAAGGATGTGCAGCTATGACATACAACTATCCACTGGGGCTTTGGGGGGAAAATAAATAAATAAATAAAATTTAATAGAAAACAAAATTTTTCTTTATTCAAAGTAAGAGGGAAACTGAAAGAGATACATCTAAATAGGGTTGATTAAAAAGTTAAACTGTCCATTTATCTTCCTTCATTTTAATGGTTCTGGTGTCTGAGAACAAAAATAAAGAAGAGTCAAATATCATTAAAAAAGTGAAGGAAAGTTAGAGGACAGTATGTCTAAGGGCTGGGTGGTTAACCGACATCCCTTTCCATTTAGAATTAACCCTGAAATTGAAACCACACGTAAAATAACTCTACGTCTCTTCTACCAACAACCTGGAACCACGCAGCAAACCCAAGATCTTAAAGCCTTTCTCTGGGTAACATTACTTCTAACTAGTATCAGTTCCTGAGTTCCAGATACATTGCCAAGAAGAACTTTTAAAAAGTACCCAAATTTCTTTTTTTTTTTTTACTTTTTTTTTTTTTCTGAGGAAGATCGGCCCTGAGCTAAGATCTGCCAATCCTCCTCTTTTTGCTGAGGAAGACTGGCCCTGGGCTAACACCCATGCCCATCTTCCTCCACTTTACGTGGGACACCTGCCACAGTATGGCCTGACATGTGGTGTGTCGGTGCACGCCAGGGATCCGAACCGGCGAACCCCGGGCCGCTGAAGCGGAGCGCACGCACTTAACCGCTTGCGCCACTGGGCCGTGCCCCCCAAATTTCAATTAGTTCATCCACTAAAAGGATTTAGGTGATAAATCCTTTTCATGAGTGTGTTTTTTAACTATTTTTAACAATTTATTATTGACAGAAATTTCCTTGATTTTTTTTTTTTTGTGAGGAAGATCAGCCCTGAGCTAACATCCATGCCAATCCTCCTCTTTTTGCTGAGGAAGACCGGCCCTGAGCTAACATCTATTGCCAATCCTCCTCCTTTTTCTCCCCAAAGCCCCCAGTAGATAGTTGTATATCATAGTTGCACATCCTGCTAGTTGCTGTATGTGGGACGCGGCCTCAGCATGGCCGGAGAAGCAGTGCGTCGGTGTGCGCCTGGGATCCAAACCCGGGCCGCCAGTAGCAGAGCACGCGCATTTAACCGCCAAGCCACGGGGCCGGCCCCAGAAATTTCCTTGAGATTGTTGGTATAGGTATTCTTATAAAATTTTAGTTAAAAATGGGTTCCAAACACCCACAGAAATGCCATCCTTTCATTATTGGATTCCATATATGTGGCTTGTAACATCTGGCACTACATTTCTGATATTTGTATATACATCTTTCTTATATAACACTCTTAAAAAACCTTGGTGTTAATTTTTCCCTTCTGAGAATTTAAGCATCGTAACAGTGGGCACAGGGCAACACATTACCGCTTTGAAATAGGCATAAAAGATCTCTGGTTTCCCCAACACACACAAAGGTATTTCTGACTTTACAAAACACATGTGTGAATACTGATTTTTGAAAAAGCATGTTACATTCTGAATGCAACGGGCAAGCTTTCTGATTAAAGATTTCCTAGTATATATCATTTTATCAAGCAAATAAGTTTTATATTTTGTATAACTCTAGATGTTCATATTGGGCCTGCTATAAATTTAAGCAACCTGGAAATATTAATATTAAATAACAATAGCAAAAAAAAAAAGGATTTTTTTGTGCCAGACACTATTCTAGTGCTTTACTTGTATTTAATGCTCATTCAATCCTCTAAACAATGCCATTAGGACAGTACTATTATTATCTCCATTTCACAGACCAGAAACTGAGGAAAGAAGAAGTTAAGTAGTTTGCCAAAGGGAGCATTAACTATACTCTATTACTCTCCACCCTTTCAAATGTAGCTGAAAGAACCGACTGGCCAGGAAACCCAGCACGTGGTCCCACCTCTGTCTCTGATCAGTGGTGATCAGCTAAGTTTATTGCTGTCTCAATGAGGAGGTTGAACCAGATGCCATCTCAGGTCTCATCTACCTCTAAAATGCTATGATTCCATTGTAAAATGCTACTCTTTTCTATTCCTCCCTACTTACAATCTCTTTCTTTAACTACTGAAAACAACATTCTGATGAGTCTTATTTTTAAAAATGGAAGTTCAATTGAGGAGATTCTCATTCATTCAATAAATATTTATTGTGTCACACACTGTCCTAAACATCAAATATTCTATTTTGTCGAAGTATTTTCAGAGCAAGATTTATGGATTAATGAAGTACTCTAACAGTACAGCATCCCCAGTAGACCAAAATTCTCACTTCACAGATCGACAGAAACTGCTAGGAGAGATGTTCTCCAAACTCTGCGTCCCCTGAAGGCAAGGACTGTTCCTTTATCCTGTACCCCAAAGCCTACTACAATACCTAGCTCAGTAAACACTTGAAGTGGCAGAACCTAACTCCAGGACTCATGGACACTTCCTGGTAACACGGATAAAACTGTTTTAGTCAACCAGAATCACTCCCTGTCCTGTCACTGGGCTGCTGGCACTAATGTTTACACAATAAATAAAGCACTTAAGAGAAGAGTGAGGAGTTAGATCTTAAACTAAATGATACTATTCTAATTATCCTGCCTTCCATCACAATGAAAAAAGGTCTGTCCAAGAAAATGGTGCCCCACAGTTGCCTAGGCAGCTTGAAGTTAATAAGCTTTCTGGGCTGTGACATCAAAATGACTAAAAAATAGGTACCTACCTGGTGAGTTTGCCACTGAGTCAAAATGACAGTTAGCCAGGACAGCATGCTGGGCTCCATCTCTGGGTTCCAGCTTTACCACAACGTTGGTGATATTGTCATAGTAGCTTGTAAAACCTCCCAAGAAGTCAATGCTAAAGGAGCCTGTGGGCCGCTGTACATCTACTGAAATCTTGTGAAGGCTGTTGCTTTGAACTTCAATCAATTTAATCTGTTCCAAAAGGTAACGCACCGTCAGAATTTCATTTTCTGGACTTCCTGTAGTCCTGGGGCCAATGGATGTTATGTGTTCAAGATAATTCCTAGAAGCAACCA
Organism: Diceros bicornis minor; assembly: GCF_020826845.1. Taxonomy (NCBI): domain Eukaryota; kingdom Metazoa; phylum Chordata; class Mammalia; order Perissodactyla; family Rhinocerotidae; genus Diceros; species Diceros bicornis. The sequence goes on from NC_080761.1 coordinate 29,767,153, forward strand.
AAAGAATGATGATGACAAGACGTGCTAGGCTTACCACTTAGCACAGAGCAACTTTTCCACTACATTCCCCCTTTCCCCAAAAAAACAAGTTGACTTCTCACATAAAAAAGGCTGCCATTTAATATTTCAGGTACCCTGTGAAAATCACTTGTTAAGTTCCATCATTTTACTTTGCCTCCTATGAGTTTATCCCTTCAGTTTTCTCCACCCACCCTACTCCCAAATTCTCCCAATCCCCATATCCAATCAATACAAAGACCAGGGATTCCATTCAAAATGTGTAACTGCTGAAGGCTAGATAGGACAGCATACAACTCCACTGTGCCACACTCTGGAGGGTTACTGATTCTGGGTTGCTGATTCTAAGTAGCAGAAACCAGCGAACAAAGACAATTAAGTCAAGAGGTGAGATAAGCGAAGAAAAACTTTTGATTGTCAAGAATGGACTTAGCCCTCCTAGTACGCACACAAGGCCTCATAACTTCAATTTAGGCCAAAACCAACTCTACCCCTAAAACAAACAAAATTTTTTGTCTTTTCACTGCATTCCGAGAGAGGAAAAAAGAGGGTGGGGGAGGTGTATTCCAGAAAGTCCTTAAGAAAATAAGCTTCCAGCACTTTGTATTCAAAAGAAAAAGTTTTTAAAACGGTGGCTGTTGAATGCTCTGCTTATGATTTTATGAGCTTTGACACACTTTGGTTACAATACCTTTGACTTAATCACCTTTCCTAGCATACTTATGGGCCTTTTTTTTTTTAATTAAAAAAAAAAGAAACCTTACACACCACGGGCCCAAGGACAAGCTCCAGGAATCTGAGCACTTCTGAAACTGTAAAATTTTGAACGTGAGGTCTTCCAGGGGAGCCTCCATAACTTCCAGGTTTCAGGACTGTGACCCTCAAAAAGTTAGACCACTGCATTATCCCCTTCCGACATCTCCCCCAAAAACCGAATTTATAAAATGGTCTAAGTACACAAATTTCACTCTTCGTTTCATTTGGAAAGCAGGATGACTAGTAAAAAGTGGAAGTTGCTCCAGAAAACGGGGGACGACTAACAACCAACCATCTGCAGGTGTGGCAGAAAGAGGATGGAAAAAAAGAGGGTGGAAAAGCAGGCGCAATTCCCCTGGCCACCTCCATCTGCACCACGAGCTTAACAGTGGACCACGCAAGCCCCGAGTCGTGTAAATTGGGACTCCAGAAGAGGGACGCGCAAGGCCACCCGACCCCACGTGCGGCCGGGCGGAGCCGGCGAGCCCGGGCGGTCCCGCAGGGCGGGCGCACGCAGGTGCAGTGCCCGGGCCTGGCAGGGGCCGCAGAGGGACGCACCGCCGGGAGGCAGCGGCCGGTACCTGGCTTGGCGCGCGTCGAACTCCCCGCGGTGCCCAGGGGGCCCGCGCAGCACGAGCTGCTGCAGCGAGAGCTGCACGAGCGTCCGCAACGCGAGCAAGTAAAGCGCCAGCCCCAGCGCGGCGCGCGCCTCAGACAGTCCGCTCCCGGCGCCCCGGCTCGCGGCGCCGCTCCCCCCCCCGCTCCGCTTCCGCGTCCTTGCGCCGCCACCGCACGAGTCCACCACGGAAGCCTGCGCCGGGGCCTCCCTCTCCGGTGGCGGCGTGGTCCCCGGGCCGTCCCGGCGCTCCCCACCGACGCGGTGCCGTCTCACAGCCGCCGACTCCGAACCCCACTCCATGGCCACGAGCCTCAGCCGCCGGCACAACCGCCCCTGCCCGACACAGCCCCGGCAACAGCCGCGGCCGCCGCAGCGCCTCCTAGTGAGCGGACGGAAACTGCAGAGGGCCAAACTTCTTCTGATTGGCTCGTCCCGCCGCCCCGCGACCTAGCCTCTGGGCAGGCGGCCGGCGGGCACCGCGGCGGGTCCGGCCCTGGCCGAGCGTGATGGATGTGCCTTCTCCTGCAGGGCTTCTCTGCCTGGTGTAGGACAGAGATTTCCAAAGGGAAAGATACCCGAAACCTGAGAAAAGTGAGATATTGCTTTTAAAAGAATGCACATGATGCCCCAGGCAGATGAAGAAGGCAATGGAACCTTAGAACAGGCTCTGGAAAAAGTAGGCTCCTGGCTCTTAAAATTGGGAATAGGACTGCGCAAAGGAGGCCCAGCCTCGTGCTTACACATACGTCATCTAATCACAGATCTTCATAACCGTGTGAGGTCACCAGCACTATCATTGTCTGTTATTATTCCCAGCTCTCCAGCCACACTGGCCTCTTGCCAAGTCCTTCCTGCTCACCATCTTTCCTTCTACAACAGGATCTTCTCACATGCTGTTTGAGTTTCCTGGAATGTTCTTCCCTCCCCTCATTGCCTAGTTAACTCCTATTTATCCTTAACATCTCAGTTTAAGTGGTACTTCCTCAAGCAAGAATCACCTAATCTAATGAAGCAGGTGTCCCCTGTATGTAGGCTCTCATAGCACCATGTGTGCATGTAATTACTTAATATCTTCCTCATGAGACTGTAAATTCCTTGTAGGCAGGAATCATATCTGGTTTTGCTCACCATTTTATTTCCTCCTCTTAACACAAAGCATGATATGTAGTATGTAGTCAAATATTTCTGATTGAGTGAATAAATGAAAACATAATTTTATGGCAGCAGTGTAATTTTAGCTTGATGAGATCCTTTTTAGTCTGTAAGGTCCATGAAACCAAACACAATGTCTTATTTATTCATCACCATGTCGCCAGTATTTACCTCTGTGCCTTGCCCATGGTCGTCACTCAGTACGTAGTTAATGAATAAGCAAATGAATACATATTATCTTTATAAGAACCAGCTGTCTTGGCTATTCTCTTTCCAAAACCTCTGGCGCCTCCATCATCTTTGGAAGATAAGATCTCAAAAACGACTCCTTCCACTGCAGCGTAATGAGATGTGGAGGTCTCTAGTGCCTAGGGTAAGGGCACAAATGTTTCCTGGTCTTTTAAGCTTTACTTATCTTATGCTGCCAGTTGCTGGGCTGGTGAATGTCAGAAAGGATAAGAATAGGGCCAGCCCCGTGGTTTAGCGGTTAAGTGTGCGCGCTCCGCTGCTGGCGGCCCTGGTTTGGATCCCAGGCGCGCACCGACAGACCGCTTCTCTGGCCATGCTGAGGCCACATACAGCAACTAGAAGGATGTGCAGCTATGACATACAACTATCTACTGGGGCTTTGGGGAGAAAAAAATAAATAAATAAAAATTATAAAAAAAAAAAAAGAAAGGATAAGAATAAGATGCAACTCTCAGGAGCTGTGTTGCTGGTTAAATCATTTGAGCTATCTTTTTCTGAATGGATCGTGTATGTTAAGCATCTCTGACAATATTTTGTGGGAGGCAGTGTACCACAGCAGAAAAAACCCTGGCTGTTAGAATCAGATAGATCTGAGTTCCTGAATCACTAACCTTCAATACACATGGCATTACAGTCCCAGAGTCTGTGTCCTTAATCTGTGATAATGGAGATAATGTCTGCCTTAAAGAGCTTCAATGAGGATTAATCAGCTAAGGCATGTGAAAGATCTTCACACATAAATCTCATTAAATACTATTTTCCAGAATTTTCCTTCTTATACAATCCTTTGCAGATTAGATTAAAAGCCATTTTCCTGTCACGTTAATCAGAGGGCCCCTCGTGGTGAAAGTTGAGTTGTTACAGTCGGGGTCTTAGAAGGCAGTTTTTCTCTTGACTTGTATAAACTGCGGTATTCACATTTGAGTATTTTAAAGGTACCAGTTGTTGGATATCTACTCTGTGTAGGATACTGATCAAGGTGGGGAAACATAAACAAGAACAAATCAATGTTTCTGCCCTCATAGAGCTTACATTCTAGTGGGGAGACAATAAACAAAGAGTGTTGGGGGAGGGTGAATAAAATGTCAGATAAAGTGCTATGAAGAAAAATAGAGCATTGAGAATTGAGAGTGACAGGAATTGAGAGTGACAGAGGTTGCTGTTTTAAGTATGGTGATCAGGACAATCGCTCTGAGGAGAGGACATTTGAGGTGACGTGAATGAAGTGAGGAATGGGGCCATAAAAGCCTGAGGAAAGAATGTTCCAGGCAAAGGGAAATGAAGTGGGATGTTCAGAGGCAATACTGAGTAGGGCATGTGGCTAAAGCAGACTGAACAGGGGGACAGTGACAGAAGGAAGGTCAGAGAAGTAGGTAGGGGCTAGTGCAAGGAGGGCCTCCTGGGTCACAGCAAGGACTCTGGGGTGGTTTTGAGCAGCAAAAGGTCATGCTCTAAATTACGTTTTTTGACATCACTCAGAGTCTCAGTGCTGGGCAGAGCAGCACAATGACCACACGTAGATCGTAGAGGCTAATAAAAAACTTGGCTAATGTCTGGCCTTTGAAGTGTTTGAGGCCATAGATATGCAGTTTTATTTGTGTGGGAAGTACACCACAGTGAATTGAAACACATGCTCTAGTTCCCACATATCAAATTGCTGATGAGGATGGAACGGGATGTGAAAGGCTTCGGCTGCCCCATCTGGTGAGCTATTGATCACTGGGATTGACTCAGTTCATCTGGCTTGTCAGACAGTTATGTTTTTCTTGTGTGTCCCTTTATGACAAAGTGAGAGCTAGACCGACGGACAGGCTTAGAGATGTCCCAAGTCCCTTCTAGGAAGTCCCAGTACTCCCAGTACTTCACTCACTGGCCACGGTGAGTGAAAGGACACGCAAGCTGTCAGGATTCAGGTGAATCGCCAGTCTCTGTCTTTCACAGAGGTCACCACATAGCCTATGTGCCTCCTTCCTTGGAAGAGGAGCTACTAGGGCACTTGGTGAGAGTTCTCTGGGACTGAGGCTGGCAGAACGATGCCTTTTACCTGATGTTACAGTGACATTAAAATCAAGGGAGGTGCCAAGCCAAGCGATGAGAGGAGAATCCAAACCAGTTGCAAAAGGCAGAAGCAGATGTCCAAAACTGACAGGCAGAGCAAGTCAAATGTTGAGCAACCAAGAATAAAGATTCTTAATGCAAAAGAGATCTTGGGTAAACATTTTAGACAGGTACTGTTGCCTACTGCTGGGTTTTATGTGCTCACGAAGGTGGTATGAGGGTGGGCCGGCTTTGTTTAAAGGGCCAGGGATGGAGCTCATGTCCAGGTTTGGGAGACACCGCTAGTTTTTGTGGGTTTCTTTTTTGGGGGGGGGTGTTAGATCCCCTCAGGCTTAAGCAGGGGCCTCAGGGTGCTTGTGGACAATTGTCTTCCCAACTACAAAGCTCTGCAATGGAACATATGGGAGCTGGTGACAATGATCAGCTACATGAAGCACCTCCAATAAGCCAGGCAGCCTGGGAGCTGACAGTGCTGAGCTGTGTTTGGAGCCTTAGGGAGAGAGCGATGGCGCCCCACTCTTCCCTCTCCTTCAAACTCTGGGTTGGTCCCTCCTGCTCCCTAGCTCCCTATAGCTGGTGACCACCCAGGAGGTAGAAAACCAGTCCAGCTACATTACTAGCCAAAACCACCGTGTCAGATTACCTTTTTCTGTGGCCGATTGGAAATGAGATTGTCTGATTTTTGGAAGAACCTATATCTGGCTAACAAGGCCTTTTGGAAACAAATAGGGATGAGAAAATTGCCTCTTTGGGGTGAAAAAGTCAAATTGGAACCTCACACCATATTACACGCCTAAAAAAAAAAATCAAGTAGAATTCAGAATTAAACATAAACACAGTTTTTTAACTGATGAAAAATAAGGTAAACATAATTGAATCATAATAATTAAGACTCAAAATAGACAAGGACTCTTTAATCAAAAAGAAGTAGAAGAAATCATAAAGGGAAAAATCACATGTTGACTACACAAAATTGAAAACGTCTATATGTCAAAAACAATCACCAAAAAAATGAAAAGTCAAATGACAAACTTGGAAGGTTATTTTCAACAATTTTTTTTTTGTGTGAGGAAGATCAGCCCTGAGCTAACATCCATGCCAACCCTTCTCTTTTTGCTGAGGAAGACTGGCCCTGGGCTAACATCGCTGCCTATCTTCCTCCACTTTATATGGGACGCTGCCACAGCATGGCCTGACGAGCGGTGAGTTGGTGCGCGCCCAGGATCCAAACCTGGGCCCCCAGCAGTGGAACACATGCACTTAACCGCTACGCCACAGGGCCGGGCCCTCAACAAATTTTAAAAACAAGGGAATATAAAACAGGCTTTATATTCTCTCTGTCTCTACATATAGATAGATGATAGATTTAGTTTATATTTATATTTTATTATATATTATATAATTTATTATAATTTAATCAATGTACTTAATAAATATTAAAAATCAGTAAGAAAAATACCAATGCCTCAATAGAAAAATAGGTAAACCATTCACCCTTTACCTCAAAGGAACATGTGAAAATGTGGACCATTTTTAACTTACATTGAAAAATTTTTGTGTATTTTGTTTTTAATTATAATATACACTGCTGGCATAGTATAATAATAGGCAGTTTTATATGATGCAAGTGGGATACATATCAGAATGACCTTTGTGGGAAGCAATTTGTCAAGATGTACCAGGAGCCTTGAAAGAATTCACAGTTTTTGAAGTATTTTCAGATGTAGGAATCTATTGAAGACGTGAGAAAAAAGAAAATGCAAAAGAATGCTCATCTATAAAAATCAAATATGTGGAAACTACTTCAATATATAAAAATAAAAGAAAGGTCAAATAAATTAGAGCACATCCAGAGTGTGGAACATCATAGAGTATTAAATACAACATTATCAAAGTCTATTCAATTATATGGGAGAAATGCTATGTTATAAATACTGAGAAAGAATAAAAATACAAAATTAAATAAAGAATATTCTGTATGACTATTAAATATGTGGAAGGAAATACACTAAAGCAATAACAATGGTTATCTATTGGTGATTTTTTCCTTCTTTATTCTTTTCTCTCTTTTCCACTTTTTCTACCACGAGCTCAGTGTTCCCTTTAAGAGCCTTGGGCCGTGAGGTCAGGCTCCAGCAGCCCTGTACCTAGGAAGACACTTAAAATCAACTGCATTTTAACCTTTAGGAAGGTAGTTTATAAATTGATTCCAGCATGGATGTGATCCAACAGGGGAACGCGATGTCAAAAAGCTCATCTCTGGTCCGTGCTCCACAAGCATATTTCTTGACTAAAATGTTTAGGGTAAAGATTCAGCAATTAACCAACTGCTGAACCAAAAAAGAAATTTTTGAGAGAATTTTCACTTAATCATCATTCTTTAAATTCAGCCTGTGACACGAGAAAAGAATTCGTGCGTAGACTTTTAGGTGGCTTTGGATTTTGGATTTTCTTTTCCCTCCATAGCACATTCCTTTGTATTAGAGGAAAAGAACCCAGGAAGCGGAAAGTCTCTAGAGATTTATTTGGGACTGACATACCCAGGGTTTTGTTTGCATTTCTCCCTGGGCTGCAGGGCAGGTGAGCCAGGCGGAGGGGAGTGACTCAGCAGTTTGGGGCTGGGTGCTGACTCCATGCTGAAGCTCGGTTTAGTCTACTAAAAAGTTAATGACCGTGTGTATTACCAGGGCTCGGCGGGGCATTTAGGAGTGTACTCCGAGAGACCCCATCTCTTCCTGACCCTGCTCTAAGTAGCTATCTTCTTCTGAAGGCCCCTGAACCCCTTTGCAGGCTTTGTCCTGGACTAGTTTCACTTGGCCTGTGAGCCTATGACCTTCATCGGGTCCTTACTGGCTGAAAATAGCCTCTGTAACTGCAGCTTTTCCAAGATGCTCCAAGGAGAAAAGGGACAACAATGGATCTTGGATGAGAATGACAAATATGTCTCAAAGTGTAGTCTGAGGACCACGTCATAACACGAGAATCACCTGGGTTCCTGGTAAAAACTTATCTTCCTGGGGCCGGCGCCGTGGCATAGCGGTTAAGTGCCTGCGCTCCACTGCTGGCGGCCTGGGTCTGGATACCGGGCGCGCACCGACGCACCGCTTGTCAGGCCATGCTGTGGCGGTGTCCCACATAAAGTGGGGGAAGATGGGCATGGATGTTAGCTCAGGGCTGATCTTCCTCTCACACACACACACACACACACACACACACACACAAAATTATCTTCCTGTGTCCTACCCACTTACTGTGTCCGACTCTCTGGAGATACGGCCCTAGAATCTGTGATTCCTACATACACCAAAATGGTAAACCACAGTGTAGTTAAGGGTCTTCCCTCTCCGGTCCACATGTCTAAGACCGCACATAGGCCAACTATGAGTGGAGTGGGGGCCAGATCGTCCCTCCTTCACCTTTATGAAGATCAAGTCAGCATCACCGCCTTCTTCTTCCCTGCCATGCCCATCCCCTACATCCACAGAAGAACTGTATAGCGCCTTGCCATACCATGTCAGAAAACAGGGATGCCAGAGGCAAAAGGGTGCAGTGGTTAAGAGCATGGACTCTGCACTCAAATCACTTCGGCAGGTGCTGCTCTACCACCAACCTGCTGTGTAGCATCTAGTGAATTACTTAACCTTGCTATGCCTCAGGTTTCCCATCTGAGAAGTCGGGCTTATAGGGCTGTTTTGGGGCCCTAGGCCAGGAGACCCAGTAAGAGCTCAAGATGTGACAGCTATTGCTCCTATTCTGTGGTTTGGACCTTATCTGCAGGACATTCAGAGGCTGGGGAGATAACATCTCTGAGTCTCTCACTCAGTTTCCAAATCTTCCAATAACGCCTCTGTAGGTGGCTGTGTGGGTAAAAGGAAACTAGAGAATTCTTGGCCAAACTCTTTTGTAGCGACCTAAATTAAAGTTGTGAAAGGTAGTTTGTGACATAAGCCTGACAGAACACCTAAGCCTGATGGAAGGAAACTTCACTTCTATCTTTACTTAAAGGGCAACTATTTAACTAAGTGTTTGTTACCACCCCTTGAAATGCACACATTCATACCCTTATGTGTTGCTGTGTGTACAGTCCACTTTATTCCTACCTTCTTGGTGAGAGGGCTTATAAAAAAACCTGTTTTCCTCTCTCGTCTCAAGCCTTTGTCGCCTTTGGTACATAAACAACCAATGAGCAAAAAAACCAGAAGTACCAAGAACAGGTGCTCTATGTTTTAGAATAATAAAAACTTATTTACAATATATTCAGCCACAAAAAGGAATGAAGTGCTGATACATGCTACAACGTGGATGAACCTCAAAAGGTGGATGAACACAACAGGTCGTATATCATCTGATTCTGTTCATATAAAACATCCAGAATAGGTAAATGCATACAGACAGAATGCAGATTGGTGGTTCCCAGGGATGGGAAGGAGGGGAGAACAGGCTCAAATGCTTAACGGGTACGGGGTCTCCTTTGGGGTGATGAAAATGCTTTGGAACTAGATAGAGGCAGGTGGTGGCTTGTGCAATATTCTGAATGTACTAAATGCCACTAACTTGTTCCCTTTTAAAATGGTTAATCTTATCTTATGTGAATTTCACCTCAATAACAATATTTAAAATTTTATTCACTATAAATTATTCACAGCTGAATATACTAAGTAGAATTTAAAAAGAATTCTTAGCTCCAGAGACAGATGCCTGCCCAAGTTCAGAGTTAAAGCAATTTGCTACTCTATTACTGTTGTTATAAATTGTGCTGATAATAATAAAGGCCTTGGGTTTCAATAGCCTCTTACTTCCAAGCAACTCAAATTAGGATTTCTGCTCTCAGTTTTTTTTTAAAGAAAATCAATAAACAGATCTATGGCAGAGATGCTGATTCTTTAGAGAAGGCAGAGGAAGAAGCTTTATTCATAGCCTCAAGTTCTGATTCCTCCATGGTTCTAATTTCTCTTAGCATAAGGAGAGACCCAAATATCCTAGCTAGGGGTAAGGCTAATCTTTAAGGGACTCCAGCAAGGCTGGGAGCCTACACTGATAAAAACCCAAGGGACAGACTTTGGTTATTCAAATATGCTATTGTGTCAGCAAGGTGGTTGTGACTTACTGGGAGTGACAGAGCAGAGCATTTACAAACCACTTCCTGATATGGGCAGATAAGGTAAGAATAAAACAGATTCAAATAGGGTTGTAGGGAATCATAGGGACTGGGTGAACTACGACCCCCAAGCCCCACCTAAATCAGTATCAGTGACTATTGCTCTGTGGAATTTGGGGCTCAGGGTAGCCAGATCATCTCATTTTTCAAGAAATGGCAGAAATTCAGATATTTATGTGAAAACTCCTGCTTTGTTAACACTGGAAACTAATTTAAAAAGAGAAGGCCAATGTGTGCGTCAAACAAAACAGGTCTGCAAACTGGATCCCGCCCACTGGCTGCCAGGTTGGAACTTCTGAGCCCTCACCTTTAAGCCCTCGAGGACATGCTTGCTAAAGATAAAATAGTTCCCTGAGTGAGACTCAGGTTATACTTGGGATTCTTATCTCCCGATTTAGGGGAAAGTTCACAGAGCTGGAGTAGATCAGATACAGCTAGTCAGGCCTCTTTCTTCTGACCCTCTTAGGTGAGAGGTGAGGCTTGTCAAATACTTCCCTCCCTGTCTCCACACCCCACTGCCTGTTTCTACCCACCGCTCTGTTTATTTTGCATTGAACAAGGAATAAGTAGGAGAACGCTTTCTGAAATGTATGCTGATACAGAGCCGAAGGTTCGAACTAGATTCTTCCCTCTCACCCCCATCCTGTAACACATGCAGTTTTGAACACGCTGAAGCGTGAAACTGAAATGCATAGTTACAGCCCTGTCTCACCCCCTAAATTTTGGACCAAGCCTGGGGCTAGGCAGCTGTATTTACTCTTTCTGTGTATCCTCTGAGGAGGAAAGAAGGGAAGCACAGAGAGTGAGTGGGCCTAGAATAAAGCCCACAGCAATGGAAAATAAAGAGCATCCCTCCAACCCTTGGCCAACATCAGTAGCACAGACTCTTAATTTGAAGTGTAATCTTCTGTAAACTATGACGGCATTTCCAGGAGTTGAGACTCAATCAACCTACAAATTGATTCTGATGTTAGGAAAACACTTTCTTTTTAAAATTAGACACCCTGTACTGGAAAACACTGGCATCTTAAATCTTGAGACTTCCTTCCTGCAGTCTTCTATCTCTTTCCACCCAGGCTCAGACATAAGTGGTCAGGTAACCACAGTGACCCAGCAGGGGAGATTAAATTCAATTTTTGTGAGAGCTAAAGAGAAACCTCTACAGTCCACCTTGTCGAGACCTGACAAGGAGCCACTTGGGTCAGACTAAAAGGAGCTCCTCTAGAAGAAACCTAGGCATGTTACCCACAACCCTCCTCTCTCTGATTTTGTTTATATGTGGGCGAATTTTTCAGCTTTATCAGCCTTGCAGGAAACCATAAATAGATATCCAGTTGACACTCATGCTTTCTGGTTATGTCAACCCCAGTTCTTCCTTCCAGAGACACAGTTCTGGCTATAGAGATAAAAATCAACAAATACCACATTCTTTCCAACTGGTCTACCATAAATTATGGCTGGTTTGAGCACGTTGGCCTTCTGTTTTTGCCCAGAGTGCCCGATATGCTCTGGCCTCATGGTGGTTTAGCTGGGTTTCCTGCTAACATAAACAGGGGAAAATGCCCCCTCCATGTTGTCCGGCCCCCCCTGGGAACAGCGTTGGGCCTTTGAAATTTAAAACTCGCATTTACTGAGCCTAAAACCTGTGTCGTGTTTTACTATGTCTGTTTTCATCAGGCAACCTTTAGTGTTCTTTTTGTGTTGGCTTTTTTTTTTTAAATCATTGTTTATTTTTAAACTTGTAATGCTCCTGATCTGTGACCCTGAGAGGATTTGACAATTATTTGTGCTCTTAAAAAGAAATTTCTTAAAGTTTGAGGGAGTGGAGAGAAAAGAGAGAAAGCACGGGAATGAGAGGATAATTTGTTTGTTATTTATCTTCTCTCTTTTCTCTCTCACAAAACTAGCTCCCAGTTGATTGATTATTTGGGCTCTTCCGGCCTGTGGGTTAATCATACCCTCCTCATCTCTCTCCCTTCCTTTTGCTACCAAGTGTCTTTGTTATTTCTGCCACAGGGGAGGGAAAAAAAACCCCTAAAATTAGTTCTCTTTGACTATACCAGAGAGGTTGTTGGGGTCCAGGTCCTATGTTGGCCCCTTTTAGAGCAAACAATGGGGTCAGCTCTTGCCTCTCAGGAGAGCACAGCCTTTGGGCACTTTTGTGAGGAAACTTGCTTGAGGGAACTCCTTGCTAGAACGAGCCAGGACTCCAAGGTGGGAGGACTTAAGGGAAAACGAGGGGAACTGAGTGGGCCAGAGGAGTTCTTTTGAGGTCATAAAGCCATTGACTGGTGTAGGGAGAAGTTCCAGAAGAAGAGAGGAAATTAGTGAAACTAATTCTGTTGTTCAGACCCTCACAGTGTTTGGGACAGGGAGAAGGGAAGAGAAGAAGCCACTTTGGAGTATCAGGCAGACCTGGTGGGCAGATGCGGTAGAGTAGGGCTTCCTGAACTTGACTGTGCACGGGAACTACCCGGGATCTGGGTCTGGAGGTCTGGGGTGGGAGAGATTCTGCATTTGTAATAGGCTTCCTGATAGTGCTGGGGCTGCTATTTTACCACGCTTTGTAAAGCAAGATGGTAGAGCATTTTGGGAGCTAGGGACAGCATAAAGGGGAGGTGAAGAGCAGAGGCAGGAGAGAGCAGATGAAGTAGTCTGCATCTACTTCACCATTAAAACAACAGACCGGCAGTCTTACAGGGAGACAGCCCAGAGTAGAATAAGACTGCCAGTGGCAGATAGATCTGGGTTCAAATCCTGGCTCTGCCACTAATTTGTTGTGTGACCTTAAGGAAGTCATTTCATCCCTTGAAGCCTCAGTTTCCTCATCTGTAAAAATAGGGATAATAAAATCTCCCTTGGCCATTTCCCAGGGTTACCCTGAGGATTAAATGAAATAAATATGAGAAAGCTCTTTATAGCTGCCAGAGTACTTTGCAAATGTAATCTATGATTATGCCAATAACATGGCAAAGTTTCCCCCACATATGTGTAACAGCCACATCTAACTATGTTTCTCAGAGGACTTAGTGAGGACTTGAGCCCATGAGTGTGGAGAGGAGGAGCTTGTATCTGTTTCATTATCCTTCAAAGCCTTTGTGACAACTCAACGACGAAACGTTCACTGGTCCGTGTCCCGGGACTTGGCTATCTCTCTAGTTCAGCATCAATCACTTCATTTGTTTTGGTGGATGATTATTCCTCTCCGAAAGGATGAAAGGATGAAGGTCTCGTTTGTGTTGATGGAAACTCCTCTTTTCTATTTTGGGCTATCTCACATTTCACTACACTCTTGGGCAGAATAGTTGAGTTTCCTGTTTGGCATGGAACTAGAGTCCCTTTCTTTAGGAAACTCCAAAGGGGTAGGTTACAAAGATGCCTTTTCCTGAAAACAGAGCCCATTTTCCTTTAAGTTTAAGCCAGAGAGTATGATGGCCCCCCTCCCAGCAGTCTCGGTACCTTCCTACTGCATCCCCTCAGCACCAGGGCACAGGCACCCCCAGGCAGGCCTCAGGGACCAAGACCCCCTGGGGGAGAGGGGAGGGTACTCTGGCAAATGGAATGATCTATTTAACTCACTATTACATCTGGAAAATATGTTTCTTCCCCCAATTATTTTAATTAAAAGTCTCTCTAAAACATCACTCTTCGATTTACTACCTCAGTTAGGAGAATATCCAGAACAATTACTTAAAGTTTTTTGAAGATTAAGATTTTGCAACATCTGAATCATCATCCTGAACATCATCTCTGGTTACACAGTGATGCTAAGATGTCGATAACTGTAGACAGGCCCCAGATTCTTTTTTTTTCACTAAAACCCCAATTTTTCTCCTTCTCTTATGAATAACACACGCCAGGTAGTCAGTCTACAACGTGCTTAACAAGCATTACCTTATTTAATCCTCAAAAAACCAACCAATCAAAACAAAACAAAAAACTCATAAAGTGGATTTGTTATTAACCCACTTTTATTGGTGAAGAAACTGAGGCTCAGAGAAAGGATATAATTTACCAAAGGTCACACAGACAGTAAGTTGCTGAGGTGGGATTTGAAGATAACTCTGTGTGGTAGGCAGAATTAATAGCCTCCTAAAGATGTCCACTCCCTAATCCCAGAACCTGTGAATATATTACTTTACTTGGTAAACGGGACTTTGCAGATGTGATTAAGTTAAGGACCTTGAGATGGAGAGATTATCCTGGATTATCTGGGTGGGCCTGATGTAAACACAAGGGACTTTGTAAGGGAAAGTGGGAAACAGGAGAGTCAGAGAAGGAGAAGTGATGATGGAAGTACAGGTTGCAGTGATATGGGGCCACAAGCCAAGGAATGCAGACAGCCTCTTGGAGCTGGAAAAGGCAAAGAAATGGATTCTTCTCTAGAACTTCCAGAAGGAACACAGCCCAGTTGAGCCATTTTAGACTTCTGACCTCCAGAACTGTAAGATAAGAAATTTGGGTTGTTTCAAGCCACTAAATTTGTGGTAATTTCTTACAGCAGCAATACGAAACTAATACACATACTGAAATAAGGAGCAGCAGAAAGGAAAAAGTCTCAGTGGTTTTGTCAGTGAGTCGTATATATGTTGCTATTAGACATTTCTGGTTTCCCATGTGGATTTAGGGAATTGTAATTATTTTTTAATGCTCAGAGCCTGAACTTTTAACCACTGAGCTGGATGACCTCTCTCTACCTCCACTCCCCAAAAAGCCCCTTGTTGTTTGAAGATGGTTCGTTGTGTCTAGAATTCTGGTTTAATAGGGATTGCTACATAAAGTCTATAAAGTTTATTTGTATTGGAAATTATTCATGAGGCCACTTGAATATCACCTTTCTAAGAGAGTGAATGGTGTGGACTGGTTTACAGAGGTGTCAGTTTGAGTGCAGGTAGATGCCAGAAAGAGGAGGGACCCATGTGGCTTATGATAATCACATGGGGCAATTCTGACCTAGCAGAGAAAATGAATGCAGAAGGTTTTCTGAGCTTCAGTCTTCCAATCAGATAGTCACAGCTTATGGGGAACAGAAGAGACCTTCAGGATAATCATTCAGCCCCTTCATTTCACAGATGAGGAACTTGGTCCCAGGGAGGAGAGCTGACATGCCCAAGAACACAGTGAATCCTGGGCCCAGACCCACACCCTGGCCCCAGTCCCTTGGTCCCCCTGCTTTTCTCATCTTGGCACTTGGTGAAGTTTTGTGTACACTAAGTGGGCATTTCACATAAGCAAGGTCAAGGTTTGGTCACTGTTCAGAAAGTGGTATTTGTAGATATTCTCTCAGATCACCAAGAGATGTTCACATGTCAATAAATTGTCCTATTATACTTGACCAATAAAACCCATGCTGTTATAATAGGTTTATTTCAGAGCCGTATGTGTTATAAAAATAAACTATTCTGTTGTAGCACATCTTTGGCATGTTCAGTTCTTGCAGAAATGCCTATGCTGGCAGTGGCAAATGTAAACATCTGCCTGTTGCATCACATATAAATCCACACACATTTTGACATAAGATAGACGAAACCAGGCCAAAGAGCACTCCTCCACTCATGCCCCAAGTTCACACACACACACAGGCTTGAAATGAATAAACCCAGAGAGCCGGATAGCCATCGTGGGCTTGTGGATTTCAACCCAGCCCCCTGTGTACACGTGCACACACACACCCCCACCAAATAAAAATGCATACTTGGTGGCCACAGACCTACTTAATCCTTTCTAATCTGCTTCCCCAAATATGAGCTCATTTTCAACTTAGTTGAGTGCCTACTATGTGCCAGGCATTGATCTAGGTGCTGTGGATACAAAAATTAATAGACTCCAGTCCCTGATCTCGTGGAGCTCCCATTCTTTTCTTTTTTTTTTTTTTGTGAGGAAGATCAGCCCTGAGCTAACATCCGATGCCAATCCTCCTCTTTTTTTGCTGAGGAAAACTGGCCCTGAGCTAACATCTGTGCCCATCTTCCACTACTTTATATGGGACGCCGCCACAGCATGGCCTGACAAGCGGCGTGTCTGTGTGTGCCTGGGCTCCGGGCCTGCGAACCCCGGGCCGCCGCCGCGGAGAGCGCGCACTTAACCCGGCCCTTGCAGCTCCCATTCTAGCTGAGAGTCAGTTGCAAATCTTTACAACAACCTATAGCAGATAATTTCTGTAACCCTTTTAACCATGAATAAACAAAACCGGAATGCTTAAGTAATAGGCCCAAGGTCACACAGCCTGCTGTGGTCAGAGCAGACTAGAGGCCAGGTCTTTCCACTTTTAAACTTTGTGGACTAGTGTGACTCTGTGGATGGGCTGCATCAGAATTACCTGGGGTTCTTGTTAAAAATATAGGATTCCCTGGCCTTCTGAGAAGGCAGTCACAGGGATTAGGAGGAAGCGTGTGGCTGGGGAATCTGAATGTTTAACAAACTCCTCAGGTAACTGATATATGCTCAAGTTTGTAAACCTCTGAGTACACCCAACTGTCAGTGGGTCTCTACTCAGCTGTATGGAAGAATTAGCTGGAGCATTTTAAAAAAATATATGAGTTCCTGGGCCTGATCCCAGAGGTCTACATTTAGTTAATCTGGGTGGTACCCAGGCAATTATAAAATTTGGAAAAATTGCTCAAATGATTCTAATGTGCAGTGTTGGAAACTCATGGCCCTGTGAACAGTGGTAAGAAATACTGCACCCCAAATTCAGGGTAACCCTCCAAGTAAATCAACCCTATCTCCTTCTGGCTGTATCCTAGCTTGCAGGCTCCCAGGAGGAAGTGTGGGGCTTAGAGAGCATGGAGAATGAATGAGGAGCAAGTTTGGTCCTCTGAGAACCCCAGGGCTTTGGATCAGCAACCTCATTCACAAATCAGTGAGGAAGGAACTGCCCAAACCCTTCTCTAACGGCTTATTCCCAAAGATCCCACAGTGTGCCCTCTGAGGCCATTTAGGAGAAGTCTCAGCTGTGCTAGTATCAAGCAAAGCCTCTGCAGTGTTTCCATTTTATGGACACACTGAATCTTTTTTTGTGTGTGTGAGGAAGATCTGCCCTGAGCTAACATCTGCCAATCCTCCTCTTTTTGCTGAGGAAGACTGGCCCTGGGCTAATATCCATGCCCATCTTCCTCTACTTTATATAGGATGCTGCCACAGCATGGCCTGACAAGCAGTGCATCGGTGCACGCCTGGGATCTGAACTGGAGAACCCCGGGCCACCGCAGTGGAGCGTGCACACTTAACCGTTTGCGCCACCAGGCCAGCCCCGACAGTGAATCTTATAACTGATTTGTTCTCTGCTCTATTAGGAAGCTCAGAACCAAATCTGAGGCTCACCTTTAGCAATTATACAAAACCTATGGCACGTATTTTGTATGATCTTACCTCTGGGCCACATCTTACTTTCCTTCCGTGGTTTTTCCTTCACTTGTTTCTTTATCTATTTTTTTTTCAGACAAATGTTCTCTTAATTTATTTTGAAATGCTATAAATGAATAAATGACATCACCTTCACAAAGGGAAATTGATGCCTTGCTTACAAAGTGAGGGAGCGGAGCTCTTCCTGCACCTGCTGTTTCTCAATCGCCTTCAGTTCAAAATAATCAATATGCTAAGCGGCATATTTGGGGTAACATATCCTGATCCCCGTCACCAGATCACTTGTCTTCCCTCTTTCCCTTTGGCTGTGCTCAGAGACGCCTGGGGTTTTGGTGCTGAGTTTCCAGGATAGATATTCTTATCCTATGAGGAATCATGTACCGCTAGTTAAGAAACAGCCATCCATGTGAGGTTCAAAAGGTTCTGCACTCCAGCTTGTGTGTGTTCCTAAATGTGCTTCAGCCTTGAGAAACAAGGTCCAGGAAGCCACGGAAAGCCAGGTAGATGAGAGTTAGAGGCCCTGGCAAGGGTCCCGAACAACCGCTTTACACACCCACACACCCAGTTCTCCAGGAAGTGGTTCTCAAACTTGAATGTGCATAAGGTTCATCTGGAGGGCTTATTAAAATGCAGATTCCAGGGCTCTGCCCAGAGTTTCTATTCAGTAGATCTAGGATGCCCAGCAATTTGCATTTCTAACAATCTCCCAAGGGGTGCCCCTGCTGCTGGTCAGGGGACCACACAGAGTAGCACTGCCCTGGAGTTAGGACTACCCATCACCCAGTCAGGCTGACTGTGGAGAGAAAGGAGCTGCTGTGAGTGAAGATCCACTCAGGACTGGAGGGAGGAGAGGGGGCCATGCTCGTGTTGGTATTTAGGTGCTGGAAAGAAAACAGCTGGAATTTTCCATAAACAGCTAGTATTAGTCAGGACTCTGGCAGGAAACAGATGGCATAATTAAATAGGGTAAAAAGGGAGTTTTCTAGAGGGACTGTTTACAAAGGTGTGTGCAGGATGCAGGGAAATCAGCAAGGCATGCTGCAGCAAAACCCTGGGGCTGGCCTCAGTGGGGGCCTCAGTGGGGACCCCAGGTGCCCAAAGGGACAAGGAGAGGGAGCTGCTACCAGAAATCTGAGACAATAGCTGTGGCTCCAAAGAAGCTGCCCTGATGGGAGCTGTGGCTTTTGGCAGATGGATGGAGTCAACCTCATGTCAACCCAGCAGGTAGGAGCCTGCCTGGGGAATAAATACAGTCAATTCTCATTATTCGAGGTAGTTGTGTTCTAGAAAGTTACTGCAATCCCTGAAATTAGTGAATACTGAACCATTGCTCCTAGGGGAATACAGAGTTAGGTCCCTCCATGCAAGCCTCTGGCTACAACATTCTCATCAACTGATGAATATGTAACCTTGTTTCATGTGTGTTTCTGTTTAAAGAAACTTATTTAATATACGTTGTTGATTCATCAACTTTGAACTCCTGGCCAGCAGTACTATAACTCATGCCTAAATGAAGCTTATCTAACACACGTATTTTCTGTAAGGAACACTAGACAGCACTTCAGCACCACACTTGGGGGCCATTTTAAACAGTGAAATCAACAACAAAAAGCATGAAAGTGCAGAAAACATGGCACTAAATAGACTGTAAAAAGGACAATTGTTTGTAGTATGAAAGCTGAAACAAGAAGGCAGAGCATTGCCTGGTTTGACCTCAGCTGGGAATGTGCACATCAGGCAACTAAAATTTTTTTACCACTCTGTGCGTGTCTATGAACAGCCATGAAAGCACCACAAATATTGATTCGGGGGTTACAAATAGATTTTCGCAAGTAGGTAAATTTGCAACTGCAGAATCTGCAAATAAGGAGGATCAATTCTACCTAGGCTTCGTTCTTCTCCCTCCCTCTAATCTACTGGTGCCTCCCATTGACTGAACCCAATCAGAGGGCAAAAGAACCTGTTGACAGTCTTATAAAGATCAACTGTCTGGGGTACCAAGAAGGATAGGAAAAGGTGGAGAGTGGATCTGGAGAGGATCTAGGAAATGTTTGGCACATCATCACTTGTTATTTGTAGCCTTAACTGAGATCCCTTGGGGATCTGCCCATTTTACAAGCCATTCATTCATTCACTCACTCATTCATTCACTCACTAACTCATTCATTCATCAAGCATTTCTTGAGCATCTAGCATTAGGCTCTGCACTATGATCTGTGTATAGAGGGTTAGAAAGATTAGAAGATACAGTCCCCATTCTGTAGGAGATCCCAGTCCAGATAGGAGAGCTGATAGTCAACTGACAGATATTTGAGCTCCTCCCACATTCCAGACTCTGTTTTAGGTGCCCAGGATACAGCAGGACCCAAGAAATTCTGCCCTGACAGGATTTACAGACCAGAGCAGGAGAAAGATAAGTGAGGGAGGACCTTACTCTAGGATGGTAAGCACTCTCATGGGAGCATCTACTCATCAGGGGAACAATGAGGGGCCCCAGGTCTGATTAGGGCAGGGAGGGTGACCATGGGGTAGTCAGGGAGAGCTTTCTAGAGGCAGGAAAGAGTGTGGTTTGAAGGACTCTGAGTCAGTGCCTGGAGTACAGAGCAGGGGAAGTAAGAATGGAGAGAGACGAAGTGTCTGTGCATGAATGTGATTACATTATGTGTCCAACGCTGAGAAGTGCCGATACAGAGGCACTTTAGGAGCTCACAGTAGGGCAAGATCACACTGAACTGGCCCTAAAAGGATGAGAAGGACTCCAGTACGTAGAGAAGAACCCAACAAGATGTTCCAGAGCTCCTGGCTCACTTAGCTTCCTAAAAGAGAGACCCATTTCATTCTTCCCCATCCTCTGCGCTTGCTGCATACAGTGCCCACACATCCCCACTCGGTGGCGCTCATTCTTCTAGCCCATAGCTGCCTTAATTGCCCAGGGAGGCCTACCTGCCCCTCTGGAGCTCAAGATTCAGGGTTGTAAGCAAAGATCACTAAAGAAAGACTCAAAAGCTTAATGAGGGTAAAATTGTGCAGCAAGTGGGATACCGGGGGGCTGTTCCAATCACGTCATGCAAAATGGATCTCTTTGCCTTCAAGGTGGCCTTGAGGTGAGGGAAATGTTCAATACCAATGCACAGATTCTCCCTGCTTAGCAACAAGTGGGCACACCCAGTAGAGGTTAGAAGGAAGGATGGATGGATGGAAGGATGGGAACATAGCAAAACCTACATTCCCTACACTGTGTGGGACTGGGCTGGCTCCAAGCTGTAGTTCCTTCTACTCAGTGAGGCTGGGTGTTCACCAAGTCCCTACTGTGCCTGGCTCTGCGGCAGGCCCTCTCACAGACATGAGCTCATTTCATACTTCCAATAACCCTGAGAGGTGGACATTGTTTCCTCCATTTAATGGGTGAGGAATGTGAGGCCCAGAGAGGCTTAGAAACCCATTCCAACTCCATGCCTGGCAAGAGGCAGATCTGAGACTTGAATCTAAGCCTCTACCTCCAGTCATGTCATCTCTCTCTCTCTCTTTTTTTTCCATTTTGCTTCCTCTTCTCCTTTCCTTTTCCTTATTAGTAAGAAGGAAGTCCTTTTGCAATAGTATCTTCTCTGTTCAAAACAGGTCTTAATGGAACTTTGTCATCTGGCAAAGACGCTATTTTTATTTTTATGAATTCCGGGAGCTCTTGCTACACTCTTGGGAGAGCCTTGATCTTTTAACCTTTCAAGCATTTCCCACCCCTCATACCGTTTTAACCTCCTAAGAGCTGAATAGGATAGATAGGGGAAGTTATGATCTCCATTTTACAAATGAGTAAACACATGCTCAGAGAAATGTAATGACTTATCTCAAAGTCATGCACCCTTACCCTGAGACAACATGAGAAAGAATCTCTAGACCTCCAGTCTTTCTCCTGGCCTAGGAATGGCAAATGGGCTCTATCTATCTTTTTTTTTCTTTTTAATATTTAATAATAGATCACTAAGTAATTTTTTTTCCCCAGGGGAAGATTTGCCCTTCGCTAATAGCCGTTGCCAATCTTCCTCCTCTTTTCTTCCTTTTCTCCCCCACTAAAGCCCCAGGACATAGTTGTGTATAGTTGTAAGTTCTTCTAGTTCTTCTGTGTGAGCCACCACCACAGAAGACAAGTGGCTTCTGTCAGTGGGTACTGACAGACAAGTGGTGTGGTTCTGTGCCCGGGAACCGGGCCTGGGCCGCCACAGCAGAGCATGCTGAACTTTAATCTCTAGGCCATCAGGGCTGCCCCAAATGGGCTCTATCTTTTACTAAGAGAAGGATTCTGAGGCTAAGTCAAAACTCAATGGGAAAGAGACCTGCAATCGATTAGCAATGTCTGCCATGGTGGGGAAATAGATAAAGGGAGACATGCATTTATTTGCTATCCTGATTCACCATAAGTATTTCAAAGCCTTGTGTTGTTTTTTACCTTAATGAAGAATTATGTTAATTCTCTTAGCCTGGCACATAGTTGATGCTCAGTACAGAGAGCTACTATAATTTATCGAGTGACTACTGTTTATCAGACAGTGTGGCAGACTATGTCACTACATTTATAGCCGTTCAAGTTGATCATGAACATTCAGATTCAGCTAAATTTAAACACGGTGAGTTGTTTTTACTCAAAATACTCCTAACCAAATGTGTGGTGTTTTTCCCAACACCAACAAATACTGCGGTTCTCTGGACACCAACTAGGTGCCCCAAAATTCAATTCAGTTCTGACACTAATTACTCAGAGTTAGCAGAGACCCCACAGGTCAAGGGCTCAGTCCCACAACACTGCCCCCACTTCAGATACCAGTCGCAAGTCCCAAGTTGCCCCCTTTACTTCTGATCCATTGGCTATAAATTGAGGGTTCTCATGACCCCCTTCTCAGGTTCAATAATTCACTAGAATGGTTCACAGAACTCAGGAAAACACTTTACTTACATTTACTCGTTTTTTTTTTTTGTAAAGGATACAACTCAGGAACAGCCAAATGGAAGAGATGCACAGGGCAAAGTATGGAGAAAGTATGGAGCTTCCGTCTTCTCTCTGAGGGCGCCATCATCCCAGCACCTTGATGTATTCACCAACCCGGAAGCTCTCCAAACCCTGTCATTTAAAGGTTTTTATGAAGGTTTCATTACTAGGCACGATTGATTAAATTATTGCCCATTGGTGATTAACTCAATCTCCAGCCCCTCTCCTCTCCCTGGTGGTTGGAGATGGAGTGAACATTCCAACACCCTAATCATGCCCTGGTCTTTCTGGAGACCAGCACCCACCCTGAAGCTATTTGGGGGCCCCCAGCCACCAGTGATCTCATTAGCATACAAAAGACTCTTAATACTCTGGATATTCCAAGAGTTTTAGGAGCTATGTGCCAGGAACCAGGGAAAAAGACCAAATATGTATTTGTCAAAGATGGCCTTAGATGTATCTTGGAAAAACATATCTTTTTTGTATACAGATTTCAATGCCAGGATTAAAAGAACTCTAATAAAGCTTTCTTAGGCACTAAATAAGCTTAAATTAAACTAAGTTTATAAAGACAGCACTTATATATGTGATAAATGAAACTGTTAGTGTTTTAGAGGTGAAGTTCGCTGCCAGTGAGCACAATGAGTGTATGAGCTCTGTTCTATTTAGCTTCATGTCTCCAACATCTGGCCAACTGTGGGCTTTAATACAGAAGGAATGAGTGAGTGAGTGAATGCAGGAAGCTGAGAGCCATTTGATGATAATTTAACTAGCGACTAGGACATCTAACTAATGTCCTCCGTCTCGTGGCCATGAAAGTTGCCAGGACAATTGCTACACCTTTGATCCACATTTTCTTTTAAAATGCTCTTAATAGGAACGCTTTGGACTTCTCAGATGATATCATTGCTGCGTGCTTTCTGTATGAACGTGTGTATGCGGATGTGTGCAAATGTGGTTACAAATACCAAGGAGCAAATAGCCACAAGCAAGGCCAGAAAGTCAAGGTGTTCTTGCACTGTTCGCATGTGGGGCAACAGCCTCTGCCCTAGGAGAGGGAGAGAGAGTGTGGGGCTCTAAGTCTGAGGTGTTATGCGAGGGTAAGAGAGAACCATCTTGCCTGAGATACTGATTCCAAAGGTGTTATGCGAGGGTAAGAGAGAACCATCTTGCCTGAGATACTGATTCCAAAGCATGAGTCTTACTTGGCAACAGGAAGAGGAACATCCCCATATCCTGTTCCTGGAAAGCCTGAACACCTCTGAACTTGTTCTTCATTCCAATACCATTGCTTCTTCAGCTCCCTGCAGGGCTGCCTGTGACCCTGGCATGACCAGCTCACCTGGGAGGATAGAGAGTGCAGAGCAGGGTGTGTCGGGCATAGACTCAGGAAGCAAGAAATGATATTTGCTTTATTTTTCAGTTTCTCAATTCTGTTTCTGTGTCAAGGACCCAATTCCCAGGACTACTGGAAATAAATCTCTTGAAACGGGGACTCAATTAGGGCCCCCCGCTGCTATTTGTCTTTGCCAATCCTTGCTCAGATGTTTGGGTGCTTGCCTTCCTGGCACCTTCAGTTGGGGGATGTTTCTGCTCCCAGTCTGCCAGCTGGGCAGCACAGGAGTCATTCTGCTCTGTTGTGCCTCTGGGAGGTCATCAAAGGCGCTGCCTGCCTGAGCTGCCTCCGCTGTGGTCCCCTCTCCAAGGTCTTGCCAGAGAAGCAGAGCCCAGAGCCTGTCTGGAACCCGCCGACTTCATCACTTCCCTTCTGTTGTTTCGCTCCCATTTTAGGTCGGGGACTCTTTTCTAGTCTGGTGGAAGGTAGGGGGCTTGGTAAGAAGCTGTGCTCTCTGACGAGATGTTTCTGCATTCCCTGAGAGACACCAAACACACAACAGCCTAGGTGTGCGTGTATGTGTGTGTGCGTGTGTGTGTGCATGCGTGTGTAAAATCCAAGGAAAAGTAAACCACCAGGGAGGGAAAAAAATCAGTTAATAACTCAAAATGTTATCCCAGAATGTCATTATCGGCCTGAGGCTTTGCTGGATTTGAGTAAAAAAGGAAGATTTAGGGAAACATATTCTAGCCTCTTTTACTCAGGGTACATGGCTAAGTTTTCACAGTCATACTTGCTGATTTTTTTACTTCTTTTTTAAGGCATTTAAGGAGAATGAAGCAGGAGCCATGTGTGTCAGTCTTGACTAAAGACCCATTTGTCTAGTCTCAGAGATGGCACTAACAGCTGGTTCATTTCCTCTAAGGAGTGGACAGCTAATTGGAGACTCAGACCCACAAGGGCCACTGGAGATCTGGCAAGAAAAGGAGATGGAAGGTACTGAGCCAGTAGTGGGAGCCAAGTGTGTACTCTCTCCCCAATATAGACAGAGCTCATGAGTGTTGATCCTGGAGAAGGGACGAAGCTCCAAGTTTAAAGGATCGTAGTAGCTGCAATAGCAGTGTCACGGAGGGACACTGCTCAATCTGTTTCCCCAGGCCACCCTGGGGGAGGGCTCCTGGCCCCTCTCTTCTTAGGGGCCAGTTGGATGTAGTCCTTCCTGTTGTCAAAAGTGGCCAGATGCTCAGGGGCTACCCACCTAGACACAAGCCAACCACCAATTCTTTAAAAATATGGAGTTAAAAGACAATCCCACTTTTCATTTCACACATAGCATGGGTGCCTAAACCCAAACTCCTGTATTAAAATCAAAGTTATCAGCCAGCTTAATCCTTAAGGGCCACAGCTTTCACATTTTCAGAGCACAAGTTGATCACCAGAGCAAGTTCTCATTACAAAGGGGTATTTACTTGTTAGAGCCATGAGATGGGTCTCAGGCCCTGTAAAGGGACTTGTCCCAGGGGCATCTACCAAGACAGTGTGTGACAATCCAGTGAAATGCAATGGAAAAGCAAGAATCCGCATGTCTCCCTTAGATGTAACAGTTAATGGAGCAGAGGTTTGTGTACAGAAGAACAAACTGAAACATCATTTCTGGTAGCATGGGGATTCAGAGAAAGGTTCAAGGTAGAAAGATAATTTCTACTTTGAGTTTGGAAACGCAGCTCCTGGGGCAATGGAAATTCCATTAGTATCTCTTAATTATGGGAGTGAGAAATCCTGTGTCCTTAGGGAGAGGACCAAGCCCCTGCTGTCTTAGACTAACGGCAGTTTAAGGGCCGCATTAGACATATAAAGTTAGAACCGTTGCCCGTCTGAGGCCGGGTGGCTTCAGGGCGTTTATACTACTGCAGGGCAACAGAGTTTAAAGACAATACTTTTGTAGCAGGAGTCTCTGCAAATGTTGTCACCCAATGACTTAAAAATACCCTGTGCCATAACCTGGGACCTGGCAAATTCCAGGGATTGCCTTTCCATCACCAGCACATTTTTATGACCAAAGCATAGAAAAGCCAATTTCCCAGTTTCACTCCTTGCATCAAGACTATTGTTGTTTTTATTGAGGTAAGAAAATGAAAGTGGTAAGAGCTGTGGGGCACAGCCTGCTCCTCCCAGGGGTGATAACAATGGGGGTGTGTTGGGCAGCAGAGAGGGCAGAGTGCCCAGATGACTTTCTTTGAGGCTGGCACAGGTCCCCCTCCCTGGCTGGGTGCAGCTGCACACCCACAAGTCTCATTGTTGACACATCTGTAAGGACCAGGGGAAGGTCAAGGGCCTGCCTGCCCTTTGGAAGCCACGCAGAGATTCTCAGAGCCTTCAAGCAACAATTTTAAAATATAATTTTATTATCACAGAAGCCATACTTATTCATTATCAAAACTTTACATATTAGTTATATCTTTCCCGGACATATGTGCCTTTTTTTTTTTTACAAAAATTAGATCATTCTATTCTGTAACTTGCACCTTTCACCTAACAACACAGTATGGGCATTTTTTGTGTGTATTAACAAATATTTATCTACATCATTTTTAGTGACTGAGGAATAGTCTAGTCATATAGATCTACTATACTTTATTGAAATCTTTTATCAGGTAATTCAAAATTTGATCATTCCAATTTTTCACCTTTATAAAGAACATTGCTGTGGATAGCCTTGTGAAATACATTGCTGTTGTCTATGCCCACTTAAAAAAACTTTTGAGGGGCTGGCCATGTGGCCTAGTGGTTAAGCTCAGCGTGCTCCACTACAGTGGCCCAGGTTCCATTCCCTGGTGTGGACCTATACCACTTGCAGGTGGCCATGCTGTGGTGGCGACCCATATACAAAATAGAGGAAGACTGGCACAGATGTTAGCTCAGGGTGAATCTTGCTCAGCAAAAAAATCCCAAAAAAACACTTTTGATAGATATTGCTGAATTGACCTCTAGAATATATACTTCCACTATATTACACATTTTCACTAGTAGTGTCATGTTGCTAATTTGATTGCTGGAAATTGCTGACTGATTGTTGTTTTAATTTATATTTCATTGACCAATGAGGCTGAACATTTTCCTCATAGATTTGTTGCCTGAGGCCATTTTCAAAAGGAAACAGTATCTCTGAGTGAGAATTGTTATGTTCCTTTAGCCTCCACTGAACTATCAGTGGATGCGCTGTTTACTCAGGCCAGGAAAGAGGACCAGCCCAGGAAACATTGTAAAGCAGACAAAACTCCTCACTAGGATCCCATCCTCCCACATCCGGCTTCAGTGCCCCCTCCCTCATCCATCAAAACGCACTGTCAAGAAAATAATTGAAAGCCCATTTATACTAGAGTAGAAAAGATTGATAGCAGTTTTGCTGAGCTACCCTTCCCAGGAGTATTTACATTTAACACATTGAAAAACCTTTAGCTACATGATCAAAGCCGTCAAAACGACAGAACTTCCCCAAGGGATGGTAGAGATATTTGTGGGGGAAGAAACCAACCTTCTCAGATCTATGAGAATTCTAGCACTCTCCTTGCCAGGAGGTGGGCTGGCCTGCTGCAAGAGGATGACCATTGGACAGGAGGCTTGTGTTTTACTATTAACCTCTGTATGTCCAGAGCCTAGCTTCTGAACTTGGGTTAGCAGGTCCCCTGCAGAGTTCCTTGCAACTACTGGTGCCTAATGTGTGTGCTGATGCTGAGTTCCAGTACAGTAACGTGATGTTAAAAATGAATAAGCTGGCACCTTATCAAGGCTGCTTCAGATATAACATGGGTCTTAACCTTTCACCCAGCAACTCTGGGAGTTGTTTTAAGGGAAACAGTTACTATGGGGAAAAAAAGCCTGGATTCATGAAGACGTTTATTGCAACACAATTGGCCAACCATTCAGAAATGGGGTAGTAAATTATGGTACATCTGCTGGATTAAAAGTTATGCAATCACTGTAGTGTGTGCGTGTGTGTGTATGCACAATGGAATATTATTCAGTTCTAACAACAATGGAAATCCTGCCTTTTGTGATGACATAGATGGACCTTGAGGGCCTTATTCTACGTGAAATAATTCAGACAAAGAAAGACAAATATCGTATGTTCTCGCTTATACGTGGAATCTAAAACAGCTGAAGTCATAGAAATGGAGTAGAATGGTGGTTGCCAGGGGTTGGGGAAGCGGGGAGATGTTGGTCAAAGGGTAAAAATTCCCAGTTATAACAGAAATAAGATCTGGGGAATGTAATGTGCAGCATGGTGACTATAATTATCAATTCTGTATTATATACTTGAAAGTTTTTGAGAGAGTAGATCTTAAATGTTATCACCACACATAAACAAATCATAATTATGTGAAGGGATGGAGATGTTAACTACTTATTGTGGTAATCATTTTGCAATATATACATGTATCTAATCATCGCACTGTACACCTTAAACATACAAATGTGTTTTTTGTGTGTCAGGAAGATTAGCCCTGAGCTAACATCCATTGCCAATCCTCCCTCTCTCTTTTTTTTTTTTGCTGAGGAAGATTGGCCCTGGGCTAACATTCATGCCCATCTTCCTCTACTTTATATGGGACGCTGCCACAGCATGGCTTGGCAAGTGCCGCGTCAGTCCGTGCCAGGGATCTGAACCTGTGAACCCAGGGCTGCTGAAGCGGAGTGCGCGAACTCAACTGCTTAGCCACCAGGATGGCCCCACAAATGTTCTATGTCAATAATATCTCAATAAGTCTGGAAAAAAAAGTTATGCAATCATTAAAAATGATTATCAGGGCCCAGCCCCGTGGCTTAGCAGTTAAGTGCGTGCACTCTACTACTGGCGGCCCGGGTTCGGATCCCAGGTGCGCACCAATGCACCGCTTCTCCGGCCATGCTGAGGCCGTGTCCCACATACAGCAACTAGAAGGATGTGCAGCTATGACATACAACTATCTACTGGGTCTTTGGGGGAAAAGAAAAAAGGAGGAGGATTGGCAATAGATGTTAGCTCAGAGCTGGTCTTCCTCAGCAAAAAGAGGAGGATTAGCATGGATGTTAGCTTAGGGCTGATCTTCCTCACAAAAAAAAAAAAAAAAGATTATCAGGACATAGGAAAGTATTCGTTTATATAAAGGGAAATGAAAAAATTATACATACAAAACAGTATATGTATGTATATGTATGTATACAATGCTCAATTATACTTTAAAATACATATGCAAATGAAAGTCCAGAAAGAAATAGAAGAGAAAGTTAGCAGGGGTTATATCTGGGTTCTGTTAGTATTGATTTCAATTTTCTTCCTTGTTTTTTTTGGACATTCCGAGTTTTTGGCAATAACTGTGTATTACTTTTAAAATAAAATTTTTTTATCAAAGAAATTATAAACATTTTTATTATTAAGTGATTGTGTATATGATAGAATATAAATGAATAAAAGCAGATTTCAAAAATGTAGCCATGTTATGACATATATGCATATTCATTGCACACGTAGAGGACTCTAAGATTGCGCATGGAAATGAAAGTCCTTCAGTTTGGGGGTTAATTGTGAGTGAACTCTTTCTTTTACATCAGTTTCCATTAGTGTCAGGACTATGATGCTTGTAGAATTGTTCCCAGTTACTTTTGTGATTTTAGGTGGAATAGAACATATTAGGTTTGGGTGATATTGGGCCTGTTCTGGGGCTTCACAGAGTTGCTCCTCCAAATAGCCTGGAAACTGTGCCAGATGTGGTTAATAAAGATGATTGCAAAATAATAGCCTGAACTGGTAGGTGACTTGATGCTTTCAAAATCATTGTACATGTATTACCTCACCTCTCAACCACTCTAAAAGACTCATTTAGGTTAGGGACTGTTGAACTTTCAATTTCATAGAACTGGAGACCTGAAAAAAATCAAGGAGAACTGCAATCAAATTTGAAAAGAAGGTATTTAAACCCACAATACTTAATTTGAATTAATAAAGTTATTAAAGGGTTTTTTTATCCCCACCAATTAGACTGGTGATGAGAGAGTCAGGGAGATAAGATGACCCGAGGTGGGAAGAGAGGGTGGAGAGAGGGAGAGAGCAAGCATAGTGTGTATATTTGGGGAGCGTTTCCTGTTCCTTTCCTACTGTGGGCCTGTAGGCAGGTTACTCAAGTTCCCTAAGCCCCATTGGCCTCATCTGGAAAATGGGACAAGTAATAAGAACGAGTTGATTTGAAAACCAAATAAGTTAATTTATATAGATGTGTGTGTATGTGCAGAGTGTGTTCATTAAGTGATGGATGTTGTATTTCTTCTTTTCCCCCAAATCAGGAAAGTAGTGCTTTCTCACTTCAGAATAAGAGGCCCAAGCAGGTGGGAACCCCACAGCCCACTGACCTATCTTAGGGAGTCTGGGCGGCAGGGAGAGGCCTCTGCCATCCTTGCAGAGCTGGGGAGGAAGGAGAATGGTAGAGCAGGGCCCCCAGGGGCCGACTTTGGGCAGCCGGAGGGCAGCAGAGATGGGCTTCACCTCTTTTGCGGTTTTGCTGGTGAGTCACTGTGGTCGACTGACCACATCTGGCCAAGTTTGGAATGAAGACAGAAAATAGGTGAGCTGAAATCATGTCACCAAGAGGCAGCAGAATGGTTAACGGACTAGATTCGATGGCCAGGTCAGCTGGGTTTGGACCCCCGTCCCTCCATGCTCCCAGCCGTGTGCACTTGGAAAAGTTACTTGCCTCCCTGTGCCTCTCAGCTTCCTCAGCTACTAAACAGAGATGACGATGATGATCATGATAACTGAACCTACCTCACAGGGTTATTTGAAGATAAAATGAGTTAATATATATGAAGCTTTTAGGACTTTGTCTGGCACATGGCAAGGGTTCACTCTTATTATCAGTCACACCCTGTGGAATGAACAGAACACAGTTTTGGTCAGGAAAGGTGTCTGAGATTGCATGATTCCCCACATCATGGTTTGCACCTGTGAACAGGTGGCAGAGCGCTTCAAAGAGAGGCTTGTCCAAGCTCACATAATCAGCACGGGGAGGCCGAGAACCTTGGCTCCTTCACCTTGGTCCTTTGTGCAATTTGTATTGCCACAGTGGTGACTTCAGGCTAAAGTCTGTCCTAGATATCAGACACGAGCTCCTTAAATGCTGTGTCACATCTGTGGGGCCCAGGAATCTGTGGGCTCCCAACCTTGGCTAGAATGAGAGCTGGATTAAGGCAGGTAACAGGATCACCCGTTACCTCAGGTAGTTTTAGACTGCGAATAAGCTCATGTGAAATGCTGGTTACTAGTGTAGTGCTAAAAGCCACCAGCCAGCTAAAGAAACAACCCTGCCCCGGGGGTGGAATGGCAGCCTTCCTGAGCCACCAGGCCCAGCATTCCAGGGACACAGGAGACCTGAGACCAGGTGCTTTGGAGGGAATCACATGGCAAAAAAATGGGGCCTCACAGTTGCTCCTGGTCATGTTGCTGTCTGGTAAAGGCTGAGAGTAAACAGCAGAGAAAGAAATCTGATTTTTCTATAGGAAAAAATGTTCTAATTTAATACAAAATAATATGCTAAAACATAATACCAGAATTAAAAAGTAAAACTTGCTCATCATAAACAATTTAGAAAATACAGAAAACATAATGAAGAAAAAATTATCATTTTTGTGTGATTCTTTTTGGCCATTCAATTATGTATACATAATATTATGTAATTTGATATAAATGAGATTATAAATTATATTAAATTTTATATCCTGATTTTCACATATTACATTATGAGTACTTTTCCATGTAATTTTCAAAATATATTTCAAAAGTATATTTTGAGTATATTTTCAAAATATCATTTTTAACAGCTGCAAAACATCCTATTGGATGATTGGACCGTAATTCTTTTAACCTTTACTAGACATTTAGGTTATTCCAATTTTTTTACAGCTATGAGCAATGCAGCGCTAAATCTTTTGTAGTTCAATATGTGTGCACATCTCTGTGTCCTGGGTTTGAAATCCCAGACATGGACTCACTAAGGTTCTGCATTCTCCTACCATTAGGGAGAATGCAAAGCCCCCGGTCCAGAGTCCCTTGGGAATGAACAGGAGGAGGGGGACAGATGACACAGATCCAGGCAATATCATTTCAGGACATGGTGCTAAAAGGTGAGGCTCTCAGTGGTGACAGGTGGAAGACTCCGTGTCTACACGGGGGCCGCTCTGCCTGTGTTCCTGCTTCTGGAGATTCCGTTTTCTAGGCTCCTGGCCTGCTGTATCAGAAACTCATCTCAAATTGCCTTAAGCAAAAGGGGACTCAATTGGAAGAATACTAGAGTATCTTACGTAATCAAAAGAGCATGTAACGAAACTGTGGGAAGGGTAGGGATACAGCTGAGCCTCAGGGGAAATGGGGACCAGGGAGGAAAGTGATGTCAGAACTTCCCCTGTCAGGTACCTACACCTGGACAAACCGACCAACCTGGGAGGACAAATTCTATAAGAACATAAAAACCCCCACATCTACCTCATGGCCTTGGGAGGAGAGGTTCTCAGAAGAAGGGGATGCTATTCCATGTAGAAAAGGGGGGGTAATGGCCTTTGGGGTCTCTTTTTCCAAGAACTTGAGGTAGCAAGATAGACCTGAGGCTGACTTCCACTTGGACTTGGGCCATGCCCTGGAAAAGTAGAGGAATGGAGGGGTTTAGTCCAGTTTTGCTCAAGGCCTTAGGGAGGAACACTCTCTTTTCTTTTAGGTTGTTTTTCCCTGTTTCTTCCTGCTCGCAGGTGGCGAGTCCTCCAGGAACAATATCAGGGCACAGGCCTTGGGGACAGAGGTGAAGGCAATCAGTAGGGGGCTAAGCCTTAGCTCAAAGGTATAAAATTAACACTCTGGGCTCCTGTGAGCTGCAGCTCAGCTCAACAGGTCTGGAGGGTCCACACAGGGGTCTGGGGCCAAAAACTAGTCAATAGCAAATGCTGTGCTTTTGCCTGGAGTGTCCCCAGTGCATACCTCCCTCCTGCACCTGTGGTAGCAGAAGACTGAGGATGTGGGTGCTAGGGGCCTTGGCCAAATATCTGTCCATCTCTTCATGACTAACAAAAAGGGAAGCACATTTTTAGGGCTTTTGAGACACATCACCAGATTGCTGCCCTGAAAATTGCACCAATTCACACCTTGTCTGGCAGGAAGTGAGCGAGTCCAACTGAGGGGGCTCTCGCCAACCCTGGACACAGCACTGTCTCAATCAGCTACAAATAGCACGCCAATGTTGTGCACAGGATAGAATTTCCATAGAATCAAATATGATAATCACATCACACAATGCCACTTGATAAAATATTGTATTGGCTCCTTCTATGCAAAGTTCTCATGCCATCTCTCTATAGTTCCTTTTTTTTTTTAAAAAATAAGAAATTGCTTGGGGACTGGAGTATTTTCAAATGATAGTCACGTGTCACCTAACGATGGAGATATGTTCTGAGAAAAGTGTCGTTAGGCAATTTCATCATTGTGCGAACATCATGGAGAGTACTTACACAAACCTAGATAGGATACCTACTACACATCTAGGCTATGTGGTACTAATCTCACAGGACCACCATCGTACATGCTGTCCGTTGTTGACTGAAATGTTGTTATGTGGCACACGACTATATAGAATTCAGAAGAGTTTCTTTGGGAAACTTTGTTTTGTAGTGCTTTTTTCTCCCACTGAAGTTTCCTGTCTTAATCACAGACATTAGCATTTGGGGTATCACCTTTCTGCTTTTTCAGGGGTTGGGATCCACTTTTTGAAGACAGGACATGAGTGGATGAATGCCTCATTACAAGTGATTCCTGCCATGACTTCTCTAAGCAAACACTGTGTCATTGGCAGTGGCCATAAGGGCATGTGAAGGGCTCACGCCAGTATCCATAGACTGGTATTAGCTGGCACACCCAACTGTGTTTGTAGTTGCACGATTGAATCAAAGAGTGATAGAGCTGGAAGGACTCTTGGAGACTATCTATTCCAACCCTCTCCACCAGAATCTACCCACCTTACAGATGAAGGAACTGAGACCAAGGGAGTAGAGGTGGCTTGTCTGTGGTTACACATGCAGGATAATCAGTCAAGAATAAGATCTGGGTCTCTTTAGCCCCAGAACAGAGCTCTGGCAAAAGTTAAATATTCATTTAAATAAGAATTTAAGTTTTGTATAGCTTATGTCCGAATATTTTAATACACATGAAGAATGGTCAGCAAGTCAGGCCCAGTATAGCCAGAAAAGAACTTTGTGCAAATACTTTGCAATCCAGGACTCCAACTCTTAGCAAGGAAAAGTGAAGCTTGAAGGAGATTTCACTACAGACCAATGGCAACCGTACAAGTGTAACACAGCTCTGGTTACAGTATTTGTTAATGATTGTCCTTTCTTAGTGGCTATTCGTCCAGATTCATCCTGTATGAGATAAGGATGCTAAATATGAAATCACAGGGCTAAGTTCAATTCAATACTCTACTTCTTTGCTTACTGTATAACCTTAAATAATGACCCTCTGAGCCTCAGTTTTCTCATCTTTAAAGTGGGGATAATAATACTTGCCTCATAGGTCAAAGGAGAATGGAGTGGAATGTATACAGCCTTGTGGGATGCTACATAATGGCCCTCAAAGATGTCCTGGGCCTAATCCCTAGAACCTGTGAATGTCACCTTATATGGGAAAAGGGTGTCTATAGATCTGACTAAATTAAGGGTCTTGAAATGGGTAGATTATCCTGGATTATCTAAGAGGGCCCTAAATGCAATCACAAATATCCTTATAAAAGAGAGGAAGAGGGAGATTTGACTACAGACAGAAGGAAGTGTGATCACAGAGGCAGACATGGGAGTGCTGAAGCCACAAGCCAAGAAATGCTGGCAACCACCAGAGGCTGGAGGAAGCAAGGGAGGGATTCTCCCCTTGAGCCTCCAGAGGGCACATGGCCCTGCCAACACCTTGATTTCGACCCAGTGAAACTGATTTTGGACTTCTGGCCTCAGACCTGTGAGACAATATATTTCTGTTGTTTCAAGCCACCAAGTTTGCGGTCATCTGTTACAGCAGCCCTAGGAAATTAATATTGATTCCATTGGAATATAAGAGATGGTTTGAGTTACAGGTCCTGTGGTGTCTTAGACTTCTCCTAAAGTCTGACAGCTCTGTGAAAACAAGAAAAATGTAAATCTCCATGCTCCTGTGCTAGCCAGTTTGCTAGAGAGAAGCAGAGGCAAGATTTAGGAGAAGCCAGAGGCCCTGGTCACCTTCAGGGCTGAGGTAGCTTTACTGGGGTTTGACACTGTCCTTCACAGAAGGAGACAGAGAAAACTGCTTGCAGATGTGTTTCTTGAGTGACTCCACTAAAGGCAGTGAGTGCGGCTCCAAAGGGCCTTACGGGTGGAACTGCCCCTGCTTGGAAGAGGGGCAGAATTTTGTTGGTTTTGCTGTGAGTGAGGGGCAGAGACAGAGAGGGAACAGAGGGAGCAAGTTGCCAGAAAGGCTGACTGCCTGTGACATCTTTCCTTCAACCCCCTTCCATCTTCATTCAAGTGACAAAAATCACAAAATGCTTGGTGTAATGTATTTTCCCCAAAAAAATTTATTGTGAAAAATTTCAGATACAGAGAAGTTGAAAAAATTAAACAGCAATCACTCATATACCCACTCCCTAGATTTTTCAATGAACATCTTACTATATTTATTCCATGTCTATTCATCTATGCATCCTTCTATTCAACCACCAATCCATCTTATTTTTTGATGCATTTCTAAATAGGTTGGAGACATCAGCATACTTCACTCCTAAATGTTGTCAGCATGCATATTACTAGCTGGAGTGGTTTGAGTGGAGTTTTTGGTGTGGACCACAGAAGGTGCTTGGCTTTGCTTCTGAACTGACGTGGGGAAGAACTAGGGCGGCTGATGTGGACACAAGAGGACGGAGCAGAAACAAGAAGTAACGCCAGGGAGTGCACTGAAATCGGGAAGGGGCTGGTTTCCCCACAAGGCTGGGAATAGGATTTGGAGATAAGTTTACCATATCCCTTTGGGGCAGTGGGGATTCCGCCTGATGTCTGCACTGCATTCATACAGGCGAAGGCCGAGTGGTGATGTTATCTGTGTGTGGGCAGATGGGGCTGGAACGGTGCTAATAAGCTCAATAGTTTCTTTTCTGTGCTGGACACATAGTAAGTTCATCAGTGCAAAATTTTAAAGGAAAAGATGTCTTATTTTATTTTTAAAAATGTCAACAGAAGGGGAAGAAATAAAGAAAAGAACAAAATAAATACTTGAAGAAATAATGACTGAGAATTTCAGTCTAATATTATTAACATCAGACACCCAACCACAGATCCAGGAAACTCAGAGAACACCAAGCAGGATAAATGCCAAAAAACCCCTACATCTAATCATATCATATTCAAACTGAACAAAATCAAAGATAAAGAAAAAATCTTGAAGAAGCCAGAGTTAAAAAAACACCTTACGTGTAGAACAGCAATGAATTACATCCAACCTCTCCTCAGAAAATATGCAAGTAAGAAGAGGCTGGAGTGACATATTAAAAGTGTTGAGAGAAAAAAACCACCAGCTTAGGATTCTGTATCCTGTAAAATTATCCTTCAAAGGTGAAGGAGAAATAAAGAAACTCAGACAAAAATTGAGTTTGTTGCCAGTAGACCTGCCTTGCAAGACATGTTAAAAGGAGTTCTTCAGAGAGAAGGAAAATGATATAGGGAAGAAATTCAGATCCAAGTAAAGAAAGGAAGTATGTTAGAAAGTAGTAAATGAAGGTAAAATTTCACATTCTCCAGGTCATGTGCTTTTAGACTGAGTATTGTGGCTGGAGGGGGCAGGAAGGATGACTCAGGGTACTTGGGGGAAGGACGTTGCTCCCTCCAGGAAAAGGGAAGGAGGGAGGGAGTCTCCCAGGGCCAAGAGCCAGGGTACAGTGACTTGGCCCAAGCCTGGAGGAGGAACTCTTGCTTCCGCCTGGGCTGGGGGCCTGGAACTCCCCTGGTTGGGGAGAGGAGAAAACGGAGGCCCAAACCTGCCCACAAAACAGCATCCTGTCCAGCCAGGAGCTGGATGTTTAGCAATCAGGGTGGCAGTCTCACTCTAGAGGAGAGGAACAAAAAAAGGAAGAGAGGCCTCGGGAGGGAGGCCTCTGACCGTAGGAAGAAGCCACACTGAGGCAATGAGCCAGTGCCCACCAGAGGCCCCATGAGGATTGGGGGCAGTGGGTACCCCAGAGATGGCTCTGCATCAGAGCAATGGACCAATCTACCTGAGCTTACCTCCACTTTGTCCTTGTCTGTACTTCTAGCGTGAAGCAGCCTTCGGGGGAAAATACATGATTCATGGCTTTCTTCCCTATTTTTTGTGCCTTGTTAGCCAAAGACAAGGAAATCCCCAGGCTGGAGATTTGAACTTCAAAGTCCTACGCTCAGAAGAACTGAAATGGAGCAAGAGGGCACAGGCCACCATTTGTGGGGGAAAGGGGGAAGTTGGGAAATGAAACTGGAAAGGCCTGCTGGGTTTACCTCTCAGAGACCAACTGCCCTCAGAGCTGAACATGCCTGCAGAAACAAAGATAGGCCCGGTCCCTCCTGCCAGGTACTCTGGTGCCAAAACACAGTCTCCCAGTTTCATCATCTTCCATCAAAGGTGGTAGGACTGCTTAGTTCAGAACAAATCTGTTGGTTTAGGTATTTGCCTAATCACGTCACAGGATCAGCCAATCCAACGCCAGGGATGCAACTTGCAGTGCTAGAGGAAAGAACTCTTGAGTAGGCACCAGGAGCACTGGAGATGGCCTGGCTCTCCCAGGTGTCTTTGTGTGACCTGGGCAGGTCATCTCACCCCTCTGTGTTTCTGCCGCTGCCCTAGGAAGAGATCATTTGTTGCCTTAAATTCATTTAGACCAACCTGCTCTTTCTGTAGGGGGCAGTAACAGGGAGGAGTGGGCAGAGCTGGCCAGATATCTGATGGAAGGGTAGGGGGTGCCACTGTCCTTAGAGCTACTTCCCCCAGATTGTGAGGTCGAGAATATTCCCATAAAGACATAGTCTTAGCAGACTAGACCTGGCCCAAGACATGAGGGTGTCAATAGGCTGTGCTGGGATGGACTGGCCCAAGGCCAGGGAGGGGCAGCTTAAGGGACTTTCCTGTCCTCTAAGAAATAGAAGGCCCAGGCTTGGGGCTGCTCAGGCAGCTTTCCTGGGAAGTGTGAGTGGGCTCACCAGGTGGGATGGGTTTTTAGGGGCTTTTCTTATCAGCCGGCACTTCTGCCCAGGGCAGAGATTTGAATAAAGCCAATCGTTCTTAAACTTTAGGTTGTGTTAGAAACCCCTGGAGGGCTTGCTAAAACACACATTGCTGGCCCCACCCCTAGGGTTTCTGATTCAGTAGGTCTGGGTGTGGGGAGCTGAGAATATGTTTCTCTAACAGTCCCCAAGGGCCGTTACTGCTGCTTGTTAAGGACTACACTTTGAGAACCACTGAACTACAGGAAAACAATTTTATTTTATGTGACACCATGGTAGACACTATATGTATATTATCTTTTGTAATGCTCACCACAACCCTGCTGGGTAGATGCTGGGAAGCCTGTGAAACTCTCTGTCATGGGTTGAATTGTGTTCCCAAAAGGATACATTGAAGTCTTAACCCCCAGCATCTCAGAATGTGACCTTATTTGGAAATAGGGTCACTGCAGATGTAATTAATGAAGATGAAGTCCTATTGGACTAGGGTGAGCCTTTAATCCAATATGACTGGTGTCCTTATAAGACACAGACAGAGAGAGGACAACACTGTGTGAAGACAGAGACACACAGGGAGAAGGCAGCCTTGTGACGACAGAGGCAGAGATTGGGAGGATGCATGTACAGGTCAAGGAAGGCCAGCAAACACCAGAAGCTAGAAGGAGCAAGGAAGGATTCTCCCCTACAGGTTTCAGAGGGAGCATGGCCCTGATGATACCTTGATTTCAGCCTCTAGTACTGTGAGTCAATACATATCCGTTGTTTAAGCCTCCCAGGTTGTGTTACTTTGTTGCAGCAGCAGTGGGAAACTAACATACACTACAAGCCAAACTGGCTTTAAGCTGTTTTCTCCAGATGACTTTGCTTTTCCTCAAGTGCCGTGACTCCAACTGGCAGGACCAGAGAACCCTTCCTGAGCCAAGGAGAGCTATGGAATTGAGGTGGTCTGGTGCAAAGACATTGCCCACTGGGGGAGCTCCATTCTGGATAGTGACAAACCAGCACTATCAGATCCTTTACCTGTGTAAGAGTGATAAGGAGGTAACAAGAAGTATCAGAAGGGGCAGTGGGTGTCCTTTGCTGATAAGTCACTATAGCTGCAGTCATCTCCTTAATGAAGATGGGGCTTGCCCCAGGCTTCCATGAAGCAGCTGCCAGCTCAGCCTTGGAAATGTCCTGTCCCTCTTACAATACACTTCTCTGCCTCATCTGAGGCCACCTGTGGGTCTCTCTTTGCAACCTGGAAGAACCTAAACAAATAAGAATAATCCTAAATTAAAAAATTATTATCCCTATTTTACAGTTCAGCAAACTGAGCCTCAGAAAAGTTAGGTAACTTACCCAAGGTCAGCTGGCTGATAAACTGTGACAATAGGGGTACTGAACCAAGTGGGCTCGCCTCCTGATGAGTTAAATAAGACTCTACACCAGTGGAAGTTGTCTCACAAAGTAAAGTGTATTTGCAGCAAATAGGAGGCCATGAGGAATCATTTCCAAAGTCATGGCGTCCCCCAACAAAGGAAAGCAGGAACTTTTATTTGGTTGGGGAATGAATATTCAAAAGGGAGAGGCGGGTATTTGCTTGCCCAGGCTCAGTTGGAGAACATGCTTCCACATGAGGCCCAAGCTCCTCCTGGAGAGGTCTTTGCATTAAAGATAAGGCAAAGGTCATGGGCATAGCTCTTGTGGTGAGGCTTGGTCAGTTTCAGGATGGCT
Source organism: Diceros bicornis minor (assembly GCF_020826845.1). Lineage (NCBI taxonomy): Eukaryota > Metazoa > Chordata > Mammalia > Perissodactyla > Rhinocerotidae > Diceros > Diceros bicornis. The sequence continues at coordinate 29,806,838 of NC_080761.1, forward strand.
CCTGGTTACATCTCCTTAACACACAAAAGGAAAAGAAACAATTCGGAAAAACAGTTAATTTCTTCCAAACCCACTTTTGAGTTTCTTGAGGCACCTAGTTGGTGACAATAGGACTTGAACCCATGGCTTGTATGTTACCACTGGAATTCATATTATCTCTCAGGGGAAAGGCCCAAGCAGAGACTCTTCAGGTGAGGTGGATTCTATTATTAGCATTCCACATTTCAGTCAATGCCCCCTGAAGAGCACAAAATGGCCACACCATGGGCCCAGGCAGCGTGTCCAGCAAGTAGTGACTGTGACAAGCTGCTAAGAAAGTGATCACTCCCTCTTTGGCTTTGGGGCCCAGAACTGGGCTCAATTCTGCACGTCTGCATGCATTTCTCTAATAATCATTTATTAAATACCTTCTATGTTTCTCAGCCTTTGAGAGAGAAAGGTTCATGCAATTCTTTCATTTGAGGTGTTGGGGGAAGAGGTGGAATCTCTCTCTGCCCTTTTTCTTAAGGTTTTTATGGCTGGCCAAATAATTAACAAGACAGGTTAGCAGGAAAAAATAATACCAAGTTTAATAACATGTATACATGGGAGAAAGCAGGGACACTGCGTTTCTCAGCACAATAGCAGAAATTCTCGTCTTAAATACCATGTTTAGCCAATGACAAAGGAGGATGTGGGGGGTGGGAGGAGTCACTTATAGGAGATTACCACTAAAGCACAGTAAACAAGAGTAAGGTTATTATGCAGATTTAAGGCCTCACCTTCCACACTGATAAGCCTCTAGAAATGAGGCCATCCCCCCTTTCCAAAACAGAGAGGAAGATACCTTTACAAATGGAGATTTCTCTTATAAATGTAAATGATTGTCTGGCAACTCCTCGCAGGGCCATCCAGAGAATGTGGCCAGAGACAGAACTTTTGATAAGATGGGCTTGTTGGTGCCTTTCCTATTGTAACATTTATCCTATATTATCTTTACAGCCATCATGATAGATCTGTTCCAGGAAGGAGTTACTATGTCAAATTCTTTAGGTAGTTAGTGGGGGAGGTCAAATGTCCCTAGAGAAAACAAACCAAGGTAAAGAGATAGATTTCAGGGTGGCCAAATCTTGATCTCCCACAGTCTCGCCTTTGAAACTAAAAGTTTCACAGTCCTTTTGAAATTTAAAGAAGTTTCATAGTCCAGAAGCTGAGTTGGTAGGTTGTTTTATCTCACTGAACACATTTTTTAGTCTTGATAATAGATCAGTTTAATTAAGCTCATTTTAGAAGGTGGTGATGCAGGTGGGCTCTCAAGGTTATGTCTATATTATGGAAGTAAGCAATCAAGTATTTAATAGAAGCATTTTTATATAAACAAAAGAAAAACAAGGTTAATGTTTGGAGCAAATTGTAAACTAGTTTTTGAGTTCAGAGGACAGCCAGTTAAGATGATTTTTAGATGTCAGCATCAAAGTATCTTTTGCAGTTTAAAATGTCTCTGGTGGTGTCGTCAGGTCATCTCTTAAGTTTATATCAAGTCTATCAGCTTCAGTTTGTAAGGCTTTAGGAAAAAGAGCAGGTTTAGTTTTCAGTGATTTTAAATGAAAATGATGGGAAAAAAATGCAAAACATTAGTTTGGAGATATGTAGCCAGATATTTTAGGAGACTAGAAGAAATCAGGATCCAGTCCAGTAAATAGATATAAAACAAAAACCTCAAAAGACAATTAACAAAACTAGGATCTAATATCTGCAAATGTATATTATAGTTTTTATTGAAATATAATTTTTTTTAAAAATCACCCTCATTTTTATTAAGATAGCCAAATTAAAACTAACTAGTTTGCAAAATAAGTCTAGTTTTAATAGAGTTGGCCCAATTAGTTACATAAGTACAGCAAGAATAGCAGTTGATCACATAGGCTCTTTTAAATCTGCTTTGCTGGAACTTTTTATAAGGAATCTCAGATTGAACTTTACAGGCCTCTCCAGGCCAGGAAAGACAAGTCAAGGATTTTGTCATCAGACTTTGCCTGTAATACCTACAGATTTGGGTGAATTCCTCTCTTCTGAGGTTCCCCCAAAATATTTTGAGGTTCCTTGTACCTGTCAGATAAGTGACATTTTTTACTTATCTTGGTAAGTGCTGCTTGGAACACAAAGGTACCAGGCCAATATTTTCACGTGGCTTTATTTTATAAAGTCCAATCTTTATTTCTTAAAAGCTGTATGGTTATATCGCAAATATGATGTTTCAGTCACAACCTTGGTAATATAAGCAGTGTTTTTAATTGTGTCTTGTTATAAGGAGAACAGATTTTTATTGAACTTATGTAAATAACTATATTGCCATGAAAACAACAATACTCACTTATTAAGAGTTTTCAAATTTGAGGGATCAGATAGAGAGAAAAAGATAAATATTTTAATTTTACTTACAAAAGTATCATTTACCAAATTGCTATAAGTCATAGCTAGCTCAGGAGAAAAGAGAAAAAGTTTTCCTTAAATCTGAAAAAAAAAAACATTAAAAATTTAGCAATATTTTAAATGAAAAATCATAAAGATTATAATCATCTTTATCAGTTTATTCAGTCCTGTGTAATCCATTTTTGATCTCGATCTTTTTGTTAGTAGCTTTATGAAGTCATCAGTCTCTCTATCAGATTTTTGTAATTTCTTACCAAGTTCAGTTTTATGATCAGAAAGTTTGTCAGAAACCTGTGTTCCAGTGTAAATGTCAGAGTCCTTTCTATGAATTTTTCTGAAGTTGACACATTTTTTGCAAAAGCATTAGAGCAAAGAAATGTCTGTAAACAAGACCTCAAAATGGCAGTTCACAAAGAAATTTGGTTAATTTTGTGACATATAACACTTTAAAATAATAATAACCAGAATTATGACTGATAACCAGGACAGATCAGAATTTTAGTAATGTTATATAATTTTAAAACGCCTATATCAATAACATTTACCCACAAAATACCACCTAAGCAGGCTTATCATCGCTTGTCTGACAATGTTTTTTATGTAATTTAACATACTGAATCAGCCTAATAAGTTTAGTATCTTTCTCCTTATAGGAAGAGAGTAAATTTTTTTGAGAAGTTCTAGGGCCCTTTGAAAATTTTCAAAGAAAAAAAGTAAAAGAAAACTTATATGAATTTTGGGGAGCTTGTCAAAAATATAAAAAGTCAAGGCAAACAGAGCACTAACAGTCCAAAAAGCCTTAATAGAGAGACCTCAGTCTTTTGAACGTAGGAAATTATTTAACAGTTTTTTTTTTTCCTGTCTTTTAGGTAGACTTATTCAAAGGTAAAGAAAAATCTTTTGTAACCTCTTTATCAAGTTTAAGCAAATTATCTTTTTAAGAGACAGAAGACCAAATTATAATTTTGTATCAGCTTATTTCTGATATTAAAACTCATTTACTTAATTAAATTTATTTTAATCTTAGCCAAGTTGACCATGCATAAAACTCTTTTTCTAGAATTTTTTTCACAAACTTTTTATAACTTCTTTTTTACATTCAGAATTTGTCCCATGTCTTTCTTTTCCCTCCTAGTACTTGAAGACAAATTTATCCTTCTTAATCAAACAAAATATTTTTATTCTTTGTATTTTTTTATATATCTTATTTTTTTTGTACACAGACATATTTTTCTTAATTTTTAGTAGCTTTAATCACATATACTAATTAGAAATTTTAACCCTTAGAAACCTTAATTTGTAAGTAAAAACTAAGTAAACAATTATAAACTTTTTTTTACATTAGTATCTTGCGGCTTGGAAAATTTATAAACACTTCATAATTTCTAGACATATGTTATTTTATAGTACAATCTTTTAATAAAACACAAGACATGTTTACCAATAGACCCAAAACACTTTTTAGTTTTCCTGTAATGAAAAGCCAAAAGTAGACAAATGTACATTTAGCAACCAATGTCTAATATCTTATGTTATTTGGAAATGATCTACTCAACTGAATTTTTATCATAAAATTTAGCAAAACTCTAAAGTTTTAAGTCACCAAAAAGAGTTTGGAAGCTGTAACCACTATAACACATAATTATTGTTTAAAGTTCATCCAACATTTATCTTTTTTATAACTATTTAGCTATTTATTCCCAATAATTATTTAGATTGCCTACAAGACTTCATAAGACAGTAGATAAAATTAGCCATCATTTAAATTATTATTTTTGTTAACCAGTTCTGTAATAGAAATAACATCAGTTTTTTCTACAAAATTTCATGTAAATTTCATCACCTCTTATACCTTTAAACATAGTTATCATTAAGATTTTTTATCAATAGGTCTTGGTCTTCTAATTTTAGACAAGGGAAGCATTCCCAGTCAGACATTTTAAAACTTACTCAGGCAAAGTTGATGTAACCTCTTTATATAAAATTAGCTCAAACATTCCAACCTTTATAATCTTATCAACACTTACACTTTTACATGTTCTCAATTTAATTGTAACCTGAGTCAAGGTCTTAAGGCTAGTCAAATTTTTCCCTTCCTTTTTCTGGCCATTTTTTTTTTTGGTACCAATTAAACAATTGTGTGAGAGCTCTCAAAACATTTTTTTCCCCCCAATTTAGAAGTTTTCCCAATTCAAAGGATCTGTCGTCTGGCCATTGACGAGTAGGATCTTCATTTGTATATTTATTCTAATAGTGACTCGAACCAATAAGCCTTTTTAAGGAAAGACCCGGAGGTAACTTTCCATGCTTAGAATAAATCTTTACCATGGATGCAAGAGGCGTCCCTGGTGAGGGCGCAGATGATGTAGCCCCCATGATCCACAGAATTCACTCCCAAAGATATTCAGAAAAAGTACAGACCCTCATTACATAGGCGGTAAGGATGGTGTCTCTGGTCTTCCACAATAGTGTGGGACGCCTCCAGTCACAGACCCGCTAATCTGTGACACCGGGCAGGCGATATTGGAATGGGATTTTTCCAGCACTAACAAGTAACAAAGGTTAAGACGACAAAAGCCCTTATGGACTGGGCCCTTTATGGCAAACTCCCCTGAGAGCTTGGCACAGCCGGACAAAGACAGTTCCGAACCCCAGTCTACGTGACTGGCCACCAAGGTGCACTCCGGTAAATGCACCTTCCGTATGGTGGAGACCAAGGAGAATATTCTCACTGGTCACAAAGTCAAGTTCTCAGGACACAGAACAAGACAGGGATTACTCAGGGAGGAAAAGGGATCAAGATCAAAACCAAGAGTGCTCTACCAAATTTAAACCAAGAGTCACTAAAAGCACAAGAAACTAGTTTTTCAAATATTTTTTCCTGCCAATCTAAATTTAGAAAGAGAAAAAATTCTCACCATTTCCTTCTGCTGGACTCTGCAGATAGAGATTCCGGGAGGCTGACGTGGTAAGAAGTCTTACCTTTTGCCGGCTTTTGTCAGGCGTTCCCGTATCTCATCATCTGCAGTAGTCCAGGGAGAAGGCAGGTCTTCCAGCCAGAGAAGGCAACTTGCCAGCCAGTGTGGATCCTGCCGACTACGCCAAAACTGTCAGGGGAAGAGGTGGAATCTCCCTCTGCCCTTTTCCTTAAGGTTCTTATGGCTGGCCAAATAATTAACAAGACAGGTTAGCAGGAGAAAATAATACCAAGTTTAATAACACGTATACATGGGAGAAAGCAGGGACGCTGCGTTTCTCAACACAATAGCAGAAATTCTCGTCTTAAATGCCATGTTTAGCCAATGACAAAGGAGGATGTGGGGGGTGGGGGGGTCACTTATAGGAGATTACCACTAAAGCACAGTAAACAAGAGTAAGGTTATTATGCAGATTTAAGGCCTCACCTTCCACACTGATAAGCCTCTAGAAATGAGGCCATCCCCCCCGCTTCCCAAAACAGAGAGGAAGATACCTTTACAAATGGAGATTTCTCTTATAAATGTAAATGATTGTCTGGCAACTCCTCGCAGGGCCATCCAGAGAATGTGGCCAGAGAGACAGAACTTCCGATAAGATGGGCTTGTTGGTGCCTTTCCTATTGTAACATTTATCCTATGTTATCTTTACAGCCATCATGATAGATCTGTTCCAGGAAGGAGTTACTATATCAAATTCTTTAGGCAGTTAGTGGGGGAGGTCAAATGTCCCTAGAGAAAACAACCAAGGTAAAGAGATAGATTTCAGGGTGGCCAAATCTTGATCTCCCACAGAGGCATTATCCTTCCAACTCTTAACCACTAGCACAGTACCCTCCTCTCCAAGCAACCAATATGATTTATACCATAGAGGAATTCATGCCGGAAAGGGGTGTATGCTTCATGTCGTCCAGGTTTAGTCTGAGAAGGGCATACTACTCACATGTCATGTAGATCTCACACAACATAGAACATTAGAGGTTCAGAAAAAGCAAAAGCAACTCAAATATTTTTGGTGACTATTGAATTCAGTCCTTGGCATATTGTAGGTGCTCAACAAATATTTATTGACTGGGTAAAAGAATTTGGGCAATGTCTCTGTTAGGAAATACCATTAGGGTCAGTTGTAAAGCCATCTCTTCATTCATGTATTATTTTATTCATTCATTCAAGAAGTAGCTGTTGAGGCCTTGCTTTGTGCCAGCAACTGATAATGCAAAGGTGAATGAGACACAGTCCTGCCCTTGAGAAGTTCAAGGAATAATTGACATGGAGGGTTCCTGGACACATGTTCCTAAATAAACAACTGACCCTGGGGAAGAGTAACTAGTCTTAATGTTGTCATATGCTTGACTGTGTTTAACTCCTGGGCAGTTTTCCCCCAGGGGAGGCACCATGTTTCAGAACGGGAGTTTGGCCATCTCCACTCTGCCAGTTACTATCTAGTGACTTTGAGTAAGTGACCCAAACTTCATGGGCCTCAGTCTCCTCCTCCGTTAAATGAAGGTAATAACAACACCCACTTGACAGTGCTGCTGGGGGGATTCAAGGAGGAAATGAGAAAATCCATGTTAATCACTTCAATCAGTTTCTGGCACAGAGTAAGAATACATTTAATATACATTTATGGACTGAACTCTTTGTGGAAAGGTTCTGCATTGTAGGCTCTTTGTTAAATATTTGAAGGAAAAGGCCAACCACATGAGAATTTGGACCTATAATGAGTCTTCATGGTGACACTGCCCAAAGGGTATTCCTTGGAGCACGAGGGCTGGTGAGATCTTACTCCATGACAAAATGGTTTGAGAAACTCTGCTGGCAGTTGCCTCCCTTGAAGATTCGTCATGTGCATTAGCACATTAAGGATGTCAGAAGAGTTGTAACGAAGAAACCTGTTTGTTTAGCTCAGTGCTTCCCAACCTTATTAGACCAATAACACACTCTGGAAAAACCCAAATTCCTGAAATGGAGACTTGGAAGGAAACTCTGGGCAGAGAGAGATGGTTGGGCCCAGAGTCCCTGCCTCTCCTCTGGGTTTTTTCCTTCCCCTTGGGGTTCTCTCATTTGACTTTCTGCTGTTGCCATCCCATTGACTTCCAGGGCTATTCTGATGCCTCATTAAAACTCTTTGCTTCCTCCTGAGAGCTGATAATGGCTGAAATATTACAAAGGCTTTACTGAACACCTCAAGAAACACACCAATAGCCTTATTTCTGGGGTGCAAGTTCCTGATCCCACCATAGCCAGATGCTCTCAGGCATTGTCCCCTTGAGATTCTGGCTGAGCTGCCTTCTTTTGATCCCCAAAGGGTGCACAAACCTATACTGGCAAAAGGAAATCTGCTATTCTCTTGATCGAATGCAATCCTAATCCCCAAAGCTAGCAGCCCTGACGCTGGTCTCCTGAAGGAACCTTTCCCTCGGGATCTCCCACATTGGTCTTGGGGGCCATGACTGCCTCTTTATAATTTTATTTATTTATTTATTTATTTTTCCCCCCAAGCCCTAGTAGATTGTTGTATGTCATAGTTGCACATCCTTCTAGTTGCTGTATGTGGGACGCGGCCTCAGTATGGCCAGAGAAGCGGTGTGTCGTTAGCATGGCCAGAGAAGCGGTGTGTCGGTGCGCGCCCAGGATCCGAACCTGGGCCGCCAGCAGCGGAGTGCGTGCACTTAACCGCTAGGCCACGGGGCGGCCCACGACTGCCTCTTTAAAATGAGGCATCAAACTTGGGCCCATGAAACTTCCCTTAATTAACTGATAAACGGACACTGGGCTGGACCAATTGAAAAAGCTCAGGGATAACTCACAGGAAGAAAACAGAGAGATAAGGCAAGCGGGTGATCTGACTCACAAGGTCAGTCTCTCTAGGTCTCAGCTTGTTTACCAGCAGAATGTCAGAGATGACGGATTTATTCAATCCATGACGATTATTCTAAAAAAGCCCATAGCTGGGATCTCCCCTTCAGATGATAACTCAAGTCAACCAGATTTTTTTTTAACATAAAATCAAAATGCTATGTAGAACTTTCTTTTAAAAAAGAATTTGGGAATGAATTCTTTAATTCTTAAAAAGTCTAACTTAGACAACATATCCTTCCCCCCTCCATCATCTCTACAGACACAGTCAGGAGGAAATTCTAAAACCTAACTCTGACCTTGGGAGATTTCAATGTCCACTCTTCCCCTCTCCACTAACAGTACAGTCCTGAAATCACAAGGTCTCACCCCAGATGGATGAAATCACTTATTTCCCGATTTTGTTCTTTCTGCCTGCACACACAGAAAACATTCATTTTGCATAGAGATAGTTGGTGTTTCCAACTGTTTAAGGTCTGGGGGTTATTTCCAGGCATTTTGGGGGACCAGCAGGAAGGCAGAACTGAGCAGGGCTTATGGGGCAGGCAAATGCCCCTCGCTTACTGAGACAGAGTCAAGAGCCTCAGTTATAAATGGTCACTCACCCGAAGTACAAAATCTGTGGGAACATCAAAATGTCAGCCCTTAAAGCCAGAATTTCTCATGGGATCGTAGATTTGATGGCCATGGAGGGAAGGATGGAAAAAAGTGCCTCCAGAGAGAGAGGGGACGGTGGCAGCCTAATACTTAAAATATTACTTACAAACTTTCTGAACCCCTTTAGCTCTGTGATGCTAAATGGGAAGAGGGAGGCTTGTAGATCATGGCTGTCTCCCACAGCAGGTGCCAGGACCCAGGGATCCCTCAGGGCTGCACTCCAAGCCCTTCTCCCCTCTGAACACCATGCTCGACAGGAGCAGCTGAGGAGTGTGAACAGTGATTCAAGTCCTTTCCCATCATTAAACCTCTGCCAAGTCTCCAGAGCGTTACCTGTCAAGAAAGATATCAGGCTATGGGTGACAGTAGTTTGGTAGGTAGGGAAAGGACGATTTCTTTCAAAATTGAAAAGAGAAAAATATACTGAAGCAGACAATTGTTGTCCTCAGTATTGAAATATCATCCCATTTTCTCTGACAGGGCTACTGCTTAAAAACCTCATTGGAGATAAGATCTAAGCAACTGTTCAGTTCACTGAGGTTCTACCATGTGCCAGGCTCTGTGCTAGGCAACGGAGATACAGAGAAATGTAAACCCTACCTCCTCGAAGCTCAGGAACCCACGGATAAATCAGAGATGAGCAGATAACGTCAACATCATGCAGTAAGTGGTAGGATGGGAGTACAAACAGGGAGCACTTGAGAGCCTTCCACAGCCCCCTACGGGATTTCTTCTCACAGTGCTTATTAGGAAACAGCAAAGGCTGGGGAGACTTCTCAGGGATAAATCCTAGCTCGATAAGCCCCGTATAACTGTGACAGTCACCATTTGCCAAATGTTGTAGACGGCAGCTCTATCGTTGTCTCTCTTGCACCCCTTCCTTCTTGTTTTGGTAACAACGACCCAGATTCCCTCTGAAAATTTCTCCTTCCCTGTTTCATCAGCCTTGATGGGGTATTAACACCCCCACCCCCAAGACCACTCCATGCCTGGGCAAGGATTTGGCACAAGACCCAAGCTACTCAAACAAGATTCTCCAAGGAATCTAAATCTCATACGCAAATGAGGATGAACTTGGTTAGAGCTGATTTCTTTCTGATGGCAACATCCTGAAGGGTCATCCATTAATTCCTTTTACCTGCATACACAGAACTGATCAATTCTATTCCTTTTTCAGGCCTGGTTTACTTTTTTTTTTTAGTTCTGTGTGACACCTTCATAACCTCCCATTAATTTTCCTTACATCCTTAAGCAGCCAGAGTTGAGTTTCTGTTGCTGGCAACCGAAGAACCCTGACTGATGCAAGAGTTCACTCCACACCAGGCACATGAGCCCTCACCTAAGTACCTCCTCAAGAGACAGATACTGTGTTCCCTCTCTGCAGACGAAGAGACTGATGCTGAGAGTCTTGTGTACCTGAGGACACACAACTAGTCCATGCTGGGGCCAGCATTTGAATTAGAATCCAAAGCCTGGGATTTCTCCTATTCATCCCTCCATGTCACCAATCTAATGCCCTGCCATTTAAGGACAAGCTGCTGCTTCTAGATCTCATGTCGATATTATTTACAGTTTACAAAATGTTTTCACACACAACACTGCATGTAATCCTCACAGGCACCTGGGAGGTAGATATTTTCACGACACTGGAAAGTAGATTGACCCTGAGTCTGGTCAGCCTCACTTTTCCCCTTGCTTAAAACCTTTCTATGACTCAACACAGCCTGCAAAGTGAGTCCAAATGCCTCAGCATGTTGTTCCAAGTGCTTTGCGATGCAGGACCTGGGGCCTCAGGTACCCTTTCTGGTACTTTGAGCTCCAGCCATATAGAACTACTTGCAGTTCCCCAAACCTGCCAGGCTGTTCCATGCCTCTGAGTCCTCCCTCCAACTGGATGTCACCTTCCCACCCTCACCCCAAGTTGTGACTGGTAAACATTTACTTATCCTCCATGTAGAATGCCCTCCCGCCCCATCTCATACCTGGTGAACCCCTGCTTACCTTTCCAGACTCAAATGCAGCTCATCTTCCTGAGAAACCTCTCCTGTGCCTCCTGCCCCCAAGGAGAACCAATAACCCCGCTGTACGCTGGGCAGGAATCTGGGGTGTCTCTAGCATTATCTGACATCGTAGTGGACACTGAGGTTGATTCCTCAATATCTTTCCACCCCAAAGGTCATTCTAATCCAGTCCTGCAATCCCATCCTTCTTGATAGCGAGTGACTGGTCAGAAGTGGCCATGGGATTATTAAATCCCATTTCTGATTTATTGGTGCTCTTCTCTGTCCACCTGAACAGCCTTGGGAACTGGGCCATCGTTCATGCACTTGAGCCAGCCTCTGTGCACGTGTCGGGGCTGACGCTAGTGCTCCTGGAATAACTTTCCTGATGGAGGGGGAACTGACGGGCCCTCCCGACTCCTTCCTGAGAGTCCAGCCTGAGGCAGCAGAAGCCAACTCTTGCTCTTGGGTGTGGAGGGAGGAGGGGGCTCCTGTTGTCCTCCAGTGGTCCCTAGCCTGCTAGGGCTTCCCCGTCAGGCCCTCACATGGACACACCTTCATCCTGTTCCCGTCTTTACCTCACACTGCCCCTCCACCTTCAGAACTTCGCCCCCTACGCCTCTTTACTCCACAGGCAATTAGCTGATTAGCACTTAGCAGCCATCGGGCACAGGTGACCGTGAATTTCTGGCTTTACCCCACTCTCCCTCCCTCTCGAGGATGTTTGCACATCCAAAGGAGGTTCCCAGAAGCCTCAGCCTTTCTCAGTCTTCAGAAACTTGTCAGGCACGGCACTGGACGATTTTACACATTTTATTTTGTTTCATTCTCATGGCAATTTTGTAATTATTATTTATTCCCATTTTGTAGATGATGCTGCTGAAGCTCAGAGAGGTTGAGTAACTTGCCCAAGGTCACACAGGTGATAATGGGAGCTGGGACTCAAGGCCATTCTCTCTGGGGTGTAGGGAGTGCCGTCCACAGTCTGCCTCAATCACTGCAGAGACGGCTACCTGTCTTCTCTGCCTTTTGAAAAGCCAGTTCTGTTTGTTCCGTGTCTCCTACAAAAGGGCAGCAGCATCAACCCCCATTTACAGCAACGCCTTTTATAACATTCTAGCATTTTCTGTTGGGGTGTGTGTGAGATAGCATAAACTCAGTCTTGTGCGGAGCACTAAAGAAGGTTCTAAGCTCCAAGGAGGATAAATAAAGAGGATTCTGGGCCCTGAGCACTGTGAGCTGGAGGATTTTGAAAAGATCAAAGAGACAACTCTGCTGTCCCCAGTCCGTTCGCCAGGCAGGCCTGTGGTGCAAGGGGGCCAGGGCCCACCAGGTGGCAGCAGAGAGCCAGTCAGGGCCGCAAAGTGTAACTAGGCGCAAGCTCTCGCCCTGGGGCTGGGGCAGGGAAAGCAGCGCCACGTCCAAACTCGAGGCAGGTTTGAGTGGGCTGAAGGGGTGATGGGTGGGGCAGGCTCGTAGTGACAGCTCACACATAGTGACAATAGCTCACACTATTGTTGCTAAACTTATTCTGTGCCAGATACTGTGCCAAGCATGCGGTTAGCATTATCTCCTTGAACTCTCACAACTGACCTAGGAAGTAGATACTACTATTAGCCCTACTTTTTAGATCTATGCAATGAGGCTCCAGGGCGTTTCTGATTTGCCCAAGATCACACAGAAGGCAGTTTGGGCTCTAGAGCCCCTGCTGTTAGCCTTGGTGGGGGTGGCGGGCTGCACTTCCAGGAAGAAAGGAAGTCCCCAGGAAGTGTGGAGGGTGAGGGCAGGTAGGGCCTGCCTTGGGCTGGCTTGGGGGTGGAGTTTGAGGCCTAGGCCAGTCCAAGGACAGCGATTAGGAGCCCAGGCAAGGGGAACTTCTGGGGACGCTTCTAGGAAACAGGATGTGGTAGGATTTTCAGGCTGAGGTTCCCGGGGAACCCTTATTTGAAGAAGCCGCCCCAGCTCATCCTGGGCACCTCTGAAGCTGCAAACCACTCAAAGACCCAAAGGGATGCCCTTGTAAGATCTGAGCAGGGCTCCCTTGCTGAGCTCCAGAAAGTAGATGAGCTGGAGAGTATGTCCCCAGACAGGTCATGGTGTCCCCAGAGTGCTGGGACTGGTCCTGTAGCCCCCTCTGGGGGGAGGGGATGATGCCAGCTGCCTTGCAGTCTCCACCCGGGAACAATGCCTGGACACACTCAAGGCCCCTGAATTAGCTCATGTCACCAGGGGGACTTGAGCGAGACCTGGGAGCTCCCCCTTGCCCTGAGATCCAGGTCAGTACCTCCCTCCTCCCTGGTCTTGCTGCCAATCATCCAGGGGCCCAGGTTAGTTACAGAGCCCAGCTTAGCTCAGACCTTCAGCTTCTGGGCTCAGAACTGCATCCTTCTTTCTAGACTAGCACCAACACTAGGCCTCTCTGGGAGTTACGGGACATAACTGCGAGGTTAGCTGCTCTCTAGCAGCTCTCCCTGAATCTGTCGACACCAAGGGCTTGTATCTTTCCTGATTTTTGTACAAAATCTCCTGAATCTGCCTCACTTCTGGAATCCAGACTAAGCATGTTCTATTACTCTGCCTCAGGGCTTTTGCATGGGTTGTTCTCTCTGTCTGTAATTCTCTTCCTCCATCTTCATATGGCTGAGGCCTTCTTGTCATTTAGGTCTCAGTTTACATTTTCCCTCCTTTTCAGAAAGGCTTTCCCTGTCTCGCCTAATAAGGATCACCTCCCTCTCTCTGTTTTGTCTCTCCCTTGCCATCTCCAGTGGTGATTATCCAGTAGGTTGATAATGCCCTCTCACAGGACAGTCCAAAATGGAAACTGGACACAGTGGGGCCCTCGGATGTTATGGGGAAGGGGAACTCTCTGAGAACTCTCACATTCCTCAATTATGGGGGGTGTTTCATTTGTCCACAGAGGTTACAGAGAGCTGGTGAGCAAAGGTAACCGTTCGATGCCACTGAAATCCTTCTGGACTATACACATGTGACTCTCAGGGTAGGTTATGATGTCGGGTCAAATCAGCCCTGGTTTCAGTTAGATCCGAGGTAGGTCCTATCTACCTTCAAAGAGAAAATTTTGTCTGCCCCTTAGAAATGCAGGAAACCCACTCTCCCCAGGGGACAGTAGTCTCTGAGGGCATCACAAAAAAATCGGGGAGCTCAGCTTAGGAAGTTTTAGGGATCTTCTGTTTCCTCTTCTTGATCAGGAGGGGGTGGAACTAGAGGATCTCCACGTCTGACCCCAGAGGCTCTGCAACCCTCTGAGGTGGGGATGAGGGAGGGTGTAGGGTGCCCAGTTACATGTGAAGTTCAGATAAACAACAAATAATTTTTTTAGTAAAAAATATGTCCCATGCAATAAGTGGGACATATTTATACCAAAAAATATTACATGGGACACAGTTATAGTAAAAGATTATTCATTGTTTCTCTGAAATTCAAATGTAACTGGCCATCTTATATTTTGACTGGCAACCCTAAGGAGGAGGGACTAGCATTCGAAATAACTGACTTCCCTGGGACTGGGGAAAACAGATGCCACAGTGAGCCATGACTTTTTGAGGGGAGGAATGAAGTTGGTTTCTTTCACACCAATTAAGCAATCACAGACAACCCCGTCAGAAATCCAAACTCGTGACTAACATGGGACTCGAGACCAGGGGAAAGAAAATAAAAAAGATTAAGAGCCAGAGAAGCAATCTTCACACCCAGGGCGAGCCAGCAGACGGAGACGATCCCACCCAGGAAGGTAAGATCCCTGCCTTCCCACTCACGGTTGTGGTCCTCTTCTTTCAGATCATGGTTTGGGAGATTCTGCTGGACTCCACTGCCCGCCCTCGTTATCTCTCTGATGCTTGGCTGTCAGTAGATTTTCTCTTCAATGTTTGTGATTCTTCAGCTTCTGAGGGTTCACAAAGTCTCCTCCTAGACCCTCTCTCTACGCTGCCAAGAAGCAAAGCAGAGAACCAGGAAAAGCGGTTTTTCAGGCTGCAGCCTGCTTGGGAGCAGCAGTATTCTCCTGTCACTTGAAGGACCGCTTCTCTTGGCTCGGGTGGAATGAGGTGCATTTGCTTTCCCCACATCATTTGCCAAGGCTCTAAGCTGGAGGTATAGATTTACAGAAACAATTTAATGCAGAATTAATTGAGTTTTGTGTCTGTAATTTTGAACACAGGGTTCACCTCTATGTTATTCACTTGAGATGATCAGTGAGTTCAACTGTAATTTCTTTTTTACAACTGGGAAGGGCAAATTGCACATGAGATGCCCCAGTAGAAGGGGTTCATGTGGTGAATTCCCCACTCTGCTCTCCCACTTCTCTCCTGCTGTTTTAAACAGGCTCATTAACATAACTCTATGGGGATCAGACCTTTGAAATTCATGAGAACAATAAGAGGCAAGACAAATACACATTAGCAAAGAGAGAAAAGAAACCATTGTTGGTTTTTAACAAACACATGTTAATTATGACCACTGCGGTTCATGAGCTTTTTGTCTGTCTGTTTGTATTATAGTTTAAAATTTTGTATAATAATTAAAAAATATATATATATATAATACAAATATATATATTTTTAAACCCTAGTCATGAGACTTGAATGAGGGAGAAGCAGAAATTCATTTTGGTGGGAGGGAAAACAAATTGTTAGACAAAGTCAGGTCGTGGGCTTCCTTGGCTTATTTTGGGTGGGGTGAACATGGAGAAGCCCAGACACCTATGTGGGGGAGTTTCCTTGGTTGGAGAGTGGGCTTGGAGGATGCTGTGCTCAGCCACACACACAATATGTCATCAGAACCTTCTATTTGTCCAAGGATTGATATCAAATGATACTTTTGGAGAGAAATAACTCCTCTTCTTTTATTAAGCGTAGTCCTGGGCCAGGGAAAGTAAGGAATGAATAAAAATGCTTTTGGTTGTTTGCTTCTCTACAAGTTTATGGCATAGAGTCAAACTGAAAGCAAATGAAGAGCATTTTTCCCCCAAATAACAACTCAAGTTGAAAGTTTTTGCTTTTGTTTGTAGTTACTTCTTTGAATTTAATTTTCAGTTGGGGGAAGGGGTTAGAAACCTGAGCAATTTCCACTTGATATCAATGAATAAATCCTTTCACAGAGAGAAAGCAGAGGGTCCTGGCTGTCGTTGATGGTCACCTAGTGAGAATGTCTTTGTGGGTCTTTATGAGATGATGAGTGAGGACACTCTGGATGCATTAAATGATGCCTGTGTGCCCCTGCTGTTAGGTGTCCTGTGGCCTGACCCCACAAGATGCCAAGAGAAGAGGCTTACTTCACCTATGGTTACCCCAAGACGGGGCACGGCCACTCCCACATCACAGCTGAAGGGTAAGTTCAAAACCGGACCCAGCAGGGTTTGCAGTTCGCCGTTTGCTGTCACAGCCTGCTGACTTCCACCAGCATGTGCCTGTCCATAAATCTCTCTAGTGTTCCTTTCTCCAGGGATTAAAACTCTGGCAACGAGGTGAGGAGACCCTGTGGTCCTACAAGGGGTCACTCGAGCCTCTCTGAGGCCAAAGAGGCAAGGAGATAGGAATAGTAAAAAGTTGGATCTTACCATTTTTGTCTGCATTTTTGGCTATTAGGCCTTCGCTGTAGGTTCCCAGGCTGAAAAACATCTGTCTGGGCACAAGACGCCTCTCTCCTGAAGCCTCACTCTGTCTATTCCACTCAGGCTCCTGGAGGTGGTTTGCAGACAGAACAAAGACGAGTTGCCAAAAAGCGAGTAAGGATGAAGGGCAAGTGTGTGTGACTCCACCAGCAGACTGACTCCAGGGCGAAGGTGGTGGTGATAACCTTTGCATCATAACTTTATCCTAAGGAAAGGTGTTTAGTGTTATGGATTAATTAAAAATAAGCATTTATATAATTAAGTATTTCTAAGTGCTAAGCATTATATAACCAGCCCAAGATGTTATTCTTGTCTTTGAAAAAATCTTACAATCTCATGGGAGAGTTAGGTTCGAGAATAATTTCAGCAAGTGTTGTAAATGGAACACAGGCTGCAGGGACACGCTGTGCCTGTACTAGAGTGGGTAAGGGTGTGGTGGTGGGAGCAGGGCCTCCACCCTCTTAGTGGAGACTCCAACAGGACAAACAAGGAACCAGGTTTTTATTTGGACCATCTCTTAAGTGGTCTGTTCAGAACTTCCTGCAAATCTGCTCTCTCTTTGGAAAGAACTATTGAAATATCTTTTCTAGAGTGAACTATCAGGGGCAAGCAAGACGTAGAACCCATCCGAGGCCCCAAGGAAGAATTCAGGCTGGGAGCATTTCCTCAGAAGACCGTAGTGAGACATCCTAACATCGCTGCATGGTCAGTTAGGGTTGGGGGTGGTGAGATCTTCTGAAAAAATGTCCCAAGAGCAAAAGTATACTCTTTAGGGAGTACATTGTACATGGTATTAGGTAGGATATTGTTTCGGTTCTGTATGATGACTCAGTAGACTCTGCCTCTGTGAAACCTCAGCAGAGAGGGGTGCTCTCAGTTGAGAGGATGTTAAGTCACCCGTGGAACTTGTGAAAATGCAGTTTCCTAGACACTGCCACCCAAAAGGCTGACGTGGTAGGTCTGGGGGTGGGGGCCCTGGATCTACACTATAACGTGCACCTCAGGTGACTCTGCTGGAGGAGGTATTTGGTGACCCTCTGAGGAGCCCTGCCTGGCTAGGTCGTGGGTTCTTTTGGTTCCTCTGGCATATCCTGGCGTTTTCTGCTCTGTCAGTCACTCGGTGTGCGTGAGGGCAACGTGACTGTGTGTACAGTGCTGGAACAGAGCTCTGTCTGTGTCCAGATGTCCAAGGGGATGACCATAACCTGTGGGTAAAATTAGATGTAGGCATGCTGGGAATTGAAGCAGCTGCCTTCAGTCACGAGAGCCCACTGAGCGCTCCTTGTGACAGCTTCCCTTCAGGAAACGGTGGTACAGCAGGGAAAGCACTGGCCCGGGAGATGGGAGGCCTGAGTCTGGCCCAAATTCTATCACTCACTCGCTGGGTATCTCAGGCCAGTACTCTGAATGCTGGTTCTGTCACCTACCAGTTGTACGACCTTGGGCATTTTACCAGCCTAAAGTCTTGGGGATGTCAGATGTAAAATGAATACCATAGCTACTTCAGAAGATTGTTGTGAGGATGGAATGAAAGCCTATAAGTGGGGCGCTTGGCACAAATCGGTGCTCAATGAATGGTAGAATAGCCATTAATGTGGAGGTGAGGCTCATGAATCTAGGTAGGTCTTGGCTTCATGATCTAGAAAGTGGGTGGGTGTTGGCCTGCATAATTAGGTTCATCCCATGGGTCTCTCTACTCCATTTGGAGATGGACAGGATAGGCTCGGTGCCTCAGCAGCCTTGAGATGGAGGTTGTCTGGTGGGTGGTACTGAGCAAAGTTCTCTCCAGGAGAAGCCTCAGTTAGACCTTGTTCACCTGAGCTGCTCAATCTCTTATAAACCACCCAGCTCTGTAGAGCCTTTCTTTAGCAAGTCACAGAAAAAAGACTCAGCACTGTCCACTTTAATCATGCTGTAATGTGGAAAATCAGGCAGATGTTAGCAAATTGACAACATTATGCAGGGAAAGCACAGCCCCTGGCCCCATTTCCAGGGCCTTTGTGGTAAATAATGCTTCCCATGGGCCACTGGACACAGGGCCCAAGAGGCTGCCTTAGATGCCCGGATTGCATCCTGCTGCTCAGGAGCAGAGCCGTCTCAGTAAGTGACGCTGCAGCTTTGCTCTAGGTTCAACTCAGACACTTCTGGCCAGAGCTGAGCCTCCATGCTATTTGTTTCAGTAATCCATGCCTGGCCAGCCACGAGGTGCTTACTAAATCTTTCCTGAGTGCTTGACTCCAAAGGTCAGCTAGCCTCTCTGACTTGGCAGCCACGCAGGCTGGGGAGGTCAGACCTCTCATCTTAGCATCCCCACAGCTCTATCCCTGGCTCCATTCTGAGATGACTCTTCCAGGCCACTCAGGTGAGACCAGAAAAAGCAGCAAGCGCTGTCCCCTCTGGTCTGGTCCTTGGTGATCCTGGACTGGATTCCTGGAGCAAGTGGAGGCCAGACAGGAGCTTGCCTAGCTGAGCATAAACTTGGAACATGTGTCCTACCAGCTGGGCTGGGCTCTGGTGAGCCTATGCAATAGTTTTAGTCTCAGAGATCTCTAAATCCCACAAGTCCTCCTTCCATCCCTTCAGTCAGAATGTGCCAGCTCTAAGCCCTGGGTGGCCAGTTTCCATGCTCTCCCCTTCTGTTAATTACCTCCTCTCCACCCCCACTCCAATCCTGCTCCGTGAAAGTTGCCAATCCTCTCATTCTCACTAGGGTATCAATGACCCACCAGAGGTTAAAGTAACGGAGAATTAAGCTGTTAGGCCAATGGAATGAATCTTTAAAGATGGTATTTCAGGTCTTCAGTTCCAATTGCAAATGCCAAAAAAAAAGAAAAAAGAAAAAAGATGATGTTGGGACTGACATTATGCCACAAATCCACATACTTGTAAACAGTTATTTTATTTTACTTTCTTATTTATTTATTTTTTTTGTGAGGAAGATCAGCCCTGTGCTAACATCTGCCAATCCTCCTCTTTTTTGCTGAGGAAGACTGGCCCTGGGCTAACATCTGTGCCTGTCTTCCTCCACTTTATATGAGATGGCGCCACAGCATGGCCTGACAAGCAGTGCATCGTGCTCGCCCGGGGTCCGAACCCGGGCCGCCAGCAGCGGAGTGTGCGCACCTAACTGCTATGCCACAGGGCTGGCCCCGTAAACAGTTATTTTAAAGAAGACATTAAATGGCTCATTCATTTTGCAGAGAGACTGGTATTATGGGAGAGAGGATGTGAATTTGTAATCACCCATAATTCATTTGTTTCACCATCCATCTAACTGTCCATTTATTCATCCATCCATCCATCCATCTTCAAAATATATTTCCTGAAACACCTATATACTTGACCCTTTCTAGGCATTGAGGAAACAAATTGAAAAACAAACCAACCAAAACCCCAAAAACTCCTCTGGGAGCTCTTTTTCTAGAAGACAGGTAAGCACACTGCTGATTAACATCACAGGGCTGCCTATTAGAGAAGCCAGGATGGGTTGCCTTCATACTGGGAGGGCTGATGCTGAGTCTAGGAACGTGAGTGTATTAGTCAGGGCAGGAATGGAGAGAGGAGATGGGCAAACAGCGAGGAGGGAAGTTTTGGGCAGAGAGGGCACAAACACAACTGACAGAGATTCAAGTTCAAATCCTAGCTCCATCTTGTGCTATCTCTGTATAACCATCAGCAAGGCACTTAACCTCTACATGTATTTCTTCTGTAAAATGGAGGTGACAAGTGGTGCCTACCTTATAGGGCTGTTGTGAGAATTAAATAAGCTAATGTATGCAGAATATTTAGCATGGCACCCAGCTTATAGCAGATGTTGAGTCAAGGTTAATTTCCATTTCCTTTTTGTGGACTGATAGTTGGGGAAAATGTTCTGAACTAGCTCCAATGAAAAGAAAAGATAATTCAGTCTCAATAAATATATTGTCCACATGAGGGTCAGTTGCTACTGCACCTCTTGCGCCTGGAACTTGGGTGCTTGGGCCGTGTCACTTAGCCCTGCTCCTGTGGGTGCACACCTGAGAGGCTCCTAGAGAAGATCCTGTCCCTGGATACAGGTGCTGGAGGCCTGGTGGGTGCCCGGTGTGGTGTGGGGTGGGAAACTATTTGGGGACTGGGAGGGGCTGCTCTGGGCTGGGAAAGCCCCTGTGAAGAGAGAAAAAGAGTGATGCACGTGTCATCACAATCTGGAACAAGGTTTCTGTACCAAGGTGCATTTGTCTATCTCTTGGGCCAGGGCTGCAGGGATTGGCATCCTGATAGTGATCCTGGCAATTTTACTGCTCATCAGCTGCTGGTATTGTAGAAGACGAAGTGGATACAGAAGCTTGAAGGTTGGTAAAATTCCCACTGCTGGGACCCCTCCAGATCCAGGACCCCTTCCCCCTTCTGCCTCTGAATTTCCAGGGAGTGGGGCAACATTCTCATGATCACCTTTGGCTCTGACTTCTGTTTCTGATGAATCTTGCTCCACATTGTAATTCTTGCAACTCTTCCTTTGCCTTTTTGCCCAGGCATGGACCCCGGGAACTTGGGCCATCTCTTTGGTTCTACTCACAGCACACTTGAGTGCCTGGCCGTTATGTGTAGCTGAGCACTGATAGTTTGTGGAGCACAGGGGAAGGGTTCGTGATCCTCTTGCACAGCAAACAGCAGCATATTAGACACTCCAGTTCATACCAGTCCTTCTGGGGATTCTCACTGGTTCTGTTACTCCGCTTAGGAGCCTGCTCCCCTCACCTTGCCTCTTCATCCCTTTTCTCTCAGGTTGCTGAGGAATTCCAAGTTCTTCTAACTCTGTTATACCAAGCAACCCACCATACCCAGAACCCATGCAGCCATCATTGCAATGAGGAAACCACCCATACCTCAGTAACAGGAAGGATCACTGAGTTTTTAACAGGCTCCATCCTCCTTAGATGACCAATGTGGTTTAAATAGTATTTTTTCTTCTTTACCCACATGAGCAAGCAGCTAACACAATGATGCAGTCCAGTCTTCTGGCAGCAGGATCTCCCATGAGTGGGAAACATCAACTGAGTCTCTAAACTATAAAAACTACAAGTTTCAGGGGCGGGCCTGGTGGTGTAGTGGTTAAGTTCATGCACTCCGCTTTGGCAGCCCAGGGTTCGTGGGTTTGTGATCCTGGGCACAGACCTACACACCGCTCATCAAGCCATGCTGTGGCAGCGTCCCACATACAAAAATAGAGGAAGATTGGCACAGATGTTAGCTCAGGGCCAATCTTCCTCAAACCAAAACAAAACCACAAGTTTCAGAAACCTCATTTCAAAGCCAGCTAGCACTTTAGCACTTAAGCATCCAAAGATATTTTCCATAGTGAGCAATGGAATAAAAGGAGAGTTGCAATTCTCTCTCTCTCTCTTCTCTCTTTCTTGTTACTGTAGATCTGAAAGCTTCTGAGGTTGACACATAATGGAAAAAAAATTTGTCTTTACAAAAGACGTTGGAAAGTTCCATTTCTCATTCAGCAAGCACTTCATTTAGAGGAAAAGGTTCTGTTACGGAGAGGAGGGTTGGTGTAGGTAGGGGCTGGAGCTTGGCAGTCAGAGGAGGAGGAGAAGTGGAAGGTGAGATGCAGTTTCAAATTCTTCTCCTCCTTGCCAGAAAGCTTGGGCAGTCCCTAGTGTCCCTTTCTGTAATGCTCATCTTGCCAGAGTGTACCAAACACAAACCATGAAAGACAAGGCGAGTTTGGGGGCTGCCACACCCACCGAGCGGCAGGCCTTTAGTGTGCTGACATCTAGTGGGCAGGAGGAGAAGATGCTGAGTCTGAAGAAGACTCCAAACCAAATACCATAGGAAAGCCTTGGGTTAGGAGGTGGGGATGGGACTCCTGCTCATATGACATGTCTCTGTGGCTGTCCACAACAGGTTAGCTGGGGAGAGACTTTGCTCTGTCCCAGAACTCCATTTGTAGCTCTGGCATGGGGGGTTAGGACACTGCCTTATAATTGGTTATTTACTTTTTGCCTCTTTTACCCCTTCTTTCTCCCCCTTTTATGAACCAGGACAGAGAATATTTCTCACTCATGTTTGTACCTCCACTGCCAAGGGTGGTGCCTGGCACATGGCAGTCACCCAACTGTATGGCATCAGGATTTGATCTGTCTGCCACTGACTTGCTTGGTGACCTTAAATTTTAACTTCACTGAGCCTCATTTGCTTTGTTCTACACCTAGATAATGTGATGTAATATGATGTATATCAGTTTTTATTTAATATATATTTCATTCTATACTTCTATTTCATTCTATTTTTGCATATAAAACACACAATGATTTAGTCATTCAAGGAGTAAAAGCTATACAAACTCAATATGTTGGTACCCATTTCCTAACTATTCACAATTACTAGCTTGATGCTACTGGACAAAAGACAATGATTTTTTTCCTTTCTGCTTCGACATTCTCATCTTACACTCATCCAGTTGAAGAATTACAGAGAGTCTTAAGGTTGTGGGCTCAGATACTGTGAACATTCTGCTTGGTAAAGTTCAAGTTCAACCTGCCGTGCCTCCATCCCTCTAGGTCTAGATCAATGATTTGCAGTTTCTGGAATTTTTATGAGATAGAACTGTGTTTAAATTCCCTGGTTACCCAAGGGTCTAAAAATCTGTCCTTTATTTTTAAAATTAATATTAAAATCTTATTTTGAGACTTTCATGTCTCCTGAAAAACCAGGCTGGGGATCAGCAGTCTAAGAAATTTAGGCAAAATTATGTAAAACAGTGCACTAAGTACTGCATTTATTTACATAATTACCTCCCTGTCTGTCTTTGGTGATTCTATTTTCATTTTAAAACAGAAGAACATAAATGACAGTAAATGCAAGCTTTGGGACTGGCATTACTCCACCTTCAGTATCCTTCACTAAGCTTTGAAATGTCTGCTTTCCTGCTTTCATTGACCACAGAATGGTAGCAAAGTTGGTTGGAATTAAGGCCTCCTAAAATTTCTCACTTGGCTAACAATTCTTCTCAGACCCAAAGAATATCTTTTGAAAGGAAAGACTGCTTTTTGCAGCAACATGTTTCTGTAGGAAAATGATCTGTAAGGGACTAGACATTTTTTGTTTTTTTGTCCCCAAAGCCCCAGTACATAATTGTATATTCTAGGTGTAAGTGCTTCTAGTTCTTCTGTGTGAGCCACCACCACAGCATGGCTACTAACAGATGAGTGGTGTGGTTCCCTGCCCAGGAACCAAACCCAGGCTGTCGAAGCGGAGCGTGCCAAACTTTAACCGCTAGGCCATCAGGGCTGGCTCTGGATGTTGGTTTTTGTATTTACTAGTTTTAGTCTTTCACGTGGAAGTTTGGAACATAATACTTTTTATTCTTGGAGAACTTCGAGGCCCTGCTGACAGCTCAGTTTACACTCATGTCTCATGGTGTTGTGTTTCTCAACGTATGGTCAGGGGCCCCTGCACTCAAATCACCTGGGTTCCTGCTAAAATGCAGATTCTGGGACCATGTCTGGCGGTGGGACCTAGGAACCTACATTTTAACACGCACACTGAAGTTTGAATGCAGATGTGGAGAATTGGCAGTGAACTAGGGGAGTGGATCATGCTCCTAACCCATGGCAGGTGAGAGATTTATAAAATAGAAAAAGAATAAAAGCGATAATTGAGGTAAAGGGAGAGAACACAAGAAACACCTTACCTGAGGTGTACCACTGGGAGTTGGGGAGGGGAGCAGAACCTCCCTGAGTCTTCACAGTATTAGGGTCCTTGTGCATATATCCCTCCAGGGAATAGAGTCAATGATAATTTCAGGCTAGAGTTTAGGAAAACTACTTTACAGTCTGTACAGTGTGTAGGTATCAGCCCAATCCATGTCTGGCCTCATCCAACTGATGTTCCAAACATGTCTCCTCCCTGGGAAACCCGCCTTGAGGCCCTTCTTTTCCAACCTAGTGGACCCCAATGACGAGCCCTGGTCTGCAGACAAGCCTGAAGAGCTGCTGGACACCTGCATGGCCTCCCTGTTCCAGCCCCTCTCAGCCAGCACCACAGAAAACATGCTGCTAATGCCCCACGGGCTGGATTTGGCTCACAGATATGTTTGGGCCTGTATTTTAAAAAACTGAATTAGGTGCCAACATTTAAACGTAACATTTTACATAAAAATCTCGATTTCTAGTTTATTCTTTAAAAAATCAAAAGATCTGGCAAAAACTGGCAGGTATGCCATGGTTGTCCCCTTAGATGGGATATACACTCCCTCCTTTCCTATGGCCCCCACCTGGCCCCACCTGACCCCCCTGGATTACCTGCCTGGTCCCTCTAAGTATCTGAGGATAGCTGAGTTGCCCAGGTGCAGGCGATAATGAGGTGCCCTGTCTGCAGAGAAGTAGTTCTGGGTGCGGCCCTGGACCAGCAGCATCGGCACCATGTGGGAAATGCAAATTCACGGGCCTCACCCGAGACCTAGGTTCTGGGTGTGGGTCCCGCAATCGGTGTTTAACAAGCCCTGCAGGTGACACTGATGCATGCTCAAGTTTGAGAACCACTGCTGTGGAGAATGCAACAATAATAATAAAAGTGACTCAAAGTTAGTCTGCTTTTTCTTATCACAATGTTCCGGCAATTTCAAACGATGTCAGCGAGGAAATACTGCACCTCACCAGGGTGGACCACTTCTGCAGTCCCCACTTTGGGATGTGTCTCTGTCTTGTACCAACTGCTGTCATTCTATTCTGGGATGAAGACAGACAGCATCACCCCTCAACCTATGCAAAGCACCAAACCAAGCTTTACCCTCCCACCCCAGTAACTCAGGGTGCACAACTTCACCTTAGACCTACTTGCCATCATTGTTACAACCTGACTTGGAAGCTCAGGGCTAAACCACAGCGTTTCTATCACAACATGCGCGTTCACAGTGTTTAAGATATTTTGCTGTCGTTATGGGGAAGGCAGAAATAGACAGTGTGTCCCTCTTGTCAAGTTGCTCATACGTTTGTCCTCACTGTGATACCAGCTTCTGCCTCACTAGCTCTGATCTACTCCACTTGCAGTCATTCTCTGAGGTTCACTTTTTAGATTCACTTTTTCTCCTTCCCTTCAAAAATATTTGTTGACTGACTATTGGGTTTCAGGCACTGTACCGTGCTTTACCTTTAGTTAATTCCTACAACAACTCTGAGAGGTAGGTGGTATTATCTTCATATTACAGATGGAAAAACTGGAATTCAGAGAGGTTAAGTGACTAGCCTGAGGACGCACAGTGAGTAAGTGGCAAAACCAAGATTAAAACCCATTCTTAAAATCTCGGCTTCCTTCTCTTTTCTTTAATGGACTCAATGAGTTTTTCTCATTCACTGACCTTGATGAATTCATATTTCAGGACAAAAGCATTTATGCTGGCACTCAAAGTACCTTAACAGGAAGATGCCCGCGAGAGGGGCCTGGTCACCAGGACAGCAAACTGCCTTTTCAGGAGGACAATTGTGAACCTGCGGTAGGTTGAGATCCCGTATCTTGGTGTTTTTGTGTATGGCTGCTTTTAACTCAAATGAATAAAATTATTCCCATTTAAAAAGCAAGGGCAATGTGAATGTACTTAATGCTACTGAACTGTATACTTAAAAATGGTTAAAACGGTAAATTTTGTTATGTATATTTTACTGTAATAAAAAAATAAATAATAATAAAGATAAAAACAAAGGAATCACAGAGATTTTCTTAAAATGTGTCCTCTAATATCCAGATTTTCCAGAGTCGATAATGAGATCCCTACATGTAAGATCCAAGGAAGTTGGTTCTGGATACATCATCCTTTTGTCTTATGTTTTTAATATATTTGCCTTTGTCCTGAATGTACATATATCTAAGGGAGAGAAAAAAGGATTTATTATTAATAGTATGGAGCCATGCTGTCCAAAACAGTAGCTACCAGTCACATGTGTCTAATTGAGCACTTGAAACATAGTAGTTTGAATTAAGATGTGCTGTAATACATACTAGATTTCAAAGACTTAGTATGAGGAAAAGAATATGAATAATTCATTAATGATTTTTATATTGATTACATGTTGAAATGATAATATTTTGATATGTGGGGTTAAATAAAATATGTTATTAAGATTAATTTTACCTGTTTCTTTTTATTTTTTTAAGGTAGCAACTAGAAATTGTAAAATCACATATGTGGTGTACTATATTTCTACTGGACGGGGCTGGTATAGATGCAGTGTATCATAACGGTTGAGAACACTGACTCTGGAGCTGTGTTTGATTTTTCGCTCCATGACTTACTAGTTGTGTGACCTTGGACAAGTGACTTAACCTCCCCATGCCTCAGTTTCCCAACCTGTAACAAGAAAACAATGAAAATACTCCTAGAGTTGTTGTGCGCATTAAATGAAGGCCAGACATGTTTGTGCTCTGTTGAGAGTAGCAATGGCCTTTAGACACAACTAAAAGGATCTATGTGGTAAAGATGCAATGTACATTAGTGTTTGTTTATTCAAGAATTTATTAGTTAAGGCTTGGGACTTCTACTGACAAGGATAATTCAGGTATCAATAAATTTTTGAGATTTTGAGAAGCCCCTCAGCCCTACTTTTGTCTCCTCCTCCCCCCAACAATATTTCAACATACACACTTGTGAATTTAACATTGATTACCTCATTGCGTGGAAATCAGATGTGGACATTTATAAGTTTCAGTCCAGAGCAAAAGTATAAATATCATGCTAACTATTTTGACTTGATCCCTCTCCCAGAAACATACGCACTGTTGCCAAGAATATACTCTCCCTTTCTCATTTTCATAGGTTCCCAATGCTCCACCTGCCTATGAGAAACTCTCTGCAGAACAGTCACCACCACCTTATTCACCGTGAGGGTCAGCAAGGCTCCTGAGAGATGCTGGAATGATTTCCTTCACACTTTTGCTTGAAATTAATATGGACATCTAATGTTCTGCATCGGAATGCTACAGAAACAGTGTACATCATCTCTAACAATAAGCTTAGCGTTAAATTCTTTAGGACAACTAGCAATACTAATTAAGTGAGGAAATGAGAAATATTAAAATGAGAAAAACTTTGTCAATAAACGTAATGAATGATACTATCTGTGCTAGTAGTAATGCTAATAAACCTACAGTGTTATTTTCTGAGGGACAGAATTCAAGAGTGTGTTCTAGGATCAACCAGTTTCTTTTTAGTTGAAATTTAGCTAATAACTATCAAATAACTATTCTGATTTTTGAAGAAGCAATCCCTTGACCAACATGAACTCTAACAGAATTATTGCAGGTGAGTCTGTGCTATGGAGTGCTCACAAAGGATACCTTTACAGGTTTAAGACCAAGAGCTGATTGACCTACCAAATAATAGATTCATATGATCAGGAACATGTCAATAACGTGTCTTTGTGTTCTAAAATTCCATGATGCTACAGTAATATACTGCATAGATCCTGTATCTTAAGTAATACATATAATGCAGTTCTAATTACATTTCACTTCAAGGCTCAATGCTATCATAATTAATGACAAGAATTTTCTATTAAACCAGAAGGTGGTATGAGGATTTAAATAAGTAAAAGCTACTGTAGTTTGGCTGATGTCTTGCCTTATATGTTCCAATGGTAATTTAGTTCCTTTGCGCTCCCAAATCCCTCTCAAGAGAATATATAGAAGAAATTATAAATGATCAGAGATTCTGGAATGGTGTTATTATTTGCATAGCAACATTATAATTTTTTTTGGTTGACATCTACATATCACCTATAATATTATTTAATGTTTTTCTTACAGTCAGCTCATTTAAAAAAATTTTTGGCTTATATTTATATCACTCCCCTAAATAGAAAATCAGTATCATTTTCCATAAGTAGAGGATAACTATAAAAATGAAGATAATGAAAATGAACTATTTTTATTAAAACCTAGGAAGATACTGATGGTCACAGAAGGCTGTCAACCTGAGACTTGCTCTCTTTACTAAAGAGATTAGCAAGAATCAGAGAAAAGCTTTTAATATAATTAAAAGGCTTGCAAAGGAAAGAAATGACTTTCTCACTATGTGACTCAGTGTTATTTAATGCTGAGTCAGTAAACCACCTAAAATCGTCTTGCGTCATTGGAAAAACCAGTGTAGCATAACTGCATCATTTTCTACAAAAGACAAAACTGCCCTGAAGAGAAAAAACACTGAATAAAGAGACTTATTTACACACATTGAAAAAACATGTCATTCAACAAAATACTAAAATACCTCCCTACCCTTCCTGATTCTGTCCAGTTTTACCACTTAAAACAAGCCATCTCCCTCCCCTTCACAAATAAATGAATTCTAAACAAAGTAAACTTCATCAGGCATTTGGCCAGCTCCTCTCCTCATTGCAAGGCCTAGTCTGAGCCTCAATCCTCCACATTTACAGAAAAATCTGTGGCATGAGCCCTGGACCCCTCCAAGATCTCCAGACCGTCATCTGCTGTGAGTTCTCTCTTTTCCCTATGGAAAAAGACTCTCTTCACAGAGTCCCCCTAGGCATTGTCCCAGGTGATGGACGAGGAGTCTTGGGCTAAGTCTGCCAGAGAGAAACTAGGAGAGTGAGATTTATTTTATTTAAAGGAACAGAAGGTGTCAGATTCAGCCAAAAGAAGGATCTACTCCCTTCACAGAGGCAGCCACACTTTTGAAAATGACTCCCTGAATTGGAGACCAATTGCAGGACAACCTTGGGAGCCATGAGCTGAAGATGGCAGGTCACATGATGGAAGGAGCCTGGGTCACTGAGGAACCACTGGAGGAAAGTTTCCCTCATCCAGAAATGTTTGGATTGAATGGGGACAAATTGGCCCCACAGAAAATCTGTGAACTGTCACACTGCCAAATCTGATACTGAAATCCAGGGCTGTTAGTTAATACCTTTGTTGAGGCCCTTCAGTGCTCTACCCCTGCCCACCCGGACAGACCAAACACAAACCAGTTGGGAGCCTTCAGCGGAGGGAGATCCCTGTGACCTTTGCAGGCAGGATCAGGCTTCCCTGCTGCCGAAGGAAAATCGAACTCAGAAGAATGAGCCTCACCCAGGGATGTGGACACAGGCGTCTCCTACTGCCATTATGCCCTGACATGCTCATGGGCAGAGAACGGGTAATGGCATGGCACTACTTTTATTTCCGGGGTTTCCTGCAGGATCAGATCAGGACTAGAGTGGTCAGAGTCCATGGCTGGTCTCCTCTGGTTGCATTCATTTTCTAGTTGCCCAAATGCACTGGACAAATAATACCGCTTTCTATTTGTGCAGTGAGCAGAGCAAAGTTAGAGAGCTCTGTTTGATAGAACCTGGTCTTCCTTCCTCCTTCCGCTCCTCACCAGCCAACAGATGGTGTTGTCTGATGCTTGAGACAATGCCCAAATCTCTACAGATTTCCCTAGGAGATTCTGATATGGCCTCTCTGACTGTCTTTACAGTAAAGAGCAGGCATACTTTAAGGGAAAAAGAGCTAGCCAAAAGATTTTTCTGGCTGGGTTAAAGTCAGTGAGAAGATTAGACTGATGACACAAACCAATGAAACCCTCAAATTACCTCCAGTGGAGACCAACCCTCTGAAGTTACAAACACTGAGTTTGGCAGCACTTATCTGGACAGTTCCACTCATCACTTGGGAATATTGTAAACCTTTTCCAAAAAGAACAAAAGTGAGCCCCCCAAACTTTCATTTCATGGCTTGACTTTAAGGACAGACACAGTCACTCGAAGATGCATCAAAATCCCTCAATCTCAAGTGACTAATGTCAAAACATCTTAAAAGCATCTTAGAAGAATGCAGAACAACTTCAGAGGGAAACCATGGATGGTTTGGATGAAAACATTCATTTTTAAGAAAGCCTAAAACTGCTATTCCAAGAAAAAGCTGCAAGGTGGAAGAAAAAGTGTGGGAAATGAAGAAACAGAAAAAAATGCGTGACGACTTGAAAACATGAATGAAAGAAGCTTTAAATGATAAAGACAGCCCATGTAAATCTCTGAAACTATACTCAAGATAAGTATACTTGCCTTCTTTAGAGAAGATTACACAGATGATGGCAACCTGAAAGTAGACAAAGAGCAAAGCAGAAAATTGAGAATCCCTAGACTGTCAGCTAGAAGTTAATTTGAAGAAATACATTGATGTTGTTAAATGTTTCCTCAAAAAGGCTTGAAGGAGACAAACAGGACTACTTAAAAAGTGAAGAAAATTAAATGAACAAATCACTTACAGTTCAAATGAATGGTCTCCAAACTGAATAAACATCTTTGCAGTCTGAAAATACAGTTTGAAGGTAAGATTCAAAAACTTCAGCTACAACTTCAAATACTGTCTGAACTATACCAAGAACGTGTGATGCAAATTTGCAAAAAATCAATGAGGAGGGAATTTATTGCTTACAAATCTAGAAAAAACTTCCTAAAGTGTATGAAAACATTAGCCATAGACATCAGAAGTACAGCTCCTATAGGAAGATGGCCTTGAGAAAGAGTTGGAAAGAAGCACTACCTTTTATCAAACCTGGATTGTCTCCCATGAGAAAAAAGCTCAAGCGAGTTGTTTGGCAGCCTGGCTAAGAGAAAGCTCGCTGAGCTAGGGAAAGAAAATAATCATACAGACAAAACTGACTAAAGAAGTTTAAATTCCAGCTTCTCCCAAGTGGTGTCCACTGTTCCACATGCAGCCCTAGGCAGAGGCTGGAGAGTATCAGCGGACTCCCTGAATCATCAGGTCCCCAAGGAAGGAGGAGGGTTAAGCTGTGAGGGCTCAGGCATCTGGGTCACCAGCAGGTTTGATTTAGGTTTATAGCAGCCAACTCCTCAACATTCACAGCAGGACATCTGTGTTTCCT
The DNA here is from genome assembly GCF_020826845.1 of Diceros bicornis minor. NCBI lineage: Eukaryota > Metazoa > Chordata > Mammalia > Perissodactyla > Rhinocerotidae > Diceros > Diceros bicornis. Next base: position 29,838,233 of record NC_080761.1, read on the forward strand.
CTTTAAAAATAATTTAGATCAATTTCTTTTCAACTTAACTGTTTTTACTTCATTGATGCTACATTTGCTCAAATTGAAATTTAATAGAATTAACTTCCTAAGATAGTGTTTTGTGAATCTAGATGGTTTTAATAAAATTCTTATGGATATTAGACCATTTCATTAGACCATCTAGAATTAGATCCATATTAAGTATTGTATTTAGATTGAACTAAATGGTCAACTATTACAATTAAGCCATAATTGAATTTTTGTATGATCAGGAAGAGACATTTAAATCAATAAAGACCATTTATATATGCTATGAACTATTAGAAGAAAATTTAAAAACAACTTGATATTTATCTCAATAAATTCTAGTCTAAAAACAATATAAAACAAGAACCCCACCAAAAACAAAACCCCAAACAGAACGGAAAACACCCCCAACAAAACCCATTAGTATTTTATTAGTTTAGCACTAAATTCATAGATTAATTTAGGGGAGGTAACACTTTGTTCATGATAGTCTTTGCTGTTTAAACGTTTCTAAATTTTACGCACTCAAAATAAAAGCTTTCCCTGGAAAAAAAATCCCTTTATCCTTCCCAATTTAAATAATTTCTCTTTTTCTCACCTCTCTGTTGCTACCATTACTGCCAGATAACAGGTCTTCATACTACCTGCTTGACCCACCTGGTAACTTCCTAATGGGCCTCCCTGTCTCTAGTCAGGTGAATGACAGTAGCTACTATTTATTAAACATTTACCATAGGGCAGGCATTGGGCCATGTGTTTTACATAAATTATCACATCTAATCCTCACAGCAATTCTGCAAGGTAATGTAACGATCTTCGTCTTACATACGAATGTTACTACCTTTGCTTCAAAACCTTCAGCAGCTCCCCAATTACTTTCAGAATAGTTTTCAGTCCCCTATCACCCAACCCATTTCTTTTTTTTTTGAGGAAGATTAGCCCTGAGCTAACATCTATTGCCAATCCTCCTCTCTTTTGTTGAGGAAGATCAGCCCAGGGCTAACAACCGTGCCCATTTTCCTCTACTTTATATAGGACGCTGTCACAGCATGGCTTTGATAAGCAGTGCGTAGGTCTGCACCTGGGATCCAAACCTGCGAACTCTGGGCTGCTGAAGCAAGCACGAGAACTTAACTGCTATGCCACTGGGCCGGTCCCCCAACCCATTTGTTAATCATTCCCCATTAGTCCTCTTAACCCATAATATTCCCTTCAAACTCAATCGCTCTGTTTCCTATACGCTCCTTGTGCTTTTCTTTTTTTTGAATTGAGATATAATTGACATATAACATTGTATTTGTTTTAGGTGTACATGATTTGATATATATATATTGCAAAGTGATTACCACAGTAAGTTAACATCCATTGTCACACAATTACACTTTTTTTCTCTTGTAATAAGGATATTTTAAGATCTACTCTCTCAGCAACTTTCAAATATACAATCCAGTATTGTTAACTTCCTTGTGCTTTTCTAAGACTGAGTCTTTGCAGGCCCAGTTCTAAATATACTTTTCAGTCCCAGCACAAATGCCACCTCTTACGTAGAACCTCTTCTGGCATTTCCCCGCTAAACTCTTGGAGTTCTTTATTCCTCCGACATTTACTTTTAACTTACTATTTTTATTGTTTCTTGTGTTGAGGACAGGGATGTGATTTTACTCATCTATGTTGTTCCTACATGTTCTGTCTTACATGGTTCTCAATAAATGTGTAGAATGAATTTACACCTCTTTGAATTTATGTTGATGATTATGCTTTCAATTTACATTGATAATTACTTTAAGAATGATATTGAAGATTACATACATAAAACACATATTTTTGATTCTCTAGCACTTCTTCATATATTGCTTTTTAACTATAGAAGTTTCTTACACAATTTTTTGTCTCCAGGTTAAACTATAAGAACCTGAACTATGTCATGCCCCTTCAGCTTTCTTATTAGTAAACAAGACAGCATCAGCACCATGGTGTGCAGAGTAAATGCTTGTTGAATAAATAAGTAAAAATACATGGGGCAGATGACAGCATTATAGCAACAATGAGGCTTCAGGCTCAGGTGATGGCAAAACAACTTCTGAAACGACTTAAGGTAAATTGTGTATCATCTCTATGTTATGGTACAGTATTATTTTGGATAACTAAGCTCTCCATCAAATTTCTTAGATCATTTTCAGAACTTGCCACATTCTCAAGCTTTTAATATTAAAGACTTCTAAATTCACTCTCTGCTTTAAGTCAATGGTATACTGGATCAAGTAAATATTTTCACTTATCCTAGTTTACATATTGTAGCCATCACTGCCTTAATCATAAAACTATTGATGTCAATTAATTATTAAATACACCAATAAAATTGGAGGTTTGGAATGGAAGCAAGGATCTAAATAACCATTGAATATTATATATATATTTACATATTATATATACAATATGTATACTATTTTTTTTTACTATCACAAAGGAAAATTGATTTTTTTTGTGGAGGAAAAACCATAGGAAATGGGAGGAAAGAAGAGTTAACACATCAGAAGGAGGTATGGTATTTCAGCATGTTTTAACTTAGCATTTAAAATGATGCTGAATATAGACATCCAAATGGCTTAATTCTAAACTAAGTGTGGAAACATAACCTTCTAGTACCATGAAGCCTTTCACGTAGCACTGTGGTGACTCTTCTTCCTTTACATGAAGGCCTTTATAGACGACCTTTAAAGAATACTTAATAACACTAAACACAAAGAACTGAGGAATCTGACTTTGTACTCTTTGGCCAAGATCTCAGAAATCCACATGACCTACCAAAATGGAGGCAAAGGAAAAATAATTTGGCTTTTTGATTATACAAATCCATTAATTTAGTCAAATTTCTACTAAAAAAATGGGCCTATTAGTTTTAAAAAGTAAACTAGATCTAAAATACTATAAGAAGCTACCTAGATTTTTCATTCATTTATTCAACAAATACATATTAAATGTCTATTGTGTGCCAGTTGCTGGGATGACAATGATGAAGACGACTGACTAAGTCTCTCTTTAAGAAGAATGACAGGCATTAAGTAATTGTATACAAATAATTTTATTACAGTTGTGAAGAAGCACTATGTCCTTAATCTATGAGTGACTGTAATATCATGATGATAGCTGAGGTACGGTAAGGAGAGGGAGTTATGTAATATGTAATGAGAACCTGTAATGGAACATTAAGTCAGAGAACATCCGGGAAGAACTTGAGGTGTCTTGAACTTTCTAAGAACTAAAAGAAAACTAGAGTACAGTGAGCAAGGGGGAAAGTAGGTTGAAAGGAAGCTGGAGAGGTAAGCAGAAACAGACTGAAGAGCCTTTTAAGAAACCAGGGAGGTGGTGGGGGTGGGGGGGCAGCTTCACTCTAAAAGGTTCACGAGATCACACAGAGCTTTGAAGGTCATATTAGGATTTTGGATTTAGGAGTTAGAAAAGAATTAGTGGTTAATGATTAGCTTATGTCCTTCACTGGGATTAAAGCTGGGCCATAGGTAATTCAGTAAATTAGTTTCTGGAAGTGGCTTAAAGAATTCTTTTCAGACAAAAGACGAATAGTTTCGGGTTATTTTCTTTTAAAAGTTGAGTATGTAAATACATTTATTTATTGAGCACCACCTACGTACAATGCTATGCACTTCAAACATCACCCACTTCCTCTTGAAATCCAAGGTCTTTCTAAGCTGACAGGGAAAGGGGGAGGGTGACTACAAAGTAGAGCATAAACATGATTGGTAAAGGTTCTGTCTTAGAGCATAAATATAGGTTTTTGAGAACCTTTAGCAACTTTCCAGGAATACCCTCAATGCCCTCTCCACTTCGATAACTAATAAATTTCAATGTAGTTTCAAAGGAAGTCTTTAGGCCTATTCTTCCCTACCATTTTCAACCCCAGACTATAACTCCATGTGATGCGGTTTAACAATATTATTATAAATGGAATGCGGATGAGTACACAATCAGTATCCCAAATAAGATAATGGATATAAAGATCCAATAAGTATAAAATCTATCTTTTATTTAAAATGAGGCATATTCTGAAATACCAAAGTCAAACCCTGAGAATAAGCTGACCCATAAAAATTGTTTCACAATGGAATTTAAGTAATTGCTCTGTAACTGAAAAAAACAAACAAAAATAGCAACGAGTACTTATAAATAATTGAAGGTGTCCACATTCACTTGTTATTCTAAACTAAAAAAAAAAAAAGCCATGTTTTTAAATATCATTTTGGAAAATCAGGCACTATGAACCAACACCTCAACATAAAAATAAATGTATTGGGGAAACTAGGTAAAGGGTACACGGGACTCTCTGTACTATCACTGCAGCTTCCTGTGAACCTAAAATTATTTAAAAATAAAAAGTTTGAGAGAACATATTTGGAGTATATAAACAGAGACCAAATACATTGGCCTGAAAGAAGATTACTTAATTTGGTCAGTGTACAATTTGGTGGTGGATTAATAAAAAAAAGTTAAAACAATGAAATCTAGAGTGAAATTGTATAACAGAAGTAATGTAAAATTATGAAAAAAGGATTTAAAGCACCAGATTCAAATACTGGTTTTACCACCCACTAGCCGCGTAATATGACCTTGGACACACTACTTAACCTCTCAAGAGTACTGTGAAAATCAAATGAGATATGTGACAGTAAAGTTTGCAAACTGTAAAACCTTGTACAAATGCTAGCTATTATTAATTCAAATTTCCCAGCCTTAATTCCTTTTTGTAAAAGACTGTCTTCATTTTATATCACATACTCTTTCAACGGACAAGAACACACTTTAAAAATGGTATTCAAACAAAGAAATACAGCAACTCAGTTTATTACATGCAGATTCTTCTGCATTGTTGCTAACAGTTCACTGGTCCAAAATTACTAAAATACTTAAAAAACTATACATTATGTAAACAAAACATAAATAAGACAGCATAGTTCTTTGTACATATAGTTTGGTACAGGTTGTTAGGGATTTAGGAATATGTACAATTTTACACCATGGACTGCATTTTCACAATGCATAAATATATATATATTTTTTTTACAGAAACAAAAATAAGATTTCACTAATGACACAGAATACCATATCGTAGATATGCGCTGCAATAGTCCAAATTCAAGAAGAAATGTGTCAATGCAAGTGTGCAAAAGGCTAGCTTACTCCAAACTAGTCAAACTTGACTTTGTTCAATTTATATTAACAGGTAAATCCTGTCTATTTTAAACAAACAATCTTTGAAAACATATTTATACCAATGAGTGAAACGGAACAGATTTTTCCCTCCCCAAGAAAACAAAGCCTTGCTGCAAGCTAATGAAAATATACATTAAAACACACACACACAAAACTATGTATAGTATGTTTTCAACAGTATAATAAACAGTTAAAATTTTTATGGGAGTCGAAACAATGCCCCATTATTTAAAAACTGGCTCGTTTAGTCTAAATTCAAGATGCAGCTGTGTCAGGCTTCTCTAAGCCAGATGACTGAAAGGCAGGGAAGACAGAGGCAGGATTTCGACTGGCAGATACAACAATTTGAGAGAGAGATGAAGAGAGTGAAGAAACCTTAGATGCTGGAGTATTTATGGTATTCAAAATGGCTCCTTCTGGGCTAACCAGTAATTTTTTGACTGATGTGTCTAAATGAAATACTGAAGTGCTACTCGGCACTGGAGGATTACTAGAGCAAATGGCAGAAACCAAAGATGTCTTAGCCAAAAGAGCAGCTGGAGGAGACTTAATTACTGAAGTCAATGACACCGTTGGTGTTGGAGGTGGAACAGAAACTTTAGCAGTTGTGTTTACGATTTGTGGTGTTGTATGCACTGTGGGTAGAGAACTTGCATTCCCAAGAGAGTTTACAATTTTTGTCGAGTTTCTTAGAGAATGTTTTACAGGTTGCCCACTTAAGGAATTATCGGATGTTAGTGTGTTCTTCTGGGCAGGGTTATCTACTGGTGCAGGCTGAATGCCTTGGCCACTGTTAGGAACTAACGGAAGTCCATATTTTGGATTAGCAGCTATAAGGAGAACATGGCTGCCAGCTCCAAGACCTTGCGGTGGAACAATAAACCGAGTTCCATTAATCATGATCTGAGTACCAGGTGCCAAAGGTGTACTGGTGTTGATGACTATTTTTTGCTGAATACAAGGTTCACTAAACCGACCCATAGTCACATTTGATGGTGCTGTAGCAGTGTGAATGGCAGAGCCACCTGGAGCAGAACTACAACTGGGGGTTGATTTTACTAAAGCAGGGGACATTTGCTGGTTTGGCAGAGAAGCAAAATTGGAAATATTAATTATTTTACCTGGACTTGGTGAAAGGGATGGCAATTCAGTCTGAGGTTTATTTGTGTTTATATTTGTTGGCACTGTATTTGAAATCCCTGGTGACTGAAACTGGACAGAAGTCCGAGACTGTCTTTTACAAAGAGATACAGAACGTGTGGCTCCTGGTACTGTTGCCACTTGTGGAACTGTGTTGATTATTTGAGGGGATACAGTCACAGGTGTAGGCAAGGCAACAGTAACAGGGATTTGCAAAGCTGATGTTAAACATTTCGGAGACACTGTTGGTTGTGTAGTTGAAATCAGAACAGATGATGCAAGATGTCCTGTTTTCACAGTTGATATAGCCACAGTGTTTCCGAGATTTGCTGTGCAAAGTCTATTTGACAAAATAGGCATAATTCTTGAAGAGGTATCATTTCCACTGACTAAAACAGGAGGTCTTGTCCCAACTGAAGCAGAGGTTGAGGTCACTGAAAGAGAACCCAAAGATACATTTGCCCCTGTTACTGAAAACATGTTTACTGCTCTTGCTGCAGAAACCACTGATTCATTAACAGGAGTAATATTTTGACTCACAAAATTTGAGCTTACTGGAACTGAATTACCACTTGTTGACAATGGCAAAACATAGCCCTTGGTACTTTTTTCTTCTCCTTTTGGGGTTACATTTTGCAGTATGTTAATTGATGGTATAGCTGACACACTGCCTGAAGTATTTACAATTGCTTGACCTATGTTTAGTCCAATTTTCACATCTTTTATCTGAGACACAGTTGGTGACGAATTTATTTTTATTGGTGCTCCCACTGTAGATGGAATTAGTACTATCTGAGGTTGCTCTGGAGTCTTAACATATGTTTTATTCAAGGGAGGAGGAAGAGTTTGTTTTAATGGTTCTGCCACAATAGTTGGGGTTGAAGTGCCACTGGGAATTGGAGCATTAATAAAAACTAATTTCTGGGCAGAAACACCTGTAGTTGTTGGTGTGGGTGTCACATTAATGGCGGTTCCACTGCCAGAAGAAAGAATAGATGGAGCCGACACTAGCATAAGTTTCTGAACTGGAGTCCCACTGATCACATCTCCATTTGTTGCCACTGTTGCTTCTGATCTTGTAACAGGGTAACTTTTTGTGATATAATCTACTTGTTGCTGTTTAGTGGGAGTATGCATATTTGCACTGGTTTGTCCAAAATTTCCTGCTGATATGCTAATTACACTTACTGAACTATTTACTGTTGATGATAGTAAAGTGCTAGAAGAAACAGAGGACTTTAAGGGAGAAAGGGGTGTGTGTGAAGTTTTATCTATCATGTGGCCCAAATTACCACTGCAGGAAGGTTGGCCTAACGTAAGTTTGAGATTTTTCCCGACAGACGGATTAAAGCCAGCTGGAATGGAAACAGAAGTTGGTGTTTGGCCAAAAGGTGGGAGACTAGAAGTAGTAGTCGTTCCAGCTACTGGTGAAAAAGCAGAAGATGAAGAAGTTGTTGATTTTGGCACCAGAAATGCCTGAAGCTGAGGAGCAAAAGTGAAAACTGAACCTGAAGATAAACTGTTGGGTGAATTTTGGTCTGGATTGGTCTGTACTTTTACAACTCCAGTGTTTCCACCTCGTGTCCTAACAAGAATTGACTGTGAATCTCTTATACATACAGTTTTCAGTTCTTGCTTTGCTTCAGAACAATCAGCAGTTTGTCGTGCAAAACAGTTGAGGGAACTACCAGAATTTGTAGATCCACTTAGTGTCGCTGCTGATAACAGAGGCTGAACTGTTGAGGAAATGGTGGGTGAAGCAATGGGCTGGGGGAATGTGGCTGCTGAAACTGCATTCTTGACTTTTCCTGCTTCACTCTGGCTAGTCTTAACTGGTGGTGTTAATAAATTACTTATGGAAGTTACAGGAGACAAAGGCTGTGGTCTAGCACTATTCACATTAGACAAAGGTGTAATCGTCTTGCTGAAAACTGTATTAGGTACATGGGTAGAAACGCTTCCCGTTGAGTTGACAAGAACTGAGGCTAAAGAAGAGTTTACACTTGCTGTCTGCGGGAAAGAAGAACAATGTTGTTCTGTACCTTTTTGTTGAAGTGGCAGTATTTCTTTTGCAACTGCTTTCCCTTCCTTGTGCTGAATCACAAAATTCTTAGGCAGAATGAGAACCTGCTGCATGATTTTTTCTCCTGTGTTAGAATCCAGCACAGGTTGCATCTGAATCTTTACAGAGCTGTTATGAAGATCTATGGGCAACCACTGGCCACAAGGCATTTTGTATACCATCTGTAAAGGACCTTTTGTACTGGTGTGGCTGGTCAATGCTGGCTTTATAGGGCTTGCTTCTGGAGGAGATATAGCTGGCTTTTCCACAGCAGGAGCACTTCTACCTGTGGAAGGGGGCAGTTGATTTGTTAAGGTCACTTTGTTCCCAATATTCTTGGCAAGCAAGGCCTGAATGGGTTTGGTCCCTTTCTGGAGAGTAGACACTGGTGTTGAATCCACTGAGGCAAATGACTCTGAACACAGTGGCTCTGTATGCTTTGATTCATTTAAACAGTCAATCTGCATATCACCTACATTCTGAACTGTTGTCTCATTTGTGCTTAACTTTGCTTTCTTCCTTGGGGAAAGCTCTTTTGTGCTATCATCCAGATAACTAGTTTGTTTGGACTGTCGTTTAAGTGTTTTAGGCAGTGTCTTCAGTCCATCTTTAGAAGGCAATTCCTTTTTCAAGAACTTGCTTCTGGCCATAGGAAGATCTATTTCTGACAATTTCATATCATCTGAAAAAAAACCAAGCATTTTGTTTATATAAAACAGCAACTGAATAGCAATAAGACCAATTATAAAAAAGAAAGTCAATCTTTAAACTGACAAATTATAAAGAAATCTTCTCTGCAGTGATGCAAAAGTCTCAGCACCACTGATGAAAATTAAGATAAGGTGACCTTTGACATGGTAATCTTGATATCATAACCATTCCCCAAAACAACCTATTATTGAGAAAATTACTTTTGATGAAATTCTGCTGCCAATACAAGTGCAAAAGGAAATGCTACATCTTTTAAAGAGATACTCAAGCCAGCAATTAGGGTTCAGAATTTAGAAAGGAATTTGGAAAGGAATCTAGTCTACTTCTCTTCTTCTAGATAGGGAAATCTTGAAATCAAAGTGAGATGGTTCTCCCTTCTCCTCTATTTTTACAAACTGTAAAAGATTAAAAATGTCCAGCTCTTTCTGGTGTTTATTCCTACAGTAAAAAATTTATGTTCATATCTGGTCAAACCGGATGATGATAAGTTACTCCTTTTCAATTCACCAAAGACATGGAAAACAACAGGTTAATACATTTCTAACCACAAATTATCATACTAACTTCTTATATAACTAAAGAAAGTTATTTAACTAGATTTGCAGAATAATATGAGTTGAAATTAACTACAGATAATCTAATCCAGCCTCCTTATTAGAATGATGTCTCTGGTCTCATTAGGCCATCAACCTTTGTCATTCCTCATAAAAAAATCGTGAGTGTTAGGGACTTGCCAAGTTTCATCTAAAGCAAATATCAGAAATAGTGCTTCAAAAATAGTAATAATAAAAAGAAGAGGATGAACCTACTTCAAAGGAATTATAGATCAAGGATGTGTGGTCTGTAATGAGCAATGACATACCTACCGGTTTGGAGTCAGGCATTGGCTTCAGGGACTCCTAGAAATGTAATAATGACTCTAAAGAAACGTTTATAAGGATATAGTACACCTTCAAAACATACCGGATTTCCCCAATCAATATACTTCATTAACAAGATTATCCTTTATTTCCACAAAAGATACTAAAACTTCTCTTTGTGCTTTTAGTGTTGATTTAAAGAAAGTTTTAATGCCTACCTGAATCAAAGTGATCTTTCTCCAGGATATCTAGAGATTCCGTTGAGTCTATAGACTTACTAAATTCTACTCTAGGAGACTCTTTTCCAGGATCTCCTTCACCTTCTTCCATAGTCCATAGTTCTCTAGTAAATTTATCATGATCAGGCTGTCTTCTGAAATCATCATAGTCTTTCTTTAGGCGGCTCCTGAAATAAAGTGCCCGATATAACAAACAATACGTGTTTATTAAACTCTTGGAAACTAAACTAACTTTAACATTTTAAACTATTTATTGAAGTATTTTCTTTCTTTTTTTTTTTTTGTGAGGAAGATTCGCCCTGAGCTAACATCTGCCAATCCTCCTCTTTTTGCTGAGGAAGACTGGCCGTGGGCTAACATCCATGACCATCTTTCTCCACTTTATATGGGACGCCGCCACAGCATGGCTTGCCAAGCGGTGCGTCGGTGCGCGCCCAGGATCCGAACTGGCAAAGCCCGGGCTGCCACAGTGGAGCGTGCGCACTTAACCGTTTGCGCCACCGGGCTGGCCCCGGAATATTTTCAATTAAGTCACTAAAAACTATGTTTTAATCTCAAGTGTGTCTAAGATGCTTAGTTCAGTCCTGACAATGATTATCATTCAAGAAGACAAAACCCAGGTTGTAGGCATAAGAAACTGAAAAGATTATATCTGCAAATTCAGAATAAAGTATATGAACATACCACTTATTTGTCTTTCTAAAGGCTGCTGTTAGACCTATTAAATGAGAGAAAGGTTATTTTTTTTCTAGCTGCACTGACAGAAATAGATTTGAGATAGTCTTAAAATTACTGATTATAATATAGTTAAAAGGTCATTTAAAAACATTAATCAAGAAATTCTAAGAAACAGTATCATTATTTTTGACTATTATACAGAAAGTAAAACAAAAAAATCCATCATTTAATCCTGAGAGTAATCATATCTAAACCTTTGAGTCTCATTAGAAATATATTTTTAATAAGCATAAGGAAACACAGCTAAAAAGTGATCTTTCAGAGACCCTTTTCACATACAAACAATAGCTATGTTCCTATGAAACCATGGAGAGATGGAAACATTTCCAAATGATCACACGATATTTTAGAGGTCTTTTATTATTCCTTATGCTTTCAACTGAGTTTCTCTATTCTACCCTCAACTTTATCCTTAGTTTATTTTTTGTTTGTTTAAAAAAGAAAATCTGAATATACATTCTCCAATTTATTTTTGCTACAAATTCTTATTCGTGCATATTGGAGTTTAAGTCTCCCCTCTGTCACTTAACAGTTTTAAGACTTCGGGCAAGTTCCTTAAACTTTTTAAGCATTAGTTTACTTTTTCGTACAATGGGGATAATAATACTACTTATCTCATAGTATGTACGGCACACCAATATTCAAGAAATGTTAGTTAATAATTACTCTCAATTTATTTATGTTTTAAATTATTGCTTAAGGGTTTCAGGGAACAGATGAGGGCTGTAAGATACCAGAATGGATTACCAAAGGAAAACTGTAAAATTAATTTCCTTTTAGAAATACCTACATGGGGGTAGTATGAAGTTCTTCCCTTTGGAGTCTCAGCTAATAACTTTACTTCTCAGTTCAGGGAATATGGAAGCAATCAGACAAGAACTTTCACATGCTCACACCTCATCTGCATCTTAACACCTTCATGTGTACTCATATTCTCCATCTTCCTATCTAAGCTAATCCCTCCACTTATGCATCCTCTCTCACCTATTCAAGGATATCACTCTACCAAATGTCCCTTACTTTGCCTGAGTCCATTTCTGCCGATTAGATCATTTCTACCAGTATACAAACATATTTCTTCCATTAATAAAAACAAACAACAAAAAACAATGCACCCTCTCTTGACTCCAACTTTTCCTTCGAAGTAGTGCCCTATGTCTCTGTTCCACTTTACAGCAAAACTTCAATTCCTCTCCCCTAATTCTCTTGAACAGAATCCTAAGACTTTTACCCACTTCTCTACCAACACAGCTCTTCAAGATCATCAATGATCTCCATGTTGCCAAATTCAATAATGAATTCTCAGACCTCATCTTCCTCAATCCACCATGAGCAGCCCTCCTTTTTGAAACATTTCCTTTACCTGGTTTCCAAGACACCACTCTTTCTTCTTGGTTATCCTATCTTAATGTACATGCCTTAGTCTCTTTTGCTGAGACCTACTCATCTCCACCACCTCTAAATGTTGGAATATCCCAGCTTCAGTCTCTCTTCTTCTTTATTTATGCTCACATACTAGGTGATTTCTACCAGTTTCATAGCTTAAATATAATCTATATCCTGACAATTCCCAAATTTATACCTCCAGCCTGGATTACTCCCTTGAACTGGGACTCATATACTAAACTGCCTCCTCAGTAATTCCAATTAGATGTCTAAAAAGCATATCAAACTTGACATGTTGAAATCTAAACTCTTAGATCCCCACTCCTCCCCAAACCTGCTACTCCTTTGACTTTCCCTATCTCAGCTAATGGAAATTCCATTATTCCAGTTGTGTAGACCAAAAATAATAGGCATCATCTTTTTACGCCTCATTTTTTCTGACACTCCATATCCAAACCTTAAGCAAATTCTACCAATTCTACTTTCAAGATATATCCAGAATCCAACCACTCCTTGACATCTGCACTGCTACTATCCTGGTTCGAGCTACTATCATTTTTTGCCTGGATTATTGCTATAGTGCAACTGATTTCCCTGCTTTCATCTTTGACCCACTACACTAACCTCAGCATCGCAGGCAGAGTGAGTGCTTTAAAACATAAGTCAGATCACATCATATTCCACCTCTGCTTAAAAACCTTCAATGGCTTCTCATTTCAGTCAGAGTAAAAACCAAAGTCCTTGAAGACCTACACGACCTGGATAGCTTTCCCTATACTTCTCTGACTCTTGACTCTTACCACTTTCCTCCTCACTCCCTCAGCTCTGGTTACACTTGCCCCTTTGCATTTCCTCTAAATGCTAAACATGCTTCCAAACTTAGGGCTTCTGCCTCATCTTTTCCCTCAGATATCCACATGCCTCTCTCCCTCATCTCCTTCAGGTCTCTGTTCAAACAGTAACTCATCAGGGAAGCTTTCCTCGACCCCCTGATAAAAGATCAATCATCAACCTGTCCAAACGAGGTATTTCCTATTCCCCTTACCCTGCTTTATTTCTCTCCACAGCACTTATCACCATCTGACATTTGAGTGTGTCTGTTTCCTCCATTAGAAATGTAAGCCACAGATGAAGTTAGAAATCAGTAACAGAAGGAAAACTGGAAAATTCACAAATTTGTGGAAATTAACACATTCTGAAACAACCAATGAATCAAAGAAGAAATCCCTATAACGGAATTAGAAAATACTTATACATGAATGGAAATGATACTGTAACATACCAAAACTTACCGGACACAGTGAAAGCAGCTCTAAGGGGGGAATTTATAGCTATAAATACTTACATTAAAAAACAAGAGAGATCTCAAATCAACAACCCAACTTTATAATTTAAGGAGTTAGAAAAAGAACAACAAACTAAACCCAAAGCTAGCGGAAGGACAGAAATAATAAAGACTAAGTTAGAGATAAATGAAATAGAAAATAAAAAAATAGAGAAAAATCAATGAACCAAAAGTTTGTTCTTTGAAAGGATTAACAAAATTGACAAACCTTTAGCTAGATAGACTAAGAAAAAAGAGAAGATTCAAATTACTAAAAGCAGAAATGAAAGTGGGGTCATTACTATGGATTCTACAGAAATTAAAAGAATTATAAGAGTACTAGGAACAATTGTATGGAAACAAATTGGATAACCTAGATGAAACGGACAAATTCCTAGAAACACAAAATCTAACAAGACTAAATCATGAAGAAATCGAAATCTCAAAAGACCTATAACTAGTAAGCAGACTGAATCAGTATTCAAAAAATCTCCCAACAAAGAAAAGCTCTGGACCTGATGGCTTCACTGGTTAATTCTACCAAACATTTAAAGAAGAATTAACATCAATCCTTTCCAAACTTCTCCAAAAAACTGAAAAGGAGGAAACACTTCCTAACTTATTCTCTGAGGCCAGCATTATCCTGATGCCAAAGCCTGATAAAAACACCATAAGAAAACTACAGACCAATATCTCTTATAAACACTGATGTAAAAATTCTCAACAAAATACAAGCAAATTGAATTCAGCAGCATATTAAAAGGATTATACAACATGGAAAAATAGGATTTATTCCTGGAATGCAAGGAAGGTTCAGCATATGAAAATCAATTAACAGAATGAAGGAAAGAAACCACACGATTGTTTCATTTTTCACAGGAAAAGTATTTGACAAAATTCAATATCCTTTCATGATAAAAACATTCAACAAACTAGAAACAGAAGGAAACTGCTCAACATAAGAAAAATCATACATGAAAAACCCACAGCAAACATCATACTCAATGGTCAAAGACTGAAAAGCTTTTCCTGTAAGATCAGGAACAAGGCAAGGATGCTCGCTTTTGCTACCTCTATTCAACACAGTACTGGAAGTTCTAGCCAGAGCAATTAGGCAAGAAAAATAAATAAAACTGCTTCCAAATTGGAAAGAAAGAAGTAAAATTACTCTGTTCGCAGATGATATGATCTTATATGTAGAAAACCGTAAAGATTCCACAAAAAACTTGTTGGAATTAATAAATGAATTCAGCCAAGTAGCAGGAAACAAAGTCACCACACAAAAATCAGTTGCGTTTCTATACATTAACAATGATCCATCTGAAAAGGCAATTAATAAAACAATTCCATTTATAATAGCATAAAAAAGAATAAAATACTTATGAGTTAATCAAAGATGTGAAAGACTTGTACAATGAAAACTACAAAACATCGAAGGAAGAAAATAAAGAAGACATCAATGGAAACACATCCCATGTTCATGGATTGGAAGACTTAATATTTTTAAGACGTCGATACTAATTAAAGTGATCTACAGATTCAATGCAATCCCTATCAAAATTCCGATAATGTTTCTTGCAGAAATAGAAAAACCCATCCTAAAATTCATATGGGATCTCAAGGGACTCCTAATAGCCAAAGCAATCTTGAAAAAGAAAAACAAAGCTGGAATACTCACAGTTCCTGATTTCAAAACTTAAGACAAAGGTAGAGTAATCAAAATAGTGTGGTACTGGCATCAAGACAGACATACAGACCAGTGGAATTGAATAGAGAGCCCAGAAATAAACCCTCCTGTATATGGTCAAATGATTTTTTTACAAGGGTGCCAAGACCATTCAATGAGGAGAGGACAGTCTTTTCAACAACTGGTGCTGGGAAAACTGGATATCCACATGCAAAAGAATGAAGTTAGATCTTTACCTAACACCCTATATAAAAGTTAACTCAGGGCTGGCCCCGTGGTGTAGTGGTTAAGTTTGGTGCGTTCCACTTCGGCAGCCCAGGTTTGTGGGTTCAGATCCTAGGCGTGGACCTATACCACTCATGAGCCATGCTGTGGTGGCAACCCACATACAAAACTGAGGAAGACTGGCATGGTTGTTAGCTCAGGGTTAATCTTCCTCAGCAAAAAAAAAAAAAAAAAAAAAAAAATGTTAACTCAAAATGGATCAAAGACCTATATGTAAGAGCTAAAACTATAAAATTCTTAGAAGAAAACATAGGGCAAAAGCCTCATGACATTGAATTTGGCAATGATTTCTTAGACATAACACTAAAGGCACAGGCAACAAAAGAAAAAATAGACAAATTGGACTTCATGAAAATTTAAACATTTTGTGCAGTAAAGGCACTATCAACAAAGTTAAAAGGTAACCCACAGAATGGGAGAAAATATTTGCAAATCATATATCTGATAAGGGATTAATAGCCAGAATATAGAGAGAATTTCTAAAATTCAACAACAAAAAAACAAACAAGCTGATTCAAAAATGGGCAAAGGACTTGAAGAGGCATTTCTCCAAAGATATACAAATGGCCAATAAGCACATGAAAAGATACTCAATGTCACTAATCATTAGGAAATGCTAATCAAAACTATAATTATATACCATCTCATACTCATTAGGATGGCTACTATCAAAAAAATAGAAAATAACAAATGTTGGTAAGGATGTGGAGGAATTGAAATCCTGTGCACTGCTGGTGGGAAATGTAAAATTGTACAGTCACTGTGGAAAACAGTGTGGTGGTTCCTCAAAAAATTAAAATAGAATTACCCTATGATCCAGCAATTCCACTTCTGGGTATATAACCAAAAGAACTGAAAGCAGAGTCTTGAAGAGATATGTGTACTATGTTCATAGCAGCATTATTCATCATAGCTAAAACTTGGAAACAACATAAGTGTCCACTGACAGACGAATGGATAAGCAAAATGTGGTATATGCATACAATGGAATATTAATCAGCCTTAAAAAGGAAGGAAATTCTGACATATGCTGTAACACAGATGAACCTTGAGAACGTTATGCTAAGTAAAATAAGCCAGTCACAAAAAGACAAATATTGTATATTATATGAGGTACTTAGAGTAGTCAAAATCATAGAGACAGAAAGTAGAGTGGTAGTTGCCAGGGGCTAGAGGGAGGGAGGAATGGGGAATTATCATTTAATAGGTATATAGTTTCAGTTTTACAAGATGAAAACAGTTCTGGAGATAGATGGGGTGATAACACAACATTATGAATGTATTTAATA
The DNA here is from genome assembly GCF_020826845.1 of Diceros bicornis minor. Classification (NCBI taxonomy): domain Eukaryota; kingdom Metazoa; phylum Chordata; class Mammalia; order Perissodactyla; family Rhinocerotidae; genus Diceros; species Diceros bicornis. Next base: position 29,855,198 of record NC_080761.1, read on the forward strand.
CCACTGAACTGTACACTTAAAACTGGTGAAAATGATAAATTTTGTTTGTGCATTTTACCAGAAGGAAAAAAAGTCAGGGGAAAAAAAAGAGAATGTAAGCCACAGAATATGGGTTTTGTTTAACCAACACTACTTTTTAAAGGCTTAGGAAGTGCCTTGCACACAGTGGGCTCTCAAAAATACCTGTTGAATTACAAATCAATGGAAAACTACTATATGAGTCCAGGACATCTTCCCATAATCATAAATTAAGAGCCCTAAATTAAGTAAAACAGATTATAAAACTGGAATTACCTGTTCCTTTGAAAAGCTTTCATTAACTTTGGTTCCCATGGCAGCAATTCATTTAAAAGACGTATCAATGTACTATGCAATTCTTTTACAGCTTGCCTCCGATGATACCATTTGCCCTAAAAACACAATTTTAAAAGTAAATGCCTTAGATTTAATCTAAAAGTGAATGTCAAGCCTTATTTTCTGAGTAAAAACAAAACATCAATACCCACTGAATAAGTATCTCTTCTTCAGAGGTTGTAGAAAGGAGGGAAATATCCTGTAATAAATCTTATTTGATATATTTTAAAGATTCTCAATTCTACAGGAGAAATCTAAAACCCATTTAATTGGGCCGGCCCCGTGGCTTGGCAGCTGGGTGCACGCGCTCCGCTGCTGGTGGCCTGGGTTCGGATCCCGGGCGCGGACCGACACGCTCTTCTCCGGCCGCGCTGGGGCCGCGTCCCACGTACAGCAGCTGGAGGGATGTGCAGCTATGACATACAACTATCTACTGGGGCTTTGGGGAGAAAAAATAAATAAATAAAACCTTTAAAAAAAAACAAAACCCATTTAATCAAACCAGGACACAAAATTTTAAAAAAGTTTTTAATTGGGCCCATTATAAATATTTTAATAAATCATTTACTAAATACATGTAAAGATACAAACATTTATATAAACTCATTTAATATGTAAATGATAAGGCTCCCTTCTGCAAAGTTTTTGTAATTTTCCCAAAGAGTGGGGAAAAAAAGAGAGAAAAGGATTGTTATCATATCCAAAAGAAGTCTTCTTAACAAACGTCCTTAGGAAATTTTACAATTACTTTATTTAAAAATGTTTCCAGCACAGAAAAGCAAACAAGCAGTCATTATTTTCAATACTATAACGCTACACTAAGAGTTAATAATTACTGACACCCCCTCCATTTGCTAAGTACTATCCTAAGTATTTCATATATATGTATTACATATGAATACATATATATATACATATATATAATATATACACATATAGAAAGAGAGAGCAATAGGGAGAGAGAGAAGGAGGGGGAGGGAGCGAGGAGTCAAGTGAGCACGAGAGCACACACTCTAGCAGTAATGAAAACTCTTCTGAAGTGTCTGCATTTTTAGTCTCACCTAACAAATGATGAAACTAACACTCAGAGAGATTAAATAACTTGTTTAAGGTCTTATGACTTGAACCTAGACCTGCCTGATGCTGAAGTACAAGTTCTTAGAACTACATCATTACCTCTTAAAAACTGTATCACATAAATTCAATCTGACATAGGTTATAAAAACCTCTAGTAAAGATAAACTTCGACAGTACCCATAAAATTATTTGAATAACTTAAGAACAATAAGTTTACAGAAATTATATCTCTAGGTAGCCAACTCCCTTCTCCACAATGTTAGTGTACACCTATCAAAAACATCATCATCATCATTTGCTGTTATATAATCATATTGTATTTTTTTTTTTTTGGTAATAGCTTTGAGATATAATTCACATACCATACAGTCCATTCATTTTATTTCTTTCTAACAAAAGACACATAACTATATACGTTATGATCACATTTAATACGCACAAAATTAGACTTCATCCCATAGCAACTGTTAAGTGAGTCAATTTGCACATATGTAGAATATTAAGGTAGAAAAAGTACCACTCCCTAGAACAAACATCCTAAGTCTGTGCACAAATTTTCCAATTTTATATATATATAGAACCTTCAACATTTCAGTTATGGAAATTTTAGTCACATATAAACCTAAGTGATTAATAGTATAGTTCCTACTCTCCCAAAATTTTGTGCTTTAAACCAACAAAGTGTTTTTGCACGTAAAAATGAAGAACTACATTTCTACCTCTGAAGTTTTTATATCTCGGAAAGGGAATTGTTTATTCGAAGAGTAGGAAGATGTGAGATTATAGGTGCATGTGCACATAAAGAATACGGAATCTAGGCTCACTGACTAATTCTTGTATCTTCTTAGTGGCATGACAAATCATAGAATTGTGATAAAAATTTCAAGAAAAGTAATTTTTATTTCATATAATATACTAACCCAGACAGACCTTCCCTCTTTTCAAATGCTTTCTGAAAGGACCCAACTTAACGAGTTATACCTTAAAAGTTTATTTTTCTCAAAGAAATGTTATGAGATAATATAAAGTGCTTATTTTAACCCATGAAAACAAAACTACTAAACAATAAAAAATAAAGATGAACAAGAAATAACTTTCATATAGGGAAAACTAAGCGATGAAGATGAAAAGGCAGATGATAGCCAGGCTAAATCCTTTGTGGAATGAAGTAGGATTTTCTTTCAACAAAAAACAGAAAATAGGTATATGGAGATTTTTCCTGTGAAGGCACGTCAACAACATTATTTTTCTACTTCTCAGCTACTATTTGGCTCAGAAATGAAATAGTAAGAGTAAAAGTAAACTTTTCCTAAGCTACAAGGAGCACAAAGGGGAAAGGTATGAAGAACGAAGGTGGGGAGAATATCCTCTTTGTGCTATAACTAATTGGAAAAGTGTTAAAAGACTAGGGAGCTACGCTGAATTTCTTATAACTGAGAGTTATATAGGGAAGAATGGCAGGTGCAGAGTTAACCTGGGCAGTATGGTTGCTGTCTGGATTAGTGTGGTGGTGACGAGGTAAGGAATGCAGAGGACTAGCAGTATTATGGAACCTTAGGACTAGGTAGATGAGGCACAGGAAAGAGAGACTGTGTAGCTGAATGTTGTTATTTCAAGACATTTGTCAGCTGTGTTTGTGTCTCTACTAAATTACGACATTAAATTTTGCAGAAAAGAGTTTAAAAAAGATTAGGAAGATTTTACCTTTTGATTTTATTTTGGTTACTAAGTTTTAATTATTCCAATGCCCAGAAAATATACTACTGAACTAACTAACTGTATACAGGGAAGGGGTCATAAATATTAATCAGAGAATAGATTTCTAACTTTCACATATAATTTTGTCTTACCCACTAATCTGTGTGGAAATGTCTATGACCTTCTAACTTTATACATGTTTTTTGGCCTTCTTTCCTTTCTTTATATTGCATATTCTCAACTTGGGGTAATGATGGTATGGTATTTCACTTATATTTGAAAATGCATATTTAATAATTTTGTATTTGGAAAACAAAAAGTGTATTATTTTCATAATACAAATTATAGAACGACTGATAAAATATTTTGACTAGAAGATACACATGAAGAATACAATGACCTTGACAAAGGGCATCCCTATAACCCTGCCAGAGGTATGTGTACCTATAGTTTTTATGTTGATCAAAAGGGAGCATGGGTTTAAAAAAGTTCAGAATCACTGCTCTGGGACTGGTATTTGTGGTAAGGTGCTTTAACCGCTTGACAGTAAAAAGAGAAACTCACACTGCTCATTTATCATCTTCTTTGGTCAATATAGCAAATGGAATTAAAATAACACGTCCCTTTCTACCTAGTGTTGGTCTCAGAGTGTCAACAGTATACACCCGAACTAATGTAAAGAGAAGAAGAGTTATGAATTTTTAAAAGAAGTTAGAGGTAGTAAAAATCTGCCTTAACTTGGGTCTAATTTTTATAAAAATCTATTTAAAAAATCAAACAAATATTTCCTAAACTTTAAATCAAGTCATTAAGTAAAAGTTAGCAACTAGCTAAAGTAACACAGGGAAGTACTTGTAGAGAGAAGTAGACTTTAGACTAGAATTCTAGGTCTCCTGAATGCTAAAATCCACTCTCTTTCCACTACACAACGCTGTCTCTCTTGGCCTACACAGAGACAATTCCTAAAGAAGAAAGAGACTGTATTGTGTAAGTATTTACACGTAGGTATCCCTGTAACGCAAAAATTAAAATTTCTAAAATTTATTTTGTTTAATTTGTTTAATTACAATAATACTTAAAATTATAGTGATCTAAAGTTTAAAAGTGAATTAAAAAACAAGGAAAATAGCAAGTTCCCCTATCTTCAACACATAAGAGAGAATATGGATGTAATAAAAATCAGAAAGGCTCTTACAATCTTTATCTGCACTGATCAACACAAAATCAAAGATAAAGATGATAGGTGAGGGGACAGCCTGGTGGCATAGTGGTTAAGTTAGCGTGCTCTGCTACGGTGGCCTGGGGTTTGCAGGTTCAGATCCCGGGCGTGGACCTATGCACTGCTCATCAAGCCAAGCTGTGGTGGCATCCCACATACAAAATAGAGGAGGATGGGCATGGATGCTAGCTTAGGGCCAGTCTTCCTCAGCAGAAAGAGGAAAGATTGGCAACAGACCTTAGCTCAGGGCCAATCTTCCTCACCAAAAAAAAAAAAAAAGATGATAGGTGGAAGGATTAGTAAAAGGTCATTTGCGGAAAAGTGCTATAACTGTTTCTCTAATAAGAAATATATTTGGGGCTGGCCCAGTGGCGTAGTGGTTAAGTTCATGGGCTCTGCTTTGGTGGTGTGGGGTTTGCAGGTTCGGATTCTGGGTACGGACCTGCGCACCACTCATCAAGCCATGCTGTGGTGGCATCCCACATGCAAAATAGAGGAAGATGGGTACAGAAGTTAGCTCAAGGCTAATCGTCCTTGGCCAAAAAAGGAAGATTGGCAATGGGTGTTAGCTCAGGGCCAATCTTCCTCAAAAAAAAAAAAAAAAAAGAAATAATTTGATAAACTTTATATATATAAATTTAGTCCTGACTTTTCTTTATAAACAGGTAAGTGAATATGGGGATAAATGAATTGTTTTCAATATTAGAATTCTCACTATTTCCAGGGATAAAAAATATTTTCTAAAATAATCCCAATGTGTTATGTGAACTTAATAATTCACACATTTACTGAAGGTCCCTTTAAAAAAAAAGGAGCATAATATTTCTCTTTCATGAAATTACTAATAAAGTTTAACACGAAATAAAATATGAATTTCAAGCATCCACCATGGAACCAAAAGCATACAATATGGTCTAAATTTGAAGCTTACCTCAATACTTTCTCGTCCAATGTCCACAGCAGCTGTCGATTGCCAGCTCCCTTTCCATGAGATGCCCCAACTGTCAAACAGTAGAGTTTTTATAACCTCATAGGGATTACTACAAAAAGGAGCTGGTCTGTGGTCACAAGACAAGTCCTTTATTATATTATGCAGTTTTATAAGTTTTTGACCGTGATATCTAAGGAACCATATGGGAAAAGAAACTAAAAAAACTTACAAAACTACACAATATTGTAAAATGAAAAGCTGAGTTTACGTTTGTGAAATGACTGGGGACAGAAACTTACCTTACAACTAAAGAACAACTCCATTCTGCTGTAGTAATCTGGGATGGGTATGACAGCACCAGCATAATGCTGGCTGGGGTGTTGCAAGGAGAAGGAGTTGGCAATCTACTGATGCTGGGGACATTGGACACCTAAAAGGAAGAAAAAGAGGAAAACAAATAAATTCAAGGTTTATTAAATGTCTCATCATCGTGGATATATTTTTCACATTTTAATAAATTTAGATATTTTCACCTAAGTTTAACATTTAAAGTAACTTGTGTACACAAACCATCCTGTTACTTAGATTTTCTTGTAAAATTATATCTAAACAAAATAGGTATCAACAGTTATATGATGAAAAAATTAAAATCACATATAAATATACAAAGAATCCTTTTTTTTTAAATTGAGAGGGTATTGGGGCGGCCCGGTGGCGCAAGCGGTTAAGTGTGCGTGCTCCGTTGCGGCGGCCCAGGATTCGCCAGTTTGGATCCCAGGGGCGCACCGACGCACCACTTGGCAAGCCATGCTGTGGCGGCGTCCCATATAAAGTGGAGGAAGATGGGCATGGATGTTAGCCCACGGCCAGTCTTCCTCAGCAAAAAGAGGAGGATTGGCAGATGTCAGCTCAGGGCCGATCTTACTCACAAAAAAAAAAAAATTGAGAGGGTATTACCGTGGAGATGATAAAAACATTTTTATTAAAAAGAACAATACAAAAACATGATGCATATATAAAAGTTTCAATGTTATTTTTCTATACACTTTTACTTATAAATATGTTGTTAGAGTACAGAAACATGGATCATATGACAAAATATTTCTTGTTACAGGCTTGGTTCTTGTCACAGACATAAATCCCATGGTGGAAAAGGGATTAAATAACAATATATCATGCTTCTCAAATAAAATGCAAATAACTTTTAGAAAAGCCAAATGGATCCATACACAAAGATATCTCATTTAAAATCACTAGCAATATCCTAAGGTAGGTGCAAATAATTTAAACTCACATGTATAAAAACACAGCATAAATTAAATTAACTGTAATTAAGTATTTTATTACACTAATTATTTGACATTCTCCTTAGTCTAAGTTATATTAAATAAAGAGGTAATGAGCATTTACTTTTTTTCCCTTATTGCTTAAAGAAACTACCACCATATTCATATATTCATGCATATTCACAGTTTTGGGGGTAAAAACATTGAGTTCATCTTGTTGGTATACAGTACTTTGAAAAAGTGCTAGTATGACGGTATAGTCAAATGTTTGCATATTAATATGGAAAAAGTTAAAAAGTATTTTAACATTGCCAGAGATTCTAATATGAACTATCATATGCTAGTATTTTCTCTTGAGGTACTCTCACCCATTTTCACTTAAGACTAATTTAATAGAAAAGGAAAGCATTTGTACTTTATTTTAAAGGCAAGCCACATTGAACAGCATATATAACATAAACATTTATATTTCTAAATTAGCATTTAACTGGAAGCATGAAGATAAACAAATACATCAATGATAATAGTGCAAGTTTTGGTGTCACCTGGCTTTGCAGAGAGGAAATACTGGATGACAAATCACATTTCTAGCGAGGTAGTTACTATTACTGGGGAACAAAATCTAACAATATATGTAACTGATGGTATGTAACCATTTTTATTTACAAGGAAGAAAGAATCCTGGACTGGAAACTATCAACTGGCTGAGTATCTGAATTTGATTCTTTTCAGTAAATTGGTAGCAAAGCAGTTGATAAAATTTTATCAAATCTATACCTGATATCAGAAAGGTGGGTTCTCAAGCAATTCACTGCACAATTTGAATCACTAAATAATGCTACATTTGGTATCAACAGAGCATAAAAAGTTCCATTAAGTGAAATTAAGACTGGGAATATCTTAAAGGCAGGGACACTATCCTACTTATTTTTACTTTCTCAGGCTCTATCACAACACCTAGTACAGAGCAGACCTCCAATAAACACTCAAACTACATAAAATTTCTTAGCTAACTGAGGTTTTCTCCTTGGATGCAAAAGATTTTAAAAAATTATAGAAATGTTCCTAGATATATGTCTTTCAGATATTCTGAACACACAATGAATATAATTTAACTCTTGATGATTGGTGTCATTATGAACAAGTTATTGTGTTATATTTTGATACAGTGACTCACAGGCACTGTTCAGGTTTCCAGGGCTATAACCTATAGTCCTATATTAAATGGTTATTGGCTATTAATACTTTTGGACTCCTAAGACCTGCTTTTGTAGGCTTTTTTCAATTGTCTATCAGTGTTTCATACTGTCAAATCTGCCTTAAACGCACTAATTAAAAGCACCTGCCACTACTTGTTAGCATCACATCTTCATTAAAAGAAATTGGTTCCATGTAAGGCCTTTTCTATTTTAAGGTACTAGAGCATCCACATGTGGACTTGGTGCCCTCTCTGTAGGCTCCTTTTTACTCTCTGCCAGATTCTGGGTTAATTTTCCTTCATATATAATGTATCATTTTTTTCTTTTTCTAGAGCCTGGTAAAATAGGAGGGAAGTTTTATTAGTGTTCAATCCTCTCAGTTTTTTAATGATAGTTTCCCCTAATTCACAAAAGGCATTGAACTATTCTATCTTTAAATTTTAGGGTCTTTCCAAAGATTTCAATATCTTCTGTAATATAAAAAACCAGAATGATGTGAAGCTCATTTTTTGGCCTTAAGCACTCCAAGGATTTAAATTTAATTTTCCAGAACTCTTGTCAGTGGAAGGTAGTAGGTAACTATTAAATATAAGATAATACAAATTGAACTGGGGCTTCAAAAAATATTTGACATTTAAAATGTTACTTATATTCGAAGAAGTACACGTGATATGTAATTCGAAAGGGTTTAAGGCAAATTATAAAAGCCACACTATAAAGCTCTAACTATAGAAGTATCTGTCACCTAGTTCAACTCTTCCTTGAAGCTCACTCCATGCTGGGAATATATAGCATTAATTCTCTGCCTGATGCAAAAATACTAAATGACGCTTTTCCCTTTCAACTGGAACTTTTTTTGGAAGACAAGAGGTTTTCAAATATAGTTTACATGAAAGTTTCCCTGAGGGGATTCAAAATATGCCAAGTTGCAGTATGTAGAAACAGTGAGCACTATTAACAAGGGTTAAAATCCAGTTCTTAGTCAAGCAGAGTAGTTATTAAACATCAAAAAATACCCGAAAGCAAGACTTACCATGGATAAATGAGGATAATGCATTCTCAGATAATTGAGTGATTACAGTCAATTGAAGCTTTGTCTTACCACTCATATATTGTTCTGGTTGACATTTCCTGTCATCTAGCTTTCTTTTCTCACTATTATTTTCAACGTGTCAGTTAACATTTGATTCTTCATAAAGTCTATATGTTATCTGGCCCTCTATTCTACTCCCAAGTAACATAAACATATAATTAAGGGAAGTGAGCAAGTGTCTAGAGTGTTTGGTGACTTCTGCATAAACACAGCTTGAAAATAAAAGATTAAATCTTTTACAGAAGGACAGGAGCTAGCCCAACCAACCCTGATTAAAATAAAAAATTTATCCCCAAGATTGGGGATAAAATCTTAAGCTCTATAAGTAAATTCCTTGAGGATAAAGACTTTGTTTCAACTCTGGATCCCTACTTTGTTCCTGGTACTATGCACAGCACACAGAAGACATTGAGGAAACATCTGCCCAATGAATAAGACTAGAATCTGTAACTAAGAGAGGTAAAGAAACTTATTTTATCTGTTGTGCAGGGTTTCCAAAAGGTCATTTTATATTTTTTAAAAGGTTTAAATATGACTATTTAAAGACAAAGTGACTCCCCCCCGACAGCTGAGATAGTTTTCAGTTTTGTTAACCATTAAATAGTTTACCCTAAGATCTAGAACAAGAAAACAATATACATAATCATGTAATTGTCAAGAATTTAAATAAAACTAATTTTAAGGACAATGTAGAGATTATTGCAACCACATCTATACCTAAAGCCATTAAATAAAGTTAATTAAGGCATATTCAGGACTCTGAATGTACCTAGAATTCCTTACACTGTAGTAAAATAGAATTTGTACTCTAAACAGCTGGCTATAAAACAATTTTGATTTGATGCCTCACAGGGAGCAACTGAGATATGGAATGGAGAGAAGAGGGAAAAATCCCATAATCCTTCATTATAATAGAGTAAAATTTCTTTGTTACAGGTATTAGAAAATAAGACGAATGTATAATAATTTCTTTGCCTTATATCAAGCTTTTACTATATGCAATTATGTTTTTGGGCCCATATAAATTCATATAATAAGTGAAGTTGTATACATAATTTGACTATATTTTTCCATTTACCTGTTTATCATTCCTTACTATATCTTCACTTTTTTTTTTTTTTGTGAGGAGATCAGCCCTGTGCTAACATCTGCCAATCCTCCTCTTTTTTCTGCTGAAGAAGAGTGGCCCTGGGCTAACATCTGTGCCCATCTTCCTCCACTTTATATGCGACGCCGCCACAGCATGGCTTGCCAAGCAGTGCGTCGGTGTGTGCGCGGGATCCGAACCGGCGAATCCCGGGCCGCCGCAGTGGAGCGCGCCCACTTAACTGCTTGCACCACCGGGCCAGCTCCTATATCTTCACTTTTTAAGAGTATATTCCATCATCTTTCTAAAAATGAATAAAGAAAATATATATACAACCATGTTATTTGTAACTTCTTCATTTCCTATACCAAAGAAGGTAAAAGGTAAATGGTGAACATACTTGAGAGGCCATAAATCATAATGGACTGAAGACAGCTGAGATGGATCTGAAGCTAAGGTCAAGAATCTTTTTTAACTAACTGATGGAATCATAAAGAGTAAAGGTTAATACTGACATTCACAAGTTGCATTAAATAGGAGCCTGAATTAGAAGTACATGATGTAATAAAATACTCTCAATTATGGGATCTGGTGTATGATTTCATTGATTTCTGCCTAATTTTCAAAATATCAACTTCTTTTTTCCTCATAAGTTGTTAAGAGCAGACAAAATGCGAGAATAGGGCCCTTAGCAAATATGGGCTTATGCCTGGGTTTTGCAATCCCTGCACAACTGACATTTGAGGCCAGATAATTCTTTATTCTGGGGGGCTGTCATGTGTATTGTACGATCATTATAATGTAGGATATTTTTAGCCTTAAGTGCCAGTGCCACCTCTTCAACTATCACAACCAAACATGTCTTGAGACACTGCTAAAAGTCTCCAGGGTGGGAGGTAGGGGGCAAAATCATCCCTAATTGATAACCACTGGCTTATATAGAACACTATGACCAAAAAATGGGGTGTCACCATCTCTGTTCTAAGCTTCTGATTTCTCTAATGTTTGGTCTAGTTAAAAAGTTCAGCCTTTGGTTAGGCAAGAGATGTATTATTATCGTATTATGAATTTAAATTATTTTAAGAACATAATATAGATTAATTTTATTTATTAGGTGAAATTCCTTTCCAATTCTCTTTAACATGACTTTTTGCATATTGTAATTATTATGCACATATTATTTTGCATATTTTTAAAATTTAACATTTCATAAGTATTTCCATGTAGTAACAATGATCTACAAACATTTTATTTTACTAGTTATATAATATATCATTGTATTAATATTACTGTTTGGTTAGTCATCTCCCTACTCTTGGACATATGGGCTTTTTCCAAATTTCCACTATTAGAGGTACTCTGCTGAACACACTATTGTGTAAATTACTTTTTTAGGGGGGCAAAATAAAAGTTAAATCCCAAATAGGATTATAGGATGGAGGAGCACAGGCAGTTTTACAGCTTTTCTTACATAGTGATTATGAAATTTAGAAATATTTGAAGTCTGTCTTAAATCCTGCTTAGTGTTGAGGTGCTTAAATTTCTAAAAGATGTATTAGAAAAGATATGGTCTTATATTTTAAATTTTAGTGTATGTATGTTGATAACACTATCATTATATAATCTAGACAAGGTTTCTTTTCTTATAAATAACACCTTATTTTTGTCAAATGTTCACTTTTTCTTATATCCAATCTCTACACAGATCTTTCCTTATTAAAGAAAAAAAGATTGAAACCTCTTTGAAGATCTAAACTATGATATAAAACATAAGGAAATTAAGCAGATATGAAAAAAAAAAGGGGCACAAAAAAACTCAGAAATATAACCGCTTCTGTTTAAGCCTTGCAAAATCTTCCAATTTTGATTATTTAGAAAGCCATAATGTCTAATACACTTCAAATATAATAGGATCAGGCAAATTTATCAATATCTTAGCTCCTTCTAGAAAACTCATGAATTTCCTAGATTAAAAAGGATATTTTCCAAATAATGAAGCAAAATACAAATTTTATCTCTTGACTAAAACCACAAAAATAAAAAACAATAAAACGTTACAATTTCTTCTGTAGCTCACTAAAGAATACTATCATCTAAATAATAATAAGAAAGACAAAATTAAAGGACTTTGTCATACTACAATATTTCTATTTATCTCAACCAGATGCCTCACTGTAAACAAATCTCAGGTAGATAATAATTAGGTCTAGCACTGTAGGATCTAAAGGATGTTAAGCTTTTATTGAATAAGCTCCTAAATAAAGTAATGGGATCAAGTGAACTAGAGCAAACTCAAGAAAATTAAAGCATTTCTCTCCTCACATTACTAGCCATAAATGGAATTAGTTGTCTTGCAAGAATGAGTAAACAACCTAGATTTTAAAAGACTGTAAATCTTCCAATACAATGAGTAGCTTAATGGCAAAAACCTTTAAAGGTTACTTTAATGGAATGTTGACCTAGGTGAGGAAACAGAATAATTTTTCCTTGTTGCTTTGGTAGGAAAACTATGTGGAAAGGCCCTGCAGGGAAGCAGCCACCTAAAGCAGCCAGGTGTTTATATGAATCCATTTTAAATTCTCTATCATATATATAATTTCTATCCTTAGTAATGCCATTTATGACAACCAAATGTTCATATGGAATATATCCTCTTTGGTATTGAAACCATTATTGTAGCTATGAAAATTGATGTTGAATAACAGAATTGGTTTTCACTCTAAATACTATTTTAGTCTTGACAGTGATATTCTCTTACGAAGATCAACATTAACACTTCATTTGTCTGGCAAAAGTAAAGGAAGCCCACAAGGCGTGGAATCAGTCAAAATGGCTATCACTATCACCAAGTTCATGCATTTCATGATTAAGAAACTCCCTTAGGTCCTTACCATGAGCCCAATTCTAATAAATATGGTTACTTGCTTTGTAATTCACAGTATATCAGCTAAGGCAAGTACATGGATACATACAGGAAATGACAGGTTGACAATGAAAAAAGTGACAGAACAAAAGCAAAAACACAAACAAAAACTTTCAAAATATATGGCATAAAGGCCTTTTGGTGAATATTTATAGAGTTACTGATGTCAAGAGATTTTCAGCGTATCATTACCATTATGGATATTCATAATGATCTTTGAGTCATCAAGAAACCGTTAAATTGTGCTCAACATAGTACAAGGAGGCAGGGAAGTTTTTCATTAAATGATTAAAATAAGAGTTTTAGTACTGAAGGTTTAGGTTTCAGTTATCTAGAAAATTCAGTTAAGTGGAACACCTTATTCCCAAATGATGCCAGACAAAGAAACTAGTATTTAATATTAAAATAAACATTCAATAAAGTTAATTCCTACAACTCGCATCTATCACACTCAGTATTAGCTTTTGTAAAAAATAAGGAATGATACTGAGATGCAAACTTTTACTATTTCCTTTATGTTGTATGGCCATTTCATTGGTTGAGATAAGCTGTTCACGAAAACAATCTTTTAGGCAGTTTATTTATTTTTTATTTTTTAATTTTTTTAAATTTTTTGTTTATTGCAGAAACATTGGTTTATGACATTGTAAAAATTTCAGGTGTACATCATTGTACTTCTATTTCTGCATAGATTACATCATGTTCACCACCAAAATACTAATTACAACCCATCACCACACACATGTACCAAATTATCCCTTTCACCCTCCTCCCTCCCCCCTTCCCCTCTGGTAACCACCAATCCAATCTCTGTCCCCATGTGTTTGTTTATTGTTGTTATTATCTACTACTTAATGAAGGAAATCATACGGTATTTGACCTTCTCCCTCTGACTTATTTCACTTTGCATTATACCCTCAATGTCCATCCATGTTGTCACAAATGGCTGGATTTCGTCGTTTCTTATGGCTGAGTAGTATTTAAATTAAAGAGAAATAGCCTATATGTTGGTAATCCCAATAAGATTATTCCCACTAAGTACAGTTCCAAGAATTTCTATTTCTTGAAGAGCAGAAATCATGTTTTAAAACTAATAGGCAAATACCAGGAGTCAAATTTAGAGACACAAAATTTAATCAATCAAACCTTATAAATAACCTCAAATTTTCTGATAAACATGCTCCCAAGGACTACAGTTTAAGTATTTGTAATTTATGTTTTCTTTTATTCTTCTTCTACTTGTTCCTGTGAAGGAAGGCAATATGCTTATACCTCATACCACCGATGGAAGGGAGATGAATGGCTTTACAGAAAGACTCCAGGATGCTTGCAGAAGTCTTTTTCTCTTACAATACATGCCATAAGTACATAAATCAATTATGCTTTAAACTATCCATTAAAAACAAATAAAATACCCTAATTTATAATATGGGAACAAATTAAGATGCATATATTATGTTTAACTGCAGCATAAAAAACAATTAGCAAATTTATTTAACAGAATTCTGTTTAGAGGCATGAAGTATGGACAACTCACTAAAAATAAACAGCTTCTGCAAAAATCTATAAATATGCTGATTAAAAGACTTTTTTCCTATTAAAGAATAGAATCAGTCCTTTATGAGCATGTAATATCAAATATATTAAAAAAAAAACTTTTGGGGGCCAGCCCTGTGGCTTAGCGGTTAAGTGCGCGCTCCGCTACTGGCGGCCCGGGTTCGGATCCTGGGTGCGCACCAACGCACCACTTCTTCGGCCATGCTGAGGCCTACATACAGCAACTAGAAGATGTGCAACTATAACATACAACTATCTGCTGGGGCTTTGGGGAGAAAAAAGGAGGAGGATTGGCAATAGATGTTAGCTCAGAGCCGGTCTTCCTCAGCAAAAAGAGGAGGATTAGCATGAATGTTAGCTCAGGGCTGATCTTCCTCACCAAAAAAAAAAAACAAACAAAAAAAACCCAAAAAACCTTTGGCTGAGAGGAAAATATTCTAATATAAATGTTGTTTGAGAAATATATCACAGAGGTAAATTTTAAAACACCTGGTGTTCCATATCAAGAGATTGCCCAGATACCAAACTTTATATATATGAAAAACATAAGTTTAATAAGGGTCTAAACCATTTTTAATGGAAATATTTCTAAAATATGCAATTTTCTGCATTCTCAGATTGTATATTGAACATAATGTCTTCTTATTAATTGATGGCTACCATTATGAACATTATTCTGTCTCCTAGATTATAGTGATATTTTCAGGGGTATCACATGAGAGACTTCTGAAATGTTTAAGGCTGATTTTCCCTGTATTATATAACCTCAGAAGGTTGTACTTTTATGGTACTTCAGTCTCCTCCCTTCAGAGCGCTACCAATTTGTCTTTTCTAAACAGCATATAAAATGACTACTATAAATCTGCTGATACGAAGCTTGCTCTATCACTAACCTTATTTTATAAATAATTCTAGATTAAAAGGTTCTGAACAAAGACCTAAAAGTGGTTTCATGACACTCATAAGACATAGAACAAACGAATTTTTAAATGATGATTGATTTTCTTCAATGCTTAAAGTCTTCCCCATTTATTTACTGGTGTGTAATTGTGTTTCAAATCTGTGAAACAAGTTAACTATAAATGCCAGTTAAATGGTTATTACTGATTTAATAAATAACAGAATTGAGTGTTTTTCCAAGGGTTGAGTGAATAAATATAATGTCCTTATATTCTATTCTCTCAAAAATAAAAAATGAAAGTAAAGATTAATTGTGAATTTAGAATACACAGTGAAAAACAGACCTTTAGCTGATAAAGGTTCTTAAAGACATATTGTTAAGCATGTATCAAAAACATCTGGGGGCAGGAATAAACAATTTACATCTGTTATTTATGTCACAGCTAATTAAAATTTTATGTTACTAAGCAATAAACTTCCATTAAAAGCACATAATTATTAATTAAGAATGTCTGCGAGGTAAGCATTACCCAAAAAACTACCAGTCAGAAACCAACCAACCAGTATACTGGGAAATATCTAAAACTATACCTGATATAAACCAGGCAAACAAAATTAATTTACTTGCCCTGGCACCATTTTTGTTTATTAAAAATAAAAACTAGACCACATAGGAGAAATAAAGGAAACAACGTTTCTATTTTTCATTGTAAATTTTTATGTAATCCAGGAGAACAAGATAAAAAAAGGCTTTAGAAAAAAGCAGGAATAAATTTTAATGCTGACAATAACAGATAGAACTTTTGGATCAACACCTACCGATTTTTTTCTACTGTTTTCCAGATCTTTGAGTTCATTCTCGATTTTTGTGATTAATTCCCTGAGTTCATCAAGATTAGTGCAAATAAGCTAAAATAAAACACAAAAACACAGCTTGATAACACATAATATAAAACACCCAAAATGTGGTAACAGAAGTTGTTTTAACACACACTGAATTTACAATTAGTTGTCTTTGTAACAGCAAAATGCAAAGAAAGCTCCACAGTTTATATTTTAAAAGATATTTACTGGTTATGATGTATGAACTTCAGGCTTAGTATAAAAATAGCTGAAATTTCAACATTGGTGGTTTCATCCCACAACCCCACCTCTCAGTTTACTTTATAATCCAAGTTCTTTCTTAACATATTAACTTTCAGCCCAGAATGACAAAGATCTGGAAACTCACCCTAGATTTCACAGGTTACTGAATCACCTTTAAGAAATGCTTTGTCAGGCAGTTTCCTAGTAGGTGAATAAACGCACTCCAGGAGAACTGTCATTGTACCTTTGCTTTGGTTGCTAACTAGACAATTAAACAAACTGTACTATTGCTGTTGAGATTGATAATAAAGAAGGACTTCAATTACATGTAATATATTCAAAGAAGTAAAAGAAATTAAGTACACATTCTTAATATGATTTTAGTAGCCTTGAATAAAACCATCTCCACAGATAGCATCTATTTCTTTTCATAATTGTGTGGCTCATTTTATTTCACCTTGGTAATGTTGGCAAATGGCCAAAATAACTGGTTTTTGTTATTAACAATCAAACTTATTTGGCTTAATTACTAAACTTTTAAACATTGAAGTGTCAGTAACAACAAAAATATTAAATACATTTTAGTTCTTATAAAATTATTCTGAATTTTTGCAATTAATTCAATATATTTAACTTGTTTCCCTAAAATAATTTAAGCTATTTTAAAAAATCTACAGTGAAAAAGAAAAGATTTCTAAAACAAAACTGCAACCACATACAGTGGAAAAGTTTTAGATTAATGAAAGTCTTGTAATGTTTATACTGTGTGATAATCAAAAAAAAAATACTACACTTATAAAGCTATTAATTCACCATTAATTTTTATCAGCCCATGTTTGTTACATTCATTAATTTCTGTGTAAGGGTATTGTTTTCCTAAAAAGCATACTTTCTTTTAAAAGAAAATAAACAAAAACAACAGAAGTAGAAGTGTGTTACAACAAGATCATTCCTAGTGACTACTAAGTGACAAAAATGGGAGACTAGGAGCCCCTTAAAACTTTCTTTATTATTAGGTTGAACCATATGAAATAGTTGAAATACCTTTGATCTACAAAAATGGCAATATGGTTCAACCTAATAGACTAAGAAAAAATTATGACAGATTTTAATTAGTATTAATTATTATTAGAAATATCTACATAATTTCAAACTCACAGAACTGACAAAGGAAAGATATATATTTAAGTAACCAATATGAAACACTTTCAGAGTAGGAAACAGTATACAATGATGTAGCAGGACAGTGCAGCTGATATTTATTAAAAACTACACATTCCCATTTGCCAAATCTAGAGTTATGGAAGAAATACTGATGATCAAGCAATGGACTGGCTAACTATGTAAGTGCTTCTAGAACTGGATAATGTCTTTAACTTCTATTATATCTATAAAGCCTCAGAATAATGTTGGCCCTACACCAGGTTTTTAGTAAGCACTCAGTGGCAACTAAACCTTCCCATTGTAAAATCTGCTATGATGACTACCACGTCAAATTTGCCCCACAGCTTGTAGATGGTTACACTCTTTCCACTGAACTTGGTGTACTAGTTAATATCACAGCATAGATTTCTCATTTGCGCATATGGCAAAGCTCAGAGGAATTTTCACTTTCATCTTAGCTGTCTTATTATACAAGAAATAAGGGTACATTTTGCATGTAGTTCGTAGAAACTTAACAATAACAATGAAAACATACACCCCTACAACAAAACACACCCTAAAAAATTTAAGATCTTTTAATTGGTAGTAGTCAGGAGATCAACAAATATTTATGATCCATTTAAAGGAACAGATAACCCAGTTCTGAAGTCAAACCATGGAAGATTTCTATAGCTTAAGAGTTACATAAAATAACACTTTCAAGTGACTTTACCTAGTTAGTAAGTTGTACTAAATCAGTGCTTCTCAAATTTTAAATTACTGTGCCTAAAAATCACCTGGGAATCTTGCTAAAATGTAGTTTTTGATTTACTAGGTCTGAGACAGGACCCAGGACTCTGCATTTCTAACAAGTTCCGAGGTATGATCTGCAGACCACACTTTTGAGCAGTAAGGTACTAAATGATTATGAATTACAAATCTGCATGGCTACTGAAACATTCTGGTACTATGGAGCTAATGAGTCTGAAAATTCAAAAAGATTAATTTCCAAATAAGGGATGGAATAGTGAATTAAATGTACAATTATAAGACAAGTGTTCCTTAAAATAAATAACATGACTCAAACATAAATTTCATTGAATTTGAGGGTCAAAATATTGTTAGTAATATTTACTTTGGGGGCTGGCCCGGCAGTGCAAGCGGTTGGGTGCATGCGCTCTGCTGCGGCAGCCCGGGGTTCGCCGCATGCTTGGCAAGCCATGCTGTGGTGGCATCCCATATAAAGTGGAGGAAGATGGGCACAGATGTTAGCCCAGGGCCAGCCTTCCTCAGCAAAAGAAAAGAGGAGGATTGGCAGATGTTAGCGTTAGCACAGGGCTGATCTCCTCACCAAAAAAAAAAAAAAAAAAAAATTAACTTTGAAGTTATCTTAAAATGACCGAATAATACCTACAAAACAATTTACACTCTCTTTGTATACTAATATATACCTCTCTCCACATATAGGTGTAATATATATCTAATATAGATACCCAAAATGTAGAGTCAAGTTAAGCTATGAGAAAATTCTATAATTCTAATTTTGGTACTAATACTGGAAGAAAAAATAATTTGATTTATGCCAACTCTGTCATATATACCCTCTATTCCTTCTCTTTTACAAAGTAAGGCATATATGTGGTCTTTAACATCAACTCAACTTCAAATAGTGTTTTTAAAAATAGAACCCCTCCAATAAGTAAAGTTCACCTTAATAAGGAGAACAGATGCACTTCTGAAGAAAGCAAAACACCTTATTATTAAAATCTCCTTCTCATTAACCTGAATTTGAAAAACATATCTGAGGCTCAGGGCCTCCAGGGGTGAAAAGGGAAGCTACACAGCAGCTCAGATTACAGTCGGGTCACACTGCCAACACTCATGAGAGAAGATTTTCAGTCATACCGCAGAAGTTACAAGAAGAGTTTTATCCCCCAGGAAGAACCTCTTTAAGGTTGTCACACTCTTCCTCAAGTTAACCTTTCACTTGACGCAACCCATGACACAGCCACAAAATGATAAATCTTAGAGCTGAAAGGGACCAAAAATATGTAATTTGGTCCAAACCCTGGCGTAAACTAAAAAGATATATCTCCAATTCATATATAAGCTAATTAAAACTAACAGAGGTAAAGTAACTAAGATGACACACTGGTAGAGGAAACCATAGCACCTAGGACTCATCCTCCTCCTATTGTAGAATATCCTTTAAGGGGTCTTTCTAAACAAAACAAACTAAAAAATCTAACAACAAGTGAACATATATTATAGTTTTAGGATTTAATTTATAACTAAGCTTTCATTTCTATTAAATGGTAAATATTAAAAGGCCCTCTCTTCAACTCAAGAAGCAGAAATGTGTGTACGTAGTGGGGGAGGGGAGGTCCTATAGAGATCAAAAGAACTCCATGACCACATCTCAGAAAAATTACAAAATAAATCATTCCTCACTTTATCACTACTTCAAGCTAAAAATTATGCCCTTTGGGTATAAACTCAATAGGTTTGAGCGATATTTACTTTATTTGTTCCAAAAAGGACATAAGGTAGCATACAAAAAAAAAAAAAAATCACAGTAAATTACATTAAAAAGCAAAGGGAAAACAATGCGGAAAAGTCAAAATGAATAGGTCCAAACAAAATGGATCACATTCACTACCATTCTAATAAAACAATCCTATAATTTATCATAAAAATTATAAGCAAAACACTCAATGCATCATGTAAATTCAAAATTTATATTGTATTTAAACTATAATTATATTAACACCTGTTAAAACTATGAGGACAGGAAAATGCTTTCTCACTTCTTACGATCACCAAACCAGCAATAATGACTACTTCAAAACCTGCAAATAAGGATATTACATGTAATGTGAAAAACAAGTCTGATTAATAAGTTAAAATATTTTTTACTACCATATGATTAAAAACAGATGCTTCTCTCAATGGACTATATTTAAAAATTAAAAGAGTTTTAAGGAGAAGTAAAAACCCATGCTGTTAAAAGTGAAACAAACAGCTAAAGTTGAAAATACTCATTTTAAGAGGTAGCAATTCAAAATAATAATATAATCCAAGATCCTTAACACTGCGAAGCAGTTCAAGTCTCATTTTAGTTTTGGTCTCACTTTGTTACACTGAGGGTAGTATTTTATTTCATATCCCTTAGCTTCTCCATTGGTTAAATGGAGAAATACAGTTTTTCCAGAGGTATGTTAAGTATCAGTGAGTTTAAGCTTATGTTTGAAAACAATACTACTATGTAAGTCTTAGCAGCTGGATTCCAGATTTCCTCTGCACAGCAGCCTTTAGAATAAATCACACACATGGAACAGAAGCAAGTATGCATTACATGAAACACTTTTGGTTACCAATGAAAAGCAGAGTCATGGTAACTAAGGTTCTGAAATTATTTTAAAACCTTCTCTTATTGAGACTTGACACACTTTTGACCTACATAGGAAGTATTTTAAGATACTTCCTATGCCTTTGTTGTAACTGTGTACAAAAAGAGAATTCATATAATATTAGATTTCTCTCTCAAATATTAAATTAAAATGAAAGACTTTTTGGTAAAAATTTATTAGGAAAATTGATATTCACTTTTCAGTCTGTCTTTTTTTTGTGTGTGAGGAGATCAGCCCTGTGCTAACATCTGCCAATCCTCCTCTTTTTTTGCTGAGGAAGACTGGCCCTGGGCTAACATCCGTGCCCATCTTCCTCCACTTTATATGGGATGCCGCCACAGCAGGGCTTGCCAAGCAGTGCGTCGGTGTGCGCCTGGGATCCAAACCAGCAAACCCTGGGCCACCGCAGCAGAGCACGTGCACTTAACCGCTTGCGCCACCGCGCCGGCCCTCAGTCTGTCTTTCTTACATTACAAAACTGATAAAGAAAAATAAAAAATCAATTAGTCATTTAAAAAAAGTAATAACCATTAAATTTTATATAAAAGCTTAAATCACTAATATGCTAAATACTGAAAATAAAAATATTTCCTAATTTTTTTCAACTATTGCTAACTAAAAATATCTGACAAATTCCCCTTTATGCCAACTGTATGACCCACCATAACACCAGAGTAGGGCTAAGCATAAGTTTTCATTCTGATAAAATATGATACAAATAATATTACGTGGCTTTTCACTTTTCAAATTCTTGTAGGCTTAATCATGACATTTCATGATTTATAAAACACGACCAAATCTGAGATTTATTTCAAGGTTTTAAGTAGCTGGAAAAAGTGGTGAAGGTCAATAATAGATGCTCTTAAGCCAATTCTTAACTGATTTTCCTGCTCATAATATAGTACTTTTTGTCTGAAGCATCTGGCATACTTCTTTGAAAAAATAAATAATAAGAATATATAAAACAATAAGTTCTATCATTTAATCCTCACAACAACTCTATGAGTTAGGTAGTATTATTACCCCATTGTACAGATGAGGAATTGGAAGCACAAAGAGGTTAAGTCACTTACCCAAGGTTACAGAGTTAGTGGTAAAGCTGCCATTCGAACCTAAAGTAGCCTGGTTCCAGAATCCATATGCTTAACCACTATGTAGATTACTGGTACCCACCTAGATCCACTGAATCAAGGATGAAACCCAGGAATTTTCATTTTTAATAAAGGCATCAGATTATTTTTATACTATCAGTTATGTCAGTGGTGAGAACCACTGACATAACTCTTAGGAAAAAGTGGTACAAGTATGGTTAGTCCCTTTACAATACACACACAAAAATAAATCCAATTCACCATTTGCATAACTATAATATATACTTTCAATAGGGGTAGGGTGATTATTTTCTTTAACTGAGGTATAGATATTAGGTGTGTATATAAATAAACATGGATCCTTCCTAAAGCAAACAGGCAGACAAGTTTGAGTTCTAGCTTTAAAAAAGTCAACAAAACCACTGTCAAATTAAAAAGTAGCTGAGATCAAAACAGGATTCACTTTTTAAATTCATTAGGACTTAAAAAAAATAAACTTCATAATTTAATCCCTGAATACGTTTCTTTCTTATCTAAGCATGCTTTACTGTCACTTTGAAGACAACAAGTCCTTTGGCAAACAAGTCACATTTTGCAAAAAGGATCTAATATCTATCCGTCAACAGTGTCATTATTTTCAGCAATGAGATATTTTAGCACGAATACTATAAAGAAAATCTTCTAGCTAAACATTTCTATAAAGCATTTGTATGTTTAATACTAAAAATGTGATATTTAAAACAACTTGGATAAAATGAATAATCCGCAGAATCTGAGGTGCTAAATGTCATATTGCTAGAGCTTTCGGGAAGGAAATAAATTCTCTTTATTATATAATAGTCTTCTTATATGTGGGGAACTTTCAAATAATTAAAGAAACAAACTCTACATAAACTTATTTTGAGAGGTAAAACTGTAAGTTTTACATGTAACAATAAAGTTTACTAATGACTAAAACTATCTCCTATTCTTGGCTTATTTGAAGCAAATGACCTATTTCCTGGGAGATAGCTGTCAATTTTCTTTATGAGTAATACCATGGTATTCATATTATAAACTAGGAATAAGAACCACTGTTCTCATAAGTCTATTATTCCCCATTCCTAGCCAAATACACACACACAGACACACACATTCTAGGACACCTTAAGAACCCAGAAAGGGGACCTTATTTATTTATTTTAAAAGCTCACTCTAGCAAAACATGTACTTTTGACCTTAAATTTCTGACAGGTCAATAACTGACTAAAAGCATCACTTAAGACAGTATTTTTCAAACTTTTTTGCTCACAACCCATGGTCAAAAATACGTTTTGCATTGCATACCAGTATAACACACACATGATCGAAAGTAAAGTTTCATGAAACATTACCCTTATTGGGTAATATATTTGACACTCTCTTATAATTTCTTTTCTATTTTAACTTTGTTACCTTAAGAAAGAAATGCAGGTCATGCAATCCACTAAATTGATTTCATGCCTCACTAATGAATATCACCTGCAATTTTAAAAACACTGTCTATGCCCCTTAGTACATATAAAAGTCCATCCACTAAGATAGGAATGGAGACAAATATCAACAGTGGGCCAGATCTGTCCTGAGATCTATATTCCCAGGACGAATACCTTGAGGGACTGAGAAAAACAAAATGAGTGGGAGAAATAGCAAAGGCTTGCGTGACATCAGTGGAAGGATGTTATACTCTTATAGCATTAAATAACATGTACAAGCAATTGTAGAAAGGCCTCTACATAAATGGTAAATACACATTCTCTACTAAATATGCTGGAACCAAGTTTACCTTATATAAAAGGATTTTGTGGAAATATTTGTAATTCATCCTAAGAATGTCATTAAAAATACTCTATTCTAAAATAATACTAAGAGAAAAACACGTCTATTTTCTTTCACTGTTCATTTAAAAATATTAAACTTTTACCAATTAGTAAGTTCCATAAGAACATTTCCAAAAATACATTTTTACTGAAAAACAGATGTGTCTAAATTTTTGGATATACGTAACTGTTAAACTCACAATATACATTCTCAATATTTTCATAGTTATTATTCCTTTATTTTCTTCTTTACTTAACTTGAGACTCAGAAATTCATTTTAACATCACTTTTATTTTTCGGCAATTAAGTATGAGGTTACAAAACTCAGAAATATTTTGGACACACTAATACAAAGAAATTTTTAAAGACAGTCATTTGTTGAAGAAAAAGCATCTTTTGTAAATTAGAAAATAAAAGTATTATTTATTTAGGGTGAGATTCTCTGTTTATTCTAAGTATCAGCTACAAACAAAAAAACTCTTCACCTAATCATATGGCCATACGTCCAATTACTGTTTTCTTTTTGTAGAAACGTTTAAAGACCATTAACCTGTATTTAATATTCTCTCTGAAGTTCATATATAGGTAAGAGTTAAAATATTTTTTTTTTTAAGTTAATAAGTGTACCATGTCCACAGCACCCAAATAAAGGAAAAAGAATTACCTAGCCAATATTATCCTGTATAAATTATGTTATTGGAAGACCTTCCTTTACAAACTTACTTTTATATAAATTTCTATTAAACTACTTCTACAAAACAGTATAGCGTATAAAAAACCACAGAGATTTTTGACTATCAAGAGACAAAAAGAGAGGTAAAAAATTTTGAAATACTAGCAGATTAAATCTTCGCTATGCCTGCACTTGCAGGGAAAAAAGTCTGAGTTGAAAACATTTCAATGAAAGTATGTGTGTTACAGTGGAATTTAGCCAGTCTCTTGAGGAACAATATAAACACTGAAACAAAAAATTAAACTAAAAAAATGTTGAGACAAAATTGAAACATTTACCTGAAATTCTGGTACAGTAGGTGACTTTGTGACAGTTTTCCTCTTCTTTGTGATTGCTTTTTTAGATATGGATTTTTTTCCTTTCAAGATTAAAAGAGAAAAGCTTCATAATGCTGTTGATAGCACTTCATTAACAAAAACCAAATTACATAGAACCTTGAAAGTTAATAACTAACAGATGGCTTCTAGTGAGTCAAATAAAAATGAATCAAAACAAGCCCCAGTAAAAGCAAACATTAAACTATAACTACCTGTAACAGACATATTAACAAGTGCTGTTTTCTTTATATAAGAACTAAACTATTACAGTCTCCATTGGGTTGCACAGTATCAGCAGAATAGTCACATTACTACTGCTCAGTTAAAATCTAATTCACAACTTAAAATGAGATTACATAAGAAAACCTTACCTTTAACAATGACTCCCAAAGTCAGGAACTTGCATAGAACTTTAAAGGTGTGGTCTTTAGTCAACCTAATGTGAAAATCCTCTCAGTAGCTTAGGAAACAAGGTTTTTCTATCCCTTTAGCTCTGCAGTCACCTAATGGGCTGCCTTTGGCAGTATTCAATAACCAGTTTTAGAACAAGGTAAACATCTCCCTTGAAAGTGCACGTAGTCATTTGTGCAATCAGAAACCACTGGGAAAAATAAATCCATATTTTTAAAGAAATTCAATTCATAGCATAGACTGAAGTATCTCTCTCATACATACATGCATATAACCTCTATTTTTAGTAAGGAACATGTTAAAGTAAATACGTTTTTTCCCCACTTGCAATTAGCAAAATAAATTAATAAATCAGTTGTTAATTATTCAACAAACATGAGATATAGGGCACTATACAATTTATGGGGACAACAAAGAACTATGAAATGGAAACCCTGTCCTCCAGGGGCTTACAGTCTACATAAGGGAGTAAAAAATTAATAGACAATACTAAAAGTTAACTTTAGTTCACAATCATTTGTAGGCTAAAATCAGCTTAAAAGTTACTATTTTTTTCAAAAAAAAAAATGAATAAGTACATAAAGTAACTTTGCTCTACATAATCCCTATTGTTCCTTTCTAAACATTTTCCTATATAGATATGGTCTTCTTGCATGAAAACAGTCAATTCGACTGCAACATTTTATTCAACTGGTAGGCACAATTCCAGTTTACAATATAATTATATTTTCTTCTGTATTCTTTTAATCACATCACAGAACTGTAATCTGAATAATTTCTAACTTTTGACTCAATAAAATGCATGTATACTATGCTTGAACTACTGCAAATTTTGATTTGCTGAGGTTCACATGGGTTTTACTGTCTTGTTCTAGTAAGTATCAACTTGCTGTTCTCTGACATTTGCTTTTAATTAAATTAAAATAACTTAACATATACTTCTTTTCTCATCACCGTTATTTGCTTCTGTGCTTACATAGTACCTGTACCAGAATTAAACTCCTACAAAAATAGATAAGTGGGTGGGCTGCTTAAAAAAGCAATATTCAGTGAGAAGTGATTCAATTCTTGGTATCTCTGTAATATAGCTTAGTAATTGATTTCTAAACTGGGTGCAATAGGTACTTTTCAAAAGGGCTCATGCATCTGAACACCAGGATGCCTTTCTTCTATATACTATCTTTACCATTTTTTAAATTTCATGGGCAAAGATTTAATGGCCTTACTGATCTAAGTCTGGAAAGGCTATAAAAACAGCAATTTGAAGGAAATGAAATCCTTCCTTAATCTACCCCCACCACCCCAGCACTGCTCTAATTAGCTTCTTAAAAATCATTTGATTTTGTATTTGTTTATAAGCACAACAGAAGTCACCCTTCATATTCCCAATGAATGTCATACTGTTGCCACATAGGCACTAAATTCAGATACTGAATTCTCAGCTAACTCCAGCAGCCATTCTGTTTTAATGGATTAAGCAGCTGAGGTGGTTACTGGGCATTTCCTTTCACCATGTTATTAGGATACTTAAATGTTATGAAGTAACTGGAGGTAGTATTGTGTAGTGGTCTTAAGCTTGAGTTTTGGTACTAAACTACCTGGGTTTCAATAACAGCTCTAACCACCTACTACCAGCAACATCTGCAGAAAATTGATTTATTTCCTTGTGCAGTTTCTTCATCTGTAAAACAGGGATAATGATATTACCCACTTTGTGAGAATTAAATGAGTTAAAACATGTCAAGAGCTTAGGCTACTGCTAGGCACATGGTAAGTGATCAATAAATGTTAGTTATTACCTGCCTTAGCTAAGCTATGATGAGAAGAGTCTAAATAAAATATTGTCTTTTAATCTTATTCAGATTCTTTTATTAACTTACTCCTTCATCTTACTTATATGTACTTTGTGCCACCATTCTTTACATTTTGTACGTTTATTAATTAATGCAACACTTATCATACAGCATTGTGATTATCTGTTTATATGCTTCTCCTCCTTACTAGACTGTGAATTATTGATGACAGAATCACATTATTCACTTTGTATTCACAGCATTTAGCATATAATAAGTTATGAGAAAAGATCCTTAAATACAAGAATCCTACTTTTCATGAGAAATTTCACCAGTCTGGGGATAGAAAAAGGGAGGCAAATAATTATTTACAATTCTGAGGGTCCACCTGAGTCCATTTTATAATGAGGAAAACATTGACAATGACTTTAAATAATTTACACAATTTACCAAAGAGTTTCAGAAGATAATCTAGGAGTGGTAGTAAGAAAACTAACATTTATTGAGAGCCTACCATGTGTTAGACACTTAGTAAGGTGATTTACATAAATTATCTCAGTTAATTCTCAAAACAACTCTCCAAGGTAGGCAACAGCCCATTTTACTGTGCGATAACTGAAGATCAAAAAGATTACTTAACTTACTCAAGTGTTACACTGTAAGTAAGCACCATAGCCAGAGATTCTAACTCCCAAGTCCAAGCTCATTCCATATGTAATTCTAATCTCTCAAAAATCATAGTTACCATTTATTGATTCCTACCACCAGGCACCATGTTAGGTACTACGCATTTGCTAATTCCAATTAATCTTTGTAACGATACAGCAAGGTGGTATTAACTCATTTTTCACAGATAAAGAAACAGGCTATAAACAGGTAAATAAATTGATGGATGACTTGCAGCTAATATGCACTGGAGTATATCTAGATCTGTCTCACTTCAAAGCTCTGCTCTTGTTTATGGTAAAATACTGCATTCTGTCAAACTTTCTCCAGGGATGTAATCTGCTTCTCATTGATTTCAGAGCATTTCTTTTGATTAAGGTTAGAAGATACACATATTCAGTATACTTAATATCTTCAGTTTATAACCTCATAAAAACAATTTGAATATAAATTTTCCTGTATTCTTCAGTAAAAATTAGTTCTTACTTTTTATTAAATACTACTTTTAAAACGGAGCGTGGGATACTACAAAACCACACAGTCTTTATTTGGTAATATGTTTTGCTCCAGAGCAAAATATATACAGGGCAAGTTACATACTGCCCCCCAGTGGGCTTCCTTTCCTCTACCACTTACTTAATCACATCCTAGGTCTTTTACCCCCACTACCCTAAGTCACCTGGTCCCATAAAATAGAATAGAATTCTCAGATCTACATAGTTAGGTTCTATAGTGATATCAACACAGAACTACACACCCTTTTCACAAATATGGGCCAGGATGTAATAACATATTGTAGATTACATTACTTTCTCAGTCATTCCCTATAAAGCAGCTCATTGCTTTTTACACAGTTGATATATTTTATTTCAAGCTCATTTCTTTGCACTAGGCTCCTGATTGAATTATTTAAAACAGCATCACCTGCCCAGAAAGATATTACCCAAAAATGGCATATTCCCATCATTCAAACAGCTTCTAAAACCTCAACTTTTCCCTTAAGTTTTTCTCTGTGCTAATTTTTTCAGTGACACCTGGCTTAATTATACCTTCAAGCTTTTGCTCACACTACTAACCATTTTTCATCTATCCAATCCCCATTATTCTTCAAAGTCCTTCATCCTCTGTGAAACTTTCCCAGACTACTATAGCACACAGATTTACCGTCTACTTGACCTTTCATTGTATGTCTTTATTATATACTTAATTATTAAAATTTACCATTTTTGAACCTTAGTTTCTTCACCTATAAGAGAATAACACCACTTGTCTTATTTATTTTAATCAGTTTAGAGGAGCTACCACAAAATGATTTGGTTGAAAATAATGACCATGTGAGAAGAGAAAAAACCCTCCAAACCAAACTAGTTGAAATGAATAACTTAAAACAATTATATGCTTTTTCTAACAATTAATGTATCTTTAATCATTTTTGTCTGTTTTTTCAGGAAAAGTCCTCTAATTTTTAAAATTTCTAATTCATTTCAGCCAACTCTACCTGCTCTACACAACTTGTAAGAGTATAATGTCCAATGAGGAGCTTGGTTAAATAACTACAAAATACACATAACAGAATCCTATGCAGTCATTTAAGATGATGCTGCAGAAATCTATTTATTGCACAAAGATGTTTATGGTATACTGTTATGTGGGAAAAGAGCAGATTGTAAAATGGTATTTATAGTCTAATCCAATTCAAAAATATAAATGCCTTGAAAAGCATATGAAAAATACATATTAACGTGCCTATTATGCGTGTTCATTTATATATTCAATAGATTCCTATATAGTGTGTCAGCCACTAGGTTAAATGCTAGGGATGCAAAACCAGAAATAATCCTTCTGTCCTCAAGAGTGTTATAGAATAGAGGGGAGACAATCATCAAAATAACCTAGAAATAAATGCAACTATTATGAATAAATTTTATAAATAAGTATTAAGAAGGAGAAGTAACTGGTGCTATAAGTATGCACAATAGGGAAAATTCCAATGTTTTTCTATTCTATAATGTTTCCAAGAGTAAGGAACAGGCTTAAATAACTAAAGGTGAATTCAAAATTTAAAAAGCAGAAAGAAAACTGCAATTCTGAAAAACAGATAAAAATGCTTAAAAGTTGCACAACTGCCTCACAGTGTACTAAAATTATTAAATCATTTTCAACCAATTTGCCTTTGTGGTTTTTACTAAAAATCATCTCCCATTCCAATAAGAAGGCTTAATAAATTTGGAGATTCCATCAAAAATTAAAGCCTGCAGTAATCAACATAAAATGGACCAGATTAACCACATTTAGAATTTAGTCCAGCCTAAGTCAAGGTTCATAAACCAGTCATGGATGACACAGCTTATCCCAAAGCATATTCTACAGAATCCTATTACTTGAAAAAAAGCTCTGTGTTCAAATAAAGTTAAAAAATACTAGATTAAATAAAACTAAACAGTTTTCTTATCTTCAAGACTTTCTTGAGTCCTTAATATACAGGCCCAGAATCACTTATCCACAATTCTGAAGTCCAAAACGTTCTGAAAACTGAAGTTTTAAAAATGATTTATACGGTAGCAAAACCTAACCAGAACTGTTACGAGGTTCTTTATAGCCTTCATCTCATTTAATAAGACTATTCATACATTTTTCTGTAGAAATTATGTGTTTGATTACAGGGGCTGCCCCAAGCTCCACTGGGGATGTTACTTAATAAACATTATATACATCATAATACCCTTCTAAAATCTGAAGACTTCTGAATTCCAAAACATATCTGGTACAAGAGTTTTGTAAGATGCACTGCAGGCCTATACTAATGTAGAACATAAATCTATAAGAGGAACATTTATGTCCCAAACCTATGACAATGGAGCTCACTTTTAAAAAGAGAAAGGAAACACTGTTTTAGGGTATGCCCAAAACTGAAATGTCTCATACCTAATAAAGGAGCCCAGGGTAAAGCCTCAGAAACACGACTGTACTGAAAATGATGTAAAACAAATGTTCTATTGTTGTTGCTATAACAGTTTATGTAACACTACTATAATTGTAAGGAGTTTAGTACATGATGAAGAAAGAGAATTGGCCTATGCTTACCCAGTACTAGGCCTATGCTTACCCAGTACTAACAAGGGAGAGAGAAAATCTATTTGACAGATCCAAGTACTTCTGTCACTGAAGACTGACTCTAAAATTTGCTCTGAAGATAAAATGAGTAAGTGTATAGACAAGTGCATTATTTTCTTTTATTTCATGCCTGTAAGCCTTCTCTCCCCGACTAAACAGGCTCAGAGAGGTTACACAACTACTTGCTGAATTTGCTTCTGAGTTTTTTTCTTTCACTTATCCAGAACTGGACATGAAACTCTCACAGATTTTCCCTCTGTTCTACAAACATTTTGAACTTCCATTTCAAAAACGTAGCAACAAATAATTTCCTTACAATATAAATTCCTTTTAATCCAAACCTTAGCAGTTAATATTTTTACTCTGCTATTGATATAGTCTGTATAGGAGCTACATCAATATCTATTTTATTTTATAAACCACCATAAATCATAATTACCTTTGAATACATTAACAGTCAAAAATAAACACTTAATAAAAGGTTTTAGGTGACAACAGTATTAATAAAATACTACATACTTCAGGATTGGAAAAATATTTCAAATTTAAAAATATTTAATATTTTAGAGGCTAACATTTCAAAGAGAACTTGCCAAATCACGCAAACTAAATTTATACAGCCTAACAGATTGATTGTAAAATTTAAAAGGCTTGTTTTTGAAAATTACTTTAAAAAATTGTAGCTTTTCATCACCTGGGTCAATGTGGACCACTTTGCAATTTTCAGTTCAACAAATTAAGCCTGTTCTTCATAGTAAATTTTATACTATTTCTTTATCAATGATATATTACATACACATTTAAAAATACATTTAATTATATTTAATGATTTAAATAACTAAGATTTAATAGCAACTATATCAGCTAAACAAAATTCACTCCCTCATTTGCCAACTCATTATCAAATTATTGTCAAATCTTAATTATTTTTGTTACTGAGGGAAGGAGTAAAAAACTGAAATCCAGGGGCCAGCCCGGTGGCGCAAGTCGTTAAGTGCGCACGCTCTACTGCGGTGGCCCGGGTTCGCCAGTTCGGATCCTGGGCACACACTGACGCACTGCTTGTCAAGCCATGTTGTGGTGGCGTCCCATATAAAGTGGAGGAAGATGCGCATGGATGTTAGCCCAGGGCCAGTCTTCCTCAGCAAAAAAAAAAAAGAGGAGGATTGGCAGATGTTAGCTCAGGGCCGATCTTCCTCAAAAAAAAAAAAAAAACCAAACTGAAATCCACAAATAATGACGATAAACCACAACTCATTTTAGTAAACAATTCAAGTTTTTCCCAATCAGGCAATTTTTTATTAGGGTTAATAAAAGAAGTTGATCATCTGCTTTAATCTCACCTATCTTCTCGAAAAAGGAGACATAAACTGATTAAAAGGCAAACAATAAGAAAAGCAAAAGCCCCTGAGTAATTAAAAAACAGCAACCAACCACTGAAAATTTTTATAGGATTTTTTTGTTGTTATTGTTTAAATAGGTTTGTGACAAACACATTGAGTATTTAAATTTGACGTAAGACAAACTTACAAATCCTCTTATAAAAATATGCTTCATGTCTTATTAGTTGTGTAATATTTTCCTTATATTTCACAACGTTTTTTCTGGATATAAAGTATATACTAAAAACAGAGTGGTGAAAAATATATGATTTGGGACAAAATTGAGACCCAGAAAGGTAATCTGACTTGCCTCGGTTTAAGGAGCTACTTGCTACAAACTTTTGTCCTGGGAATGATATCTCTTGGTATCAGTGCTTTTTCCATTGCACTGTACTGCCCTTAGCCTAGGAAGAAAACCACTTCTCATAAGCGATGGGAAGCCATCACTTATGGAGAAACTGCTCCAGAGAAATGTAAAAACATAACGTCTAAAGATTTTCAACCGAAAATTAAATCCAAGTGTACTGCACCAGTATTTTTTGTTGTTGTTAGTACGTAAAACTTCTGCTCTAGGTTCTAATCATGGGGCATAATATAAAACTTGACCCTTACACACACACACACACTTATGCATATATGTGCATTTCATTCTGTCAATCAGAGCCTTCCATGATGTTTAATTGAAAGAACAACTTGCAGTATGCTTAAATGTAATTCTCACCCATTTGTGTTAGCTTACCAGATTTGCGCTTCTTGTGTTTTGCTTTCTTTTTGATGATCAATAACTTATTCTGGATCTCAGGTTTGTAAGACTTGAAGGCAAGAGAATGAAGACCTTCGCGCTTTCTCTGTAAGTTTTCATTTAGAACATCTTTCAGTTTCTTTTTTTTCTTCTTCTTCTTTTTTGCCCTCATTTTAGTAAGTTTCAGTTTCTTGTGGCTCTGCAGTGACTGCTCTAATAGAATATCCCTTACAACTTTGTGGCAGCTAATTTCTGGATGATCACTGTGACTTCCATTTACATGTATTTGGCAAGATTTTAGAGCATTTTCTTTTAATGGACTGGGTTCAGGCTTTACTCTGGAAGCTTCACTATATTTTTCCTGATTTTCTATAAACCTTATTTCACCTGGACTGAGAGGCTCTCCCAAGCCAGTAACTTCCCCTGGACTCCCTGGTTTCTCTAAATTTTCTTTACAACAATCAGTTTTTTTAATTTCACAGGGCCTGTGAATTTTAATTTCACAGTTGGATTTCACTTCCATTTCAACAGAGATGTCATGATTATCCAAGTTCATTTTAGCAAGGCAGCAAGTTGGATCAAAATTAATTTCCTGCTCTTTCTTGAAAGCAGAGGGCAGGCATTCTCTACTACACCTATGTTCTCCATTACTTGTATTAACATAGTCACACTTCAATTTCTCCAGTTTAATCCGAGGTACTCTTTGTATCTTAATGGGTGGAACTGGAAATTCTGGGGCCTGGAAGGGTCTCTGTTTATAAATCCGTACATCTGCACCACAAAACTGTGGAAAATGTACGTAAGCATTCTCCAGATAATCGTAACCAAGGATAACTTCCCTGCATTCATGAATAGGCTGTCCAAGTACAGCATCTTGAACTTCTTTTTGTGTTTCATACACAAAGTCACAAAGACCCTTAAGTAACCACACTTTTTGGTAGAAAGGTAGTTCATGAAAAGGTTTTTCTTCCAATGGATTAACTTCTCCAAGAACTTTAAAAAACTGAGGACACAATCCAAGTTTTTCAGCACAGTTATCGGGATTTTCAGTCTGCCCTACAGCAGTGTACCACTGCTGTACTTTCTGTCTCAGTGCTGCTTCCCAGGTCCTATAAGGCAAAGTAGGTCTTCGATGTAAGGTAGGTCTTCGATGGGGAGGACTTAAGAGAGAAGTCATTATTTTAGATAGAAACGCGTTACACTGAGGCATCAGAAGACAACGTTCCAATTCATAGAAGACTATTTCTGGCAAATTTAGAATTTGCTGGGCTAAACAAAGGAAATGCCCGATAGCTGGAATTTCCCACAGGGTCTCCATACAAGTTGGAGCTGCTTGAGCTAGAAGTTTTCTTTCCCATTCTTCTATTTCCTTTTGACTAGCTTCTTCTGCTTCTTTTCTTTCCTGTTCTCGAAGCCTAAAGAAAATTTAACAAATTATACCATTATTAATTAAAGTAGAGAATACCATAAAATATCAAATTTTAAGTATGTCATATTTATCTTCAGTCAACAAGACAACTGGCTGTTCCAGTTTACAGTATCAGTACAAAGTGTCCCATTAGGTTATTTTTTTTTCAGA